>NC_134692.1:57553022-58290522 GCF_050947455.1 Rhinoderma darwinii
GCTATTCCATGCGAGAAATTGCCAAGAAACTGAAGATTTCCTACAACGGTGTGTACTACTCCCTTCAGAGGACAGCATACACAGGCTCTAAACAGAGTAGAAAGAGAAGTGGGAAGCCCCGCTGCACAACTGAGCAACAAGACAAGTACATTAGAGTCTCTAGTTTGAGAAATAGACGACTCACAGGTCCTCAACTGTCAGCTTCATTAAATAGTACCCGCAAAACGCCAGTGTCAACGTCTACAGTGAAGAGGCGACTCCAGGATGCTGGCCTTCAGGGCAGAGTGGCAAAGAAAAAGCCATATCCGAGACTGGCTAATAAAAGGAAAAGATTAATATGGGCAAAAGCACACAAACATTGGACAGAGGAAGATTGGAAAAAAGTGTTATGGACAGACGAATCGAAGTTTGAGGTGTTTGGATCACACAGAAGAACATTTGTGAGACGCAAAACAACTGAAAAGATGCTGGAAGAGTGCCTGACGACATCTGTCAAGCATGGTGCAGGTAATGTGATGGTCTGGGGTTGCTTTGATGCTGGTAAAGTGGCAGATTTGTACACGGTAAAAGGGATTTTGAATAAGGAAGGATATCACTCCATTTTGCAACGCCATGCCATACCCTGTGGACAGCACTTGATTGGAGCCAATTTTATCTTACAACAGGACAATGACCCAAAGCACACCCCCAAATTATGCAAGAACTATTTAGGGAAGAAGCAGGCAGCTGGTATTCTATCTGTAATGGATTGGCCAGCGCAGTCACCAGATCTCAACCCCATAGAGCTGTTGTGGGAGCAGCTTGACCGTATGGTACGCAAGCCAATTCAACTTGTGGGAGGGCCTTCTGGAAGCATGGGGTGAAATTTCTCCCGATTACCTCAGCAAATTAACAGCTAGAATTCCAAAGGTCTGCAATGCTGTAATTGCTGCAAATGGAGCATTCTTTGACGAAAGCAAATTTTGAAGGAGAAAATTATTATTTCAAATAAAAATCATTATTTCTAACCTTGTCAATGTCTTGACTATATTTTCTAATCATTTTGCAACTCATTTGATAAATATAAGTGTGAGTTTTCATGTCTGGGTGACCGCAAACTTTTGAATGGTAGTATATATATATATATATATATATATATATATATATATATATATATATATATATATATATATATATACAAAGAAAGAAGATTTGCAGCACTCCAATGTGAAAAAAGTGGTGGTTTATTCAATCCAAGAACAACAGCAACGTTTCAATCCTACAATAGGATCTTTATCAAGCCTGATATCAGGCTTGATAAAGATCCTATTGTAGGATTGAAACGTTGCTGTTGTTCTTGGATTGAATAAACCACCACTTTTTTCACATTGGAGTGCTGCAAATCTTCTTTCTTTGTATATCAATACACGTCCGAGGATCGGGACGTTTTGCTGGGCACCTGATCGATTGATTCCGCGTGAGTGCTGCTGCTTTCTTGTTTGCTATATATATATATATATATATATATATATATAATGTATATGTATGTGTGTGTGAGCTTTGGGATAGAATCAATAACAGACTAACTGGCTGTGCTCTTATCTTTACTCATCCAAGACCATGGCACTATTCAGCAGACCAAAAAAAAAAGACTGCTTGAAGCGTGTTTTTTTTTTTGCAGTTGCATCTCTATTTATAAGCCAGTAAAGGTAGCTAATAGCTGGTTAAAGAATCCTTCACATTTGTCTGCTGATTTAAAGCATTAATAAAACGTACATTTACTTTAGTTAAACCAAAAAACATACGAAACATATTGCATGTGTAAGCCCTTGTTAACAGGTTGTAAATTTAAAGCAGTGGTTCCTAACCTGGGGTGTCCACATCCGCAGTTGTGTGAAATGGTATTTCAAGGGGGCATGACAAAGTGTAGCTTGTGTGCTTGGGTGACTAGTCACGACTCATCACTCAGCCAGCTGCCAGTGTGCCTTGAGCATGTGGTAGTAGGTGGCTGTGTTGCGTAGATAGCAGTCTTGTTGTTTATTTAATCAAAAGGAGAGAACTAACATACTGTATAAGTAAAGTAAGGCCTTATGCACACAAATGGGTCTATTGAGGGATACAAATTATCATCCATTTCCCGACCGTTTGACCGTTTGTCATCCGTTGCTGTTTTTCATTCATGTTTTTTTGGCCCAACCCCCTGAAAACACCACAGTGCCCATGTAGCTAGTGCAACAATGCCCCTGTAGATAGTTCCACAGTGCCCAATGTATAGGGGGCCTACATAGTGCCACAGTGCCCACATATTGTCACAGTGCTCACATAGTGCCACAGTGCGCACATGCAAAGTGCCCTAGTGCCCACAAATAAAGTGCCAGTGCCCACATAGTTAGTGTCACAGTGTTCATGTAGATAGTGCCACACACAGTACACATGTAGATAGCACCACAGTATCCCCGGTAGATAGTGCCCATATAGTGCCACAGTGCCCATGTAAATAGTGCCACCCCCTGTAGATAGGGCCACAATCCCCCTTTAGATAGCACCACAGACCCCCTGAAGATAGCACCCCCGCCCCCAGTAGATAGCACCTCACAAACCCCAACATGTAGATAGAGCCAATCCTCCCTCTATAGATAGCACCATTGGGGCTCTTGCTAGGGGAGTAATCCCTGGCCAGAGTGTTGCCGATGCTCTAGCTCGGGATTCTGGCATCTCAAAGCCCCTAACGTTACTGTCCATATATGGATTTACTTCCGGCTTTGGCTCAAAAATCTGACCCAAGAACTGCCACAAAAACTGCATTACAACCGTGTGTGTGTGTGTGTGTGTGTGTGTGTGTGTGTGATTTTGGACTTATACTACAAGTGGAAATCACAGGTGTATAAGGTTCTACTTTATGAAAACCACTATTATTATATCAATGGAAGAAGGATTGACTTTTTTTAAGTGGAGCTTCTAGATTTCTCATCTTGAAAAAGATGGGAAACAATACATTCTTGCATGTTGACTTTGGAGATCCCTTCTGACTGCTGGGGTTAAGTAAATGTTTTATTTTCCTCCCGTCTTGTGGGGAGGCTGGGTGGGTTAGAAGGGTTTATTTATAATATGATAATGATGTTTATATATTTTTTTAGAACTAACAGAAAATATATATAATAACTAAAAAAAAAAAAGAGGTCTGTTTTAATAGAAAGCAAAAAAAACGTACAATTTGTTAAGCTGTTTGGGTTTGTACAAGGACAGTATAGTTGTTCGAGATGTTTATCACTTACTTGTCTTGTATGAAAAAGATCAAAATTATTCCTATACGCTCTAATGCTAAAGCAACTACTTGTGATGATAATTGAACAAGCAAACCAAATGATTTATACTTGTTGGTGATTAAATAACAAGTCTGTGCCATTGATTCATAGATTAGAGATGACAGGCTTTTTATAAATGGCAGAAGATTTTATTGCAGTTAAGAGAGAGCTATATATATCAGGTAAGGATATGCCAGAAGGAGCAGAGTTTAAAGAGGCTGTTTATGTGGGGAATTACAAATGTGCAAAATTGACAATGCAAAGACATTCATCTTACAAGTTTTCTTGTTTATCATGTACCTTTATAAAAAGAATATAGAAAAGTTCTTTATATATCTCTTTTCCTCTATATCCTGAAGAAGCAGAACAATAGTAGTTCTGCCTTTTGAAAGCTCACAGGTAAAGTTGCTAGTGGTTAATTAAATAATTAAAGTAGAACTCCAGCTCCCCTACCCACTGATAATATTCTTCTCACTGGTCTAGTTTCAGTTTCTTGTGAGGACCTGTCATGTTTTTTTTAAAACCACATACCTCCCCTTATTCCTGGTGTCCTCTCGATTCTAGTGCTGTAAGTTTTATTTTGTTTGGGCCCTCCCATTGTCTCTCTACGGCCCCTGCTAGGCTTGGCACCTAATAATGCTTATTTTGAGTAAAGGTACATAGAGGAGGAGATGTAATCTCTCCTCAGTAGTCGTTGCCTCCTGCATTACTGTGACGCTGTCCAATCAGAGCAGGTCTTCTGCATCACTGTGAAACTATCTGCTTTGATTGGATAGTGTCACAGTGATGCAGGAGGCAACACCAATACAGTGGTTGGAGCCATCTGCTTGCGGTACAGACCACTGCATAACTTCTGGTGCCGGAGGCAGCCGGAACAGCTGATCGGTGCAGGACGAAGTTCCGACACTTCAAGCAAGCTGGATGTCAGTTCCAAACTGCTTATCGAGACGGTGACCGAAGCATCCTTGCAGGACGTTCTGGGCTCCATGGGGAACGGCTCTGTGAACTATTCATGGAGCCAGCCCGATGTCTCACTTCGTTCTTGGATTGACTTTGTGTTCACCTCCCGGGCAGTCAAGCAGCATCGGCACTACATGATCCCCTGCTGCTTCTCTGACCAGAAGGCCTTTCTCTTCCAAGGTGCCATCGGCCACGGTTTTCCACCCGGCCCTGGGTCTTGGAAGCTGATGTAATGGCAGGAAGGAGGTGAAGGGAAAGTGAGCCCTAATCTACCCACCACCCTGTCCCTGCCTACTTGCAACGACCCGCCCTAGGCGACGAGGTACAACTGGGCGGCGGTCCCTACGCTGGCTAAGTGCACAGGAAGACAAACAGGGAACACGCAAGGGAAGGGGCAGTAGCCACGGAACGCCACGAGGAAACGGGGCGGCGAACGAACAGTCAGGACCAGGACGAAGTGAGTACACCCGAGCGGGCACGGAGACAGAAGCAAGCCAGGGGCAAAGCAAAGCAGGTCAAGCAGAACTGCAGCAAGGCAGAAGCACGGCAGAAGCAGGCTGGAGCAAGCAGCAGTGGGGCCAGGAATCCAAAAGAATTACAAGCACTGAGGGAGAGCACAGGGCAGGTAATAAAGGGCAGGGGGCGGAGCAAACTCCGACAGACCAGGCCGCGATAGGCTCTCCCACTCCTGAGCCTGCCACCCTGGTTGGTGGGAGATGGTGTCAGTCGAACAGGTCTGGCCTCAGGTGTGGATTGATTAATCCCAGGAGTATAGCTAGATGAAGTACCTGGCAGATCCCTAACAGTACTCCCCCTTTTATGAGGGGCCACCGGACCCTTACTAAGGGGACCCGGTTTAGTGGGGAAGAGGAGGTGGAACCTCCTGATCAATACCCCAGCGTGAACATCACGGGCAGGTACCCAAGTCCTCTCCTCCGGCCCGTATCCTCTCCAATGGACCAGGTACTGGAGGGAGCCCTGGACCATCCTACTGTCCATAATCTTGGCCACCTCGAATTCCACCCCCTCAGGGGTGAGAACGGGGACAGGAGGTATCCTCGAGGGGGACCAGGACGGGGAGCAGCGTTTAAGGAGGGAGGCATGGAAGACGTCATGTATGCGAAAGGATGGGGGGAGCTCCAGACGGAAGGATACAGGGTTGAGGACTTCAATGATCTTATAAGGTCCAATAAATAGGGGAGCAAACTTCCTGGACGGGACCTTAAGGCGCAAGTTCCTGGACGACAACCAGACCAAATCCCCGACGACAAACCGGGGGTTAGCAGAACGTCTACTATCCGCCTGAATCTTTTGTGCGCTCTGGGACGCCTCTAGGTTCTTCTGAACCTGGGCCCAGACAGTGCACAGTTCCCGATGAACCTCCTCTACCTCAGGATTATTGGAACAACCAGGGGAGACGGAGGAGAACCTTGGGTTAAACCCGAAATTACAGAAAAACGGGGAGACCCCTGACGAGTTACTGACCCGGTTATTCAGGGAAAATTCAGCAAGGGGAAGGAATGAGACCCAATCGAATTGACAGTCAGAGATGAAGCACCTTAAATATTGTTCCAGGGATTGGTTGGTCCTTTCCGTTTGGCCATTAGTTTCGGGATGGAAGGCGGAGGAGAAGGACAGATCAATCTCCAACTTTTTACAAAAAGCTCTCCAAAATAAGGAAACAAATTGTACCCCTCTGTCAGAAACGATATTGACTGGGGCCCCATGGAGACGCAGGATGTGTTTCACAAACAAAGAAACTAACGTCTTGGCGTTAGGTAGCTTCTTAAGGGGCACAAAGTGGCACATCTTGCTGAAGCGGTCGACTACCACCCACACCACCGACTTGCCCTGAGATGGAGGCAAATCGGTGATAAAATCCATGGAGATATGGGTCCAAGGTCTCTGGGGAATGGGCAAGGAACGTAGTAGGCCCGCAGGTCGGGACCTAGGGGTTTTGGACCTAGCGCAAACCTCACAAGCGGCGACGTAAGCCCTAACATCTTTAGGCAACCCAGGCCACCAATAGTTTCTGGTAATGAGGTGTTTGGTGCCCAAGATGCCAGGATGACCAGATAGAGCGGAGTCATGGTTTTCCCTGAGTACCCTCAGCCGGTATTGCAGGGGAACAAACAGTTTGTCCCCAGGGACGTTCCCGGGAGCTGCACCCTGATCAGCCGCGATATCAGAAGCTAAATCAGAATCCGTGGCAGAGACGATTATACCAGGGGGTAAAATACAAGCAGGATCCTTCTCGGAAGGAGGATTGGCCATGAAACTACGTGACAGAGCGTCAGCCTTAATATTCTTGGACCCAGCCCTATAGGTAACCAAGAAATTAAATCTGGTAAAGAATAGTGCCCACCGAGCTTGTCTAGGATTAAGCCTCCGGGCCGATTCTAGGAAAACCAGATTCTTGTGATCCGTAAGGACCGTTACCTGGTGTCTGGCCCCCTCCAGGAAGTGCCGCCACTCCTCAAAAGCCCATTTAATGGCTAGAAGTTCGCGGTTGCCAATATCATAGTTACTCTCCGTGGGCGAAAATTTCCTAGAGAAGTAAGCACAGGGGCGGAGATGGGTGAGGGAGCTGGTACCCTGGGACAAGACGGCCCCCACTCCCACCTCGGAAGCGTCAACCTCCACAATAAATGGCTCCTCTTGGTTGGGCTGAATCAGCACGGGGGCCGAGATAAAGCACTTCTTGAGAGTCTCAAAGGCCTGGACGGCCTCAGGGGGCCAATGGAGGACATCGGCACCCTTGCGGGTAAGGTCCGTAAGAGGCTTAGCGACGACCGAGAAGTTGGCAATAAATCTCCTGTAATAGTTGGCGAACCCTAAAAAACACTGTAACGCCTTAAGGGAGGCAGGTTGGACCCATTCCGCCACAGCCTGAACCTTGGCAGGGTCCATGCGGAATTCATGAGGAGTGAGGATTTGCCCTAAAAATGGTATCTCCTGTACCCCAAAGACACATTTTTCAGTCTTAGCAAACAGATTATTCTCCCGAAGGACCTGGAGCACCTTCCTGACATGCTCCACGTGGGAGGACCAGTCCTTGGAAAACACCAGTATGTCATCAAGGTACACAACAAGAAAATTACCCAGGTACTCTCTCAGGATTTCATTAATAAAATTCTGGAACACAGCAGGGGCATTACACAACCCAAAGGGCATGACCAGGTATTCGAAATGACCCTCGGGTGTGTTGAACGCAGTTTTCCACTCATCCCCCTCTTTGATGCGGATAAGGTTATATGCCCCCCGTAGATCGAACTTAGAAAACCATTGGGCTCCCTGAACCTGATTAAAAAGATCCGGAATCAAAGGAAGTGGGTACTGGTTCCTTACGGTGACCTTATTCAGGTTACGATAATCAATGCACGGCCTAAGACCACCATCCTTCTTCCCCACGAAGAAGAAGCCAGCACCTACAGGAGAAGTCGAGGGTCGAATGAAACCCTTGGCCAGGCATTCTTGGATATACACCCTCATCGCTTCACGTTCAGGACATGAAAGATTAAATATCCTACCCTTAGGAAGCTTGGCACCAGGCACCAGGCGCAATCGTAATCTCTATGGGGGGGCAACACCTCGGAGGCCTCCTTAGAAAACACATCGGCGAAGTCCTGAACAAACTCAGGAAGCGTGTTTACCTCCTCCCGGGGAGAAATAGAGTTAACAGAAAGACATGACATAAGACATTCATTACCCCATTTGGTGAGATCCCCAGTATTCCAATCAAACGTGGGATTATGCAACTGCAACCAGGGAAGGCCTAAAACCAGATCAGACGATAATCCCTGCATCACCAGTACAGAGCACTGCTCCAAATGCATGGAGCCAACCAGGAGTTCAAAAACAGGAGTATGCTGAGTAAAATAACCATTAGCAAGGGGAGTTGAGTCGATACCTACTACAGGGATAGGATAAGGTAAATCCATACAAGGCATCTTTAGAGACATAGCAAATTCCACAGACATGATATTAGCAGATGAGCCAGAATCCACGAAAGCACTGCCCGTGGCAGACCGGCCAGCAAACGAGACCTGAAAGGGAAGCAAAATTTTATTGCGTTTCACATTAACGGGAAATACCTGTGCGCCCAAGTGACCTCCCCGATGATCACTTAGGCGCGGAAGTTTTCCGGCTTCTTATTCTTGCGCCTGGGACAGGTGTTCAGTAGATGCTTGTCGTCCCCACAGTAGAAGCAGAGACCATTCATTCTGCGAAACTCCCTACGTTGTCGAGGGGACATGGAGGCCCCGAGTTGCATAGGTACCTCCGAGTCCTCCGTGGAGGGGCGAGGAGACGGGACCTCGGGGGGGGATCGCAGAAAAGTCAGAGGGGAGCACACTGAAGCGTTCTAGCTGACGTTCCCTGAGACGTCGGTCAAGTCGTACTGCTAGGGCCATAACCTGGTCAAGGGAGTCAGGCGAGGGGTAGCTAACCAGCAGATCCTTCAGGGCGTCAGATAATCCTAACCTAAACTGGCACCTTAGGGCCGGATCGTTCCACTGAGAAGCTACGCACCACTTCCTAAAATCAGAACAGTATTCCTCAACCGGTCTCCTACCCTGACGTAAGGTCACCAGCTGACTCTCGGCTAAAGCAGTCCTGTCAGTCTCGTCGTAAATGAGTCCGAGGGCAGAGAAAAAACGATCAACAGAGGAAAGTTCAGGGGCGTCAGGAGCCAAGGAGAAGGCCCACTCTTGGGGCCCTTCCTGGAGTCGGGATATGATGATACCCACCCGCTGGTTCTCGGAACCTGAGGAGTGGGGCTTTAGGCGGAAATACAGTCTGCAACTCTCCCGGAAGGAGAGAAACGTCTTACGGTCCCCTGAAAACCGGTCAGGTAACTTGAGGTCGGGTTCTAGAGGTGTGGTGAGGGGTACTACTAAAGCAGCGTCACCCTGATTGACCCTTTGGGCCAGGGCCTGGACCTGTAGGGAGAGGCCCTGCATCTGCTGGGTCAGGGTCTCAAGGGGGTCCATGACAGCGTCAGCATAGGAGAAAGGGTAGACTAGGTAAGGGCTTGTAATTATGTAATGGCAGGAAGGAGGTGAAGGGAAAGTGAGCCCTAATCTACCCACCGCCCTGTCCCTGCCTACTTGCAACGACCCGCCCTAGGCGACGAGGTACAACTGGGCGGCGGTCCCTACGCTGGCTAAGTGCACAGGAAGACAAACAGGGAACACGCAAGGGAAGGGGCAGTAGCCACGGAACGCCACGAGGAAACGGGGCGGCGAACGAACAGTCAGGACCAGGACGAAGTGAGTACACCCGAGCGGGCACGGAGACAGAAGCAAGCCAGGGGCAAAGCAAAGCAGGTCAAGCAGAACTGCAGCAAGGCAGAAGCACGGCAGAAGCAGGCTGGAGCAAGCAGCAGTGGGGCCAGGAATCCAAAAGAATTACAAGCACTGAGGGAGAGCACAGGGCAGGTAATAAAGGGCAGGGGGCGGAGCAAACTCCGACAGACCAGGCCGCGATAGGCTCTCCCACTCCTGAGCCTGCCACCCTGGTTGGTGGGAGATGGTGTCAGTCGAACAGGTCTGGCCTCAGGTGTGGATTGATTAATCCCAGGAGTATAGCTAGATGAAGTACCTGGCAGATCCCTAACAGCTGAATTGCGCCCTGCTGGAAAGAGAGGAAGTACTGGTGGAGGGACGCCTATATTGTTTGGCGGAATGATAATGTTTTCTTTGAGAAAACCTGTGACTGGTGGGAATATGTTAAAGTTGAATTTCGTTGTATCTTTCAGGCAAAAAGTCGTCAACAGGCGTGTGAGAGGAAGAGAGACTTCAGAGAGATGCAGCGTCAGCTGCGATCCCTGCAAGACCACCTTCACTGTGGCTGGGACATCAGGAAGGAGCTGGAGGAAGCCAAAAAGGACCTGAAAAGGCACTTTGAGGAGGAATCCAAACAAATTGTCTTTCGTTCCAATGTGGAGAACCTGGAGAAGGGTGAGAAATGTAACTCGTTCTTTTACAGGAAACTCCATGCCGGCCACACGCCCCTGAAGGAACTCCGAGATGAGACCGGAAACATGCATTCTGGGAAGAAGGAGGTGATGGGAGTTGTCACAGACTACTACCAAAGCCTCTACTCCCTGAAGACCACTGACCCCGAAGCCTTCAGACCCGGCAGGACCCCGGGCATTGACAGTCTCCCTGCAGAGCTCTATATCAAAATACATCTCACAGGTCAAAATCACTGGTTAGGTGCAGCCAACAAATGTCGAGGCACCTCCAAGGTATATGCACAACATAGCAAAACTCCAATAAATCTTAGAAAAAATTGAGAACAAGGAGTCACAACGCCATAAGTAATAGAAACAAGTACAAAATTGTATTTATTACAATATCATACAAAAAAACAACAATTAAAAGCAATAGCAAGGATCTAAAATACAGTATATGTGTGGACCACTCAAAAGATATTAATATTACCACTGGTACGATGTATAAAACACACACTCTAAACGTGTGTGCACCAGGCAGTAGTGAAAACCGTAGGTCAGTGATATATTACCGCAGTGTCTCACCTGTGCTATAAAAATATGATCAACCAAAGTGAAGTTCAGTAATGAGTAAAGCCCAAATATCAAACATTTGGGACATAAAAACACTGCAGGGAAATATCACACTGAGCATTGCTACATAGTTCACTATACATAGGTCGAAAGGGAAGTATCCTGGCATGACCTATGATGTAAATCAAAGCCTGCCTGGGATCTCAAAGAACTTCGTACAAACAGTCTTACCCATGGAAGTGAAGAGAGTAAGGTGGTCCATGCAGTTTAACAAAGTGCAATAACGCCTTATACTGTATTTTAGATCCTCGCTATTGCTTTTAATTGTTTTTTTCTTGTATGATATTGCAATAAATAAAATTTTGTACTTGTTTCTATTACTTATGGCGTTGTGACTCCTTGTTCTCAATTTTTTCTCAGCAGAGCTCTTTGTAGCGCTGGGGACCTGATCTGTCCGGACCTGCTGGAGCTCTATGGGGAGATGGTGGTGGAGGGCAGAATGCCGCCGCCATTGAGAGAAGGCATGATCACGATCTTGTATAAGCGGAAGGGAGAGAGATGTGACCTGAAAAACTGGCGTCCCATCTCACTCCTGAACGTGGACTACAAGATCCCCGCCAAAGTATTGGCCAACAGACTGAAGGTTGTATCGGATGGATCATCAAATCGGACCAAACCTGCGGCATCCCTGGCCGTAGGGTGGCCGACAGTCTTACCCTTGTTAGAGACACGGTGCATTACATGCAAAGCCGCCGCACACACGCGATACTGATCAGTCTATCAGGAGGAGGCTTTTGACCGGGTCTCTTACGAATTCATGGGCAAGGCTCTGTGAAGGCTGAGGCTTGGCAGGATATTCTGTTTATATGTTAACCTAATGTGTTCTGACATTTACAGCACGGTGTTGGTGAACGGCTGGAGGACTGACCCCTTACCAGTACTGTCGGGAGTGAGACAAGGCTGTCCTCTTTCACCTCTCCTTTTTGTTTGTGTTATAGAGCTCTTCGCAGAAGCTATTCGGCAGAATGGAGAGATCAGAGGGATCACCGCACCAGGTCCAGGACACTTCGAGGTCAAGTGCTCGCTGTACATGGATGATGTGACTGTCTTCTTCCGCTGACCAGCGTTCGGTGACTGCACTCGTCCAGACCTGCGAGGAGTTTGGACATGCTTCAGGGGCCAAATGTAAACTGCCGGAAGTCAGAAGCTATGCTCTTCGAAAAATGGTACCTGTCTTTTTCTGCCCCCGTCCCATTTACCATCAAGCCGGACTTCATCAAAATTCTGGGAGTCTGGTTCGGGAAGGAAGGTGCAGCCCAAAAATCGTGGGAAGAACGCTTGGCCAAAGTAAACCAGAGAATCGGGCTGTGGAGCCTCAGACAACTCACTATTGAGGGCAAATCACTAGTCCTGCGTAACGAAGTCTTGCCTGTGCTACAATACACTGCATAAGCATGGCCCCCTCTTGCTACTGTATCAAGGGCTATTATCAGGACTGTGTTTCGCTTCATCTGGGGTTCGAAAATGGACAGAGTAAAGCGGACCGTTATGTACAAGGAGCTCCGCAAAGGTGGGAAGCGTATACCCGACATCCCCACGCTGCTGCGGATCTCTTTTGTATGCGACTGTGTTCATAGGACAGCAAACAGCTCTGCGGACAAGGCCATGCCCAGTTTCTTCCTCCTTCCCATCAGGCGAGGTTTTGGCTGGGACAAGTGGGACAAATCATTCCCTTACAACTTGCACGCTCCCTGGTTCAATGGAGATGTCCGGTTTGTGAGGGAGCATCAACTGGAGGGTCTTAAGCCCAACTTGTGGAAACCTAAGACGATCCACAAGCACATCAGAGCAAAGTACTTGCCGGAGTCGGTTCCAGGGCTTCATGCCGACACGTTGGAAACTGTTTGGACTAATGTGTCATCTGGCAGGTTGACCAACTGGCACAAGGACATTTCATGGATCCAGGGAGGACTGCCGTTTAGGTCATTCATGCATGCCTGCAACCTGTGCAGGACCCGGTACTGCCCCAGGTGCCCCTTCACGGAGGAAACATCTTTGCACATTTTCTGGCAGTGTCCCTTTGCACAGGGTCTGTTGAAAGCCTTGGAACACGAACTCAAGGACTCAGTTCCCAGGAACAGACTGTCGCTCGTTAGTTTATGGACTATTTCCTGGGATTAACACTGATGGAGCAATCCAGGAGGCATGGCGCCTTATGAACTGTTTTAAGGATGCTATATGGTTTGCCAAGAATCGTTTAATTCTGCGTAGAGAGAGTGTGTCCATCCAGGACTGACGCAGGCTGATCCACAGTCTGCTGAGAGACTATTTCACCTGGTACAGCCCGGACGTAGATGCGGAAGAGGACTGATACTCCCCTTCCACCCACTCTCCCTTCTTGTGTGTTGTCTTTCAATAAAGCTTCGGGCCTGTGTTGGATAATACATTTTAAAAAGGCAGACATTGTTTGATTAAGAACAAAGACGTTCTTAGGCTTTGTCAGAAAATCCCAGGAGATATTCCCTTAGTTCCTCTCGCTTGGCAGGAAAGAATGTTGGCAGAATAGGGTCTTGTGTTTCATGTCAGCAGCTGCAGCGGAAGTTCTTTGGCTCTTATGGCACTTAGAACTCCTCCAGAGAGAAATCCAAAACCTATGGTAATGCAAACCGAAGCAGTTAAACAGTAGATGAGCCCTGTCATATAAACTCATGAATCCATCAGATGTGGAAACATCTTAAAAACAAGAGGTCCTTGATCCAGCCTCTCTGTTTCTTGTTGACTACAGGTGCATCTCAACTAGGTTGAAAGCACACCAGGAGTATACAGTCTGAGGCTCAAGGAGACCTTCTGTAGGTATTTGTCCTTGATCCTAAAGAAACACAAAGTCATATCATATGCTCTCTTTTACTTTCCTCTACAGATCCAGGGGAAAGCAGTTTGTGTAAGGTTGGACAATATAACATCAAGCAGGGTGGAACCCGTTCAGAACCCCTTCCCAGGGAAGTGGAAAAGATCTTGATATGAATATAATTGAACATACCCATCTGTCTGCTGTACATATTCAATTGAACATTATTGCTAACCAACTGAGGTCTAGCAGCCCGGGGAGAATTGTCTCTGAATCTAGAGATCTTCAAGCAGATCACCAGGATGTGGGAAGTGCCACAGAATAATCTCATAGTGAACAGGTTCAACACCATAGTGGAAACATTTCTATCCCTTTACCAGGGATTCCTTAGCAGTGGTTGTCTTGGAGGTTTAGGCTGGTCTACATTTTCCCTCCTGTTTCCTTGATACCCTGGGTACTGATCAAAATCAGGCAAATCAAGGCTGTGGTAAGAACCATCACACCATCCTGCCACATAGGTTATGGTTTTCCCAACTCATTTAAATGAGTCAAGTGTGTTACTGGAGACTTCCCTCAGTGCAGAACTTGATGTCTCAGAGCACTCATCTCTGCCTGGACCTTAAAAAATTCAACCTGACAGCCTAGTGGTTGACCAGCCCCTTTTATAATCTAAAGGGCTCTCCAATGAGTTTATGAATACCTGCTCACAGTCCAGATCTGAGTCGGCCAAAAAGGCTTACACAAGGGCTGAATGGATCTTCTCAGCTTGGTATTCCCCTCAAGGAGTGGATATTTCCAACCAGCGCATTAGCAACATCCTAGACTTCCTGCAGGAAGGATTTTAAAAAAAAACATCGACCTTAAAGATCCAAATTTAGTATATGTCTGCCTTTTTGGCTAAGATCCTTGTCACAAAAGCCCTTGTTGAAAAGGTTCCTGAAATTGTATACTAGAATGAGACCTACCACTCTCAGACATGTGGCAATATGGGTGAGCTTTAGTTCTAAGAGGTTTATGCACATCTACCTCTGAACCTTTGGAAGAGATCCCACAGAATTACCTATCCTAAAAGGTTATCTTCCACCTGGTCATAACAAGGTGGACTTAGTGGTGAAGGACCCCCATGCAAAAGGCGGATATGAGTCCCTTGCGCTCCAATAATTTATCATGGCACCCCATGTTGTGTCTCTCCAACAATACATAAATAATTATAAGCCACTGTCTCAGTCACTTACATGCAATGTACTGGGCCCCTGTGCACCTGCATGGTTTGTACATGTGATATGTCCACCCCTGGCCATAACATCTGTCAACAGAATAGGGGAGTTTCAAGTCTTGTCATCAATGGATCCATACTTAAGATTCTTCCATGACATAGTCTTGGCTACTGTCAAACTTCACTCCCAAAGTTCCCTGATGTGTAGCCTGTAATAAGGTCATCTCCCTTCTAGTGTTCTGTCACGTGCCTTCCTCTCATGAGGAACGTAATCTTTATTTCTAGATCTGTCCTGTTGTCTTGAGATCTACTTAGCTTATCATTAATTGTTTCTAGAAAGAAAAAGGCTTCAAATTCACCAAACCTACCCTGGGAGATGGATTAAAGAGGCCATTAGACTCATCAATTTTGATTTCGAACAGACAAGAGGTTACTTCCTGCTAAATCACCATTTTTGTTCTGCTGGTAGGACATAAGGGAAGTCTAGATTTCTAACGTTAATCTATTTTCCCTTAGTCCTAACTAGAGATGAGCGAACTTTTCAAAAGTTCGGTTCGGCTAGTTCGCCGAATTTCACAAAAAAGTTCGGTTCGGACCGAACTAGTTCTGACCGAACCTGTCACTTACGTGCGCCGAGCATGCTACTGTCCAGGGTGCTGATAGAGTTAATGGGCTGCACTAACTCTTTCAGCAACCTTCACAGTACATGCTCGGCGCGCGGAAAATACCATTTAAATGTAATAAAAAAATAAAAATTATACGTTCGTACTTACTTTCCTCCTGTCCGGCCTCCAGCGATGACGTTTCATCCCTTTCGCCGCTGCAGCCAATCACAGGCTGTAGTGGCGGTCACGCACGTCAGGATGACGCTTCATCCCACGTGACCGCCTCTGCAGCCAATCACAGGCTGCAGCGGCGACATGAATGAAACGTCATCGCTGGAGGCCGGACAGGAGGAAAGTAAGTATGAACGTATTATTATTATTTTTTGGCATGTATGTATGTTGGCATGTATGTATGTATGTATGTATGTATGTATGTATGTATGTATGTATGTTGGCATGTATGTATGTTGTCATGTATGTATGTATGTATATCTGTGCATGTATGTTGGCATGTATGTATATATGTGCATGTTTGTATGTATATTTGCATGTATATATTTGCATGTATGTATGTATGTTTGCATGTATGTATTTTTGCATGTATGTTGTCATGTATGTATGTTGTCATGTATGTATATATGTGCATGTGTGTATGTATATTTGTATGTATGTATGTATGTATGTTTGCATGTATGTGTGTTTGCATGAATGTATGTTTGCATGTATGTATGCATGTTTGTATGTATATTTGCATGTGTGTATATATATATGTATGTTGTCATGTATGTATGTTGTCATGTATGTATATATGTGCATGTATGTTGGCATGTATGTATATATGTGCATGTGTGTATGTTGTCATGTATGTATGTATATATGTGCATGTATGTTTGCATGTATGTTGGCATGTATGTATACATGTGCATGTTTGTATGTATATTTGCATGTATATATGTTTGCATGTGTGTATGTATGTTTGCATGTATGTATGTTTGCATGTATGTATGTTGTCATGTATGTTTGTATGTATGTTGTCATGTATGTATGTATATATGTGCATGTATGTATGTTTGCATGTTTTTATTTTTGCATGTATGTTTGCATGTATGTTTATATATATGTGCATGTATGTAATTATGTTTGCATGTATTTATGTTTGCATGTATATTTGTGCATGCTTGTATATATGTATGTATGTATGTATCTTTGCATGTTTGTTTGTATGTATGTATGTTTTCATGTGTGTGTGTATGCATGTATGTATGATAGTTTGCATGTATATATGTGTGTATGTTTGCATGTATGTATATTTGCATGTATATATGTGCATGCTTGTATATATGTATGTATGTTTGTATATATGTATGTATGGCCATGTATGATACTGTCTGCTGGCGCCCTGTATCTAAGTCAACTTCACGGGAGGCTTCTATACATGGTATAACAGTCAGTATCACACATTAAACTGAATCTAAGCCTACGACATGTTTTATTTCATTATTTATTTTTTTTACAGGTTTGGTGTTTGGACTACGTCGGTTTCGAGGACTACTTAGATGACGTTTTTTTTCCTACAATAAAATGGTTAATGAGGGTTGTGTTGGGGGTGCTTTATTTCAATAAAATATTTTATCTATATCTTTGTCTTTTTCTTTTCAAATTTTATTATTACCACTTTAGTAATGGCCGCTGTCTGAGTGACAACATCCATTACTAATGCGAGGCTTAGTGTTAGCCGGTGCAGAGGCTAACACTAACCACCATTATTACCCCGGTACCCAAAACCACCAGGGGTGCCGGGAAGAGCCAGGTACGATCCAGTACCCGACCATCTGTTGTGATGGTCGGGCTCTGGGGCGGCCGCAGGCTGGTATTATGAGGCTGGGAAGGGCCAAAAACAGTGGACCTTCCCACCCTTGTAATGCTAGGCTGCTGCTGCTGTGTTGTATCTGGCTGGTTATAAAAGTGGGGGGGACCCCACGTCATTTTTTTAAATTATTTATTTATTTACATTTTTTTTTTTAAAAAGATATGGGGTTCCACCCAATTTATCATAACCAGCCACATACAACACAGTGTTATTAGCCTGGGAATGGACAAAACCAGTGGCCCTTCCCACCCATGTAATGCCAGACTGCTGCGGCCTTGTATATGGCTGGTTATTAAAAATGTGGGGGACCCGTCTATTGCTAAATTTGTTAAATTCCCAAAAAAAAAACGACGTGGGGGTCCCCCCCATTTTTATAACCAGCCCGATACAACACAGCAGCAGCAGCCTAGCATTACAAGGGTGGGAAGGTCCACTGATTTTGGCCCTTCCCAGCCTCATAATACCAGCCTACGGCCGCCCCAGTACCCGACCATCACAACAGATGGTCGGGTACTGGATCGTACCAAGCTCTTCCCGGCACCCCTGGTGGTGGTGGGTACCGGGGTAATAATGGGTGGTTAGTGCTAGCCTCTGCACCGGCTAACACTAAGTACCGCCTTAATAATGGACGCTGTCAATCAGCCAACTGCCATTATCTAGGCACTAATAAAGTTTGAAAAAAAAACACAAAGACAATTCTTTTTTATTGAAATAAGAAATCCCCAACAAAACCCTCGTTAACCATTTTATTAAAATTTGAAAAAACGCAGATCTACGCAGTAGTCCAACGAATCGAAGATGTAGTCCAATCGGTACATCAAAATCTGCAACAACATAAAAAAAAACAGTTATCAATGTGAACAATACCAATACTTCTACTCACCGATACACATATATACACGCACACACAAACAAACAACCATACACAGACACACACATATATACACAAACACAACAAGATATACAAACACACACACACACACATAAACAGACAAACACACACATATACACGAACTCACACATATACAAACAAAAACACACATATCCAAACACACACACACACACACACACACACACACACACACACACAGTTATACACACATACACGAACACATATACACAAACACATATACAAACAAAAACACACATACCCAAACACACATATACACAAACACATATACACAAACACACCCATATATACACACAAACACACACTCACAAAAACACACACAAACATCTACACACAAACATATACACAAATACACCCATATATACACAAACATATACACAAAACACATATACACAAACACACCCATATATACACACACACATATAAAAACAAAAACAGACAAAGTCACATACCCAAACACACATATATACACAAACACACACATACACAAACACGGTTTCTTTTAAATGCTGCTGGGGAACCCGCTCGATCCACTATATAAGGCTGCGCTACAGTGCAGCATTTAAAAGAAACAGGATCCTGACCTGTCCATAGAGTTTAAGGCAGCACAGAGTATTTCAGGAGATGAGCGTGCAGATTCAGTGCTGCTGCGAACTCTGCTCTTACCATTACGTAGCTCTCAGTCTGTTACCTCTCCTCCACTCCTGTCCTCCAGAACACCTTCACATGATTGGCAAGTCACCACGTAATGGTAAGAGCAGAGTTCACAGCAGCACAGAGTATTTCAGGAGATGAGCGTGCGGATCTTGTGCGGGGTGGTGACTTGCCAATCATGTGAAGGTGTTATTGAGGACAGGAGTGGAGGAGAGGTAACAGACTGAGAGCTACGTAATGGTAAGAGCAGAGTTCACAGCAGCACTGAATCTGCACGCTCCTCTCCTGAAATACTCTGTGCTGCTGTGAACTCTGTTCTTACCATTACGTAGCTAAGTCTGTTACATCTCCTCCACTCCTGTCCTCTATAACACGTTCACATGATTGGCAAGTCACCACCACGCACAAGATCCGCACGCTCATCTCCTGAAATACTCTGTGCTGCTGTGAACTCTGCTCTTACCATTACGTGGTGACTTGCCAATCATGTGAAGGTGTTCTTGAGGACAGGAGTGGAGGAGAGATAACAGACTGAGAGCTACGTAATGGTAAGAGCAGAGTTCACAACAGCACTGAATCTGCACGCTCATCTCCTGAAATACTCTGTGCTGCCTTAAACTCTGTGGACAGGTCAGGATCCTGTTTCTTTTAAATGCTGCACTGTAGCGTAGCCTTATATAGTGGATCGAGCGGGTTCCCCAGCAGCATTTAAAAGAAACAGGATCCTGACCTGTCCACAGAGTTTAAGGCAGCACAGATTATTTCAGGAGATGAGCACGGGCAGCCGTTCGTTTTTCCGAGCCGTGCTCCCATCATGCACACGACCGTAAAAACACCCGTTATTACGCAATAACGGGCTCATAGACTTCTGTTACCCACGGGTACCTTTCCGTATTCTCACGGGAAGGTGCCCGTGCCGTTAAAAAAATAGAACATGTTCTATTTTTCTATTTTACGGGCCGTGCTGCTATAATTATAATGACAGCACGGTTCGCAAAAGCGGCCGGCTGCCCGTGGCCGGCCGGCCGTGCTCGTAGTTACGAGTCGTAATTACGAGCACGGCCCGTAAAATAAAAAAATAGAACATGTTCTATCTTTTTAACGGCACGGGCACCTTCCCGTGAGAAAACGGGAAGGTACCCGTGGCTAACAGAAGTCTATGGGCCCGCTATTTCGGGTCGTAATTACGACCCGTGATAACGGGTGTTTTTATGGTCGTGTGCATGAGGCCCCGTAATGACGGGTGGCTACATGTGTGCACCCGTCATTACGGCAGCGTTGCTAGGCGACGTCAGTAAGGGTATGTGCACACACACTAATTACGTCCGTAATTGACGGACGTATTTCGGCCGCAAGTACCGGACCGAACACCCTGCAGGGAGCCGGGCTCCTAGCATCATATTTATGTACGATGCTAGGAGTCCCTGCCTCTCCGTGGAACTACTGTCCCGTACTGAAAACATGATTACAGTACGGGACAGTTGTCCTGCAGAGAGGCAGGGACTCCTAGCATCGTACATAACTATGATGCTAGGAGCCCGGCTCCCTGCACTGTGTTCGGTCCGGTACTTGCGGCCGAAATACGTCCGTCATTTACGGACGTAATTAGTGTGTGTGCACATACCCTAAATAGTCACTGTCCAGGGTGTTGAAAGAGTTAACTGATCGGCAGTAACTGTTTCAGTACCCTGGACAGTGACTACCGATCACAGTACCTGTAAAAAAAAAGACGTTCATACTTACCGAGAACTTTCTGCTTCCTCCAGTCCGGTCTCCTGGCCGTTGCCTTGGTGACGCGTCCCTCTCGACATCCGGCCCGACATTCCTTGATGACGATGCAGCCCATGTGAGCGCTGCAGCCAATCACAGGCTGCCGCGGCCTCTGCAGCCAATCACAGGCTGCAGAGGCCTCTGCAGCCAATCACAGGCTGCCGCGTCAGAAAAGGTCGGACTGGAGGAAGAAGAGGGACTCGTTAACAAGACAACGACCGGGTACGTATGAAATGCTTTTTATTTTATTTTTAATCAGCAGCCTCTTTTCTCTATCAGTGATTGATAGAGATAAGTGGCTGCCGATTTGTATAATGTTTTTGACCGGGTTCGGTCAAAACGGGTTCGGCCGAACCCGGTGAAGTTCGGATTCGCTGCGAACCGAACTTTACCGGAAGTTCGGACCGAAACCGGGTTCGGTTGTCCCGGTTCGCTCATCTCTAGTCCTAACAGTAGCACCTGATTAATGCTACTACCTCATAATAAACACAAGTTAAAAGGGGATAGACGTCCTTTGATAGGGTCAGGGGGCTTTAGAAATTAGTGTTTCATTTGATTAATTAAAAATTCCATCTGTCCTGCTAGTACATAGGGGCATAATTACCCTATTGTTGTGTTGCTGTTAGGACTAAGGGAAAACAGATTAATGTTACAAATCTACACTTATACAGCATATTAGAAAAGTGCTTTATCACATATTTGGTGTAATGAGACCATAAGACCATAAGCGACCCAATGAAGAAACAAAGACTCAAGAATTCCCCCCTATGATTATAAGTAATGAGAAAAGAAACACACCTTTTATTTCCCATTGTGAGTTCTAGAAATATGGATTGATAAACTCTGTGCTAGAAATATTGTTTTAGAAGTGTATTAACAATGGGATAAATGCTGCTTTGTGGGCAAAAAAAAAAGAAAGTAAAGCAATCATGATTCTTAACTCAAATATGTGGGAAAAAAAAAAAGACCTGATATGGTAGATAATGATAAAAATCATATGCATATTTTTTTTTTAGTACTACTGTGTAATGTTATTTTTTTTTTTTAATAATGCGCCTTATTACTTTCAAACTATTATAACTTTGAAACAATAGTGTTGTAAAATACACTATTTATTGTTAGTTGTGGTTGCTATTGTATTTAAATACCTGACAATTTTTTTTACCAATCTTTTGTGAATTTCCCCACTAAATAGATGGATAAAAGTGTGAACTTTAATACAATATAATTAACTAAATAACTAAACTAATAACGAAATGGGTTTTCCCACAAAGGACATTTATCCACAGGATAGGTGATAAATGTATGAACGCTGGGGGCAGTGGCGGATTAAGCAGACCATAGGCCATAGGTTGTTCCCCAAGCTTGGGTCCGACTCTCCACCACTGCCCTGCCACGCCGTGTCTATATTAAACACAATCTTTCTGTATGAGCATTGACAAATGAGTGTTACGATTCCCCTTGTCAAAGGGCTGTGTCCCTACATTCTGGTAGTCTCCAACCATCGCTGACAGTACCACACTGTGTAGGGGCACATCCTCTTGACAATGGGAATGGTAACTCGCATTTGTCTATTAGTCCTGGGTACAAAAAGACTATGTGGATTTCCTACAACAGACATTTAAGGAAAGGGGTCAGATCCTCTATAGATCCAGTGACTCACAAGTGATGTCTTCTTTGATGGGAGTCGTTCTATTTTCTTCTCTGCTCCATCTGACACAGACCTTTATGGCAACTTCTCCTGATGACTGCAGAGTTTCCTGATGAGAAATCTTTGCCCCTCGATTCTGCAGCCATTTTCAGCGTCTATAGCAACACAAAAAGTCAGAAACGAAACACCCTAAATTGTTTTATACCCCAGACCAAATCCCTAAGCAAATTAAGACCCCAGTCCCATACATTAACTCAGACCAAGAAATTCAGTCCCCAAGGAGTAAATAAACTTTTAAAAAACTTTTGGCGTATCAGTGATATGTCAGAACTTTTGATCGGTGGGTGTCTGAGCACTGAGACCCCCACCGATCGCTAAGACAAAGTGGCAGAAGCACCACGGTGATCACTGTTCCACTTAATTTCTGATTGTCTTTCCTCGGAGCGGTGTACGGACTCATAGACTTTCTATTGAGCCTGTACACCGCTTGCTCGGCTATGAGAGGAAAGACCATCAGAAACAAAGTGGCACATCACTCACCTGAGCGCTTCTACCACTTTGTTTTAGTGATCGGTGGGGTTCTCAGTGCTTGGATCCCCACCGATCAGAACTTTTAACATGTCAATATGACATGTAAAACATTTTTTTTTAAGTTTAGTTACCCTTGAGGCAGTCAGACATCCCCCCTTGCAGTAAAATAACTCCTGAGGGCTATATGGGGGGATTATACTGCAAGGGGTTCAGTGCATCTGACTGACTACTGAGTGCTCTATGGGAGGGTCTGAGCGTCTGGCTCTTATGGCTCTGGGGGGAAGGAGTTACCCCCCCCCCCATAGAGCCCTCAGCAGTCAGTCAGATGCTCTGATCCCCCCCCACAGTATAATAACTACTGAGGGCTCTATGGGGGGATTATACTGCAAGAGAGGTTCTGAGCATCTTACTGACTGCAGAGGGTTCAATGGGTGGGAAATAATTTCACACACAAAAATTCAAAAACTAAACACCCTATATACAATTCACACTAACACCACACACTAAATATTCTAACCACACACACTATATACACACACACTACAGGCACACACTATACACACACTTACACTATGTACACTATACACACATACTATATAGACTTACATTATACACACTATAAACTCTATACACACAGCACACACTATATAGACTTACACTATATACACACACACTATACACACACACACACACACACACACACACACACACACACTATATAGACCTACATTATTCAGACTATAAACACTATATACACACCACACGCTATATAGACTTACACTATATACACTATACACACACTATGCATGTAAAGGATCTGCCAGACACAGCTTCTGTGTCGACGCCCGTGGTTAATCAGTCTGCACCTGCTCCTTAGGCCTCATTTACACGAACGTATTATACGCGCGTGCGACGCGCGTGCTTTGCACGCATGTCGTACGCACCTATATTAGTCAATGGGGCAGTTTAGACGATGCGTGAATTGCGCTCAGCGCGTGTGCGCAGAAAAAAACTCACGACATGTTCTATAATCGTGCGTTTTTCGCGCACTCACGCACCCATTGAAGTCAATGGGTGCGTGAAAACCACGCATGCCGCACGGAAGCACTTCCGTGCGAACTGCGTGATTCGCGCAAGAGCTGTCAAACTCCTGAATGTAAACAGAAAAGCACCACGTGCTTTTCTGTTTACAAACATCCAAACGGAGTGTCAAATTCGAGATGAGCGCACCGAACTTCACCGGGTTCGGCCAAACTCGTTTTGACCGAAACCGGTAAAAAATGTTCGGGTACGCGACGTCAGGAGACAGTCACTGTCCACGGTGCTGAAAGCGTTAAACTGGTTCAGCACCATGGACAGTGACTTCCGCTCCGAAAATCCATGAACCTGTAAAAAAAAAAAGACGTTCTGACTTACCGATAACTCCGGTCCGACCTCCCGGGATGACAGTTCAGTCAAAGTGACAGCTGCAGCCAATCACAGGCCAAGCACAGGCTGCAGCCAATCACAGGCTGCAGCGGTCTCATGGACTGCGGCGTCATCCTGGGAGGTGGGGCCGGATGACGAGAGAGGGACGCGTCACCAAGGCAACGGCCGGGAGCCCGGACTGGGGGAAGCAGGAAGTTCTTGGTAAGTATGAAAGTCTTTTTTTATTCACAGGTTGGTGTATATTGTGTTCGGCATTCACTGTCGAGGGTGCTGAAAGAGTTACTGCCGATCAGTTAGCTCTTTCAGCACCTTGGACAGTGACGGGCGTCGACTAGCCTCATCTCTATGATGGCGGCTGCGCGAAAATCACGCAGCCGCGCATCATACACGGATGACACACGGAGCTGCCAAGTGCCTTTTGCGCGCGCAAAACGCAGCATTTTTTGCGCGCGCAAAACGCACACGCTCGTGTAAATGAGGCCTAAGTCTGATAGAGTGACTCAATCTGCTACCACTGAGTCTGGTAGGCTCAGGAGTGGGAGAACCTATCACAGCCTGTCCAAACGGTTCTAGCTCCCGCCCTCGGTCTATTTATACCTTCATTTCCTGCTTGTCTCTGCCTGTGATTCTTTCCTGTTTCCTGGCTCTGCTGCTCCTGCTATTATTATTGACTTTGCTTCATTTTGACCCTGGCTTTACTGACTACGCTCTTGCTCTGCGTTTGGTACCTCGTACACTCCTGGTTTGACTCGGCTCGTTCACTACTCTTGTTGCTCACGGTCTTGCCGTGGGCAACTGCCCAATTTCCCTTAGCTTCTGTGTACCCTTGTCTGTTTGTCTGTCGTGCACATATTGAGCGTAAGGACCGTCGCCCAGTTGTATGCTGTAGCCTAGGACGGGCCGTGCAAGTAGGCAGGGACTGAGTGGCGGGTAGATTAGGGCTCACCTGTCTGTCTCCCTACCCCGACATTACATAATTATAGGCCCATATACCTTTTCTACCCTGGTCCCTGACACAACTATGGACCCCCTTGAGACCCTGGCTCAGCAAATGCAGGGCCTCTCCCTACAGGTCCAAGCCCTGGCTCAGAGGGGCAACCAGCGTGATGCTACCCTGGTAGTGCCCCCCACCTCACCTCTTGAACCCCACCTCAAGTTGCCTGACCGGTTCTCAGGGGACCAGAAGACTTTTTTCTCCTTTCGGGAGAGTTGTAGGCTCTATTTCCGTCTAAGGCTCCACTCCTCAGGTTCTGAGAGCCAGCAAGTGGGTATATTTATATCCCTGCTCCAGGACGGGCCCCAAGAATGGGCCTTCTCCTTGGCTCCTGACGCCCCTGAACTTTCCTCTGTTGATCTTTTTTTTTGTCTGCTCTCAGGCTCATATATGGCGAGACTGACAAGACTGCCTTTGCCGAGAGTCAGCTGGTGACCTTACGTCAGGGTAAGAGACCCGTTGAAGAGTACTGTTCTGACTTTAGGAAGTGGTGTGTAGCTTCTCGGTGGAATGACCCTGCCTTGAGGTGCCAGTTTAGATTGGGTCTGTCAAACGCCCTGAAAGACCTGTTAGTTAGCTATACCTCTTCTGACTCTCTAGATCAGGTTATGGCTTTAGCGGTACATCTTGACCGACGTCTCAGGGAACAACGACTTGTATGTTTTTGTAATGATGGGGGTAAGGAAACAGACAAGTGAGCCCTAATCTACCCGCCACTCAGTCCCTGCCTACTTGCAACGACCCGCCCTAGGCGATGGGGTACAACTGGGCGACGGTCCCTATGCTCAATAAGTGCACGACAGACAAACAGACAAGGGTACACAGAAGCAAGGGAAAAGGGGCAGTTGCCCACGGCAACACCGTGAGCAACAAGAGAGGTGAACGAGCCGAGTCAAACCAAGAGTGTACGAGGTACCAAACGCAGAGCAGGAGAATAGTGAACAAGCCGAGTCAAACCAGGAGTGTACGAGGTACCAAACGCAGAGCAGGAGAGTAGTCTGTAAGCCTGGGTCAATATGAAGCAGGGTCAAATGGTACAAGAAGCTGCAGCAGGGCCAGGAAACAAAACGAGAAGAATCACAAGCAAGGAGGAACAGGAAAGGCAGGTATAAATAGACAGAGGGCGGGAGCTAGCTCCGTCTGGCCAGGCTGTGATAGGCTCTCCCACTCCTAAGCCTGCCATCCTGAGTGGTGGAAGATGGAGTCAGTCTCACAGACATAGAAGTAGGTGCAGACTGATTACCTATGGGCGTGGATACAGAAGCTGTGCCTGGCAGATCCTTAACAGTACCCCCCCCCTTTTATGAGGGGCCACAGGACCCTTTCTAGATGGACCTGGTTTATTGGGGAAACGAAGGTGGAACCTCCTGACCAATAACCCAGCGTGAACATCCCGGGCGGGTACCCAAGTCCTCACCTCAGGCCCGTATCCTCTCCAATGGACCAGGTACTGGAGGGAGCCTTGGACCAGCATGCTGTCCACAATCTTGGCCACCTCGAATTCTACCACCTCAGGGGTGAGAACGGGGACAGGAGGTCTCGAGGGAGCCAAGGACGGGGAGCAGCGTTTAAGGAGGGAGGCATGAAACACCTCGTGTACTCGAAAAGATGGGGGCAACACCAGTCGGAAGGAGACAGGATTGTGGACTTCAATGACCTTGTACGGCCCTATAAACCGGGGAGCAAACTTCTTGGACGGGACTTTAAGGCGCAAGTTCTTTGACAATAGCCACACCAGATCACCGACCATAAACAAAGGGTTAGCAGAACGTCTTCTATCTGCCTGAGTTTTTTGTATGCTCTGGGACGCCTCTAGGTTCTTCTGAACCTGGGCCCAAACTTTGCACAGTTCCCGATGAACGACCTCTACCTCGGGATTGTTGAAACTACCAGGTGAAACGGAGGAGAACCGTGGATTAAACCCAAAATTACAGAAAAAGGGGGAGACCCCTGACGAGTTACTGACCCAGTTATTAAGGGAAAGTTCGGCGAGGGGAATGAATGAGACCCAATCATATTGACAGTCAGAGATAAAACACCTTAAATATTGTTCTAGAGACTGATTAGTCCTCTCAGTTTGGCCATTAGTTTCAGGATGGAAGGCAGAGGAGAAGGACAGATCAATCTCCAACTTCTTACAGAAGGCTCTCCAAAACAAAGAAACAAATTGTACCCCTCTGTCAGAAACAATATTGACAGGGACGCCATGGAGACGCAGGATGTGTTTGACAAACAAGGTAGCTAACGTCTTAGCATTGGGTAGTTTTTTGAGGGGCACATCTTACTGAAACGGTCTACTGCAACCCACACCACCGACTTGCCTTGAGATGGAGGCAAATCGGTGATAAAATCCATGGTGATATGGGTCCAAGGTCTCTGGGGAATGGGCAAAGAACGTAGTAAGCCCGCTGCTCGGGACCTGGGAGTCTTTGACCTAGCACAAACCTCACAAGCGGCGACGTAGGCCTTAACGTCTTTAGGCAACCCAGGCCACCAATAGTTTCTGGCAATGAGGTGCTTGGTACCCAGGATGCCTGGATGACCAGATAGTGCGGAGTCATGATTTTCCCTAAGTACCCTTAGCCGGAATTGCAGGGGAACAAACAGCTTGTTCTCAGGAAGGTTCCCG
This sequence comes from Rhinoderma darwinii, assembly GCF_050947455.1. Classification (NCBI taxonomy): domain Eukaryota; kingdom Metazoa; phylum Chordata; class Amphibia; order Anura; family Rhinodermatidae; genus Rhinoderma; species Rhinoderma darwinii. The sequence continues at coordinate 57,580,902 of NC_134692.1, forward strand.
GGGGCTGAACCTTGATCAGCCGCAATTTCGGAAACTAAATCAGAATCAATAGAGGAAATGATTATACCTGGAGGCAAAATACAAGCAGGATCTTCCTCCGAAGCAGGGCTGGCCATGAAGCTACGCAACAGTACATCAGCCTTAATATTTTTAGACCCAGCCCTATAGGTAACCAAAAAATTGAATCTGGTAAAAAATAACGCCCATCGAGCTTGTCTCGGGTTTAGCCTCCGGGCAGATTCTAGGAAAACCAGATTCTTGTGGTTGGTAAGGACCGTTACCTGGTGCCTAGCCCCCTCCAGGAAGTGGTGCCACTCTTCAAATGCCCATTTAATGGCTAAGAGTTCGCGGTTGCCAATATCATAGTTACTCTCAGTGGGAGAAAACTTCCTAGAGAAGTAGGCACAGGGACGGAGATGGGTGAGCGACCTGGTACCCTGGGACAAGACAGCCCCCACTCCCACCTCGGACGCGTCAACCTCCACGATAAATGGCTCCATTTGGTTGGGCTGAACCAACACCGGGGCCGAGATAAAGCACTTCTTAAGGGCCTCAAAGGCCTGGACAGCCTCATGAGGCCAGTGGAGGAGATCAGCACCCTTGCGAGTGAGGTCCGTAAGAGGCATAGCGATGACCGAGAAGTTAGCAATAAATCTCCTGTAATAATTAACGAACCCCAAGAAGCACTGTAACGCCTTCAGGGAGGCAGGTTGGACCCATTCCGCCACAGCCTGGACCTTGGCGGGGTCCATGCGGAATTCATGAGGAGTGAGGATTTGACCCAAAAATTGTATCTCCTGCACCCCAAACACACATTTTTCGGTTTTAGCAAAGAGTTTGTTTTCCCGAATGGCCTGGAGCACCTTCCTGACATGCTCAATGTGGGAGGACCAGTCCTTGGAAAACACAAGTATGTCATCAAGGTACACTACAAGAAATACCCCCAGGTAGTCTCTTAAAATCTAATTTATGAAATTCTGGAAGACCGCGGGAGCATTACACAACCCAAAGGGCATGACGAGGTATTCAAAATGACCTTCGGGCATGTTAAACGCAGTCTTCCACTCATCCCCCTCTTTGATGCGGATAAGGTTATAAGCCCCCCGTAGATCAAACTTAGAGAATCATTGGGCCCCCTGAACCTGATTGAAGAGATCAGGAATCAAAGGAAGGGGATACTGGTTCCTTACAGTGACCTTATTCAAGTTTCGGTAATCAATGCACGGCCTAAGACCACCATCCTTCTTCCCTACGAAGAGGAAGCCAGCAGCTACCTGAGAAGTAGAGGAGCGAATGTAACCCTTGGCCAGGGATTCCTGGATATACTCTCTTATGGCTTTACGTTCGGGACAAGAGAGATTAAATATACTACCCTTAAGGAGCTTAGCTCCTGGTACCAAATCGATTGCGCAATCGTACTCTCTATGAGGAGGTAACACTTCGGAGGCCTTTTTAGAAAAAACATTGGCGAAGTCCTGAATAAACTCAGGTAGAGTGTTCACCTCCTCAGGGAGAGAAATAAAATTAACAGGAAAACATGACGTCATGCATTCATTACCCCATTTGGTAAGATCCCCAGTATTCCAGTTAAACGTGGGATTATGCATCTGAAACCAGGGTAGGCCCAAAACCAAATTGGACGATAATCCCTGCATCACCAGTACAGAGCACTGCTCCAAATGCATGGAGCCAAAAAGGAGTTCAAAAACAGGGGTATGCTGCGTAAAATAACCATTAGCAAGAGGAGTGGAGTCGATACCCACTACCGGGACCTGTTTACGCAATTCAATCAATGGCATAGCTAGAGACATAGCAAATTCCACAGACATAATATTAGCAGAAGACCCTGAATCCACGAAGGCATTGCCGGTAGCAGACCTACCACCAAAAGAGACCTGAAAGGGAAGCAAGATCTTATTAGGTTTTATATTCACGGGAAATACCTGTGCGCCCAAGCGACCTCCCCGATGGTCACTTAGGCGCGGAAGTTTTCCGGCTGCTTATTCTTACGCCTAGGACAGTTGTTCACTTGATGCTTGTCATCCCCACAGTAGAAGCAGAGACCATTCTTCCTGCGGAACTCTCTACGTTGTTGGGGAGACACAGAGGCCCCGAGTTGCATAGGTTCATCCGAGATTTCCGTGGAAAAACGAAGCAACGGCACCTCGGGAGCCATCATGGGGAGCCAGAGGAGAAGGCACAAAAACTTTCAAGTCGTCGTTCCCTGAGACGTCGGTTAAGGCGTACCGCTAAAGCCATTACCTGATCTAGAGAGTCAGAAGAGGGATAGCTAACTAACATGTACTTCAGGGCGTTGGACAGTCCCAATCTAAACTGGCACCTCAAGGCAGGGTCATTCCACCGAGAAGCTACACACCACTTCCTAAAGTCCGAACAGTACTCCTCAACCGGTCTCTTACCCTGACGTAAGGTCACCAGCTGACTCTCGGCAAAGGCAGTCTTGTCAGTCTCGTCATATATGAGCCCGAGAGCAGAAAAAAAAAGGTCAACAGAGGAAAGCTCAGGGGCGTCGGGAGCCAAGGAGAAGGCCCATTCTTGGGGCCCGTCCTGGAGCCGGGACATAATTATACCCACTCGCTGGCTCTCTGAACCTGAGGAGTGGAGCTTTAGACGGAAATAGAGCCTACAACTCTCCCGAAAGGAGAAAAAAGTCTTCCGGTCCCCTGAGAACCGGTCAGGCAACTTGAGGTGGGGTTCAAGAGGTGAGGTGGGGGGCACTACCAGGGTAGCATCATGCAGGTTGCCCCTCTGAGTCAGGGCTTGGACCTGTAGGGAGAGGCCCTGCATTTGATGGGCCAGGGTCTCAAGGGGGTCCATGGTTGTGTCAGGGACCAGGGTAGAAAAGGTATATGGGCCTGTGATTATGTAGAGACGGGGTAGGGAGACAGACAGGTGAGCCCTAATCTACCCGCCACTCAGTCCCTGCCTACTTGCAACGGCCCGTCCTTGGCGACGGCGTACAACTGGGCGACGGTCCCTACTCTCACTATGTGCACGACAGACAGACAGACAAGGTTACAAAGAAGCTAAGGGAAAAGGGGCAGATGCCCACGGCAACACCGTGAGCACAAGAGTAGTGAACGAGCCGAGTCAAACCAGGAGTGTACGAGGTACCAAACGCAGAGGAAGAGAGTAGTCAGTAAAGCCAGGGTCAAAATGAAGCAGAAGACAAATAGTACAAGCAGCAGCAGCAGAGCCAGGAAACAAGCAGAATCACAGGCAAAGGAGAAGCAGGAAATGAAGGTATAAATAGACAGAGGGCGGGAGCTAGCTCCGTCTGGCAAGGCTGTGATAGGCTCTCCCACTTCTCAGCCTCCCATCCTGAGTGGTAGAAGAAGGAGTCACTCTATCAGACTTAGGAGCAGGTGCAGACTGACTAACCACGGGCATCGACACAGAAGCTGTGTCTGGCAGATCATTTACACTATTACTGTTAAAGTTTGTTGACAGCCATTTATCTGCTTAGTTCAGTTCAAGTAAGGAGATCAGGCATCTATAACACAGAACTGTTCTCCCAGTGTCTCCGATGCCTTCTCACAGGCGGATTACCCCTTCTATGCTGCCCCAAACACTCAGTAATTGTTCACAGCAACCATGTTTTATAAAGGAGCTCTCGCTTCCCTTTTTTTTTTTTTATTATAAAATAGACTGCCCATCGTCTTATTGTGGCACAAAGACAGGTGCATTACTGTGTCGGGAACTATTACTGACTGGGGCACTGCGGATGTAGCCATCTTTAACTTGATTCTGATATCTTGCTGCAGCATGATATCACACAACAAAAGCCATTCAAAAGTCATTGAAAAAGTCAAGATAAGGGATCTAGCCACTGTTTATATAATGCGTTAAAAGTCAAGGTAAAGATGGCTACATCTGTATGTGTTTATCACTGTTATTTTTGGGTTAACTATAGTTATATTATTATTTCTGATGTACAGTATTTAGAGGCACTTTACTACACAGCAGGTAAAGTAATGTGGGCACCTGGGGCAGCAGCAAGCACAGTAATGGTGGAAACAACATGATGGTACTATTAAAGGGGCATCATGATGGGAAGTTTGTGTAAAGGGTGGGGAAGGTACTAGTAAGCGAGGGGCAGTGACTTAGCTATAAGGGTGGCAGCATGGCAGTTGCAACTGGGCCCTGAAGCCAGAGAGTCTCATGGCCCCCTACACCACCTCTCTCAACAGTTAATTTAATATCTGGGGCCTATTTAGTAAACTGTATGTGCCCCTGTTACTATGATAATATTTCCATATACTTACCCTCCTTGCTCCTGAGTTTCCTTTTTCTGGCCATGGACGCAGCGCTTAGTTCTGACACCGTTCACCATCAGGACGTTGGATGTGCAGCGCATATAACGCCTTGACGCTGAATGGTATCAGGACTGCACTTTAACCTGAAGAGGACCAGTGCTGCGCTTGAATCAGAATAGGACCACTGCTGTGTCCGGATCTGAAGAGGACCCGACTCAGTAGTGAAGACTATAAGTATATAAAATCTGTCTGCTGGGGCCCTGCATCTAATCCTCTCACATGTTATACTGTCTGCTGGAACCCTTTATGTTAGGCTGGGTTCACACGACCTATTTTGAGACGTAATGGAGGCGTTTTACGCCTCGAATTACGTCTGAAAAAACGGCTCCAATACGTCGGCAAACATCTGCCCATTAATTTCAATGGGTTTGCCGATGTGCTGTGCCAACGACCTGTCATTTTACGCGTCGCTGTCAAGAGACGGCTCGTAAAATTACAGCCTCGTCAAAAGAAGTGCAGGACACTTCTTGGGATGGTTTTGGAGCCGTTTTCTCATAGACTCCTATGAAAACAGCTCCAAAAACGGACGTAAAAAACTCAGCGAAAACGCCGCGAAAAACGCGAGTTGCTCAAAAAAGTTTGAAAATCAGGGGCTGTTTTCCCTTGAAAACAGCTCCGTATTTTCAGACGTTTTTTGCGCTGTCGTGTGAACATACCCTAAGCCTCTCACATGTAATACTGTCTGCTGGGGTGCTGTATCTAAGCCTATAATGTGTGATACTGTCTGCTGGGGCCCAGTATCTAAGTCTATCATGTGTGATAATGTCTGCTGAGCCGATGTATCTAAACCTATGATGTGTAATACTCTATGCTGAGAGTGTATTTAATCCTGTCGTGTCATACTGTCTGCTGAGCGAATGTAACTAAGCCTATTATGTATGATACTGTCTGCTGAGATGTGTATCTAATCCCATCATGTGTCTTACTGTCTGCTGAGTCAATTTATCTAATCTCATCAAGTATGATACTGTAATGTCCGTGGCTGCGGGCTGTCAGCTCCAACCTCCCGCTGACAACCGCAGCCACGAGTCGGCAAGCGCTGGCCCTAGCCTCCTCCTCAGGAGACGCCAGCGCTTGCATCCACTTACCTCTGCCGGATCCCGTAGGGTGCGCACGCTCGTCCCCGCTCTTAAAGGGGCAGCGCGCGCACCGGACATCATGGACGACCTTTGACCCGTGAGTACCCTGGACTATAAGAGGGGTCCAGCCCCCTAGTTCGATGCCTGAGCATTGTTGTGTTTCCTTAGTCTGTCTATGCAAATTGGTCCCCTAGTGTTTCCTGCTCCCAGTGTTTCCCGTTTCTGCTCCTGTTCCTATATCCCGATCTAGTGCTGTGCTTGCTATTGTCGTGCCGTGCTGGATACCACGCTTGATTGCCTACCCACGCCTGTCGTCCACCTGCTGCCTAGTTCCTGCCAAGCTACTGTCCATGCTGCCACAGGTACCCTATATACCATAGACTGTGACCTGCGCCCTGTTGGCCAGCTGCCCTACCACGAAGGTGGTACGGCCCAGTGGGTCCACAGACCCTTCGTGACAGATACCATCTGCTTAACTAATGTATCTAATCCTATCATATGTGATACTGTCTGCTGAGAAGTGCCTAATCATATCCAGTAGCTTAACTATCGGGGTCCCAGTCTTATAGATATGCTGTTTCCAATATATGTATATATATTTTTTTTGGTGGGGGTGGGGGGGGGGGCAAAAAACATGTCTATGGGCTTGTGCCCCATATCTTTTAAAACCCTAACAATGCCCCTGTCTGCTAATGCTGCATTGATGGGTAACTTAAGGGACTCAGCGATGCAGCTGAAATTTACAGACGGGCTGCAGTCATTGGCCGTAAAGAGAAGTTGGAAGGGCAAAGCTGAACTTTTGAACTGGGGCCTATTAGACATTAGCTGCACCCCTGGCGAGGGGCCAAATATCTCGGGGCAGCAAACTCTACGGAGACAAGTCATCATGGCTGTCTGGGTCGGATGGAGTATAAAAAAGAAAGTGAACGACTCCAATCAGAGAAGATGTCACCTGTGAGTCACTGGATTTAACTGTATTGTATTCACTTATATGGTCTGTAGACCCCCTGTAAAGAACTGGTATGTACCACTATATAATCACCATTTGGTAGAAATATTGATCTTTGTTTGGTGGATTTTATTCAATGACAGTATGGGGGTAGTGTTCAGATGCTATATGGTAGTAAGATGAGGTGATATATTTTGGCCCATGTGTAGTGGTATTTGGGGGCATTTATTCTATGGCTCCAGGTTCCGGGCCCCACAGATTTTCTTATAATGTAATATCCAGGGACAGTTTAGTGGAAAGTCTTCAGACCCCCTTTACTTTTTTCACATTTTGTTATGTTGAGGCCTGGTGCTAAAATAAAATTTAATTCTAATTTATCCCCATCATTCTTCGCTCAATACCCCATAATGACAAAGTGAGAACAGAATTTTAGAAATTTTTAGAAATGTATTAAAAATGACAAACTCAAATTTTGCATTGGGCATAAGTATTTAAACCCTTTGTCAGGACGCTTGAAATTTAGCTCTGGGGGCCTCCCACTTCTCTAGATGATCTTTGGAATGTTTCTACACCTTGATTGGAGTCCACCTGTGGTAAATTCATTTGATTGAACATTATTTGGAAAGACACACCCCTGTGGCACATTGGCCTCCATAATTCTTAAATGAAAGAAGTTTAGAACCACAACTCTTCCTAGAGCTGTCTGCCCCACCAAACTAAGCAATTAGGGGACCCATGGTAAGAGAGGTAACCAAGAACCCAATGGTCACTCTGGCTGAGCTCCAAAGATCCTGTGTGCAAATGGGAGAAACTTCCAGAAGGACAAACCATCACTGCAGCACTCCACCAATCTGGACTTTATGGCAGAGTGGCCAGAAAGAAGCCTCTCCTCAGTAAAAGACACATAAAAGCCCGCTTGGAGTCTGCAAAAAAAGCACCTCAAGGACTCTCAGACTGTGAGAAACAAGATTCTGTGGTCTGATGAAACCAAGACTGAACTTTTTGGTCTCAATTCTAAGCGTCAAGTCTGGAGGAAACCAGGCACTGCTCATCACCTGCCTACAGTGAAGCACGGCGGCGGCAGCACAATGCTGTGTGGGTGTTTTTCAGTGTCTCAGACAGGGAAACTGGTCAGGGTTGAAGGAAAGATGAATGAAGCAAAGTACAGAGATATTCTTCATGAAAACCTGATCCAGAGTGCTCGGGACCTCAGACTGGGCCGAAGGTTCACCTTCTAACAAGACAATAACCATAAGCATACAGCCAAGACAACACTGGGGTGGCTTAGGGACAACTCTGTGAATGTCCTTGAGTGGCCCAACCAGAGCCCTGACTTGAACCCAATAGAACATCTCTGGATAGACCTGAAAATGGCTGTTCATCCAACCTGACAGAGCTTGAGAGGATCTGCAGGGAAGAATGGCAGAAAATCCCCAAATCCAGGTGTGCAAACCTGTTGGGTTCATAACCAAGAAGACTGGAGGCTGTTATGGCTGCCAAAAGGGCATCAACTAAGTATGAGCAAAAGGCCTGAATATTTATGTTAATGCAATATTTTAGTTTTTCCTTTTTAATAAATTAAAAAGATTACTAACATTCTGTTTTCACTTTGTCATTATGGGGTATTGAGTGCAGAATAATGGGGAATATTTTAGCACAAGGCCTCAACATAACAAAATGTGAAAAACTTGAAAGGGTCTGAAGACTTTCCGAGTGCATTATGTCACAGCTGTGGGTTATGTGGACCCACTGAGCCGCTCAGCCATAGCGGAGTAGTAGCTGGTCAAACGAGAACCAATAATAGTCTCTAGGACAAGAGTATCTGGGAAGATGTCTTGTGACTTGATAATCAGAAGCTGGCTTGTGCCGGACTATCGGAAGCTGGCTTGTGCAGAACAACAGGACTTGTCCGGATACAGGACATGGATACTGAAATCGTCTCAGAAACTGGACTTGGCACGGACACCGAACAATGATACTGAAGTCGTCATGGACACAGGACTTGGCACAGACACCGGACACAGATACTGAAGTCGAAAATTAACAAAAGATGTCTCACAGGTATGTTAATTAGGCTAGATGTCACCCACACAGTGGTGTCAAGACACCTCCAAGAACATCACTAGAGAATAGCGAAACTCCAAAATTGCATAAGAAACATGAGAAAAAGGAGTCATAAGCCAAAAGTACACAAAAAATATATATATGATTTTATTATTACATCAAACAAACAAAATATAAAAACACAACGAGGTATTAAAACTGAGAGTAAGCCAGCGGATCAATCATCCAAAACACCTCAACACAGGTATGCTAAAGATACTATGTAAGGAACGGTTCTGTTTAGCTGAGAATGGGTGAGGGAAGGGAAACGCACCGCTGTCCCATACAGACACTGCTGAATCGCTGCAACAGCATGTGCGTAGTCCTATCACCAAAAGACATATATATCAATTAGGAAACAGTACCAACTATAAGATAATCACAGTGGAGTAGCGTCTAACTCAGCTTAATGCATGGTCTTAGATACCGGACAGGAAATGGAGGTAACCTGAAGTGACCCTATATAAAAAGAGAACCAAAGTCCGCATCACAGACACCAGTAAATAAAGAATGACAGCTTACCCATGGAGGACTTAGAAGTGAGAGGATCCACCTAGTGTTTAGAGGCACCCCGACGCGCGTTTCGCGTATGTCGCTTCCTCAGGGGGTGTGACAGATACTGAAGTTGTCATGGACACTGGACGTGGCACAGACACCGGACACGGATACTGAAGTCATCACGGACACTGGACAGGATATGAGAAACAGGATCTGGGATAACGCTTGGGAACCTTGGCAAACCAATACAGGGTTAGATACAACATTGCTCTGGCAATGAGGAAGTGGGCAAAGTTCCTTTTAAAGTCCCGTGTGTGCTGGGATTGGCCTGGGGTGATATTCCTGGTGCCTACGGGCATCGGCCGGAGGAGAAAGCAGTGTGTGCCGGCATCTCAGGGGAAGGAGATGCCAGCAAGGCTTCAGAGTCCTGTGGTCGCGGCTGCCGGTAAGTGGGGAATGCGGGCGGGCCTTACACATTATATATAGATATCTATAGATATACTATATATTATATGCCTCAGGGCTTCTGCCCCTATTCTTTTAAGACCGTAGCAACGCCCCTGGAACACACACTCAAAATTTGATAACTATTGATGATCAGTCATATTGAAGTAGAGTACTCGGTTAATCCTGGGGTAAATAAATGGAATATAAAATATGTTTTTACGGTTATATAGTTTTAATACATAAATAAAAATATTTTTTTTTGCATGAACGCACAGCCTCAAAATAACATAATACCTTAGCAGAGTTATTTTTTGCATAGTTACGTCCTTTATTTTCATGAAAACACACACCAATATTCTGCTGATAATTCCGCAGCTTACTACGTCTTCAGACTTTATAGACATGCCACTTTATTTTAGGATGATATCCCTGATCTCTTCTTCTTGTGACCTTTGAAAGACAGAGGTTAAAAATATTAAATATATAAAGAATCCCTGTATAGAAGAAAATGTACATTCTCTACCATTAACGCTTGAAAAAAACAAACCTGGCGATTTAACGGAAGAACGAGTTATATGGTTCAATACCCACCCAACATCCTAAATACTTAGTTGGCATTGCAGAACTTCTTTCACAGCAGGAAAGCAAAGCTGAAATCCAAAAGCCTGAATTTTTTTTTGTAAACTAAAGACATCTCAGGCTAAGTCACCATTCCCAAGTGGCTGCCTCAATATAATACCACAGCTAGAAGACACCATATAATTTTAAGGAATGTCGTTTTAAAGTTAGTCAAATTGTATTCTAATTCCATTAAGTGTATTGTGTGCTTTTTACAGTATTTATAGCTGTAAGCGGAAAAAGCAATTATTAACACCTTTGCAACATAGGAGCCATTTATTAATTTGACTCTAATTCAGCCCCTTGAAGCATTAAAGAATTTTTAATGTATAAAAACCAAATTCAATCTTATACACTTTTTAGAGCACAAAGTGTTCCACATTTAATTTCTTGCAGATGAGCAAGGAGACAATTAGCGGAATAAGCTCGTCACTAGGGAGCTGTTGATCAAATTACATTTCTTTCTAAGGAATAAATGCAAGACAGAAATTAATATGTTTTTCGCCTGAATGTCATACGAACGTCTTTTCCAGTGTAATTGTAATAGATGAAGTAAAATATTTCAAAAGAAATGAAGAAACAGAACATTTAACCGTTATTAGAGATCTACCTAACGGCCGTTTAGAATGAAGGATTTCTACCTTCAAACTGGAAACGATTATTATGCTTGATTTTGTCATTTATATAATATCCTTAAGATTCCAGATTAGCAGTGAAGTCAGTGTTTAAAGTGTGAGCTACTCTATTAACTTAAAAAAACAACTGCTTTTCCTCTTGAGGGGACAGAACAATGTTCTCTGTACTGTCTGATCATCTTCTACTTATCCCTAACATCTTCCCCAGTCACACAAAGAGCAGTCTATTCTAGTCTCCTACAGCACCGCTCCCCGGAAAGGAGACGCAGACTTGCTGTCAGGGATAAGTAGAAATTACTTGTGTGGAGGTTTTCAGCCATGGATCCTACTCATCACATACAAATCAGAAAGTCCAGCAACAGACCTGCTCTCTGACGTAACTAATCCTGACTGTCTAGACTTAGATTGGAAAGAGTTAAGTGGATAACTTGAATACATTTATTACTTACTTTAGGATAACCAATTCTGGTGCCAGATTTTAGGCCTGAAATGCGTTATAATAACCAGGACATTTATTTGTTGCCTTTGGTAATTATAACAAACTGTCTGGTTTAGTTGCCCTTTCAGGCTATTGGGGAAATTGGCTACTTGCAATAATACTGGAGTCTGCTGACTGCATAATGAGACCCATATCCAACTCGATTGTTTTTATCGAGTGGAGCACTTCTAGCAATACATGTAAAAAATAAATAAATCAAAGCTAGTTGCCCCAAATGGAGTGAATGTTACAACCAAAAAGAAAGATCATGTCAGGGAGCATCAGAAGGATGGAGCAGTGGCCAACCTGGACATAAGAAGACATGTAACAATTCAACTTGCCTATTTCCATCCATCACAGGTCACCCATTCTTACATTGTCCAGGGGACAGGTTCATCACCCTCTGTGGTTTTCAACAGGGTTCCAAAGATTACCTCCCTAAAATATATCATTACTCCGTCATTCCGTTTTCTAGCACATAATTACGGCAACCAAGTGCCTAACTGCACTGTCTTAGAAGTATTCTACAGCACCAACTTGAGCAGAACTCTATACCAGGATTAAAGTGGCTGCATTATGGAGCTTCTTACAGTAACCATGCATAAAGATGCCTTGAATACATGTAACAACACATTATAAACGCCACCACCACTGACTGCTGCCATGTACTCTCCTCTTCCCGGCATCTTCTGCAAGCGCTACTCCTCTCAACGGGTCTCTGCTACTGGCAGCCCCCCCACGCTGCCAACGCTCACCTTCTGCCTTGTCTACTGCTGCTGCTAGGGCGCGTGCCAACCTATAAAAAGGTTCTGCCCACTCCACTCCAATGTATGAGCAATTATGTTCTACACTAGCTTGCTACTTGTTCCCTGCATTGTGTAATTTTTGAATTTCCTGTTACTGACCTCTTGCCTGAACATTTGACAATTCCTGACTACCGCCTGCCCTAACCACTAAACTGTTAACTGTGACGATCCTCTGCCGCCTGCACTGACCTTTGGCTCTGCTAACCCTGAGGTTCTTTATGCTGTCTGCCATGACTTACGCTATATTTGACCCTGCATACTGTCTGAATTTCTAGTCCCACACTTCTGCACATCGGCCGTTGCTAAGGGAAACTACTCTGGGGATAACGACCTGGAGATACCATAAGCCAAGTTCAATCTCTGTACGGAGTTTAAAGAGTGAAAAGCTAATTATCCCTTAGACTCCGCTCCCTGGTTTAGCCCTACATCAAATCCCTTAGTAACACAGTGGGTTTACACCATCTTCTGTTGGCCCTTTGACAGTCACTACTTCCACAGGCCTCGTGACACACATGATCTCCTTATAATGTTTATTCTATAAAGTTATCAATATGATCTGCTTATTATAAAACTGTTTCCTTTAAAATGTATCTCTTATATTTAACTTATTACTGTATATTCAAATGCCACCCAGTCAACTAATATTGCCCCTAATTATCCTATTGCTATCTCTGTGAACTGCATGGAACGTTTTTTTCATTTGATATGTATGATGCAATTAAATCTTTACTATGTTGGTTAGCAAATTGGTTGCTTCTCACTGTTATATATAATGCTTAGGCTTCGTTCACATCTGCGTCATCAGGGCTCTGTTCATGGGTTCTGTCTGAGCTTTCCATCTGTGGAACCCATGAACGGAACCCTGACTGAAACAAATGGAAACCATAGGTTTCCGTTTGCATCACCATTTTTTTCAATGGTGACGGATCCGGTGCAAATGATTTCCGTTTGTCATCGTTGTTTAAGGGTTTTGTCGTTTTGACGGAATCAATACCGCAATCGACTGTGCTATTTATTCCGTCAAATTGACTGAACCCTTAAACAATTGTGACAAGCAGAAACCATTTGCACCGGATCCGTCACCATTGAAATCAATGGTGATGCAAACGAAAACCTATGCTTTCCGTTTATTTCAGTCAGGGTTCTGTTCATGGGTACCCGTGACAGAAAGCTCAGACGGAACCCATGAACGGAGCCCTGACGCAGATGTGAACGAAGCCTTAGGTTTAAAATTGTATATTATCCATTCTTCCAGAGGTGGGATCTCTCCCTATCAGACATATATTCCATATCATTTATGGCATATTTTGTGAATATGCCATAAATTATTTAAGTAGGAAATACTTTGTTAATATTAGATAAAAAAAATTAGCTGAAGATTGTTGTGTCATATTTGATCTACATCTACTTCATATATGTGAGAACACAATCCAAGAGAACAGGCAGCACTCCACTATAATAGAAAAATCCCCAAAAAGTTTATTCACCCAACATACAGGCAACGTTTTACCTTCCCATTGAAGGCATTGAGGAGGAGGGTATTTTTTTGCTCCCTGTAGGATCAGAGTCCCCAATCCCCGGCCACAGCTTCGGCAACGTTGTGGCCAGGGATTGGGGATTCCGCTCCATGACTTCACTGTGGCCGGTGTTTCCGCTCCAGGAGAAGTCCCTGTAAAAAACCCCATCATATTATATAAATTATACAACATAAAAAAAAAGTGATATTCACAATCCCGACACTTTGGTAACATTTGTGTGGGACATAATGACAGCAAGCGTGATCTCGCGAGATCACGCTGTAAATGACAGCACAGCGTGATCTCGATGTGCTGTGTGAGTAAGTGACACACAAACCTTACCGAAGTGTCAGGATTGTGTATAGACATCGCGTCCTGGCTGGAAGCAATGTCTATTCACTCTCAAGACACTTCAGTAAAGTTAATGTGTGAGTAAGTGACAGCACATAGTGATCTCGCAAGATTACAATGTGCTGAGTACATGAATGGAGAGAAGTGTATGACGATGATTAGTCAGCGTCATACACTTCTCTTTACAACGCCCACTTGGTCAAAAGCTAAAAAAGCGCCCAGTTGGGCATTAAGAAAGTCATTAGCATAAATCTAAAATAGGTCATAACTTGGTCAAAATTGATAGTTTTTCTAAATAAAAACCACTGCTGTTATCTACATTACAGTGCCGATCACATTATGTAGGAGATAGGGCACTTATAACGCCGAAACGTGCGTCGGGTGTGATGCCAGACAACAGTGTGCTATAATATGGGTAAGCTGCTCTCACTCAACTGCATGTGCACTTTATACTAATGATTTATGCATTATCAAATGTTAGGCTACATTAATGAGTATAACCATATACCATCATTTGGGACCTTACACAAGCCTTTTTTTGATAAGTATACCCAGGTGTTAGTAATTTATTTATTTATTAATCTATTTATGTACCTTGGTCTTATATATATCCTTGTTATGCATATGCTATTACAGTAGCCCCATTATACACATGTGTCTGGCTGCTCTTTCCACACTGTGGTAGTCATCCTTGTATTTTTAAACTTGTGAGTAAATATATTTATTTCTTGTATTGTGTAATAATAAAAATTATAATTCTTTATTTAAATTTGGTCTTTGACTCAATTCTTTTAGGTTGTTGTTCTTATACATTATATGAGTCATTGCTAATGTTACCAGCAGTCATGGGTATTCGCTGGTATATGCCCTTTTCCCCCCATATATTATATATTATTTGAAGTAATTTACTTTGTATGACCTTCAAGGGGTATTTTGGTTGTCCTCCGCATTGGTTGTGTGCACTTATAACGTGGTGACAGAGTCTCTTTAAGGTTTTTTCACGCCTTAGAGCAGTTATGCCACCAAAGGTAGTTACGCCTCTTTGGGCGTTTTTTTGCGTCTTCAGGCTTTTATTAGCCTCTTTGGGTGTTTATTAGCCTCTTCAGACTTTTATTAGCCTCTTTGGGTGTTTATTAGCCTCTTCGGGTTTTCCCCTTCTTCACTGCCTCTGGCTTTCCCCCCTCCCGCTCTTATCAACCACTCGACCACTCCAACCACTACTACTTGAATATCGACCACTCGAACACTCCTACTCAAATATCCACCACTCGACCTCTCCCACTCGAAAATCCTATGCCTCAACTCTAATATTCACCGCTCGACCATTCCCACTCGAAAATCTTACCCCTCAACTCGAATATCCACAACTTGACCACTCCCACCCGTAAATCCTACTCGATTGTCCACCACTGCCACTTGAAAATCCAACGCTTCAACTCGATTGTCCATAACGTCCAGTAACATTTACCTGTTGTTGATGCTTCTATCATCAAAATGAAATAATAATAAGGAATTGGAAAGAAGGACAGAAATTAGGTTTGGCATGCATCATAGAGTTTGGTTGTATTTGGCAAGAGAGAGAAAACAGCTGAGTAAAAAAAAACTAAACTCTGCCATAGACACCATGTCCTCGCCCAATATATAAATGATGATTCATTCTGCATACCACATATGATCATTCATGATCAACTTGGCAGAATATATATATATATATATATATATATATATATATATATAAAACAGCGTAGAAAGCAGTGACGGCACCAGGACTTCAAGGCAGATGCAAGCAAAGTGGATTTATTCACCTCAAAAAAGATACAGCAACGTTTCGGTTCAACAGGAACCTTTCTCAAGCCAGAAAGAGAAAGGTTCCTGTTGAACCGAAACGTTGCTGTATCTTTTTTGAGGTGAATAAATCCACTTTGTTTGCATCTGCCTTGAAGTCCTGGTGCCGTCACTGCTTTCTACGCTGTTTTCTATTTATAAAAAAAAGGGGAACTGATTCATCCCCTGGTGACGAGCACATGGCCTGATTTTCTGCTATTGTGGAGTGCTGTGTTTATCCATTGCTGGACTGTATATATATATATATATATATATATATATATATATATATATATATATATATATATATATATATACTATGTAAAGTTTGAAAATTGTTGTATATATGGTCCTGTAGATTTGTAAGGAGGAAACAGTGGAAACAGTGGAGTGTGAAAAATGTAGTCGTGCACACAATAAGTAAAAATATTTGATATTTTATTGGGGTAACAGAACAAAACAAACCATTAAAAATCCTTAAAAATTACCACCATAGTACATAAAGAAACAACCAGTAGGGAACAAACTGTAATATATTGCTCTTACCCAGTTCAACCCTCCAATAATGAGTACTCACTAGAATACATAAATGAAATAGTCTCTCCAGGAAAAATACTGTCAAAGATAATAGGTCAACCAGTATAAACAAATCAAGCTTAGGGCTTGTTTACACGAACATGTCTTACGTCCGTGCAACGCGCGTGATTTTCACTCGTGTTGTACGGACCTATGTTAGTCTATGGGGCAGTGCAGACAGTCCGTGAGTTTTGCGCAGCGTGAGTCCGCTGCGAAAAACTCACAACATGTCCTATATTTGTGCGTTGTTAGCGCATCATGCACCCATTGAAGTCAATGGGTGCGTGAATACCACGCATGTCACAAGGAAGCACTTCCGTGGGACAAGTGTGATTCGCGCAACAGCACTGAAAAGGATGAATGAAAACAGAAAAGCACCACGTGCTTTTCTGTTTACAAACATCCAAACGGAGTGTCATAATGATGGCGGCTGCGCGAAAATCACGCAGCCGCGCATCATATGGTAATGACACATGGAGCTGTTAAGTGCCTTTTGCGCAAAACGCCTGCGCAAAACGCACACGCTCGTGTAAACCAGGCCTAAGTATGTTGTTTTGTAAATAAATTCACATTGAAAATGCTTGAGATATCCCTAAAATAATGTAAAAAAAAACAAAACATCATATTATATCAATTATACAACATTAAAAAATAAATAAATAAATAAGAAAACAAAGTGCCATGAACCCCCGAGGAAACCATAGTTTGTAGTGATACACCCGGGGCTGTGCATTCTCCTCCCTCCTGACATTTCTTTTATTGGTAATATCTTGATACCAGGATCAGCTTATTGTTTGTGTGCATACGTTTATGCTATACATCCATATGTTCAGTACATGCTGAGAATCTAAATTTCATTTACAGGCAAAAATGCTGACCTTCCAACTCAATATGATATAAATGCTTGTCATTTTAAAGGAGAATGTATATAATCTTTACTTGTAGTAGTTGAATACTTGGACTTCATTCACATAGTGCAGTTTTAGTGCAGTTTTTAGCTCTGACTGGATCCAAAAATTAGAACAATAATTATTTCCTTTTTTACTTCTCCCTTTAGAATTCACCAAAGGTTTTGGCAGAAAAACAACAACAAAAAACAACCACATTCCAAAACTGTACTCAATATAATGGGAAAAAAACGAGACAGAAGATAATTCATATAAAACCTGTAATTATGGTATTCCACTAAAGCACTTCCAGGACATTTCCTTGAACTGCTTTTTTAACAAAAACTGCTGCAGCCAATCACAGGAAAACCATGTCACAATGCAAGGTGTGAATGAATGCAGTGCATTAATAACATGCTCCATGCAAGACTGGTGTGTCTAGACCTAGCTGAGCTCACCGGCTTTTTGTACACTGAAGTAATCTGCATATGCATCTGCTAAGTCACTTTTTGCTCACATTAGGTTTTTTATTTCTGTCTGTTTTAAGCCTATTGTGTTCTTTCCTGGTATTACAGAAGCTGTGGTTATGGTGATTTCATGGCTGATGTGTCACTTTATTGCACCTTGTGTCAAGCTGTGTCAGGGCTGTCATGTTAATTCCTTCACATTCCGGAATTAGTTTATAACATGACATTTTTCCTGCAACAGCCAGTGAAAAACATCACGAATCACTGGAGCCTGCCCACCAATCTATTGTATATTCATTCTTATGGATATCCTCACTGGTTAAAGACTGATAATACGAGGTGCTATATAATTTCACAGCTTCAATCACAATTGAATTTGATCTTCTTTTAGCAGAAATCTTTTGTTTGCTAGCTACCACTACAAGTTAATAATCATTACAGTCATTACAACAGCTAGCATCTCATTAACATACCTATTTAACAATATCATTTGGTGGCCTCATCTTTTATGTTGTATACTTGCATGTACACTGAAGTTAGGAATACACTGATTTACAGAAAATGTAAGCTTAGATATATGAAAGGTGGGAGCATCCTAACATGTGTCTTCCATATGAAGTCACTAAACAATCTTGTTCATTTATACACCATAAATCACCGATGACCAACATATTCAAGTTTGGTGGCCTCAAATGCAGGAGGATCCCCACTACATAATCACAATTGACCACAATGCATTTATTAATACTAAACCATCATGTATTTAAACAGTACAAAATAATTCATGCTATTGCTGAGGCCTCATGCACACGAACGTATTTTTGTCCTCCCGTAAATACCGGCGTAAATACGGGTCCGGTGTCACCAGCATTCCACCCGCCCTTCTCTTTATCAGTGCAGGATAGAGAGAAGGGACAGCCCTTTCCGCAGAAAAAGTAAAAGAAATTCATACGTACCCGGCCGTTGTCTTGGTGATGCGTCCCTCTCTTGACATCCAGTCCGACCTCCCTGGATGACGCGGCAGTCCATGTGACCGCTGCAGCCTGTGATTGGCTGAAACAGTCACATGGGCTGAAACGTCATCCCAGGTGGCCGGACTGGAGGAAGAAGCAGGGAGTTCTTGGTAAGTGTGAATGTCTTTTTTTTTTTACAGGTTGATCTATATTGTGATCGGTAGTCACTGTCCAGGGTGCTGAAAGAGTTACTGCCAATCGTTTAACTCTTTCAGCACCCTGGACAGTGACTATTTACTGACGTCGCCTAGCAACGCTCCCGTAATTACGGGTGCACACACGTAGTCACCCGTAATTACGGGAGCCCCATAGACTTCCATGGGCCTGCCCGTGCCGTAATTACGGCCTGAAATCGGACATGTTCTATATTTTTCAACGGCACGGGCACCTTCCCGTAAGCATACGGAGAGGTACCTGTGGCCAATAGAAGTCCATGGGCCCGTGAAAAAGTGCCATAATTACTGCCCGTAATTATGGGCGTTTTTACGTTCGTGTGCATGGGGCCTTAGGTTTTGACAATGACAAGTAAGAGCATTGCACATACAGTACTTTTGGAGCCCGAATGCTAAAGCTTTTACATTAGCGCAAATATCATATCTAAATATTCCAACAGTCATATGTTATACATAATTTCTCTAACCTTTTGTTATCTGAAATGAGTCAGGGGTCAATAATATCACCGGTGCAGCTGGTCTAAAAGTCAGAAATATACCCTGGTTCACTGTTGGGAAAGGGCCCATGAGGCCCCGCAGTGCACCTTTAATGCCTGAAACTGATTATAGCGTGGATTGTGTACTCCACTGTCAGTCAGCCTCCTTACTTAGGCCTGTTTCACATGAACGCTGCGCATCTCGGACGTGAAAAACTGCTGTTTTTCACGTCCGAGGAGCATCCGTGCTCAGCGCTGCGGGAAACGATGTCACGCATCCACCATAGTTGAGAGTCTATGGAGGGATGCGTGATGCGTGAAAAGATAGAACATGTTCTATTTCCCCACGGACCCTTCACACGGTACCTTGAAACAATGACTGTGTGAACGGCCACATTGAATTACATAGGTCCGTGGGAAGGCCGCTGTTTCAATGGCCGTCCCACAGACGTTTAACACGTTCGTGTGAATCAGGCCTTACATAGTGATGTACCAATAGTCATCTGTCCTGCTAATAAAGCAGCATGTGTCCCGCATCAGGAAATACAACCTTAATAGCCTGCTTTCCTCCATATTACTTAGGCTTCGTTCACATCTGCGTTGGGACTCCGTTCATGGGTTCCGTCTAATAACTTTTTTATTATTACATCAACATAGCTGTATGAGGGCTTGTCTGTTGCAGAATGAGTTGTATTCTTCACTGACACCATTCTTGGGTACATATAATTTATTGATTAACTTTTAATATCTTTTTTGGGGAGGAGAATGATAAAAAGACAGCAATTCTGCCAAAGTTTTTTGCATTTTAAATGGACACCGTTCACCATGTGGCGTGAATAAAAATGTAACTGTATTCTATAGGTCGGTATGATTATGGCGATACCAAATTTGTATATGTTTTTTAAATTTATTACTTTTTCACAAAAAACCCTTTTAAAAAAAAATTATTTATTTTTGTGTCGCCGCATTCCAAGAGCCATAACTTTGTTTTATTTTATCTTCAATGTAGCCATATGTTGAGTTATTTTTTGCGGGACGAAATATTGTTTTTATTACTACTATTTTGGGGTGCATGGGACTTTTTGATCAACTTTTATTAACAATTTTAGGGGGGTGGAATAAACAATTATGCCATTGTTCCTTGCGTTTTTTTTGTACAGCGGTTCCCTGTGCCCTCAGTGTTTGTTCCGTGTGGCATCAGTTTTTCAGGTCAGTGTTGGTGCACCTTTGTTTTTCTCAGCATTTCTTTAGCAACTGGTGCGTGAATCACGGACAACACACGGATGATGTCCATGTGCTGCCGGTGAATTTCATGCACCTATAGACTTAAATGGACGATGTGGTCCGCAAAACAGACTAGAATAGGACATGCAGTGAGTTTCACGCAACTGACAGATGCTGCATGAAAAACAACGCACGCCTGAATAGCCCTATTGAATTGCATGGGTCCGTGTGCTGTCCGTTTTTTTAACGGACAGCACACGGACGTATACAAAGTTCGTGTGAATCAGGCCTAATACCGTGTGAACATACCCTTTGATGTGCAACTTTCTCTCAGTAAATCAGCTGCTAGAGAAAGAAGCTTTTTACACATTGATACTTTGCTATAGTATTTATAACACTGAATGTTTAGAAAATTCTATTTTAATAAATATCAATGTTGCATTGCACCTACTGGTTAAAAAAAAGTGTTTACACAGTATTTGGCAAGTATTGTTGCAGTTCAGCTTATCTGTTCTTATATATTATTATATATTATATATTTTATATATTACCATCTGTTTTTGTATATTACCATCTATGTCAAGAAGCTTAGGAAACTAGGACTTAGGGAAGAATTATAACATCCTTGTAAATTGTTACTTAGTTACTCTTACATTCCTCAGCCATCCTTCTTGCCCACTTATAATTTGTGGCATGTTTCAATGCAGATATAATGGAAATGCAAGTTCAAAACTGCAAATGGATAGCATAATGAAAATTGATAAAATTGTAATTGCATGTATATGATCCTATTTACTGGAAGCAAAATCATTTCCACCCAGACTGACCGGGTGAAGTGACTACCTGAAAATTGGGATACAAGTGTAATGACACACCAGGATTACTTTCACATTTATTTTATGACGCAAAGGCAGTTTTTTTTTCTGTTTTCATTATACGACAGGGACTTTAGACTATTTCAACTACTTTTAACCCAATAGGTGCTTTATAAGGCTACATTGTATGAAATGAAAATTATCTTTATCATTTTGTTTATTTTTTTTTGCTTATACTAAAATGTGTTCTAGCATTTACTATAATATTAGACATCAAGGAATGATTTCATCCCTGGATAAAATCTAAACACCTAAAAGGAAAAGGGAGAAAAAACGACGGCGCCACATGGTGCAGATCACAAACAAGATTATGGACGATGACCAATGGTGCAGATTATGCTCACCTATAGGAGTTGTGCAAGGGTAGGCACAACTCTACTGAAGGCAGGTAATAGTTGGTGATGTAGCTGCAGCTAGGTCCAAGCCGGTGGCACGAAGGCGACCGCATGATACAGAATGTATGAGAGGAAGAAAAGGGGGACCAGAATACAGCGCTGCTAACATCAAATTGAAAATTCAGACTAAGAAGTAATTAGTAATAAAAAGATTTTATTGGGTTTAGGATGGTTTAATTATGCTATGCGTTTTGATGCTGGACAAGCGTCTTCATCAGGCCAATGATATATGAATTGTGAATATACCCTAGAGAAACATTCGCATGTTATCAAATAGAGCACCCCTGTGTCATCATGCACCGTCCGCCTGAGGCACTGAATTAGATATGAGTTTTGCATGGAATGTTCCTTTGAATCACTACTACTTTATGTACAACATCTGCACTTATAGGTACAATATAGGAATGGAAAAAAATTTAATGGGAAAGAAGTTACAGTTAACATTTATAGCAGCAAAAGATATTAATATTATATGTCTTGATTTTTCAAATGTGTTGCTAGTAGATAATAATATATTATAGGCTTATACCTTGATTTTCTCTTAGAGTATGTTCACATGTTGCGGTTGTGGTGAATTTTTTTGTTTTTACACAAAAAATAAATTCTTGTAAATTTATTTCTATTTTTGTGTAATGTGTTTGGAATTCTGTCATGAGAACTTTGTTAACCACTCATTAACTTTGTTGCTGCATTGCGCTTTTACTGCGGTCAGAACTGTGTTTTCTTTCCTACTCTTGACATTGTAATAACCGCATGCGTCTAGGGAACGCGGGAGAAGCAGTTGTTCTTTGATACTGAACTTAATTATCTCTCATCTGCCTACAAGCAACTTGACAGGAAGAAGACATTGTTTAAAACCAAATTTGAACCGTATCATAACTTTATAAAAGAAAAACACATTAAAATTACCCGAGTGAAAACATGCGTGCAGATTTCGTTTTTCGGTTCTCAACCGCACCACAACTGCATAGTGTACATCTATCTATCTATCTATCTATCTATCTATCTATCTATCTATCTATCTATCTATCTATCTATCTATCTATCTATCTATCTATCTATCTATCTATCTATCTATCTATCAATCATGTGTTTGAATTTTTCTTGAGGGGAAAACATATACCTTTATGCATCCTAGCAATGCCACTAGGGCCCGTGCATTCAAGCAATGCTGGAAGGGATGAGCCCAGTTCCAAAATTTGCCATGGGGCCCATAGGATTCTAGTTACACCCCTGGGAGCAATCCTGAATGGAATAAGTCAGGGCAACATGGAAAAAATATCAAGATTACAAAAAAAAAAACAGAAACTAATGTCTTCAGGTCCTAGGTATAAAACTTTTAGTTTAACCCCTCCCCGACATCCTTCATATATATACGGCGCTCTCGGGAAGGGGTTCCCGCAAACCGCAGTACTATTATGGCGCGTTGATAGTGCAGGCACAGAAGCTGAGCCCACACCATCACTGCTCCATCAACCAAAAAATAAAACAGTAGTGATGAAAGTAGTGATGAAAAACATCCCGATGTGCAGGCCGGAGAGGAACATTCCTTTAGTTTCAGGGCCCTAGTATTTAGGAACTAGGAAAGGACATAGCACATGTGCTGGAAGTGACGGCACTCGTATTATACCAGGGCAACTTTGAAATAGAAACTAGCAAAAACTGACAGAATTTAAAAACCTTTTTTTTCCCCTTTGCAGCTTCCTTCCTGCTGATCAGCTGACTGGGGGGAGGGGTTAACTGGACACAGGTGGTATAAATTAGCCTGCAAAGCTCAGTCTGAGCTAGCTCTGTTCTGAGCTTGGTGGATTAAGTGGCTTGTGATATAAGTGGCGTTATAAAACCGGAGTTAAAAAGAGAAGTTAAAACCCCTGTAAGTACTCTTCTTTTACTTTAACAATTGTTCACGTTTATTTGTAACTGGGATAATGGACAGCAAGATTGGAGGTTTTCTTCAGTGCACAGTTTGTCATATGTATGCACGACTGGAGCCGGAGTTCCAGAGTGAATACCTCTTTGGCAGATGTGAGCATGTTGTTCGCCTGAAAGCTCGCATTAGAGATCTGGAGGAGCAGAATGCAACCCTGAGGACGATAGATAATCTTGAGTGGAGCATGCTGCTCACGGAGCACGCAGTTAGCTGGGTAGAACTGGAGGGTGAAGACATGGGTGAGCAGGATCAGGCAAGTAGCTGGGTTAATGTAGTTAGGGGCAGTAGAAAGGGGTCCAAGAAAAGGAAGGCCAATCCTATTTCTGATATTCCAAGCAAAATTGCCAAGTTGGGTGATGATACGAGGGTGTCGGTCTCAGAATGGCAGCCCTAGTGGATACTGATCTCCCTAACAGACGGGAGAACAGCCCAGCTAGTAGTCGGCGGGGTGGTAATGCAGGTAAGGCAAGACAATTGATAGTTGTAGGGGATTCTATAATCAGGAAGACGGATAGAATAATTTGATGCCAAGACCGCCTCAGCCAAATGGTTTGCTGTCTCCCTGGTGCCACGGTTCGGCATGTGGTGGAACGGGTGGATAAATTACTGGGAGGAGCTGGTGATGATCCAGCTGTCATGGTCCATGTAGTTACCAACGACATAATAAATGGTAGGTGAATTTTAAAGAACTAGGCTACAAGCTGAAGGGAAGGACCTCCAAAGTAGTATTCTCAGGAATACTGCCTGTGCCATGCACATCACAGAAAAGACAGCGGGAGCTCAGGGAGTTAAATGCATGGCTTAAGTCTTGGTGTAGAGGAGAAGGCTATGGGTTCCTAGAGCACTGGGCTGACTTTTCATTGGGGTACAAACTGTATTTTTCAGATGATTTGCACCTAAATGGAAGGGGGTCCGCTGTGCTGGGGGAGAGAATTCTAGCTTGGGTGGAGAATTCTAGCTGAGTATTTAAACTAGGGCTGAGGAGGGAGGCCAATGTAGAAAATAAAGAGGTAGTCAGGTTAGAGAGGGGTCAGACTATATTGGTGGGGGAAGAAACAGACTGTGGGGAGAGGACTAGGCAACAGGATAAGGAGATCCTTTCGTTACAAAACAGCAATGAAAATGAAAATAAAAATGCCCAAATAATGTCAAATAATCACATTTCTGATACTGAAAGTGAAACATTTAAAGTCAAGTTAAAGCGTATGTTCTGTTCACAAATGCCAGAAGTATAGCAAGCAAAATGGGGGAGCTGGAGGCCTTGGTACTGGAAGAAAATATAGATATATTTGGTGTTGCTGAAACATGGCTGGACTCTTCTCATGACTAGGCTGTAAATCTACAGGGTTTTACACTGTTTCAGAAAGACAGGGCAAATAGGAAAGGTGGTGGTGTATGTCTGTATGTGAGAAGTGATATGAAGGTGAGTGTGAAAGAGACATTAGAGGGTGAAGATTGTGAGGAGGTTGAAACCTTGTGGGTGGAATTACAAAGGGAGGTAAACACTGAGAAAATTACTTTTGGTGTAATCTATAGACCCCGAATATAACTGAGGAGATGGAAGTTAAGCTATATAAACAGATGGAGAGGGTGCACAAGAGCAGGGCCGCCATCAGGGGGGTAATAGGGGTACTTCTGTAAGGGGCCCGGCCAGTGGCCCGCGGCATGAGGGGGCCCGTGTCGCCCGCCAGGACGGGCCCCCACCATGGCCGGAGGCTCCGCTAGCAGCCGCTATGGCTGCTACAGCGCGACGCCACTAAACACTATGGCAGAGCAGGGAGGTATCTCCCCACTCTGCCATTAAACAAAAGACATGTATCCCCTATCCACAGGATAGGGGATACATGTGTGATCGCTGGCATTGATAGGGAGAACGGGGGACTGAAAGTCCACTGAAGTTCTCCATCACAACCTCGGACTTCCGGGGTCTGTGTCGGCAACTCCATAGAAATGAATGGAGCGCCGGTCGCGCTTCTGCGCATGCGTGACCAGCGCTCCTTTCATTGTTATTGAGCTGCGCAGATGCAGGAAGTCAGAGGTTAGTCATGGAGAACTTCGGGGGACTTTCAGTCCCCCGTTCTCCCTATCGCTGCCA
Organism: Rhinoderma darwinii; assembly: GCF_050947455.1. NCBI lineage: Eukaryota > Metazoa > Chordata > Amphibia > Anura > Rhinodermatidae > Rhinoderma > Rhinoderma darwinii. Next base: position 57,606,655 of record NC_134692.1, read on the forward strand.
GCGATCACACATGTATCCCCTATCCATGTCTTTTGTAGGACACACTGTAGGTCAGATTGTTTTTGGGGGGTTAGGGCTGCATGGCGTTACCTACAGGGGGGCTGTATAGCGTTACCTACAGGGGGGCTGTATAGCGTTACCTACAGGGGGGCTGTATAGCGTTACCTACAGGGGGGGCTGTATGGTGTTAGCGCTATACAACCCCCTCTGTAGACAACGCCATACAGCCCCCACTGTAGAGAACGCCATACAGCCCCCACTGTAGAGAACACCATACAGAGTCCCCCCTGTAGATAATGCCATACAGCCCCCCTGTAGATAACGCCATACAGCCCCCCTGTAGGTAACACTATACAGCCCCCCTGTAGGTAACGCCATGCAGCCCCAACCCCAGTGGGTAACGCTATACAGCCCCCCTGTAGATAACGCCATACACCCCCCCGTAGAGAACGCCATACAGCCCCCCCTGTAGAGAACTCCATACAGCCCCCTCTGTAGAGAACTCCATACAGCCCCCCTTGTAGAGAACACCATACAGCCCCCTCTGTAGATAACGCCATACAGCCCCCACTGTAGAGAACGCCATACAGACCCCCTTGTAGAGAACGCCATACAGACCCCCTGTAGATAACGCCATACAGCCCCCTTTGTAGATATCTACAGAGGGGGCTGTATGGTGTTATCTACAGAGGGGGGCTGTATGGTGTTATCTAGAGGGGGGACTCTGTATGGCGTTATCAACAGAGGGGGCTGTATGGCGTTCTCTACAAGGGGGGCTGTATGGAGTTCTCTACAGAGGGGGCTGTATGGCGTTAAAGTTGTATATAAGAAAGTTTGTTACAATGTATCAGTCATTCATCTGTGAGCTAAACGCAGCAACAGCACAAACCCCTCTCCTGTGTTGGACTCCAGGCAGATGGTTCTTATCTACACTGATACATTGTAACAAGACCATCAGCTGTGAAAGTAATAAGCCAGGACTGGTTTTACTGTCCTCGCTCACAGACAACAGGCAGAGATATTGAAAATCATGAGGAACTGAAGCAGGAAGACAGAAATTTCATTATACTGTAGGCTGGGGTGCTGCACCACTCGCAGGGAATTTATACGTGTAAGGCTAGGTTCACACGGAGTATTTTGACGAGTTTTTTTTACACGGAAACCGCGTCGCAAAACACGTCAAAAACGGCCCGAAAATGCCTCCCATTGATTTCAATGGGAGGCGTCGGCGTCTTTTTCCCGCGAGCAGTAAAATGGGGGCCCAGAAAATTTAGCTGTATGGCGCCTTGAAATTCCTGATGGCGGCCCTGCACAGGAGGGTACTGTAGTGATAATGGAAGATTTTAATTACCGGGACATTAATTGGTGTCATGGTTTGGCTTCAACTGCAAAGGGGAGACATTTCCTCAACCTGTTGCAGGAAAATTTTATGGGCCAGTTTGTGGAAGACCCGACTAGAGGTGAAGCTCTGTTGAATCTGGTCATTTCTAATAATGCAGAGCTTGTTGGGAACGTCAATGTTCGTGAAAACCTTGGTAACAGTGATCATAATATAGTTATATTTTACATATACTGTAAAAAACAAACACAGGCTGGGAGGGCAATAACACTTAATTTTAAGAAGGCCAATTTCCCCAGGATGAGGGCTGCAATTCAGGATATAGACTGAGAAGAACTAATGTCAAATAATGGGACAAATGATAAATGGGAGATTTTCAAATCTACTTTGGGTAATTATAGTGCAAAATGTATTCCTATAGTTAACAAGCATAAACAACTCAAATTAAACCCCACATGGCTTACACCTTCTGTAAAAAGGGCAATACATGACAAAAAAAGGGCATTTGAAAAAAACAAATCTGAGGGTACAGCTGTAGCCTTTGTAAATTATAAAGAGCTTAATACAATTTGGAAAAAGGTAATAAAATCAGCAAAAATACAAATGAAAGGCAGGTGGCCAAGGATAGTAAAACAAATTCCCAAAAATTCTTCAAGCATATAAATGCAAAAAAGCCAAGGTCTGAACATGTGGGACCCCTAGATTGTGGTAATGGGGAGTTGGTCACAGGGGATCAAGAGAAGGCAGAGTTACTAAATGGGTTCTTCAGCTCTGTATATACATCAGAAGAAAGAGCAGCTGATGTAGATGGTGCCAGTGCTAATATATCAGTTTATATACTGAATTGGCTGAATGTAGATATGGTCCAAGCTAAATTAAACAACATAAATGTACACAAGGCCACAGGACCAGATGGGTTACACCCTAGAGTTCTTAAGGAGCTTAGTTCAGTTATTTTTGTCTCCCCTCTTCATAATATTTAGAGATTCTCTAGTGACTGGTATAGTGCCATGGGACTGGCGCAGGGCAAATGTGGTGCCTATTTTCAAAAAGGGCTCTAGGTCTTCCCCGGGTAATTATAGACCAGTGAGCTTAACATCCATTGTGGGGAAAATGTTTGAGGGGCTATTGAGGGACTATATACAGAATTATGTGACAATAAATAGTATTATAAGGACAGAAGCTGTCATACCAACCTGATTTGTTTTTATGAAGAGGTGAGCAGTATCCTAGACAGAGGGGCCGCTGTGGGTATAGTGTATTTGGACTTTGCAGATGTCTAATGGGTAAATTAAGGACTATAGGTTTAGAAAGTATCGTTTGTAATTGGATTGAGAATTGGCTCAAGGACCGTATCCAGAGAGTTGTGGTAAATAATTCCTACTCTGAATGGTACCCGGTTAGAAGTGGTGTACCACAGGGTTCAGTGCTGGGATCACTATTATTCAACTTATTTATTAATGATACAGACGATGGGATTGATAGCACTATTTCTATTTTTGCAGATGACACCAAGCTATGTAGTAATGTTCAGTCTATGGAAGATGTTCGTGAATTGCAAGCGGATTTAAACAAACTGAGTGTTTGGACGTCCACTTGGCAAATGAGGTTTAATGTAGGTAAATGTAAAGTTATGCATCTGGGTACCAACAATCTGCTTGTATCATATGTCCTAGGGGGTGCTACACTCGGGGAGTCACTTGTTGAGAAGGATCTGGTTGTACTTGTAAATCATAAACTAAATAACAGCATGCAATGTCAATCAGCTGCTTCAAGGGCCAGCAAGATATTGTCGTGTATTAAAAGAGGCATGGACTCGCGGGACAGGGATGTAATAAGACCACTTTACAAAGCATTAGTGAGGCCTCATCTAGAATATGTAGTTCAGTTCTGGGCTCCAGTTCATAGAAAGGCTGCCCTGGAGTTAGAAAAAATACAAAGAAGAGCAATGAAGCTAATAAGGGGCATGGAGAATCTAAGTTATGAGGAAAGATTAAAAGAACAAAACCAATTTAGCCTTGAAAAAAGACGACTAAGGGGGGACATGATTAACTTATATAAATATATTAATGGCACATACAAAAAATATGGTGAAATCCTGTTCCATGTAAAAACCCCTCAAAAAACAAGGGGACACTCCCTTCGTCTGGAGAAAAAAAGGTTCAAACTGCAGAGGTGACAAGCCTTCTGTTACGTCCATGGCCGGGGGTCGTCGTTCTGACTTACCCCTTGACGATCCCGGCTAAGGACGCCTCTCTACTCGGCATGCGCTCCCTCCAGGGAGACGCCGACACTCTCTTCCGGGTCCTCGGACTGTGTCCTGCAGGGCGCGCGCGTCCGCGCGTGCATGGCCTTAAAGGGCCAATACGCGTCCAGCTGCCTTACATCAATTATCAGCCCAAATGGCTGCTGGACTATAATAAGGGGCCCTGCCCACTGGTTCCTTGCCTGAGCGTTGTTGTATACCCTAGTTTGTCTTGCTAAAGGTCTCCCAGTGTTTTCCAGTTCCCAGTGTTACCCGTTCCTGCTGACTCTACCCTGTATCCCGTGCTATCGTTACCTGCTGTGAAAGTCAAGTAATGTCTTTCCGCTGCATCCGCAGCGTCACCTGCTGTGAAAGTCAAGTCGTGCCCCTGCCACTGTCTACATTGCCTCAGGTACCCATTCAGAACTATAGACATTGTTTTGTACCTTGTTGGCCAGCTGCTACCCCACTACGCGGTACAGCCCAGTGGGTTCACACCCCGCGTCGTGACACCTTCTTTACTGTGAGAACTGTGAATCTATGGAATAGTCTACCGCAGGAGCTGGTCACAGCAGGGAGAGTAGATGGCTTTAAAAAAGGCTTAGATCATTTCCTAGAACAAATAAATATAAGCTCTTTTGTGTAGAAATTTTTTGACTTCCCCTTTCCCATCCCTTGGTTGAACTTGATGGACATGTGTCTTTTTTCAACTGTATGAACTATGTAACTATGTAACACTTTCCCAGCAAAATTTCCTAACTACAAAGTGGGAAAAGTCCCCAAAAGGCGCAGAGTGCTACAAAAGGGGGATACGAAAGTATACCATTTATCAATGTGACACTGGCTTGTGCATAACAGATTGCTTCACAGCATACCACACATCTATGGATAGTTTTATTATTTACCACATTATTATACCCTCTTATTATGCCCTGATGTACTCCGCACAGATTACATATACCCCCGCATTATAAAATACTAGTAATACTCAAACAAAACTACTACCAAGCAAAATCCACACTCCAAATGGCGGTCCTTCAATTCTAAGCCCTACAGTGTGCCCAAACAGCAGTATACGCCCTCATGTAAGGCATTGCCATACCCGGGAGAACCCGTTCAACAATTTATGGTGTAAGATTCTCCAGTGGCACAAGCTGGGCAGAACATATTGTGTTGCGAAATGGCATATCAGTAGAAAAATTGCAATTTTCACTTTGGATCATCCACTACGTAATAATTTCTGAAAAACACCTGTGGGGTCTAAATGCTCACTACACCCCTTGATAAGTGTATTTAGGGGTGTAATTTATAAAATGGGGTCACTTTTTTCAGTACATCAGTGGTTTTGCAAATGCGACATGGCGTCCGTAAACCATTCCAGCAAAATCTACGCTCTAAAAGTCAAATAGCACTCCTTTTCTTCTGAACCCTCCCATATGTTCAAACAGCAGTTTACAACCACATATGGGGTATAACCATACTCAGGAAACATTGCTTTACAAATGTTGGGGTGCTTTTTCTTCCTTATTCCTTGTGAAAATGAAAAATGTTGTTCTAATACTACATCTTATTGGAAAAAAATAAATTTTTCATTTTCACGGCTTAATTATAATTAATTCATCAAAATACCTTTGGGGTCAATATTCTCACTATACCCCTAGATGATTCCTCAAGGGGTGTAGTTTCCCAAATGTAGTGACTTTTGGGGCGTTTCCACTGTACTAGTACTACAGGGCTTCAGCAAATACGACATGGTTCCCAGAAACCATTCCAAAAGCCAAATGGCACTCCTTCCCTTCTGAGCCCTACCGTGTATCCAAACAGCAGTTTATGACCACATATGGGGTGTTGTCGTACTTGGGAGAAATTTATTTACAAAGGTTGGGGTGCTTTTTCTCCTTTAGTTCTTGTGGATATTAAAAAAAAAATGTAAATCTACATTTTATTGAAAAAAAATTCGATTTTCATTTTCACGACCTGATTGCAATAAAACTGTGGGGTCAAAATGCTCACTATACCCCTAGATAATTTCCTTGATCGGTGTAGTTTCCCAAATGGGGTCACTTGTGGGGGTTTCCAGTGTTTTGGCACCTCAGGGGCTTTGCAAATGCGACATGGCCTCTGCAAACCATTCCAGGTAAATTTGAGCTCCAAAAGTCAAATGGTTCTCCTTCCCTTCTGAGCCCTGCCGTGTGTCCAAACAGCAGTTTATGACCACATATGGGGTATTTCCAAACTCGGCAGAAAGTTTTCTGCTAGCTGTGTGCCACAATTGTTGATGACCATGCGCCGCAATTGTAGCGTAATGACCACACATCAAATATCCCCCATCACAAATATTTGAAAAAAACAACATACTAACTTGATCGCTCCTCTGGCTCCCTCTACATGGTGCAACTCATTCAAGGTACTGACATTGAGTGTAAGTTGCATAGGTACTGAAGCTGGCCGGCATCTGTACCTTGAATGAGCCATTGCATGAAGAGGGATCCAGAGGGTACCCAGTGGGAAGAAGAGAAGAGGAGTGGAGCGGTGAGGTGAGTATAAATATATATGAATATTTTTTTATGTGTCCGATTGGGAAGGTGGAAGAGGTAGTCAGATTGGATTGGACAAGGTAGAGGCCTGGCATGGACCTCTACCACGCTATGGCCCACAGACTGCTATAATTTACGCCAGCTTTCTGGCGTAAAATTTTAATACATTTGTTGTTCAGATGGAAATCCCACCCATACATTACTGATCATAGCTCCTTTTCAAAAGAGCAAACGAGCACCGATATTATAGTTCTCTCGTTGATTTGCGCTCGTTTTTACTACCCGTAATGCCCAGTGTGAAAGGACCCTTACTGTCTTTTCGGGGTGCTGACTGCCGCCATCTTGATCATGCACTCCTCTGATCGGTCTAATGTGGTTTTTATTTAGAGAACGCTAAAACTTGTGCCAGCCTATCTCAGGGGCGGATTTAGGGGGATTTGGGGGCCATCGCCCCCTAGAGGACTGCATAGTTTTTTCAATCGGCCGCTACCTATTAATTTTATCAAATTATACTAATATCCTTGCTCCTAGTCTCAACATAAGATATGGGAGCTGTTGCTCTGGGTCCTAACACCTTCTAGCAGAGCGTACAGCATCAGGACATAGTGTGTGACAAGACGCACCTGGAGCTGAAGAGCGGGGAGCCTGGGGCGATAAGTATAAGTGTCTGAACTGGGGTCTGAATATTTCAGGTTTTTTTTCTCTGGTCTGGGGTCTGACTAATTTAGGAGGTTTGATCAGGGGTCTAATTGATTTAGGTCGTCTGATCTGAGGTCTGATTAATTTAGTGGATTTAGGCCTCTGATCTGCAGTCTGTTTAATTTACAGAGTGTGATCTACGGTCTGTTCAATTTACAGGGTGTGATCTTAGGTCTGATTAATTTACATGGTCTGATCTGCGTAGGCTACAGAGGCTGGCGATGGCATTCCTCAGGAGAAGCTGTCATGGCAGTTTGGGCTGGATGGAGATAAAAAGGAAAGAGAATGTCTACAATCAGAGAAGACATCAGCCATGAGTTACTGGATATATAGAGGGTATATGACTTCTCCTAACAGGTCTGTTATAGTAAATTCTTGTATTCTCCATGAAATAACAATTCTCGAGGATCTTTACTTAGAATGTTTTGTTGTGACCTTCCTGTGTTATTCCTTCTGTAAATGTATGAATAAGGCCTGTCCTACCTGGAGACTTTTTGTTACGCGACTAATTAATTTTAACTACAGAGCTATAGCTGTTTTGTGGACTGCAGCTGCCACTCGATAGAGAATTTTTGTAGCACTACTGATTGGTATTAACTATGTTTGTTGACAACTGTTACCATTCCCCTCATCAATTAGATGTATCCCTACAAAAACGGATACTGTCAGAAATGATTGAACACAGTTTGAGTGTGTAGGGACAAGGGGAATGGTAACACCCAGTTGTCAATTTATTTATACATTTCTTTAAGGAATAACAGAGAAACTGAACAATTCAGAGTTATGAAAAAATGCTCCAGAATTGTTATTTCATAGGGAATATAAACATTTACTAATGTAGGATATGTGAGGAGAGGTAATAGGTCTTCTTTAATACTATGTATCCTGTCTGTGACTGCATCTGATCCTTGCTGTATCCTTTTAAATAGTGCAGCGTTATAATACTCTGCAGACTGCCAGTGTAGAACTGGTATCTGACCACTATATGGTCACTGCATGGCTGTATTATTGATTTTATTGGACTTTATATAGTGTACAGTCCTGGCCAAAAGTTTTAAGACTGACACAAATTTTGGTTTCCACAAATTTTGCGGCTTCAGTGTTTTTAGATCTTTTAGTCAGATGTTTCTATGGTATACTGAAGTACAATTATAAGCATTTCATACATTTTTATACTTCTATTGACAAATACATCAAGTTTATGCACAGACTCAATATTCACAGTGTTGACCCTTCTTTTTTTAAGACTTCTGAAATTTGCCCTTGAATGCCGGATATCAGCTTCTGTGCCAAATCTTGATTGATGGCAACCCATTCTTGCCTAATCAGTGCTTGGAGTTTATCACAATCTCTGTGTTTCTGTTTGTCCATCCGCTTATTGAGGATTGACCAGAGGTTCTCAATGGGATTTAAATCTGGGCAGTTTCCTGGGTATGGACCCAAAATTTCAATGTTTTTTTTGTTAACTGAGCCACTTAGTTATCATTATTGCCTTGTGACATGGTGCTCCATTATGCTGGAAAAAGCATTATTCATCACCAAATTGCTCCCGGATCGATGGGAGAAGTTGCTCTTGGATGATGTTTAGATACCATTATTTATTCATGGAAGTGTTCTTAGGCAAAATTGTGAGTGAGTCACTCTCTTGGAGGAAAAGCAACCCCACACATGAATGGTCTCAGGATACTTTACTGTTGGCTTCACACACGACTCATGGTAGCTCTCACCTTTTCTTCTCCGGACATCATGATGTCCCAAACAGTCTGAAGGGGGGCTTCATCAGAGAAAGTAACTTTAACCCAGTCCTCTGCAGTCCAATCCCTGTACTTCCTGCAGAATGTCAGTCTGACCTTGATGTTTTTTTCGTAGAGAAGTGGCTTCTTTGCTGTCCTTCTTGACCCCAGACCAGCCTCCAAAAGCCTTCACCTTATTTTGCGTGTAGATGCATGAACACCTGCCTGTTGCTATTCCTGAACAAGCTCTGTACTGGTGTTGAGCCGATCCTGTAGCTAAATCCTCTTTAGGAGACGGTCCCGACATTTGCTGGACTTTCTTGGGCGCCCTGAAGCCTTCTTCACAGCAATTGAACCTCCATCCTTGAAGTTCTTGATGATCCGATAAATGGTTGATTTAGGGGCAATCTTACCAGCAGCAAAGTCCTTGCCTGTAAAGCTCCTTTGATGCAAAGCAATGATGAATGCAAGTGTTTCCTTAAAGGTGACCATAGTTAACAGAAGAAGACAATGATATCAAGCACCATCCCCCTTTTAAAGCAATTAGTTTGCACTTATAATTCAATCAGCATGACAGAGTGATATCAGCTGCCTTGTTTTCATTAAGAAATTATCCTGAGCTAACGAAAATATCACTGAAATGGTGTTAGCAGGTCATTTTGTGGCGGGGCTGACATGCAGTGGAAATGGGGTTTTTGTGATTAAGTTAATTTTCATGGCAAAGAATGACTTTGCAATTAATTGCAATTCATCTGATCACTCGTCATAAAAATCGAGAGTTAATGCAAATTGGCACTATAAAAACAGAAGCAGCAAACTTTGTGAAAACCAAAATTTGTGTCAGTATCAAAACTTTTGGCCAGGACTGTAAGTCTGTCCTTAACCATATTATTAGGTGTTTCTATATTCCACTTCTTTTTCCTATTTGTTTTGATGTTGTGGTTTACCTATTTAAGGGAGTGGAAAAGGCATTAACCAAAGAAAGCAAAACATTGGGGGCCGCTATTTTTATTGCCCCTGTACGTTTCTATCCAGGATCGGCCGCTGTCCAACTCTAAGTTAACTTTTGAGGCTTAGGCTCGAGAGGGAAGTCTCATAATGTATATAGGTATACTGTTTAGTGTAAGGACCCATCTTGTCATGGCAGGTTGGCTCACACAATTTGATTCAAATGTCTGCTAAGAACTTCACATTTATAAATGTAGTAAATATAGCAGTAATGCAATTTAACTGAATCCATATATTAAATGTTTGCTTTTATCTCAGCAGCCGCAGAATGCTGCTGCATCTATGTGTTTTCCCATTTGCACCTGCCCATTTATTTCACCTAGTTAGGAGTTGCTGACTAACTTTGTCTTTTGCATTCCGCAGGTAAGCGACGCACACGCCCATGACCCTATTGCCAATTTACAATAATTTGATGAAGAGATATTTTAGAGACATATAGGAGTCAGTCAGTGTGTTAGTTAGACAGGCAGCCATTGCTGTGAGTGCTGTTACAGCTATACAACTATTTTTTTACATAAATTTATGAATCATCAATCTACATCACATCATTCGCAAATCTTCTTTGATACTATTAATCCTGGTGCTGATAGCATGCCGCTGCCTGCTGATACAGACTTTGCAGATCTGACGTCACTCATTGTTTTGAATTGATCTAATAGTACCACCAAAAATTGGCGTATTGTTCTGCATCAAGCATTTATACAGCATCGTTATACTTCAGTCTGTGTCTAAGTGACAATTGTTTTTCAAACAAAAAGATTTAAAGGAACAGTGTCATCACAAATAATTTTTTTATATGTTAAAGATGTTAGTGCCTTAATATAAACGTTTATTTTCATTTGTGTGTTTGTGTTTTACTGTTTCTTATTTTTACACTTTTTCTTCCCTATTGGGGCTGCCATTTTTTGTTCCATTTCTGTGTGTGTCGATTAACGACACACACAGACATGGAATACGGCAGCCACAGTCCCATAGGGACTGTGAACGGCTCCCGTCCCATTGACTGCCGTGTACGGCGTCTGTGTGGGAACTGCGCATGCGCCGCTCCCACACAGTCCTATTCGAAATTGGCGCCGTCCGGCGCCATTTTCCTGTGGACCGGAAGTCGCGGCCGGACAGTAATATTACTACTTCCGGTCGCGGCTTCCGGATTTGTGCACTTGGACCAGCGGCAGCAAAGGGAGCGGACGGGCCGGAGGGAGCCGCGGCGGCAGGAGCAGGTAAGAGATTTCAATGTATGTTAGTGTTTGTGTGTGTTTACTACTGTATGTAAACCTACTACACTGTGGGTTACCTCAAAAAATGGCGACACACAGTGTAGGAGGTTAAACCTTTCAAACCCCTCGTTTATCCCGGCACTAGCCAGGATAAAGGAGGGGGGGATGCTGAGAGCTCACTAGAGCGAGGGCTTTTAACCCAACGTTGCAATGCTGCAATTTTGGGAACAGCTCCATCTAGTGACCAAAAATGGGTAGTATTATAAATTAGAAATAATTTATAATATTTCCTGGACTCGTGCAAAAAAATAAAAAAAATTTGAACAATGTTTAATCACCCACACACTAAATGTTTAATTTTTTTAAAAAAAACATGTTTTTCTGGCAACACATTCCCTTTAAATTCAAATCGTGGAGCTGATAGCGTGCTACCGCGTACTGATACGGACAACACAGATGCAATGCCACTCATTGCTTTACATATATCTAATTGCTAATAATAGTGCCCCCAAAAATGGAATTTCATTGTGCATCAAGCAGTTACGGTATGTTCACACAGGCTATTTTCAGCCGTAGAATGAAGTAGAATGCCTCCAAACTTCTGCCCATTGATTGCAATGCGAAAAACGGCGTTCTGTTTTGAAAAATGGGCGCATAAAAAAACGGCAGGTCTCTTCTTGGGCCGTTTTTGGAGCCGTTTTTCATTGACTCTATAGAAAACGTCTCCAAAAACGGCTGTAAAAAAAAGGCGAAAAACGCAGCAAGTGGCTTAAAAAATGTCTGAAAATCCGGAGCTGTTTTCCCTTGAAAACAGCTCCGTATTTTCAGACGTTTTTAATCTAGCGTGTGAACATATCCTTATACAGCGCCGTTATACGTCAATGATTTTTTTTTTCAAAGAAACAGAGTAAAAGGCATTGCTTCTTCACTTTCCAGAATGATCAGGCACACTGTCACTGGTACATGTAGTCATAACGGTGGAAGTGGTGAATAATATATATAAAAATGGATAATTTTTGAACTGCTTTTTAAAAAGCCATTGATACTGCTGTGCGTTTGTGTGTGTGTGTGTGTGTGTGTGTATAGACACCGGCAGCGATCTGCCACCAAAAAGGGATAATTTTTTTGACAATATTTTAATTTTAAAAAGCAGTCCACCGGCTACTATCTACTTACCCATAGCCATATATGTTGCTATCACTATGACATTACTAATGCTATCTGCGCATTAAAGAGCTGGATACAGTCACAGAAGATTTTATACACAACATTTCAGAGCAATCAGGGCAATTTCGATTTGGCCAGTTTGACCAAATTGGACCCAAAACGAATTTAGGAAAATTCGCTCATCTCTTGTACTTACTACTGCAAACTGGGAACACCCTACAAGACCTGCCATTTTGGAAATGCTCTGAGCCAGTTGTCTAGCCATCACAATTTGGTTGTTGTTAAAGTTCAGATCCTTGCGCTTGCACATTTTTCCTTCTTCCAACACATCATCTTCTAGAACTGATTGCTCACTTGCTGCCTAATATATCCCACCCCTTGAAGATGGGTTTACATATCGCTGTCAAAATGAGTTTTTGTTGTAAACCGCAGCAAAACACGGCGCTTTTGCAAAAATTGCAGCAAAATCTAACGAGATGATCAATGAAATCACCTGTCAGTAGTTTTTATGTTACGCCTAAATGGTGTATGAGGTCTTTAGCCAATAAAGATCAAAATTTTTTTGTTCAGAATAGTCTATAGAGAAATATACCATGGTCTTATATAACTTCAGCTGCTATTTCATTTAAAGTTCAATTTAATAAAATGAACTGTAAGTTGTTGTATAAAACAAGCAACTACAGATCTTTCACGTTTCTTTTCCCAAGCCGGTTGGGTGGTTTTATTAGGAAACAGGTTCCCCCAAGCTGTTCACTGAAAGTATGTCCCCAATTAGGGCAAAGAGAGCTCACATTACTAACAGACCTACTCTACACTTTATGGGATGAGATGGTCACTATGACAGTTCCTCAGTGTCTATACAGACATTTTGTGCTGACAATAATGACACATTTATACAATTAGCCATTATTTGCGATGGTCTCGTGGTTTTTCAGGATATTATCCATTATATTTTCCAAGCATTCCAAACATTTTCCATTATATTGTCCAAAGAAATCTAAATAATTCATAAACTGCATTAAGAATAATAGCCATAATAAACCAAGAACTTCTAAACCCATAAAATATTCAATTTATTCCTTTAACTGGGATTTAAAATGCAGTACTATAAGAGTGGCTGTGTTTCCAAGCTTCTTAAAAAATAAACCTTGACATTGTAAGATATTTCAAATTTCAAGTCAAATTAATTTTACATTACAAAGTACAAGGACTTCCCTTAACCCCTTAAGGACCAGTCTATTTTGGGCTTGCAGGACTATTTTGGGCTTTTTATTTTTCTGTCGACAAAGCTGTATGTGTGCTTGTTTTTTGCAGGATGAGTTGTAGTTTTTTAGGACCATTTTAAGGTACATATAATTTATTGCTAAATGTTTTTTAATGTTTTTTTGAAGGGGAATGAAAAAAAAAGTGATTTCTCCATGTGTTTTTTGCTTTCTTTGCCATGATCTATGCGGTATAAATAATGGTACGTAGTCGTAGTCGGTAAGATTACAGTGACACGAAATTTATATAGATACTTTCTGTTTTACTACATTTGCTAAAGAAAAGCATTATTTGTAGTAATATTTTGGTTAGGTCGTATACTAACGTATACCCACGTGATCACTACAGCTAATCACTGGTCTCAGTTGATTTATGGCACGGGACCGCGGAGGCCCTTGATTAGCTGCAGCGATAACATGGATATACAGGCACATCAACGCTGCAGCCATGTCCACAAACAGTGGCGGGGAGGACTAGAGCAGCTGCGCTGGAACGTCAGGGGATCTGTCGGTTGACAAATTTTTTGGGGGTTTGCTTTGCGGTTACATTTTTTATCAACTCGGAAAACCCTTTTAAGCATTTTAATTACTGACAATCCAATGTCTATGGGCACTGTCAGAAACCCTTGTTATCCATTCTAAGGAAGAAAACTAATCATACAGCTTGGATTGTTCCTGTGGGATTGTAATGATTTGCAATGGAATGGAAGCGTTACCATTGAAATCAATGGTATTGCAAACGGAAAGCTATGGTTTCCGTTGGGTTTCCGTTTGTGGATTCCCCTGACGGAAAGGTCTGATGGAACCCACGAACGGAACCCCGACGCAGATGTGAACGAAGCCTAAGGTTCCAAAGAAACAAAATTAAGCTTTTAGTCTGTTTAAAGCCCTGACTTGAACCCCATTGAATTTCTGTGGCAGAACCTTAAATAGACAGTTCATGTTTAAAAGCACTACAATGTGGCTAAATTAAAGCAATCCTGCAAAGAAATCAGAAAAACTGAACTCCAGTTACAGTGAAGGAAATAAGTATTTGATCCCTTGCTGATTTTGTAAGTTTGCCCACTGTCAAAGACATGAACAGTCTAGAATTTTTAGGCTAGGTTAATTTTACCAGTGAGAGATAGATTATATTTAAAAAAAACAAAACTGAAAATCACATTGTCAAAATTATATATATTTATTTGCATTGTGCACAGAGAAATAAGTATTTGATCCCTTTGGCAAACAAGACTTAATACTTGGTGGCAAAACCCTTGTTGGCAAGCACAGCAGTCAGACGTTTTTTGTAGTTGATGATGAGGTTTGCACACATGTTAGATGGAATTTTGGCCCACTCCTCTTTGCAGATCATCTGTAACTCATTACGATTTCAAGGCTGTCGCTTGGCAACTCGGATCTTCAGCTCCCTCCAAAAGTTTTCGATGGGATTAAGGTCTGGAGACTGGCTAGGCCACTCCATGACCTTAATGTGCTTCTTTTTGAGCCACTCCTTTGTTGCCTTGGCTGTATGTTTCGGGTCATTGTCGTGCTGGAAGACCCAGCCACGAGCCATTTTTAATGTCCTGGTGGAGGTAAGGAGGTTGTCACTCAGGATTTGACGGTACATGGCTCCATCCATTCTCCCATTGATGCGGTGAAGTAGTCCTGTGCCCTTAGCAGAGAAACACCCCCAAAACATAATGTTTCCACCTTTGGGTCATAGGCAGCATTTCTCTTCCTCCAAACACGGCAAATTGAGTTAATGCCAAAGAGCTCAATTTTAGTCTCATCTGACCACAGCACCTTCTCCCAATCACTCTCAGAATCATCCAGATGCTCATTTGCAAACTTCAGACGGGCCTGTACATGTGCCTTCTTGAGCAGGGGGACCTTGCGGGCACTGCAGGATTTTAATCCCTTACGGCGTAATGTGTTACCAATGGTTTTCTTGGTGACAGTGGTCCCAGCTGCCTTGAGATCATTAACAAGTTCCCCCCCCCCCCCCCGTGTAGTTTTCAGCTGAGCTCTCACCTTCCTCAGGATCAAGGATACCCCACGAGGTGAGATTTTGCACGGAGCCCCAGATCGATGTCGATTGACAGTCATTTTGTATGTCTTCCATTTTCTTACTATTGCACCAAGAGTTGTCTCTTTCTCACCCAGCGTCTTACTTATGGTTTTGTAGCCCATTCCAGCCTTGTGCAGGTCTATGATCTTGTCCCTGACATCCTTAGAAAGCTCTTTGGTCTTGCCCATGTTGTAAAGGTTAGAGTCAGACTGATTAATTGAGTCTGTGGACAGGAGTCTTTTATACAGGTGACCATTTAAGACAGCTGTCTTTAATGCAGGCACCAAGTTGATTTGGAGCGTGTAACTGGTCTGGAGGAGGCTAAACTCTTAATGGTTGGTAGGGGATCAAATACGTATTTCTCTGTGCAAAATGCAAATAAATATATATAATTTTGACTATATGATTTTCTTTTTTTTTTTAATATAATCTATCTCTCACTGGTAAAATTAACCTAGCCTAAAAATTCTAGACTGTTCATGTCTTTGACAGTGGGCAAACTTACAAAATCAGCAAGGGATCAAATACTTATTTCCTTCACTGTATAAGAAGACTTTGGTTACTGTTGCTGCTGCTTAACGTGGCACAACCAGGTATTAATTCTAAGGTGGAAACAACTTGTTTTTGCCTCATTAAACTTTGTTTGAAAATCTGAAACAACAGAAATTTTCCAGGCAGCCAGAATGTAATAGAACTTTATAGGAGTCCAGGGAAAACTCAGATATAGAATTGTGATTCTAGGACTGTGTCGGGGTAAGCAGGGGATTTGTAGCTCTGTATCAGAAAAACTGAGCTCTAACTATCATAACAGCACAGTTTTTTAAACTAAAAATGAAATGGTGTTAAAAGGTAGACATTCACTTTAAAATAAAAATGAAGCGGTGAAAATATACGAGATTTTGTTTATTTAAAATCAAACAACAGCAGTGAAAATCACTGGTTATGTATAGTATGCTAGATTGTTAAAAGAATACTCCAGGTTAAATGTATATACTGTGCTATGTCCAGGGCCAGGGCATTAGGCATAAGCAAGTTTATCATTTTTTTTCCCTAAGTATTCCTTTAACAAAAGGGTATTTGTATGTTGGTTTTCCTGTTGTGGCTGATTGAATTTCAATTCACACATTGCATTGTTTACAGTGCAGTTTTAAGCCAATTTTATACTACAGCATGATCTATTTGAGCTGTTTTTTGTGTGATTCTTTTCCCTTTTGTATTGTGGTGAAGTTCATGTGGTTCTAAATAGTGATCCTGGCCTAATGGCTATAAAAACAAAGAAATAAAAACCTCTTGCCAGAATAATCTCTTCTCTATTAAATAATGTTGTTTTGTAAATATAGTGGCCACAGTGGATGCTATTAAAACTTCTTTAATTTAATAGAAAGCAATGCAAACAAAAGCAAAGAAAGAATGTGTGTCAAAAACTAGCAATTTAAGCTAATAGAGAAGGGTTGGGGGGTGGAACAATACAAAAAAGGAAAACATAGGGGCAGATTTACTCATGTTTTCTAAGATTTAGGCAGCGTAATCTTAAACTAGGCAGTCAGGAGATGTGCCAAATGTATCACAGTGGTGCACGCTGTATGCTAAATTTGGCGCATCGTGCTTGACCTATTAGACACTTTTCTCTTCCTTATACCACTTTTTGATTTGGCTTATATTTTGCATCAGAATTTTGTGCCAGATTTTTGGCACAATTTTAGCGCATTTAAAGCTACACATCCTTTTCACAAAGCAACACCCCCTGTTTGAGACCCTTTTTCAAAGTGTCTAGTGAAGCACAAAGCTCTGCTCTTTTTGGTACATTTGCTTAATAAAAAGGTCTAAAACTTGATGGAACATTATGCCCAGAAACGCCGTACATTAGTAAATCTGCCCTGTAGAGTTTATAAAAAAAATACATCATGATCAAAACAAAATGCCAGAAAACAAGAAAGGTCAATAATGCAATTTTAAGAATAGACATACATAATGTTGAACATGAGAGGACCAATTGGAAGAAAACACAAGAATATCATCCAGATACACAACCACAAAGCATCCAATAAAATTTCTGAAAATATCATTAACCAGGTTCTGAAAAACTGCTGGAGCATTATTAAGCCAAAAGGCATGACCAAATACTCATAATGACCATCTGGAGTATGAAATGCTGTCTTCCACTCATCCCCTCTGCGGATTTGAACCAAATTGTAGGCCCCGTGTAAATCCAGTTTCAAGAACCACCTGGCTCCTGATATATGGTTAAACAGCTCTGGGATGAGTGGAAGAGGATACTAATTCTTAACGGTAATCTTATTTAATTCACAGTAGTCGATACAGGGTCTTAAACCGCCATTTTTCTTTTCGACAAAGAAAACACCTGCACCTACCGAATAGGTAGATGGGCGAATATGACCCTGACGGAGACTGTCTTTAATATAATCTTTCATGGCCTGTCTTCCAGAGTAGAAAGATTGAAAATCCACCCCTTAGATAGCTTAGCATTAGGGAGAAGTACAATGCGACAATCATACTATCTGTGAGGAGGGAGAGATTCACAACCGATTTCAGAAAAGACATCCTCAAACTCTTGAAAATACACAGGCATTGATGGTGCGTTGCAAGATACATTAGTAGTAGACAGAGACATGCAAGAATCATAACATTTAGAATTCCACGTAATCAAATCTCCTTTTACCAAATCAATAACAGGATTATGTGTCTGCAACAGAGCCGGATGCCAGATGGGCCGGTGAACAGTGGGCCGCCTGCTGGCCACCCAAACAATCAGTGTTGGACAGTCAATCAGTGTCGGACGCTGCCTCTCTTAGGGGGCGGCGGCGCCACTGAAACCAGCCGCTACCACCCCCTTCTGCACTAATTGTACCTGCATCTATATGGCGCCTTACAATGATGTTGAATGGTGGGGCAGAGTGACTTGCCCCGCCAATCAATGCCTTTCAACGATGCTAGCAGCGCAATGATGTCATCGCGCCACTTCCGTTGTTGAAAGGCGCTGATTAACGGGGGCAAGTAATTTTGCCCCACCAATCAGCGCAGTCGTTCAGCCCCAGCAGACCTGCTCAGAAGAGAGCAGGTCTGCATTGACACAGGACGGTGTGGAAACAGCTATGGCCGGGAGAAGTCATCATAGAGGTCTGGACCAGAAGGAGAAGAAAAGAGAAAAATAACTAGAATCTGAGATCGTCACCGGTGAGTCACTTAATATGTTTGTTCTGCCTCTAATCAGCACTGTAAACAAAGTATGATCTGCAGCGAGATGATGGATGGTATGATTTTTTTTTGTGAAACAGCAACTCCCAGAATATCCTTACCATTGTTGAGGCCATGCTGGGAGTTGTAGTTTTACACCATACAAACTCATACGGCAGGGGTTGCACTAAATTGAGCTGTATTTGTGCTGGTGCTGTATTTATGTACTGAGCTTTGTTCTGGTGTTGTATATATATGTATGAGCTTGGTTGTGGTGCTGTGTATATGTACTGCGCTTGGTTCTGGTGCTATATGTATGTATTGAGCTTTGTTCTGGTGCTATATTTATGTACTGAGCTTTGTTCTGGTGTTGTGTATATGTACTGAGCTTTGTTCTGGTGCTGTATATATGTACTGAGCTTGGTTCTGGAGTTGTATATATGTAATGAGCTCGGTTCTGGAGCTATATATATGTAGTGAGCGTGATTCTGGTGCTATATATATGTATTGAGCTTGGTTCTGGTGCTATATTTATGTACTGAGCTTGGTTCTGGTGCTGTATTTATGTAGAGAAAGAACAGATAGGAGACCCTTAGCAGTTGGCAGGGATATAATTATTCAATACAACATCTAATATGCCTACGCATAATGGTCCCAAATTTCCCATCTGCTAGTAGTGGTGTATAGCGATTCAAATATAACCTTTAATAATGCAGTTTAAACAGAAGATGTACAACAATAAAGAAATTTAAAATTTATACAGAGTCGGCCAGCACATCAGCACCAGAACCAAGATCATTATATCTATACAACACCAGAACAAAGCTCATTACATATTTACAGCACCAGAAAAAAGCTCATTACATATATACAACACCAGAACTAAGCGCATTACATATATAGAGCACCAGAACCAAGCACAGTACATATATACAGCACTAGTACCAAGCTCAGTGCATATATACAGCATCAGACCCAAGATCAGTACATATACACTGTGCCAGAACCAAGCTCAGTACATATATACAGTGCCAGAACAAAGCTCAATACATATATATATATATATGTATATATATATATATATATATATATATATATATATGTATATATACAGTCCAAAGATAGATGAACACAGCACTCCAATGGTTCCAAGAAATCAGGCCATGTGCTCGTTACCTGGGGGTGAATCAATTCCCCAACATCCAATAGAGAGAAGTATAGAACACAGTAACGGCACCAGGACTTCAAAGTAGATGAAAGCAAAAGTGGATTTATTCACCTCAATACAGCAACGTTTCGGTTCAACAGGAACCTTTCTCAAGCCATAGCAAACTAAACAAAGTGTCAAATATTTATAGGAGGAGCATACATAAATCGACAATAAAACAATTATATGTATAATTCCATAAAAACATATAGAAAAGTGTATACCAGTATTGTAAAAAGACGTTCATAGAGTGCACATAGTTCTTCCACTGTAGAGCATATAGAAACAATACAATATGCGTAAAGAGTGTAGTAATAATCGCAAGAAACACTGTAGATAAGGGCAATTTAAGATAATTGGAAGCAGGCAGAAGCTAATTCTACTTAAGCAGCGATGTACTTACTGTAAATCGTTCGGTCTGTGAGGAGATAGAAAAATGTGCCTGACACACTCGTGTGTGTCTACTGCGCATGCTCCAAGATGGCGCCCACACCGGATATTAAGTCCGATGGAACGCATCAGGCGGCAAATCACCACCACGCATGCGCCACGACGGAACTTGCGCTCCACCCCTACTGCGCACGCGCCAGCCGGGACTTAAATATAAATAGAGCAAAGACTTCTGACAATAGCATCATATCTAAAATTGAACATAATCCACATGATATACTAGACTATATAGTCCATCCCCCAAAAGATTAGATGGGTTTTGGACCGTAATTTCCACACATTGGAAAGCTAGATCAATAAGAATACAAAGACAATGCTGTCAGTATAATGTAAAGCCCCCTAGTGGTAGGAATATAGATATATATGTCATTATAACTCAATGTAATGTGACTGTAGTCACCAATGGGGCAAATAGAAATATTATACTAGAGGGAACATTAACACTCCAACAAGGATATCAAATATTCCCAATAGATACCATAGCAAAGAAAAACGCATCTGCCAAAATAAGGTAACATGCGTTAAATATCAATGCTGAGCCCACAATTAGATAGAGACGATAATGAACATTTATTAAGAACACAAAGGAGGAAATATAAACATCAACAGCATTAGAACTATATGGTCTACATAGGTAATTATTTTAGACCATTGCTATTTTTTCAATTGACTATCTCAATTGAGCTCTGTTGGTATATATTCCAAACGTGACGTTATCGTTTTAAAGAGAAGACTTCTGCCGCTTTCCAATATCTCTCAAAATTGCTTAACATGCAGTTGTGTATCTGAAAAGTGTGAAAGAAACGTATATTTCACTTGTTAAAGAACAGATAAATTCTTTGAGGAAATTGCAGAGTGGTCAATTTACTCAGAGAAATTTGACACGTGCAGAAAATATGGCACTTAAAGAATTAATGGATAATAGGGATCTTACAATCAAGCCGGCAGATAAGGGAGGTGCCATAGTTGTTACGGACACCTCCCTTTATCTGGAAGAAATGACAAGACAACTGAATGATACTAATGTTTATGCTGTTCTATTGGGTGACCCTAAGTTCACGTATTTACGTGAGTTGGATACCCTGATCGGTAAGGCATTTAAGAGTAAAATTATTGATAGAAATTTACATGATTTTTTACAGGTTAAATTCCCTGTGACTCCTGTTCTCTATCTCCTGCCTAAAATCCACAAGGATTCCACTCGGCCCCCTGGACGTCCCATTGTCTCAGGGAGTGATTCCCTGTTTGTCCCAGCGGCAATGTTTTTAGATAAAATCCTTAGGCATTTTGCCATTGGTGCGGACTCCCACATCAGGGACACCTCGGACTTCCTGGTCAGGATCCAGGATCTTTTGATCCCTGACCGGTCGGTTCTGGTTACCCTTGATGTGGGTAGTCTGTATACCTCAATTGCCCATCAGGAGGGCATTGATGCCTCGCTTTTTTATTTGGAAAAGTCTGGCTTCTCTGAGGACAAAATTGTGTTTGTCCGATCATTATTGGAATTTATTCTTGAGAAAAACTATTTCCTGGTAGGAGATACATTTTATCTACAGAAGAGAGGAACGGCAATGGGATCTACACTCTTTACGCATATTGTATTGTTTCTATATGCTCTACAGTGGAAGAACTATGTACACTCCATGAACGTCTTTTTACAATACTGGTATACACTTTTCTATGTTTTTATGGAATTATACATATAATTGTTTTATTGTCGATTTATGTATGCTCCTCCTATAAATATTTGACACTTTGTTTAGTTTGCTATGGCTTGAGAAAGGTTCCTGTTGAACCGAAACGTTGCTGTATTGAGGTGAATAAATCCACTTTTGCTTTCATCTACTCTGAAGTCCTGGTGCCGTTACTGTGTTCTATACTTCTCTCTATTGGATGTTGGTGAATTGATTCACCCCCAGGTAACGAGCACATTGCCTGATTTCTTGGAACCATTGGAGTGCTGTGTTCATCTATCTTTGGACTGTGTTTGTTGAATCGAACGTGTGCACCCTTTGTTAATAATGTCTACTGAAGATGAGCTGGATATAGGTGTGATTACACCTCAAGTTTTTACTTATACCAGAGAGGACGCCGACCGTATCCTACAGGGTTTATCGGGAGATGTCACCTTTCTAAGTGTTCCCACCGTTGAAAACGTAAGGCGAAAATGGGAGGCAGACTCCAAGAGATTAATTTCCCTTGAATTGCACCTGTCAACACTTGGCGAGTACTACAGATGTCTCCGTATACCGCGTGGCATGCGCTCACATTTGAGACCCAATCTCTTCCCTGCAAATGCAGCATTCAAGGAGAGATTTGAGGCCATCTCGAATAAATATTCCCAGGATCTCCTGCTGCTGAACCTGGAGTTCCTACAGAAAGAAATCGACCTGGTCAAAATACGTCTGAGCGAAAGGGAGGCTCAGTTAAAAGAGATGATGTCCACACAAGATTTCTCAAACCTGAGAGAAAAAGTTGCTCTATATTTACAGAAGTTCCGCAGCGACATTGAGAAGACCAAACGCCAGAAATGGCAGCGAGATCTAGATGACTACGCTACTGGCAAAATCTACTGCTGGCAGGGTGAAGATGCTGACCCAAGGGGTCCTAGGAGGATCGAAAGAGGACCCAGAAGAAGATACAGGGGAGCTGAGCCATACGTCACAGATTCAGAATTCTCTGACGATCAATATAATGTTCATTTTTTAGGGGACAACACGGACACTCCTACCATAGGAGAAAGCGAACCCGCAGGGGCGGGAGGAAGCATAGGAGGAAGAATGAGTTCCAACAGAACCAGAGGCAGGTCGACTCCAGCACGGGGGATACGGCAATACCAGACCAGGAAGAAAAACCTTCAGACCTAATGGTGAATATTTCGTCATGTATGTTAACTGACCCACAGGTCAAAGTGCTTAACCGTGGTCTGTCTTTTTGTCCAAATAACCCTATAGATTGGTTTAGATTAAATTTAGATCTTGAATGTTTTTTTAGGTCATTGAGACTTAAGGTGCATTTTTCTGAACAGTCTCAATCTGTTAATGATATTTCTATAACTTCAGCTAGTGAGATGTTCCATCTTAGGGATTATGGGCTATATAACAAGAGTAAATTCCAACCTCCCCAAAATATTCATGCTGTTGAAACGTATATTTCACTTGTTAAAGAACAGATAAATTCTTTGAGGAAATTGCAGAGTGGTCAATTTACTCAGAGAAATTTGACACGTGCAGAAAATATGGCACTTAAAGAATTAATGGATAATAGGGATCTTACAATCAAGCCGGCAGATAAGGGAGGTGCCATAGTTGTTATGGACACCTCCCTTTATCTGGAAGAAATGACAAGACAACTGAATGATACTAATGTTTATGCTGTTCTATTGGGTGACCCTAAGTTCACGTATTTACGTGAGTTGGATACCCTGATCGGTAAGGCATTTAAGAGTAAAATTATTGATAGAAATTTACATGATTTTTTACAGGTTAAATTCCCTGTGACTCCTGTTCTCTATCTCCTGCCTAAAATCCACAAGGATTCCACTCGGCCCCCTGGACGTTCCATTGTCTCAGGGAGTGATTCCTTGTTTGTCCCAGCGGCAATGTTTTTAGATAAAAGCCTTAGGCAGTTTGCCATTGGTGCGGACTCCCACATCAGGGACACCTCGGACTTCCTGGTCAGGATCCAGGATCTTTTGATCCCTGACCGGTCGGTTCTGGTTACCCTTGATGTGGGTAGTCTGTATACCTCAATTGCCCATCAGGAGGGCATTGATGCCTCGCTTTTTTATTTGGAAAAGTCTGGCTTCTCTGAGGACAAAATTGTGTTTGTCCGATCATTATTGGAATTTATTCTTGAGAAAAACTATTTCCTGGTAGGAGATACATTTTATCTACAGAAGAGAGGAACGGCAATGGGATCTACACTCTTTACGCATATTGTATTGTTTCTATATGCTCTACAGTGGAAGAACTATGTACACTCCATGAACGTCTTTTTACAATACTGGTATACACTTTTCTATGTTTTTATGGAATTATACATATAATTGTTTTATTGTCGATTTATGTATGCTCCTCCTATAAATATTTGACACTTTGTTTAGTTTGCTATGGCTTGAGAAAGGTTCCTGTTGAACCGAAACGTTGCTGTATTGAGGTGAATAAATCCACTTTTGCTTTCATCTACTCTGAAGTCCTGGTGCCGTTACTGTGTTCTATACTTCTCTCTATTGGATGTTGGTGAATTGATTCACCCCCAGGTAACGAGCACATTGCCTGATTTCTTGGAACCATTGGAGTGCTGTGTTCATCTATCTTTGGACTGTGTTTGTTGAATCGAACGTGTGCACCCTTTGTTAATAATGTCTACTGAAGATGAGCTGGATATAGGTGTGATTACACCTCAAGTTTTTACTTATACCAGAGAGGACGCCGACCGTATCCTACAGGGTTTATCGGGAGATGTCACCTTTCTAAGTGTTCCCACCGTTGAAAACGTAAGGCGAAAATGGGAGGCAGACTCCAAGAGATTAATTTCCCTTGAATTGCACCTGTCAACACTTGGCGAGTACTACAGATGTCTCCGTATACCGCGTGGCATGCGCTCACATTTGAGACCCAATCTCTTCCCTGCAAATGCAGCATTCAAGGAGAGATTTGAGGCCATCTCGAATAAATATTCCCAGGATCTCCTGCTGCTGAACCTGGAGTTCCTACAGAAAGAAATCGACCTGGTCAAAATACGTCTGAGCGAAAGGGAGGCTCAGTTAAAAGAGATGATGTCCACACAAGATTTCTCAAACCTGAGAGAAAAAGTTGCTCTATATTTACAGAAGTTCCGCAGCGACATTGAGAAGACCAAACGCCAGAAATGGCAGCGAGATCTAGATGACTACGCTACTGGCAAAATCTACTGCTGGCAGGGTGAAGATGCTGACCCAAGGGGTCCTAGGAGGATCGAAAGAGGACCCAGAAGAAGATACAGGGGAGCTGAGCCATACGTCACAGATTCAGAATTCTCTGACGATCAATATAATGTTCATTTTTTAGGGGACAACACGGACACTCCTACCATAGGAGAAAGCGAACCCGCAGGGGCGGGAGGAAGCATAGGAGGAAGAATGAGTTCCAACAGAACCAGAGGCAGGTCGACTCCAGCACGGGGGATACGGCAATACCAGACCAGGAAGAAAAACCTTCAGACCTAATGGTGAATATTTCGTCATGTATGTTAACTGACCCACAGGTCAAAGTGCTTAACCGTGGTCTGTCTTTTTGTCCAAATAACCCTATAGATTGGTTTAGATTAAATTTAGATCTTGAATGTTTTTTTAGGTCATTGAGACTTAAGGTGCATTTTTCTGAACAGTCTCAATCTGTTAATGATATTTCTATAACTTCAGCTAGTGAGATGTTCCATCTTAGGGATTATGGGCTATATAACAAGAGTAAATTCCAACCTCCCCAAAATATTCATGCTGTTGAAACGTATATTTCACTTGTTAAAGAACAGATAAATTCTTTGAGGAAATTGCAGAGTGGTCAATTTACTCAGAGAAATTTGACACGTGCAGAAAATATGGCACTTAAAGAATTAATGGATAATAGGGATCTTACAATCAAGCCGGCAGATAAGGGAGGTGCCATAGTTGTTATGGACACCTCCCTTTATCTGGAAGAAATGACAAGACAACTGAATGATACTAATGTTTATGCTGTTCTATTGGGTGACCCTAAGTTCACGTATTTACGTGAGTTGGATACCCTGATCGGTAAGGCATTTAAGAGTAAAATTATTGATAGAAATTTACATGATTTTTTACAGGTTAAATTCCCTGTGACTCCTGTTCTCTATCTCCTGCCTAAAATCCACAAGGATTCCACTCGGCCCCCTGGACGTTCCATTGTCTCAGGGAGTGATTCCTTGTTTGTCCCAGCGGCAATGTTTTTAGATAAAAGCCTTAGGCAGTTTGCCATTGGTGCGGACTCCCACATCAGGGACACCTCGGACTTCCTGGTCAGGATCCAGGATCTTTTGATCCCTGACCGGTCGGTTCTGGTTACCCTTGATGTGGGTAGTCTGTATACCTCAATTGCCCATCAGGAGGGCATTGATGCTTCGCTTTTTTATTTGGAAAAGTCTGGCTTCTCTGAGGACAAAATTGGGTTTGTCCGATCGTTATTGGAATTTATTCTTGAGAAAAACTATTTCCTGGTAGGAGATACATTTTATCTAGAGAAGAGAGGAACGGCAATGGGGTCTAATATGGCCCCCACATATGCCAATATTTTTATGCGGCGGATTGAGGAGGGCCTTGTCTATGTGTCCCACCACTTCAGTCAAGTACTGCGGTGGTGGAGATACATAGACGATGTCTTCCTCATCTGGACCGGTTCAATGAGTCAATTACAGGAGTTTGTCACATTTTTTAACGGTTTGAATTCCACAATTCTATTTACTATGTCATTTTCTGCAAGCTCTATTGAATTTTTGGATACTCGAATCTCTATTGTCAATAATAGATTGGTTTCTGATCTGTTTTCTAAAAAAACGGACAGAAACAATCTCTTACACTTCACTAGCGGCCATCCAAGCACGATGTTGAAATCACTGCCTTATAGTCAGCTGATTAGAGTTAAGAGGGTGGTGAGTCAGGAGGATAAACTGTCCTCAAGACTCGACCAAATGTGTAAAGAGTTCTCTGATCGGGGTTATCCGGGCTATGTTTTGGATTTTAATAGACGGAAGGTTGAACTGCTGGATAGACAGGACCTCCTCAGTGGTCAGGTAGTTGGGTACAAGAATGTCCGGTTACCATTTATCTCCACTTTCTCCTCACTAAGCCCACAGATTGGTGGGATTCTGAGGAGAGATTGGAAGATGTTAGAGAGAGCCTTTCCGAAGGTTACTGAATTCCGAGAGAGGCCTATGATGGCATACAGGAGAGGTAAAACAATTAAAAACAGTGTGGTCAAGGCCGATATTGGGTCGCATCGGAAAAATCTGATGTTTTTGGCCCCTCCGAAATATGGGTGTTTTCCATGTCTTGGCTGTAACATCTGTGATAATATGATCAAGGGTGGCGTTTTTAATCACCCACAAACTGGCCAGTCAATAAACATCAAAGGCTTTTTTACGTGTCAATCTTCTTATGTCATTTATTTGTTGAGTTGCCCATGTGGTCTTCACTATGTTGGTGAGACCACTACAGAGGTACGTCTCAGGATGAGAAATCACAAATCAAACATCAATACTAAGAGGCAAGATCTACAAGTGTCGAGACACTTTGTTGAGAAAAAACATAGTTTATCACAGTTGAGATTCAGAATCATTGACTCTGTGCCTCAACTGAGACGTGGCGGTGATAGGGGTCTGGCACTCAAAAGAAAAGAGCTTGAGTGGATTTTTAAATTAGAAACCATGTCTCCTAAGGGGTTGAATATAGAATATCCTTGTGGCCCGCATATTTGAGATAGTGATGGTTCACTTGTTCTGTCCCGTGGATCTATAGAGATATGATCGGTTGACGTTCGCAAAGATATAATTTCTGTCTTTGATGTATAGTTTAACTGAGGTCTTATTTTGACCTTTCTTTGAATATACATATTTTATATTTGTTTTTATATTCACATATATTGTATATTAATATGTTTTTTCTTTCACACTTTTCAGATACACAACTGCATGTTAAGCAATTTTGAGAGATATTGGAAAGCGGCAGAAGTCTTCTCTTTAAAACGATAACGTCACGTTTGGAATATATACCAACAGAGCTCAAATGAGATAGTCAATTGAAAAAATAGCAATGGTCTAAAATAATTACCTATGTAGACCATATAGTTCTAATGCTGTTGATGTTTGTATTTCCTCCTTTGTGTTCTTAATAAATGTTCATTATCGTCTCTATCTAATTGTGGGCTCAGCATTGATATTTAACGCATGTTACCTTATTTTGGCAGATGCGTTTTTCTTTGCTATGGTATCTATTGGGAATATTTGATATCCTTGTTGGAGTGTTAATGTTCCCTCTAGTATAATATTTCTATTTGCCCCATTGGTGACTACAGTCACATTACATTGAGTTATAATGACATATATATCTATATTCCTACCACTAGCGGGCTTTACATTATACTGACAGCATTGTTTTTGTATTCTTATTGATCTAGCTTTCCAATGTGTGGAAATTACGGTCCAAAACCCATCTAATCTTTTGGGGGATGGACTATATAGTCTAGTATATCATGTGGATTATGTTCAATTTTAGATATGATGCTATTGTCAGAAGTCTTTGCTCTATATATATATTTAAGTCCCGGCTGGCGCGTGCGCAGTAGGGGTGGAACGCAAATTCCGTCGTGGCGCATGCGCGGTGGTGATTTGCCGCTTGATGCGTTCCATCGGACTTAATATCCGGTGTGGGCGCCATCTTGGAGCATGCGCAGTAGACACACATGAGTGTGTCAGGCGCATTTTTCTATCTCCTCACAGACCGAACGATTTACAGTAAGTACATCGCTGCTTAAGTAGAATTAGCTTCTGCCTGCTTCCAATTATCTTAAATTGCCCTTATCTACAGTGTTTCTTGCGATTATTACTACACTCTTTACGCATATTGTATTGTTTCTATATGCTCTACAGTGGAAGAACTATGTGCAAGCTATGAACGTCTTTTTACAATACTGGTATACACTTTTCTATATGTTTTTATGGAATTATACATATAATTGTTTTATTGTCGATTTATGTATGCTCCTCCTATAAATATTTGACACTTTGTTTAGTTTGCTATGGCTTGAGAAAGGTTCCTGTTGAACCGAAACGTTGCTGTATTGAGGTGAATAAATCCACTTTTGCTTTCATCTACTCTGAAGTCCTGGTGCCGTTACTGTGTTCTATACTTCTCTCTATATGTATATATATATATATCTATATATATATATATATCTATATCTATCTATCTATATATATATATATATATATATATATATATATATGTATATATATGTATATATATATATACATATATATATATACACTCGAGGAAATAAGTATTTGATCCCTTGCTGATTTTGTAAGTTTGCCCACTGTCAAAGGATTCACTGGTGTGATATATGAGTAAAATATAACATTTATTTATAACTCTCTAAAAACAGGGGTACAATCACCACTGTGAAAAAGCCCCACCGTGTGTATAAAAACGTATTAAATAATAAACTCTGAGTTCTAATTCAATTGTGAACCTACTATAGCTCAGTGTTCAACAAGAATATCAATACGGAATCAGCATTTGAAAAATGGGCATAACAATAGTCTTGACCCTAATTCACACTAGAGTCCGTGATAACCGCACCGGAAGCTCCTAGTGTTGAGGTATACAAACAATGCTAGTGTTCCCAATGCTAAAAAATTCCTATTCACAACCGACCCAACGCGTTTCAATACTCATCATCAGGGGTCTGTAGCTTGGTCACTCTGGCCAGGGATGCCAGCGATATTTAGTTCAGCAGCAGGTATTCTGCTGTACTCCACGGAAGCATGCTCGCATAGATGTCAGCGGCATGCTTCATTCTGGGACTCTGAGTTATTGAAAGCATCTGACTCCTCGCCCTGTCCTCGGCACCGCCAATCGAAACAGCCAAACACACTCACCAATCGAATTCGTGACACCTGTCCATGTGACTCCCGGCCATCAGCTGACAGCCAGGAACCAACATCGACCGCATCAAAAGCCGAACGCGCAGGTGCAGTAGAGGCCACAATTGAGTCGCCCATGCTGCCGGGAACTCACCACTGCAAAGAAGGAGTATATCGATATTTAAGAGTTTGGGTAAGTGTTGCGGATCAGCTCAAAACCCGCAGCTGGACTGCCATTGATAAAACAACTACACTGATAATACATATAGATCTATATGGATCTATAGATTGGCGTGCACACAACCAGGGGGTTTAAATGAGCAGACAAATTATGCATGTTTTATTTGAACATTCATTTAAACATGCATTTCCATGGCCAGTTTTCCCTTCAGGATAGCAAGAGACCCACATGGTCGTCATGACAGGTGGTCTCTTTATTATCAATGATCATCATGTGGGCAGTCTGGCTATGGTTCCTTATTCAGTAGGTGTTCCAATGACACCTTGTAGTGGGGTAGACATTCATTTATCTACACAATATGTATTATCAGTGTAGTTTTATCAATGGCAGTCCAGCTGCGGGTTTTGAGCTGCTCCGCAACACTTACCCAAACTCTTAAATATCGATATACTCCTTCTTTGCAGTGGTGAGTTCCCGGCAGCATGGGCGACTCGATTGTGGCCTCTACTGCACCTGCGCGTTCGGCTTTTGATGCGGTCGATGTTGGTTCCTGGCTGTCAGCTGATGGCCGGGAGTCACATGGACAGGTGTCACGAATTCGATTGGTGAGTGTGTTTGGCTGTTTCGATTGGCGGTGCCGAGGACAGGGGGAGGAGTCAGATGCTTTAAATAACTCAGAGTCCCAGAATGAAGCATGCCGCTGACATCTATGCGAGCAAGCTTCCGTGGAGTACAGCAGAATACCTGCTGCTGAACTAAATATCGCTGGCATCCCTGGCCAGAGTGACCAAGCTACAGACCCCTGATGATGAGTATTGAAACGCGTTGGGTCGGTTGTGAATAGGAATTTTTTAGCATTGGGAACACTAGCATTGTTTGTATACCTCAACACTAGGAGCTTCCGGTGCGGTTATCACGGACTCTAGTGTGAATTAGGGTCAAGACTATTGTTATGCCCATTTTTCAAATGCTGATTCCGTATTGATATTCTTGTTGAACACTGAGCTATAGTAGGTTCACAATTGAATTAGAACTCAGAGTTTATTATTTAATACGTTTTTATACACACGGTGGGGCTTTTTCACAGTGGTGATTGTACCCCTGTTTTTAGAGAGTTATAAATAAATGTTATATTTTACTCATATATCACACCAGTGAATCCTTTAAAATTGTTATGTTGTGGGAGCACAATTGAATGTATCTTTGAAATACAGTGAATTTTTGCCCACTGTCAAAGACATGAACAGTCTAGAATTTTTAGGCTAGGTTAATTTTACCAGTGAGAGATAGATTATATTTTAAAAAAACCAGAAAATCACATTGTCAAAATTATATATATTTATTTGCATTGTGCACAGAGAAATAAGTATTTGATCCCTTTGGCAAACAAGACTTAATACTTGGTGGCAAAACCCTTGTTGGCAAGCACAGCAGTCAGACGTTTTTAGTAGCTGATGATGAGGTTTGCACACATGTTAGATGGAATTTTGGCCCACTACTCTTTGCAGATCATCTGTAAATCATTAAGATTTTGAGGCTGTCGCTTGGCAACTCGGATCTTCAGCTCCCTCCATAAGTTTTCGATGGGATTAAGGTCTGGAGACTGGCTAGGCCACTCCATGACCTTAATGTGCTTCTTTTTGAGCCACTCCTTTGTTGCCTTGGCTGTATGTTTCGGGTCATTGTCGTGCTGGAAAACCCAGCCACGAGCCATTTTTAATGTCCTGGTGGAGGGAAGGCGGTTGTCACTCAGGATTTGACGGTACATGGCTCCATCCAATCTCTCATTGATGCAGTGAAGTAGTCCTGTGCCCTTAGCAGAGAAACACCCCCAAAACATAATGTTTCCACCTCCATGCTTGACAGTGGGGACAGTGTTCTTTGGGTCATAGGCAGCATTTCTCTTCCTCCAAACACGGCGAGTTGAGTTAATGCCAAAGAGCTCAATTTTAGTCTCATCTGACCACAGCACCTTCTCCCAATCACTCTCAGAATCATCCAGATGTTCATTTGCAAACTTCAGACGGGCCTATACATGTGCCTTCTTGAGCAGGGGGACCTTGTGGGCACTGCAGGATTTTAATCCATTACGGCGTAATGTGTTACCAATGTTTTTCTTGGTGACTGTGGTCCCAGCTGCCTTGAGATCATTAACAAGTTCCCCCCGTGTAGTTTTCGACTGAGCTCTCACCTTCCTCAGGATCAAGGATACTCCACGAGGTGAGATTTTGCATGGAGCCCCAGATCGATGTCGATTGACAGTCATTTTGTATGTCTTCCATTTTCTTACTATTGCACCAACAGTTGTCTCCTTCTCACCCAGCGTCTTACTTATGGTTTTGTAGCCCATTCCAGCCTTGTGCAGGTCTATGATCTTGTCCCTGACATCCTTAGAAAGCTCTTTGGTCTTGTCCATGTTGTTGAGGTTAGAGTCAGACTGATGAATTGAGTCTGTGGACAGGAGTCTTTTATACAGGTGACCATTTAAGACAGCTGTCTTTAATGCAGGCACCAAGTTGATTTGGAGCGTGTAACTGGTCTGAAGGAGGCTGAACTCTTAATGGTTGGTAGGGGATAAAATACTTATTTCTCTGTGCACAATGAAAATAAATATATATAATTTTGATTATGTGATTTTCTTTTTTTTTATTTTTATATAATCTATCTCTCACTGGTAAAATTAACCTAGCCTAAAAATTCTAGACTGTTCATGACTTTGACTGTGGGCAAACTTACAAAATCAGCAAGGGATCGAATACTTATTTCCTCCACTGTATATATATATATATATATATATATATATATATATATATATACACACACACACTGTACCAGAACAAAGCTCAGTCCATACATGCAGCACCAGAACAAAGCTCACTACATAAACACCGGCACAAATACTGGTAAATTTAGTGCAAGCCCATTCGTATAGGTTTGCACTAAATTGTATTCAGCACTCAGCATGGCCCAAACAATGGTAAGGATAAGCTGGGAGATGCTTTTTCACAAAAAAAAAATCATATTATCCATCTCGCTGCAGATCATATAGTGACTATAGTACTAATTAGAGGCAGAATAAACACACGCTAAGTGACTCAAAGGTGACGTCAGATTCTAGCTGTTCTTTTTCTCTTTTCTTCTCCATCCGGTCCAGGCCTGTATGAGGACTTCTCCCGGCTACAGCCAATTTCTGCAGTTTGCAACTCAGATATCTTCAGCTTCTCATTTTTCAAACATTTCTGCACCTATAAACAAAGATAAAGTTCTTATGGTGCCAGACACTGTGGCCTAAACATAATAGCGCCATACACTGCACCTCTTTTTATATCAGCACCATAAACTGTGTCCCACACACACACACCGTGCTCCCTGTAGATACTGCCCCCCATAGAGCCCCTTGTATATAGTGCCCTATATAGATCCCCCTCTAGATAGTGACTCCCAGAGTGCCCATATAGATAGTACCCCACATAAAGCCCCCTGTAGATAGTGTCCCACATATAGCCACTCCTGCAGATAGTGCCCCACATATAGACCCTCCTGTAGATAGTGCTGCACATATAGCCCACCACTGTTTATTGTGTCCAACATAAAGCCCACCCCTGTAGATAGTGCTCTACATGTATCTCCCCCTATTAATAGCGCTCAACATATAGCCCACCCCTATATATAGTGCCTCACATATAGCTCCCCCTATAGTCCTCCACATATACCCCGCCCCCTGTAGATAGAGCCGACCTCTGTAGATAGAGCCTCCCCTGTACATTTTTGTTGGATAAAAAAAACAAAAAACTTTACGTACTCGCCTTAATCCCGTTCCCACGCCATCCTGTGGCAATGCAGACCTGCTCTCTTCTGAGAAGGTCTGCTGGAGATGAACGACGCAAGCGGTGCGATGACGTCATCGCGCCGCAAGCTTCGCTGAAAGGCACAGAATGGTCGGGCACACAACCGCCAGGGCCGGCCCCAGCTTACCTCTTAGTTGCCCCCTGCCCCGCCCTAGCTATGCCCCTAGCTTATCTGTGTACCGAACTTAGACTGTTAATTGACTACTCTTGCTATTACCCCCCTAACACCAAATCGTTTCAGCCACTAGACTCCGAATCTGCTACAAACCCTGATAATCACAGAAAGTACACTACCGTTCAAAAGTTTGGGGTCACCCAGACAACTTTATGTTTTCCATGAAAACTCACACTTATATTTATCAAATGAGTTGCAAAATGACTAGAAAATATAGTCAAGACATTGACAAGGTTAGAAATAATGATTTTTATTTGAAATAATAATTTTCTCCTTCAAACTTTGCTTTCGTCACAGAATGCTCCATTTGCAGCAATTACAGCATTGGAGACCTTTGGCATTCTAGCTGTTAATTTGCTGAGGTAATAGGGAAAAATTTCACCCCATGCTTCCAGAAGGCCCTCCCACAAGTTGGATTGGCTTGATGGGCACTTCTTGCGTACCATACGGTCAAGCTGCTCCCACAACAGCTCTATGGGGTTGAGATCTGGTGACTGCGCTGGCCACTCCATTACAGATAGAATACCAGCTGCCTGCTTCTTCCCTAAATAGTTCTTGCATAATTTGGAGGTGTGCTTTGGGTCATTGTCCTGTTGTAGGATGAAATTGGCTCCAATCAAGCGCTGTGCACAGGGTATGGCATGGCGTTGCAAAATGCAGTGATAGCCTTCCTTATTCAAAATCCCTTTTACCTTGTACAAATCTCCCACTTTACCAGCACCAAAGCGACCCCAGACCATCACATTACCTCCACCATGCTTGACAGATGGTGTCAGGCACTCTTCCAGCATCTTTTCAGTTGTTCTGCATCTCACAAATGTTCTTCTGTGTGATCCAAACACCTCAAACTTCGAGTCGTCTGTCCATAACACTTTTTTCCAATCTTACTCTGTCCAATGTCTGTGTGCTTTTGCCCATATTAATCTTTTCCTTTTATTAGCCAGTCTCAGAAATGGCTTTTTCTTTGCCACTCTGCCCTGAAGGCCAGCATCCCGGAGTCGCCTCTTCACTGTAGACGTTGACACTGGCGTTTTGCGGGTACTATTTAATGAAGCTGCCAGTTGAGGACCTGTGAGGTGTCTATTTCTCAAACTAGAGACTCTAATGTACTTGTCTTGTTGCTCAGCTGTGCAGCGGAGCATCCCACTTCTCTTTCTACTCTGGTTAGAGCTTGTGTGTGCTGTCCTCTGAAGGGAGTAGTACACACCATTGTAGGAAATCTTCAGTTTCTTGGCAATTTCTCGCATGGAATAGCCTTCATTTCTAAGAACAAGAATAGACTGTAGAGTTTCACATGAAAGCTCTCTTTTTCTAGCCATTTTAATCGAACCCACAAATGTAATGCTTCAGAAAGAGTATCTCTCATAATGTAGCTGGTAGGTTCTCCCTGCTGTTTGATTGAGGTTTTTCTTTTCCCAGACCTGCAGTCTTCAGTTGTTTTTTTTAATTGTTGATTTTTAAAAAAGGTTGTCTGATCGGAAAACCCTTTTAATATATAGCAGACTGTTGATAAGCAATGACAAAGAGTTATGGGTCGGCACAGCTGCAAACAGTAGTACTCCAGGCGTTTTGGCAATTCACTGCCCAGGTAGCATACACACTGTATATAAGCATTCATGACATATTCATATGATATTCCTTAACTGTCTGACAGGTGGGGGTCACCCCATCTGTAATTGTGCAGTGGATCGTGCCCTGCATCAGCCCCCCCCCCCCCCACCTTCTCTGCACCATATTCTCTCCAGCTCCCTCTTCAGTGGCAGTTAGACAAGGGGATGAAGAAGCAGGAGGCAGAGGTATAAATATAGAGTCTGAGAGGGACTTAGGTGATCCACCAACACTTGTTCCCTCCCTGTAGGTTGCTAATGTGCACTGCTGACTGGTGGCTGTGCTGACATGTAAGCAGGGCGCCCCTTCACAGCTCCCCATTCCGTAGCACATCCCTAAGGCTGGCTCTGGCCATATATGTGTATTTTTTTTTTTAGAGATATAGAGACAGTCCTTCACTGTTCTCGGTTCTAGCTTAACATAGACTATACTGACACAAGGGATATTGTCATTAATGTTATTAAAAATGTCCATTATGACCATAACTAAGGTTTAATAATAACAACACACAATTTTAATTCAATTGTCAACTACACAAATTGCATGTCTATTACCCATGTTTAGTTGGTTGGAGCTGTAATCCATTATATGCTATAATTTGTATTTAAATTTAGATCACTGAGGAGGATAGACAATTTTGAACGGAGCTTGCTGCTCACAGAGCATGCAGTTAGTGGGTTACAACTGGAGGGTGAAGACATGGGTGAGCAGGATCAGGTAAGTAGCTGGGTTAATGTAGTTAGGGGCAGTAGAAAGGGGTCAAAGACAAGGAAGGCCGATCCGGTTTCTGACATTCCAGGCAAAATTGCCAAGTTGGGTGATGATGCGAGGGTGTCAGTCTCAGAAATGGCAGCCCTAGTGGATACTGATCTCCCTAACAGCCGGGAGAACAGCCCAGCTAGTAGTCGGCGGGATGGTAATGCAGGTAAGCCAAGACAATTGATAGTCGTAGGGGATTCTATAATCAGGAAGACGGATAGAATTATTTGTCGCCAAGACCACCTCAACCGAATGGTTTGCTGTCTCCCTGGTGCCAGGGTTCGGCATGTGGTGGAACGGGTGGACAAATTGCTGGGAGGGGCTGGTGATGATCCAGCTGTCGTGGTCCATGTCGGTACCAACGACAGAATAAATGGTAGGTGGAGGAGCCTTAAGAATAATTTTAAAGAACTAGGCTACAAGCTGAAGGGAAGGACCTCCAAGGTTGTATTCTCAGGAATACTGCCTGTGCCATGCGCATCACAGGATAGACAGCGGGAGCTTAGGGAGTTAAATGCATGGCTGAAGTCTTGGTGTAGAGGAGAAGGATTTGGGTTCCTAGAGCACTGGGCTGACTTTTCATTGGGGTACAAACTGTATTCTGCAGATGATTTGCACCTAAATGGAAGGGGGTCCGCTGTGCTGGGGGAGAGAATTCTAGCTGGGGTGGCGGAGTATTTAAACTAGGGCTGAGGAGGGAGGTCAATGTAGAAAAAAAAGGGGTAGCCAGGTTAGAGAGGGGTCAGACTATATTGGTGGGGGGAGAAACAGAATGTGGGGAGAGGACTGGACAACAGGATAAGGAGATCCTTTCGTTACAAAACATCAGTGTAAATAAAAAGGAACGATTAATGTCAAATCACATTTCTGATAACAAAAGTGAAAAACTGACAGGCAAGTTAAAGTGTATGTTCACAAATGCCAGAAGTCTAGCAAGTAAAATGGGGGAGCTGGAGGCCTTGATACTGGAAGAAAATATAGATATAGTTGGTGTTGCTGAAACATGGCTGGACTCTTCACATGACTGGGCTGTAAATCTACAGGGTTTTACACTTTTTCGTAAAGACTGGACAAATAGGAAAGGTGGTGGTGTATGTCTGTATGTGAGAAGTGATATGAAGGCGAGTGTGAAAGAGACAATAGTGGGTGAATACTGTGAGGAGGTTGAAACCTTGTGGGTGGAACTAGAAAGGGAGGTAAACACTGAAAAAATTACTTTTGGTGTAATCTATAGACCCCCCAATATAACTGAGGAGATGGAAGTTCAGCTATATAAACAGATGGAGCGGGCTGCACAGGCGGGTACTGTAGTGATAATGGGAGATTTTAATTTCCGGGATATTAATTGGTGTCATGGTTCGGCTTCAACTGCAAAGGGGAGACATTTCCTCAACCTGTTGCAGGAAAATTTTATGGGCCAGTTTGTGGAAGACCCGACTAGAGGTGAAGCTCTGTTGGATCTGGTCATTTCTAATAATGCAGATCTTGTTGGGAATGTCAATGTTCGTGAAAACCTCGGTAACAGTGATCACAATATAGTTACATTTTACCTATACTGTAAAAAACAAACGCAGGCTGGGAGGGCAAAAACATTTAATTTTAAGAAAGCCAATTTCCCCAGGATGAGGGCTGCAATTCAGGATATGGACTGGGAAGAACTAATGTCAAATAATGGAACAAATGATAAATGGGAGATTTTCAAATCTACTTTGAGTTATTATAGTGCAAAATTTATTCCTACAGGTAATAAGTATAAACGACTCAAATTAAACCCCACATGGCTTACACCTTCTGTGAAAGGGGCAATACATGACAAAAAAAGGGCATTTAAAAAATACAAATCTGAGGGTACAGCTGTAGCCTTTGTAAAATATAAAGAGCTTAATAAAATCTGTAAAAATGTAA
Organism: Rhinoderma darwinii; assembly: GCF_050947455.1. Lineage (NCBI taxonomy): Eukaryota > Metazoa > Chordata > Amphibia > Anura > Rhinodermatidae > Rhinoderma > Rhinoderma darwinii. The sequence continues at coordinate 57,644,879 of NC_134692.1, forward strand.
TAAAATTAGCAAAAATACAAAATGAAAGGCAGGTGGCCAAGGATAGTAAAACAAATCCTAAAAAATTCTTCAAGCATATAAATGCAAAAAAGCCAAGGTCTGAACATGTAGGACCCCTAGATAATGGTAATGGGGAGTTGATCACAGGGGATCAAGAGAAGGCAGAGTTACTAAATGGGTTCTTTAGCTCTGTATATACAACAGAAGAAAGAGCAGCTGATGTAGCCGCTGCCAGTGCTGTTAATATATCGGCTGATATACTGAATTGGATGAATGTAGAGATGGTCCAAGCTAAATTAAATAAAATAAATGTGCACAAGGCTCCGGGACCAGATGGGTTACACCCTAGAATTCTTAAAGAGCTTAGTTCAGTTATTTCTGTCCCCCTTTTCATAATATTCAGAGAATCTCTAGTGACTGGTATAGTGCCAAGGGACTGGCGCAGGGCAAATGTGGTGCCTATTTTCAAAAAGGGCTCTAGGTCTTCCCCGGGTAATTATAGACCAGTAAGCTTAACATCCATCGTGGGGAAAATTTTTGAGGGGCTATTGAGGGACTATATACAGGATTATGTGACAATAAATAGCATTATAAGTGACAGCCAGCACGGTTTTACTAAGGACAGAAGTTGTCAAACTAACCTAATCTGTTTTTATGAAGAGGTAAGCAAAAGTCTAGACAGAGGGGCCGCTGTGGATTTAGTGTTTTTGGACTTTGCAAAGGCATTTGACACTGTCCCCCATAGACGCCTAATGGGTAAATTACGGACTATAGGTTTAGAAAATATAGTTTGTAATTGGATTGAGAATTGGCTCAAGGACCGTATCCAGAGAGTTGTGGTCAATGATTCCTTCTCTGAATGGTCACCGGTTATAAGTGGTGTACCCCAGGGTTCAGTGCTGGGACCACTATTATTCAACTTATTTATTAATGATATAGAGGATGGGATTAATAGCACTATTTCTATTTTTGCAGATGACACCAAGCTATGTAATATAGTTCAGACTATGGAAGATGTTTGTGAATTGCAGGCAGATTTAAACAAACTAAGTGTTTGGGCGTCCACTTGGCAAATGAAGTTTAATGTAGATAAATGTAAAGTTATGCATCTGGGTACCAACAACCTGCATGCATCATATGTCCTAGGGGGAGCTACACTGGCGGATTCACTTGTTGAGAAGGATCTGGGTGTTCTTGTAAATCATAAACTCAATAACAGCATGCAGTGTCAATCAGCTGCTTCAAAGGCCAGCAAGATATTGTCGTGTATTAAAAGAGGCATGGACTCGCGGGACAGAGATGTAATATTGCCACTTTACAAAGCATTAGTGAGGCCCCATCTAGAATATGCAGTTCAGTTCTGGGCTCCAGTTCATAGAAAGGATGCCCTGGAGTTGGAAAAAATACAAAGAAGAGCAACGAAGCTAATAAGGGGCATGGAGAATTTAAGTTATGAGGAAAGGTTGAAAGAATTAAACCTATTTAGCCTTGAAAAAAGACGACTAAGGGGGGACATGATTAACTTATATAAATATATTAATGGCACATACAAAAAATATGGTGATATCCTGTTCCTTGTAAAACCCCCTCAAAAAACAAGGGGGCACTCCCTCCGTCTGGAGAAAAAAAGGTTCAAGCAGCAGAGGCGACAAGGCTTCTTTACAGTAAGAACGGTGAATTTATGGAATAGCCTACCGCAGGAGCTGGTCACAGCAGGGACAGTAGATGGCTTTAAAAAAGGGTTAGATAATTTCCTAGAACAAAAAAATATTAGCTCCTATGTGTAGTAATTTTTCCTTCCCTTTTCCCTTACCTTGGTTGAACTTGATGGACATGTGTCTTTTTTCAGCCGTACTAACTATGTAACTATGTAACTATGTAACTATTCCATTTTGCACAGTTAATACATCTTTATGTCTCATGTATAGGGTGGAGCCGTGTGTAGGAGACTGTATGCAGCTACAGAGCCACAGGGACTCCGTGTGCTGCCATATGATCCTCTGTCAGTAATGCTTCTAATGTCTGTAAAACAGCATGCCACAAATTTATTTCTGTCATATGTTGTATCAAATTGGAGGCATACAGATGTACGGTAAGGCCCCATGCTGCTCTATGGGTGCCCTATTATTGCTGCATACAAAACGGAGCCCTAATATAGCCGTTTGCGTGAGGGCTTGTTCTATTAAAAAACATTGTTAGTTGGTATAAATGTTGGTATATGTTTGTATAAACTAGAAGCTGAATAAATGCATTTCTTAGAAAGATAAACATTTGTGTGCAATTCCAACCTTTACACATGCATATTATTAATATTATCACGCTTATATTCCTTACAGCAAAACCCCCAGTTAGTATTGTGATGCTACTGCAGGGACACAATAACTTAACATTGATTCCACATCGGAGTGACAGCAACTTCTAATTAAAACGACCATTGATAAAACTTTAAAAATGCTATACGGTTTTAAAATGTACACATAACAATGAAACTACTACAATAAAAATGCCTTCATGAAGTAAAAATACTGCATGGTTTTCAAATGTATAATAGTGAATCCACTACAATAAAAATGTCATGCCCACGCTGCGGAAAAAAACCGCAGCGTAAACGTTAATAAATTGACCTGCGGTGCGGAATATAAATCTGCAGCATGTAAATTTATGCTGCGTTTTCATTGATTTTCTGTTGCGGGTTTTCCCTATTCAATTCAAAGGGGATACAAAACCACCAACAGAAAGCCAAGTTTTGCAAGTTTTGTGGCAGAATCACATCGATTCCGCCGCAAAAAATCGAAACTCAGGAAAAAAATAAAATCATAATTACCCAATACGCTCTCATTCTTCCTGCTGTCTGGTCTCCTGGGATGACGTTTTATCCCATGTGACCGCTGCAGCCAATCGCAGGCTTCAGCGTCTCATGGACTGCAATGTCATCTTGGGAGGCCGAACTACACACAAGAGAAGAGGGAGGGGGTAAGTATGGTTGTTTTTTTTTAACCCAGTGGAAATTCCATTTGAAAAACCGCACCACAATGTGGTGCGGTTTTTCGGACAGAGTGTGCAGCGTATCCGACCCATGGGAACCTGATCTAAGGCTGGGTTTCCACAGGGCCTTTTTATATTGTGTTTTTCTGTGTTTTTTTTCTTTTTTCTGCAGTTTTGTAGCAGTTTTGATGTGCTTTTTAGTTGCATTGAAAACCGCATTTTAAAAACGGCATGTGTTTTAAGGTGACTTTCGTGATATAAACCAAACCTAATGTTAGAAATCAAAGCAAACTTCAAATAATTATAAAGAAAACCAGTTCTGTATTTCAGTTAAGGCTATGTTTACATGGCGTGTGTTCAGACTGAAAAGTTTGAGGCTGATTTCAAGAGAAAACTGCTTTGAAAGCTAGACATTTTTGGAAATGATTATTAAATTTTTCCATGGATTTTTTTAAGGGTATGTGCACACACACTAATTACGTCCGTGATTGACGGACGTATTTCGGCCGCAAGTACCGGACCGAACACAGTGCAGGGAGCCGGGCTCCTAGCATCATACTTATGTACGATGCTAGGAGTCCCTGCCTCGCTGCAGGACAACTGTCCTGTACTGTAATCATGTTTTCAGTACGGGACAGTAGTTCCATGGAGAGGCAGGGACTCCTAGCGTCGTACATAACTATGATGCTAGGAGCCCGGCTCCCTGCACTGTGTTCGGTCCGGTACTTGCGGCCGAAATACTTCCGTCAATTACGGACGTAATTAGTTTGTGTGCACATACCCTGAGAGTATTTTGAGGTTTATTTTGTACTGTCAATGGGAAAAATCAGTTTGCAAAAGACTTCAAGAAGTAACGAGACTTTTTTATGACGCGTATTTTTACAAGGAGACAATAATTGAAATATTGACTGGGAACAGGTGGCTGAGTTTATCAGGAGTAAAATACCACTGAAGCACAGTTTTCATAATGGACTCATAGTGAGATGCACATTGCAAGCACTTTCTCCCAAGCCAGAAATGGTGAGGATTTTGAGAAGTTAGTCTTAGGCCTTATTTACACGAGCGTGTTAAACGTCCGTGTGACGGCCGTTGAAACAACGGCCGTCCTACGGAATCTGTGTAATTTAATGGGGCCGTTCACACAGCCTTGTGTTGTAAACGGACCGTGTGAAGGGTCCGTGAGATAATAGGACATGTCCTATTTTTTCACGCGTCACGCATACCTTCATAGACTCCATAGACTCTCATCTCACGTCCGAGATGCGCAACGCTAGTGTAAATAAGGCCGTAGACTGTGTTCACATTAATTTTTTTGCAGGTAGAAAATCTGCCTCAAAATTCAGTTTGGAATTTTGAGGCAGATTTTGCTCTGCCTGCATGCCCCAGCGTTTTTTGCCCACGGGCATTGAGCGCCACGGGGGCAAAAAACGCTGCGAAATACGCTTCTTCTGACTCCCATTGATGTCAATGGGAGGTGAAAAGCGTAAATGCCCAAAGATAGGGCATGTCCCTTCTTTTTACAGCAAACTGGTTTTTCCGCTTGCAGGAAAAAACCGCCTCTGCCTCCCATTGAAATCAATGGGAGGCATTTTCGTCCGTTTTTTGGCACGTTTTTCAACGCAGTTTCCACGTCAAAAAACTCAGTGTGAACTGGCCCTTAGGGTTCAACAGAACATAGAGGTGTCGGAGGCCCTTAATGTTTTTATAGAATACATAATTCCATCCCTCAATCCTATCCTATCCAGAACCGAGAAGTACTGGTGCCGGTCGAGTGGCTCTGGCTTTTGTGTAAATTTTCAAATCCTGTAAGAATATGGCCTATAGTTTTGAGGGAGCTCTGTATTATAATAAGCATTAGATGAAGGGAGGGACTTAATGACCTTAGAGATTTCTGATAATGTAAGTGGAGTATTAAGCCTGTGCAATTGGCAGATAATTCAGGTTTCTGGAGAGAGATAATTGATGGCTTATCCTCAGTATAGGTCATCAATATCTGATTAGCTGGAGTCCTCAACACCTCCACCGATCACCTGTTTTGAAAGGACCACGGCACCCATGCAAGCACTGCTTTTTCTTTATGCCCTTTACTGTTCAATACTGTAAAACACCGACACACCAGTAGCGGCAGTTCACGGTATTACAGCCCTCTCCCAGCTACAAGCTAGAGTAAGATGCAACAAACCTATTAAGAGGTACAACACGCTTGTTAATAAATTTGTTGCACCCTTGGCTGTCCGTGAAACACTAAGCGAAATCTATGCCAGCTGGGAGCTTGCATACATGTCTTCTATAATTCATGTCAGTTTCTGGCATAAATTGTAGTAAATGTGTCAGGTGGCCACGCCCCTTTCCACTAAGCTCCATACACTTTTTTTTAAATTTATTTTTCGAACTTTGGGTTGTCCGTGACATTTCTGGTATGCAAACGTTGTTAACTTTCCTCCTATGGGTGTCATATCATGGTTCCGTAAGGCTCAGAAGCTGAGCCCTTTGGCTCAATTCACAACACGTGAGGGGTGTAAATTCAACATATACTATACATGTCCCGCTAAACTTAATGGTTGCACGTGATTTGAAATTAACCTTAGGCTAGATTCCCACCTCGACTGAATAACATTTGATGGGACCGATTTAAAAAGTTCGCTGAAAGTATGCTTCAAACATATGCAACTTTATGCCTGTAAAGTTGCATGTCTGTCAATAACTCCCAATAAAAAAAAATTGTATAATGTACGGTATAGATTTTTCTTTGCAAACAGTTATATTGGAAAATTGTATTGATTGCGCTTTTCAAAACAACTAAGGCAACTGTATGCAGATAAACACCTACCGAAGGTATGCCAAAAAAAAGTTCCCTTTAGCACATGTTTGGCTGTTGAAGTATGTGTGTACAGTAGTTGTATACATTGTGAGATTTTACTGATATGGATGCCAAATGTTTATTACAGACATGGTGTAAATCTAGCCTCCAATAGGACTCATGCACACTGTAGTATTATGACGCAGTTTTGTACTAAGCCGTAGTAGGGGTGCCATAAAGGTCAAGCCAGAGAAAGACCCTTGGGATCGAAACGTCGCTATTTTGTTGAAATAAAGACACCTTATTATGTACCGTGATCACTGCCGTAGCTATAGGGGTCGCAGCGGTCGCAATTGTGACCGGGCCCCAAAGCCAGTGGGGCCCACAACCCCCCGCACCACATCAATAAAAAGTTACTATAGTAACTCGGGCCGCGGGCCCCTGTTACTATAGTAACAGACTGTACTTACCTTCCTGGTTCCGGATCGCAGCAGAGGTCCTGACGTCAAGCTCTGTGCGCAGCACATGACGTCACAGCGCTATGCGCCGCGCACAACATCGAGAGGACAGAACTTCCGCTGTGGCTGAAGAGGAAGGTAAGATTAGTTGCCCTGACTGGCGGGGTCCGACTCCCGGGACCCGCCAATCAGCTGTTTTGAAGGGGCCGCAGCACTCGTACGAGAGCTGCTTCCCCTTCATTCCGGTCACACTGTGAATCAGTGTCGGCGATTCACAGTGTGAGCGAGTAGTGAAATGAAGGGGAAGCAGCTCTCGTACGAGTGCTGCGTCCCCTTCAAAACAGCTGATTGGCGTGTCCCGGGAGACGGACCCCGACACATCAGCTATTGATGGCCTATCCTGAGGATAGGCCATCAATGTTTAGGGACGGCACAACCCCTTTAAGCCTACGATGTAGCAGGCTTAGAGGGCCCATGAGACAGGATCACAGATTGTGTGATGCTGTCTGCTGGGCCCTGTATCTAAGCCAATAACATGGTAGGCTTAGATACATGGCCCATGTGTGATCCTGTCTGATGGGCCCTGTATTTGAGCCTACCACACTGTAGGTTTAGATACAGGGCCCCAACACACAGTAATCTTATACTGTATAAGATTACTGTCTGCTGGACACTGTATCTAAGCCTACCTTGTGGTAGGCTTAGATACAGGGTCCAACAGACAGTATCACACATGGGCCCTGTATCTAAGCCTAACACATGTGTTACTAATCGTTTTTTTGGTGTGTTTTCTTACAGGTTTGGTCGTTGGACTACGTCGGATTCCAGGACTTCGACGATGGCATTTTTTTTTATTATCAATAAAATGGTTAATGAGGGTTGTGTGTTTTTTTTTTTTTATTTCAATAAAATATTTTTTCTATGTCTTTGTGTTTTTTTTTAAACTATATTACTACCGCCTTAGTAATGGCCGCAGGCTGATTGACAGCATCCATTGCTAAGGCGGGGCTTAGTGTTAGCCGGTGCAGAGGCTAACACTAACCCCCTTTATAACCGCGGTACCCACCGCCACCAGGGGTGCTGGGAAGAGCCGGGTACCATCCAGTACTTGACCATCTGTAGTGATGGTCGGCCACTGGGGCGGCCGCAGGCTGGTATTATCAGGAGGGGAAAGGCCAAAAACAGTGGCCCTTCTCACCCTGGTAATGCTAAGCTGCTGCTGCTTTATTGTATCTGGCTGGTTATGAAAAATGGGGGGGACCCCACGTCATTTAAAAAAAATAAAATAAAAAATAATTGGAAAGAACGATGTTGGTTCCCCCCCCAATTTTCATAACCAGCCAGATACAACACAGCAGCAGCAGGCAGCATTACCAGGGTGGTAGGTGCCACTGTTTTTGGCCTTCCCAAGCCTAATACTACCAGCCTGTGGCCACCCCGGTGCCTGCCCGTCAGTACAGATGGTCGGGTACTGGTTCGTACCCGGCTCTTCCCAGCACCCCTGGTGGAGATGGGTACCGGGGTAATAATGGGGGTTAGTGTTAGCCTTTGCACGGCTAACATTAAGCCCCGCCTTAGTAATGGAGGTTGTCAATCAGCCAGCGGCCATTACTAAGGCGGTGATAATAAAGTTTAAAAGGTACAAGCACATAGAAAAAATATTTTATTGAAATTAAAAAACACAACCCCCATTAACCATTTTATTGGGAATAAAAAAACGCAGTCATTGAAGTCCTCGTATCCGAAGTCCAACAACCGAACCTGTAAAAAAACACAAACACACAAAAATAATCAGTAACACATAAAAAAGCAAAATAATTATTCTTACCTTTCCTGGGTCCAGCGCTGGAGCCGCAATGTCAGCGAGCTGAGTCCTGTATCTAATTCGATCATGTGTGATACTGTCTGCTGAGCCCTATATCTAATCCTATCATGTGTGATACTGCCTTCTGAGCTACTGTATCTAATCCTATCATGTGTGATACTGTCTGCTGAGCCACTGTATCTAATCCAATCATGTGTGATACTGTCTGCTGAGCCACTGTATCTAATCCTATCATGTGTGATACTGCCTTCTGAGCCACTGTATCTAATCCTATCATGTGTGATACTGCCTTCTGAGCCACTGTATCTAATCCTATCATGTGTGATACTGTCTGCTGAGCCACTGTATCTAATCCTATCATGTGTGATACTGTCTGCTGAGCCACTGTATCTAATCCTATCATGTGTGATACGGTCTGCTGAGCCACTGTATCTAATCCTATCAGTTGTGATACTGTCTGCTGGGCCCTATCTCTAATCCTATCATGTGTGATACTGTCTGCTGAGTCATTGTATCTAATCCTATCATGTGTGATACTGTCTGCTGGGCCACTGCATCTAATCCTATCATGTGTAATACTGTCTGCTCAGCCACTGTATCTAATTCTATCATGTGTGATACTGTCTGCTGAGCCAATGTATCTAATCCTATCCATAGTTTATAGGGTCGTAGTGCTATAGATATGCTATGCTGTCTCCTATACACACATTTTTTTTGGGTGGACACATATGTATTGGGGCTATTCCCCCTGATGTTTTAAGTCCTTAGTGACGCCCCTGGCTGCTAGTGCTGAATTGTTAGGTCACTTAGGAGACCCAGCAATGCAGCTGAAAGCTGCGGACCGTCGGCCGTGAGAAGTTTGCGGGGGGGGGGGGCCCAATAATAACTTTTGCATCGGGGCCCATGAGCCTTTAGCTACGCCCCTGACCGTGATATCGTGTGTGCTAAGGTTCTTCTACCTCTTTAGACACAAAGGCAGATATACACACACATACTGGAACATATACATAAAGGCACATGCACACAACCACACACAGTACTATGTAACACCACAGATATCACACTCTGTTAACTATACCCACACAAGCACACAAACACACACACAAACCAGAGACGTAGCTAGCTTCTCCTGCACCCGGGGCAAAGATTCAGATTGCCCCCCCCCAACTTATTTCCCGACATCTCCTTCCCCCTCACCATGTTTTCTTTCCCTACCAATCAGTGAGGTGTAATTTTTTTAATAATTTTTTTTAATGTAACGCGAGTATAAAAGCATTTCTACATTTTACAAGCGATATAGTTCTATAATGTAATTAACATAAAAATAAATTAAAAGAAAATAAATTAAAGAGGCCACACACAGCCCCCCTTGTAGATAGTGCCACACACAGCCCGCTTCCCCCCTAGTAGATAGCGGCACACTCCCCCCCCTTGTAGATAGCGCCACATTCCCCCGTTTTAAATAGCGCCACACTCCCCCCCCCCTTGTAAATAGCTAGACACACTCCCCCCCTTGTACTTAGCTCCACACTGTGAACAGACCGGTGAGCGGTAGCCTACCGCTACCACTCTCCGCTCTGCCTGGTGTGACTTACCGGAGAAGCCGAGGAGGTCATGCGGCGCAGGCAGCGGCGGAGTTCCTTCTGACTAGGGTTGGTGACAGCCAGGGCCGGCCATAGCTTGGATGGCGCCCCCTCTGCGGGACTCTCTATTGCCGCCCCCTACACAAACCAAAACGTAACCACATATATGGACACACTAGAACATATATACTGTACATACAAAAAGACAGATATTTAGACATACAGGCAAATATACATAACACATTCTGGAATACACACACACACACACACACACACACACACACACACACACACACACACACACGAACATATACCAATACATAAAAGGCACATATATACAAGCACAAAGACACATTCACAAACAGACCCATATATACGCACACAGGCACATATATACACAGCACAGATAATGTAGTAGATTTTACCTGCAGTCCTATGTAACATCACAGATAACACAGTGAAAATTCTCTGAGTACAGATAATGTAGTAACTGCTGCCTGCAGTCCTATGTAACATCACAGATAACACATAGTGATAACTCTCTGATTACAGATAATGTAGTAGCTGTTGCCTGCAGTCCTATGTAACACCACAGATAACACATAGTGATAACTCTCTGAGTACTGATAATGTAGTTGTGTCCCCTGCAGTCCTATGTAACACCACAGATAACGCAGTGATAGCTCTCTGAGTACAGATAATGTAGTAGATGTTACCTGCAGTCCTATGTAACACCACAGATAACACATAGTGATAACTCTCTGAGTACTGATAATGTAGTTGTGTTCCCTACAGTCCTATGTAACACCACAGATAACACATTGTGCTAAATTACAATCTCAGCTCTGCTACACAGTACAGATAATGTGGCAGACGTTACCTGCGGTCCTATGTAACACTACAGATAGCACACTGATAACTCTCTGAGTACAGATAATGTAGTAGATATAAGAGACAAACACATGCAGAGACACAGACAGACAGAGACACACACACACACACACACACATACTCACACTGTAACATGTACACATACAAACACAGAGACACACACTGTATTCACACTACACACACAAACACTCACCATGTCTCCTTGCTGACAGGTCAGGACGGGCTGTGGGCGGAGCTTCCTCTCTGCTTCTCGCAGATCACAGAGTAGAGGCAGATGCAGGGAGGCTGCAGCACGGGAGTGGACCTGTCCCCTGACCTGAGTCATCTGACCTCGTAAGGTGACTGGACTGGTTCACTCCCTGGCCGTCACAGACCCCAGTCAGAACGCCCTAATTTCCTGGCTCTTCCTAAGCTGCTGCAGGTGTCCGACATACGGGGCGCCTGTCAGCAGCGATCAGCCCCCCCTTCCCTTGCGCCCGGGGCACATGACCCGCCTGCCCCCCCTAGCTACGCCCCTGCACAAACACACACACACACACAGAACAATATACACGTATAGACACATATATAGACACATAGTGGACACATATACACACACATACTGGAACATATACACACACAGAGACATATGCAAACATAGGCACTTACCATCTATTCTTGCTGACAGGCTCACAGGCTCCTTGCAGGACGGGCTGTGGGCAAAGCTTCCTACTCTGCTCTTGCTGCTCTTGATTCTTCTGTGTGTGTAACAAGGAGCAGGGAATCTAGAGCTCAAACGACCTGCCCAGTGGCACCCCCTACATGCAGGGAGGCTGCAGCGCCCTGCGCACAGCCCTAAGGCCGGCCTTGATTAGTAATGTCTAAATGCTGCTGATACCTCGCTGACACTGTATTGGCAATTGCTTGCTTATGCTTGGGGGAGTATTGGTCTGCACTTATTCACTAGCCTAGCCCTTTATATTACAAGCTGTAATAAAAAATAAAAAAAAGGGCTAGGCTAGTGAATATGTCCTGACTACTACTGGTAGAGTAAAAACCAGTGAATATAGTGCCACACTCAGCGCACCTAAAAGATAGTACCATACACTGCCCCCTGTAGATAGCGCCACAGTGCCTATGTAAAAGGTGCCACACACCACCCATGTAAGTAGTGTCACAGTTTCCCCTGTACATAGTGCCCATGTAAGTAGTGCCTCCTGTAGATAGTACCACAGTGTCCCCTGCAGATAGAGCCACTCAGCACCCCCTGTAGATAGTGTAATACACCCCTGTAGATAGCGCCACACACCCACCCCCTATTGATAGCACCACACACCCACCCCCTGTAAATAGTGCCACACACCCAGGGGAATCCACAGCAAAATACATGCTGATTTGCTGCAGAAAAATACACTAGGTGTGGAGCAGTAACACTCTGCAGATTTTTTTTCAAGAATTCCTGTGAATGAAAATAAATTCCATCAGAGGCGGACACAGACTGCAGACCCTGTGCAAAGAATGTGCCTCGGCCACCCATAACCTAACCACGCCCACATATAAAACTATACAAATCTATATTGCACATTTTATTACAAGTTTAGAACACAAGTAGCAAACATAAATAATGCAAATAATTTCCATATTTAACAACTGAGTATAACACAAATCACTCTGTAACTAACTGGAAATGACTTTATTTTGGTAATTGCACTGTCACTTATCAAGCAGGACTCATTTCCGATACTTCACCTATAGGAATGCAATAGTGCTGAACCGAGGAAGTGATGGGGCGCCCTAAACACCTATCTGCCTTTCTTGGCTCCTGCTGCTTTCTGCACACTTCCTGATTAGATGGTCGGGAGTTCCGCTAACAGCTTAGCTACGCTGTTTCCATAACTCCCATAGAAGTGAATGGCAGTTACGGAAGGAGCGTAGCTGCCGTGCTACGCTGCTTCCGTAACTGCTATTCACTTTGAGCTTTGCGGTTTTCCTAACTCACGACCATCTAATAGCTACTCTGCTAGTGCGAGAGGTCTGATTTATACATCAGGTGTTAGAAAGACAGGTGACCAGAAGAAGGGGATAGACCCCTTTGTGATCATCGGACATGTAGTGCATAATATCATTAATCATGTGTAACCTACATTAATACTGATATGGCAATTGTTTGCAAAAATAGAAAGAAATGTATACAGAAAATGTATTGTCTTCATTACAATAATAACATTTTCCTTCCGGTTTTATAATAAGTAATTTTGTAACATCATATTAGAGTAAAGCAGTCTGACACGGGTCGAAAAAATAGCAAATAAAAGGAGAATTTGTGAAAAGTTATTAATACTATTAAGATTCAGTCAAGCAAAGGTCGAGAAGAGATATAAAGGCTATATGCTTATTACACGAGTAATGTATGGGATGAGAGTGTATATGTATATGAGTACAGATTAGTATATACGTATATACGTACAAAATTTTGCTGGAGGGTACTTCGTCTGACATTTCCCTTAAAATTATAGAATACAACAGGAATAGCGAACTGACTAATTAATAAATATACATCAGATCCCTTCTAAAATTTAAACCCTTAGGGAATCTTGCATCCATTTTAAGGATCCACATTGCTTCCCTATTCAGCAAAACTTTCCTCCAATCCACCGCCTCTCTGAAACTTATTTTCAGTCACCTAAAATCCCCTTCTTCTGGTCACCTATCTTTCTAACACCTGATCTATAAATCAGACCTCTCACACTAGCAGAGTAGCTATGACTAAGAACCCAGTGGGTCTAAACGCGTAAGCGTTCTTTGCCGGGGATTTTATTTATTTGTTTTATCATTTGATACCAATGAATTTTAACTTTATCGTGTGCCGGATCCATCTGTAGAATCACATAGATTTCCATTCAGAACTTATTTTCAGTCGCCTAAATTTCTGCAACAAAATTTGCTGTGTGTGACTGCTTGCTAAGGCCGGGTTCCCATGTAGTGTAAATGCTGCGGAATTTCTGCAACAGACTCCTGTGCAGAAATTCCACAGCATTTACAGCAGCAGCAAAATGGTGAGATTTTGAAAATCTCATGCCCACGCTGCGCAAAAAAATGCAGTGAAAACGTTAATAAATGACTTGCAGTGCGTAATTTAAATCCGCAACATGTCACTTTATGCTGCGTTTTCATTGCTTTTCTGTTGTGGATTTTTCCCCATTGAATTCAATGAGGATGCAAAACGCGCAACAGAAAGACAAGTGGTGCGACTTTTGCGGCGGAATCGCAGAGATTCCGGCTGCAAAAATTGCAAATAACAAAAAAAAAAGAACTCCCATCCCTACTTACCCAGAACTCCCTAATTCTTTCTTCAGTCCGGCCTCCTGGGATGACGTTTCATCCCATGTGACCGCTGCAGCCAGTCACATGGGCTGCAGCTTCATCCAGGGAGGCCGAACTGGACAGCAAAGGAGGGATGCGTCACCATGACAACAGCCACGGTAAGTATGACAATTTTTTGTATTTTTTCTACCGCTGCTTTTCGCAGCGGAAATTCCAGCCTTGAAATCGCACCACAACGTGGTGCGGTTTTTCAGACGGAATGTGCTGCAGCTTCCTGTTCCGATACTCTGAGTACTTTTTACGCAGCATACCCGACCCGCGGGAACCTGGCCTAAGGCCGAATTAACACATTGTGTAAATACTGTGGTTTTTCTGCAGCATATTTTGAGCACATTTCATCCACACGCTGTGTAAATGATAAGTGGAAAAATCCGTGCCGTGCGTTTTTTTAATCCGAAGCATGTGAATTGTATGTGCATAATCGCTTTTTTGTTACTGGTTTTCCCCATTGAATTCAATGAGAGGTAAAACCCGCAACAAATAGCATATGTTGTGATTTTTTTGCGATGGAATAGCTGCGATTCTGCTGCTGCTGCTGCAAAAAAAAATATGTTATACTTACCCAGAATTGCTTCTTCATCCAGGCTGGCCTCCTAGGATGACGTTTCATCCAATATGACCGATGCAGCCAATCACTGGCTGCAGCGGTCACATAGGATGAAACGTCATCCCAGGGTTGCAGAACGTCAGGATGTCGTAGGGACGTGCCGTTTATATTTTTCAGTGCAGGATTTCAGCAGCGGACATTCTGGGCAAAAAACTGCACCACAATTTTATGCAGTATTTTGATGGGAATTCCCTGCGGGCGACATGGTGGTTATGCTATGTACCTTTACACAGCGTATCCACCCTGTGTGAACTTACCCTAATGCCCTGTTCCCACTGAGTTTTTTTGCCGCGTTGGAAACCACGGCAAAAAACTTCCGAAATCGCCTCCCATTGATTTCAATGGGAGACGGAGTCATTTTTTTTTCCACGAACGAAAAAAATGCTCTCGAGAAAAATAAGCGACATGCCCTTTCTTCGGGTGCTTCTATCTCTGACCTCCCATTGATATAAATAGGAGGCAGAGAAAGCGTTTTTAACAGCGTTTTTTGTCCGTGGCACTCAATGGCCACAGTCGACAAACACGGCAAACGGCTTGCAGGCAGGTCAAAATCTGCCTCAAAATTCCGTCTGGAATCTACCTGCAAAAACTTATACCATCTGTAGCACAATGTCTATGTACTGTGAACAAAAAAATTCATCCATAATATTTACTATTTTGTATTATGTGAAATTTATGCAAGAAAAATCAAATATAGAATCCTCCTGTTAATTCTGTAAAAATAATGAGCTTGCCAACGTTCTGCATCTATTGCACACACACTTGATAGGGTCAAATCTATGTAAACCTCATGATAAAAAAGGCTTTGTTCTATAAAATACAAGAGCAATGCGATCTCAGCATTACATATTATGATCAGGTACCAGGCAGACATGTATTAAACTTTGCTTTCAGCTCCAAAGAACAAGTATCATATTCCTGGAGGAACAGCTGCAGTTCAATCAGGCTAAACCCAGGTGTAACTGCTCTAATCAGCTTCCAAGTACTGATCAAGTGACAACCTGTCGGAAAGGAAACTTACAGGATGAAAAGAGTCTAATTAAGAAGCATATAAAAATGCAAAGTAACACCCTGATATCTCTTCCCTTTCCGAACATGTACATAAATACATTTCTCTGCATACATGCATGCATAAAGCATATGTAACAATGACTGACTTTAGCAGACTCACTTTGCAATTCAAACAGCTCTTCCTGAATTGCATCTTTATACAGGGAGTATTTCATATCATGCTGATTCTAGCGTAGCCAATAAGTAAATCAGCGAATACATATTCCAGTCGTCATACTTCAGTAAAATACATATTCTAGTTATCAGGCTTTTGTGAAATGCATATTCAAGTCATTCAATTGCTTTAAAGAGAAATATGACAGTAAAACGTTGTATATTTCTGATTCGAAGTATTTTTATCCTCATCAAAAACATGTGCGATCATGGGAATATATAACCAGAATAATCCATTTTTTTTAAAATTTAAACACTTTAGTTTTACATTTTCTGCTAAATGCATTTGAATCAAATAGTTTACTGCCATCTAGCATGTGTAATTATGATGTTTATACATTTACCAGAGACGTGGTGATGGGCACAACCCCAAATCCTGAATGACAGTTGGGTGGAAGAAACCTGCACATTCATATAAACAATGTGAAATCAACTTGTTTCTCATATCAGGCCATCAATCAACTACTATTACACCTGTTCTTCCTGCTATGCACATACAATGGAGCTCGCCCACGTACCAATTGCAATTTTAGTCCATTTCTGAAAAACATTTTGTTTTTGTTTTCATTCTTCAAAATGCTGTCCTAAAATATTATTACTAATACTTGTGAGGTATAAACTTTAGGTTGGTTTCTCTCAAGCGTAATATGGGTGCATTCATGCACTTGTACTATAAGGCTGGGTTCACACGACCTATTTTCAGGCGTAAACGAGGCGTATTATGCCTCGATTTACGCCTGAAAATAGGGCTACAATACGTTGGCAATTTCATTTGAATGGGTTTGCCGACGTATTGTGCAGACGACCTGTAATTTACGCGTCGTCGTTTGACAGCTGTCAAACGACGACGCGTAAATTGACTGCCTCGGCAAAGAAGTGCAGGGCACTTCTTTGCAACGTAATTTGAGCCGTTCTTCATTGAATTCAATGAAGAGCAGCTCAAGATTTACGAGCGTCACAGACGCCTCGTATATTACGAGGAGGAGCATTTACGTGTGAAACGAGGCAGCTGTTTTCTCTTGAAAACAAACCAATTGGGACATATCCCTAAAAAGAATATTGTACTCAATGTAAAAAGCACAAAAAATATCTTTATTAAATATAATGACACAATAACACAATGATAGAAAAAGAGAAATGATACAGCATATACGGACATATACAGCAGGGTCAGATGTAAAAGACCATGACCGACAGAATCAACCATACACTAATGATCACAAACACGCTCAAATAATATAGAATAATAACACAGGCCCAGGGGTGTGTAATGTAAATCCCACATGTAGCAAAGTGCTATCGACTAAGAATAGCAATACAAAGATAGACTGTATACTATCAAAGCCTACACAAAGTATGATAATACGTGGGAAAGGCGAAATAGCATATAGCAGCATACATATGATGATAATACGTCAGAGCCAGCACAATATATGAAAATACATAAAAAGTGCAGCTGAATGGATATGCATATAATAATGCGTTTAGAGTCAGCACAGTACAGCTAAATGGATATGCGTATACTACTGCGTTTAAGTCAGCGCAAGTGAAGAGTGCAGCTATTGACGTATATCAGATAGTATTGCAGCTCAGATAGCCAGAGAAAAATATATAGCTGCCATAGCTAAACAGTGTGGCCCAAAAAGTTAGTACAAGTTAACAAAAGCACATACACATACCCTGAGACATGTTTGGAGAGCGTGGAGGATCAGAAGAGCTGGGTGAACAAGCGCCTGTTCACCCAGCTCTTCTGATCCTCCACGCTCTCCAAACATGTCTCAGGGTATGTGTATGTGCTTTTGTTAACTTGTAGTATGCGCTGACTTAAACGCAGTAGTATACGCATATCCATTTAGCTGTACTGTGCTGACTCTAAACGCATTATTATATGCATATCCATTCAGCTGCACTTTTTATGTATTTTCATATATTGTGCTGGCTCTGACGTATTATCATCATATGTATGCTGCTATATGCTATTTCGCCTTTCCCACGTATTATCATACTTTGTGTAGGCTTTGATAGTATACAGGCTATCTTTGTATTGCTATTCTTAGTTGATAGCACTTTGCTACATGTGGGATTTACATTACACACCCCTGGGCCTGTGTTATTATTCTATATTATTTGAGCGTGTTTGTGATCATTAGTGTATGGTTGATTCTGTCGGTCATGGTCTTTTACATCTGACCCTGCTGTATATGTCTCCGTATATGCTGTATCATTTGTCTTTTTCTATCATTGTGTTATTTTGTCATTATATTTAATAAAGATATTTTTTGTGCTTTTTACATTGAGTACAATATTATTTTTAGGGATATGTCCCAATTGGTTCGTTTCTAGGTTTAATTGCTATAGGGGACCCCACTACATGCCAAATTTTTTTTGGTGCGAGGTTTTTGGTTAGGTTGTCTTCTCTTGAAAACAGTCTGTCTTTTCACACGTAAATGCCTGCTATCGTGTGCACATACCCTTAGGGTATGTGCACACACACTAATTACGTCCGTAATTGACGGACGTATTTCGGCCGCAAGTAGTGGACCGAACACAGTGCAGGGAGCCGGGCTCCTAGCATCATACTTATGTACGATGCTAGGAGTCCCTGCCTCTCCGTGGAACTACAGTCCCGTACTGAAAACATGATTACAGTACGGGACAGTTGTCCTGCAGAGAGGCAGGGACTCCTAGCATCGTATATAACTATGATGCTAGGAGCCCGGCTCCCTGCACTGTGTTCGGTCCGGTACTTGCAGCCGAAATACGTCCGTCAATTACGGACGTAATTAGTGTGTGTGCACATACCCTTACTGCAACGTGAGCTGTGAGGTGCAGCGTGAACTGTAAAGTGTAGCGACGGGAAGCAAAGAGGAGAGGTGCACAGTGGTTCTGAGGAGCTGCCATTAGACTGTTGTCTTTCCATAGCAGAGGCCTGAAGTACCGTTGGGGTGCTTGACCTGAGCCTGAAGCCTGTGTTTGTCACTGGAAGAGAAGCTATGAGCAGCGAGGGAGAACATACTATGTGTGGGAGCCATTGGTGTGTCCATGAGGGATGTGTAGAGTCAACCACTGGGAGGAGAATAATAACTAATGCTTAGCTGTTAGTCAAATAAAGAAATTATCGAAAAGGGCGAATCATTGGGAAACATCATTCTTCGTTGGTATCTCACTCCCGCTCATATAACAAGCCATCTTATCCACACCACTGTTGGAAAGGCTGCAGTTCTATTGGTACTTACATGCATGTTTGGTGGATATGCCCTTTGGTAAATTCCTTTTGGCAGGTCACAGTCGATTACTTAAGGCCGGATTCACACGAATGTTGCAACTATTTTCACGTCCGAGGCGCATCCGTTCCGTATGCTGCGGGTCGCATTATCACGCATCCCCCATAGACAAGAGTCTATGGAGGGTTGCGTGAAGCGCAAAAAATTAGGACATGTCCTATTTTCTCACGGCCCCTTCACACGCTCCGTTAAAAACAACTGCCGTGTGAACGGCCCCATTAAATTATATAGGTCCGTGTGACGCCCGTTGTTTCAACGGCCGTCACATGGATGTATTACACGTTTGTGTGATTACAGCCTTAGGCCTCGTTTACATGAGCGTGATATACGTCCGTGTGATGCGCGTGCTTTTCACGCGTGTCGTACGGACCTATGTAAGGCTATGGGGGCATGCAGACAGTCCGTGAGTTTTGCTCAGCGTGAGTCCGCTGAAAAAAACTCACGACATGTCCTATATTTGTGCGCTGTTCGCACATCACGCACCCATTGAAGTCAATGGGTGCATGAAAATCACGCAGGTCACACGGAAGCACTTCCGTGCGAACAGCGTGATTCGCGCAACAGCTGTCAAACTCTGAATGTAAACAGAAAAGCACCACGTGCTTTTCTGTTTACAAACATCCAAACAGAGTCTCATAATGATGGCGGCTGCGAGAAAATCTCCACATTTTTTCGTGCGCAAAACGCACACGCTCATGTAAACCAGGCCTTAGGAAGTTGCCAATGTAAATGTTCAATTATTGCCTAAACTAGCTAATTGTTTTTTTACGTATATCAGATTTCCCCTGAAATCTTCGGACAGAAGTGTGGCATATTATTCTTGCTGCTAGGTCTATGATTGCAAAAACTTGGAAATGTAACTCTTCACTAACTAATAAAGAGCTTTGTCATACTGTACAATTTGCTTACAACATAGAAAGAATTGTAGTCTTGCGCTCTTATTCCATAACTCGCCTAAATTCTAAATGGTCTGTTTGGATCTCCTGCTACTCAAACAAGTATCCCTAGACTATGTCTTGTTTTCTTTACTTCATCAGCTGCCAGGTATTATTAAAAATGTTTACACCCCTCTGGTCCAGTACAACTTGTGTTTTGCCTTCTACTATGTACCGTATTTTTCGGACTATAAGAAGATGTTTTTAGCAAGAATAAATCTTTCTAAAATGTCCCTGCGTCGTTAAGTCGGCAGTCAAGGGATCCGGCAGCACCAGGCCCCCTTACCGCTTCTTACTTAACCCCGTCCCGACCCATGATGTGCCGGCACATCATGGAGCGGGAAGGGAATGATGTTTGGAGCGGAGCGGGCTCACGCGCTGAACCCACTCCATACATTGCAGATGTCAGATGTGTTTTACAGCTGACATGCTGCTCTAACGGCCAGGGACAGCGATGGCTCTGTTCCTAGCTGTTTAACTAGTTAAATGTCACGGTCGATAGCGACCGCTGCATTTATAGGGGTCTTCAGATGAAGGATATTTATGACATATCCACCTCTGGGATCCGCATCTATCTCTAGAACGGGGCCCCATAAACCCCCGTTCTATCTTACCCAGCTTCGCTGTCCCCCGGACACTTCCTGGTTACATGGTCGAGTTACGGAAACAGCATAACTCGCTGAGCTACGCTGTTTCCGTAACTCCCATAGAACTGAATAGTATTTATGGAAATTGCGTAGCATGCTACGCTGCTTCTGTAACTGCCATTCACTACTATGGGCATTACAGAAACAGCGTAGCTCAGCGAGTTACGCTGTTTCCGTAACTCATCCATGAATTGCAATGTATTGTACCAGCGATCAAATGATCGCTGGTTCAAGTCCCCTAGGGGAACTAATAAAATGTGTAAAAAAAAAAAAAGTTACATACATTTTCAGGAGTGTAAAAAAAATTTAAGGGTATGTTCACATGCCCTATTTACGGACGTAATTCGGGCGTTTTAACCCTCGAATTACGCCCGAAAATACGGCTCCAATGCGCCTGCAAACATCTGCCCATTCATTTGAATGGGCTTTACGATGTATTGTGCCGACGGTCATTTTTTTAAATAAAAGACGTAAAAAAGACGCCCGCGTCAAAGAAGTACCTGTCACTTCTTGAGACGTAATTGGAGCTGTTTTCCATTGACACCATGAAAAAACAGCTCAAATTACATCCGTAATGGACGCAGTGAAAAGCGCCTGCACTTGCCATTACGTCTGAAATGCCGGAGCTGTTTTCTCCTGAAAACAACTCTGTGATTTCAGCCGTAACGGACGTGTACGTGTGAACATAAACTAAAAGTTAAAAAAAAACCTTTTCCCATTTTTCCCCAAGCACAATGTAAAAATAAAAAAATAATAAAACAATTGGTATCGCTGTGTCCGTAAGGCCGGATTCACACGAGCGTGTGCGTTTTGCACACGCAAAAAACGTGGCGTTTTGCGTACGCAAAAGGCACTTAACAGCTCCGTGTGTCATGATCATATGGTGCGCGGCTGCGTGCTTTTCGCGCAGCCGCCATCATTATGACACTCTGTTTGTATGTTTGTAAACAGAAAAGAACGTGGTGCTTTTCTGTTTTCATTCATAGTTTTGACTACTGTTGTGCGAATCACGCGCGTCCAACGGAAGTGCTTCCGTGTGGTGCGCGTGATGCGCGAAATACGCATCAGAACGCAAAGAACGGACATGTCGTGAGTTTTACGCAGCGGACCCACGCTGCGTAAAAATCACGGACTGTCTGCACGCCCCCATAGACTAATATACAGTAGGTCCGTGCGAGGCGCGTGAAAATCACGCGCGTTGCACGGACGTATATCACGTTTGTCTGAATAAGTCAGAAACTATTACAATATAGCATTATTTGACTCACAGTGAACGGCGTAAAAAAAAATAATTTAAAACCCCAGAATCTTTTTTTGGTCACCATAGCACTAAAAAGAATGAAATAAAAAGTGCTAAAAAGATCGTATGTACCAAAAAAATGGTGCAAATAAAAACTAGGGCTCGTCCCGCAAAAAATAAGCCCTCACACTGCTCAAATGATGAAAAAATATGTTATGGCTCTCAGAATGTGATGAAACTGAACAAATTACTTTTTTAACGAATAGTTTTTTGTTTGTAAAAGAAGCAAAATACTTTTTAATATGATTTTTTTTCCTATTTTCTGTTGTCTAAAACCTGGGTGCGTCTGAGGGCTGATTCAGACGAACGTGCCGTTTTTGCGCACGCAAAAACCGCAGCGTTTTGCGTGCGCAAATGGCACTTGACAGCTCCGTGTGCCCTGTTCATATGGATGCGCGGCTGCGTGCTTTTCGCACAGCCGCCATCTTTATGACACTCCGTTTGGATGTTTGTAAACAGAAAAGCACGTGGTGCTTTTCTGTTTACATTCATTCTTTTACTGTTATTGCGCGAATAACGCTTGTCCCACGGAAGTGCTTCCGTGGGGCATGCGTGATTTTCACGCACCCATTGACTTCAATGGGTGCGTGATGCGCGAAAAACGCAGACACATAGAACATGTCGCGAGTTTTACGCAGCGGACTAACTCTGCGCAAAACTCACGGACTGTCTGCACTGCCCCATAGACTTCTCTAGGTCCGCGCGAGCTGCGTAAAAACCACGCGACCGGCACGGACGCAAACCACGTTCGTCTGAATCCGCCCTTATAGTCCAAAAAATACGATATATAAAACTGTGTTGGTTCTGCCAGCTTCAGATTGTGATGGCAACTGTATTGTTATATGTGAGTATTGTTTTCTTAATACTCTCTTCCTTTGTACTTTATTTTACATGAATTATTTTATTTCATTATTATTTTGATTTCAATGGGAAAAATGGTGTTCTGTTCTGACGGAGCTTTTTTTACGCGGCCGTTTTTCAAAACGGCCGCGTAAAAAAAGGCAGAGAAAAAGAAGTACATGTTACTTCTTCAGCCGTTTTTGGAGCCGTTTTTCATAGACTCTATAGAAAAACAGCTCCAGAAACGGCCATTAAAAACTCCACGAAATACACGACTTTGGTTAAAAAAACTTCTGAAAATCAGGAGCTGTTTTCCAGTATTTTGAGACGTTTTTGATTTTGTGCGTGCACATACCCTTAGGGTATGTTCACACGGAGTGTTTTCAGCCATTTTTCGGGCCGAAAAACATCCCGAAAAATAGGAAGCAGAACGCCTCCATACATCTGCCCATTGATTTCAATGGAAAAAACGGCGTCTTGTTCCAACGGGGCATTTTTTACGCAGCCGTTTTTCAAAACGCCCGAATAGAAAAATACCCGCGAAAAAGAACTGCATGTCACTTCTTGAGCCGTTTTTGGAGCCGTTTTTTATTGACTCTTTGGGTATGTTCACAGGCTTACTAAAAAACGTCTGAAAATACGGAGCTGTTTTCAGAAGTTTTTCAATCAAAGTCGTATATTTAGTGGAGTTTTTAACGGCCATCTTTGGAGCTGTTTTTCTATAGAGTCTATGAAAAACGGCTCCAAAAATGGCTCAAGAAGTGACATGCACGCCTTTTTTGCTGTCTTTTTTTTTACGCGCCCGTTTTTCAAAACGACCTCGTAAAAAAACGGCCTGTCGGAGCAGAACGGGCAGAATGAGCAGTTGTTTGGAGGCATTCTGCTTCCGATTTTTCTGCCAGGTGAAAATAATCCGTGTGAACATATCATTTAGAAAAACAGCTGTAAAAAACGCATCGGAAAAACAGCAAAAAACGTGAGTTGCTTAAAAAACGTTTGAAGATCAGGAGCTGTTTTCCTTCAAAAACAGCTCCGTATTTTCAGACGTTTTTTACTAGACGTTTGAACATACCCTTAGGGTAGGAACACACAGCGTAAACACTGCAGATTTTCTGCAACAGATCAATTGCAGTAAATCAGCAGCAGCAGTGTGGGTGAGAGTTCAACAAATCTCATTCCCACACTGCGGTAAATTTCTGCCCAAAAAAACGCACAGAAATTGACCTACAGTGCGGTTACTTCAACCGCAGCATGTAAATTAATTCTGCAGATACGCAACTCTTCTGTTGCGGATTTACCCATGGAATTCAATGGGGTGCTTAAACCCGCAACAAAGCAGTGTGTGTTGCGATATATGCGGTGGAATCACTGCGATGCGCAGCAAAAAGCGCAAGTAAGAAAAAAATTTAATAAAGTTATACCTACCTAGCATTCCCTGCTTCTTCTCCAGTTTGGCCTCCCTGGATGACGTTGCAGGATATGTGACTGCTGCAGCCAATCACAGACTGCAGCGTCACATGGGCCTGCAACATCATCCAGGGAGGCTGGAGCGGACGTCAGAGGAGGGAGGGTGTAAGTATGTGCGTTTATTTATGCAGCGGAATGTACACCCGAAATAACGCACCACAGTGTGGTGCAGGATTTCGGACGGCAATCCCTGCGGTGTTCAGGGCGGATACGATGTGCAGCTTAATGCAGTGTATCCGCCCTGAATATGCTGTGTATGTCCCTTCCCTTACACCGTGTTCCAAATTATTATGCACATTGGATTTAAGTGTCATAAACATTTAATTATTAGTTTTTCAATTAAACTCATGGATGGTATTGTGTCTTAGGGCTCTTTGGATCATTGTAATTAATCTCAGACACCTGTGATAATTAGTTTGCCAGGTGTGCCCAATCAAAGGAAAACTACTTAAGAAGGACGTTACACATTATTAAGCAGGCCACAAGTTTCAAGCAATATGAAAGAAAAAGGATCTCTCTGCTGACGAAAAGCGTGAAATAGTGCAATACCTTGGACAAGGTATGAAAACATTGGATATTTCAAGGAAACGTAAGCGTGATCATCGTACTGTGAAAAGATTTGTGGCTGATTCAGAGCACAGACGGGTTCGTTCAGATAAAGGCATAATGAGGAAGGTTTCTGCCAGACAAATTAATAGGATTAGGAGAGCAGCTGCTATAATGCCATTGCAAAGCAGCAAACAGGTATTTGAAGCCGCTGGTGCCTCTGGAGTCTCGTGAACCTCAAGGTGTAGGATCCTCCAGAGGTTTGCAAGTGTGCATAAAGCTATTATTCGGCCACCCCTAAACAATGCTCAAAAGCAGAAAGGGTTGCAGAGGGCTCAGAAATACATGAAGACTAATTTTCAAACCGTGTTGTTTACTGATGAGTACCGTGCAATCCTGGATGGTCCAGATGGATGGAGTAGTGGATGGTTGGTGAATGGCCACCATGTCCCAACAAGGCTGCGACGTCAGCAAGGAGGTGGCGGAGTCATGTTTTGGGCTGGAATCATGGGGAGAGAGCTGGTAGGCCCCTTTAGGGTCCCCAACGGTGTGAAAATGACCTCTGCAAAGTACGTAGAGTTTATGACTGACCACTTTCTTCCGTGGTACAAAAAGAAGAACCGTGCCTTCCGTAGAAAAATTATCTTCATGCATGACAATGCACCATCTCATGCTGCAAAGAACACCTCTGTGTCATTGGCTGCTATGGGCATAAAAGGAGAGAAACTCATGATGTGGCCCCATGTTCCCCTGACCTCAACCCTATTGAGAACCTTTGGAGCATCCTCAAGCAAAATATCTATGAGGGTGGGAGGCAGTTCACATCAAAACAGAAGCTCTGGGAAGCTATTCTGACATCCTGCAAAGATATTCAAGCAGAAACTGTCCAAATACTCACAAATTCAATGGATGCAAGAATTGTGAAGGTGATATCAAAGAAGGGGTCCTATGTTAACATGTAACTTGGCCTGTTAAGTTTTTTTTTATTGAAAGAGCTTTTGATTTCTGTAAATATGACCTCCTGATGCTGCAAATTCAACAAATTACCATTTTAGTTCTCTTTACAACCTTTAAAATGTTTTGATCTCTGTTGTGCATAATAATTTGAAACAGTGCATTTTGAGTTTTTTACTTCTAAAAAAAATCAGTTATCATTAGGAGTAGAGATGAGCGAACCGGGTCAACCGAACCCGGTTTCGGTCCGAACTTCCGGAAAAGTTCGGTTCGCAGCGAATCCGAACTTCACCGGGTTCAGCCGAACCCGTTTTGACCGAACCCGGTCAAAAACATTATACAAATCGGCAGCCACTTGTCTCTATCAATCACTGATAGAGAAAAGAGGCTGCTGATTAAAAATAAAATAAAAAGCATTTCATACGTACCCGGTCGTTGTCTTGGTGACGAGTCCCTCTTCTTCCTCCAGTCCGACCTTTTCTGACGCGGCAGCCTGTGATTGGCTGCAGCGCTCACATGGGCTGCATCGTCATCAAGGAATGTCGGGCCGGATGTCGAGAGGGACGCTTCACCAAGGCAACGGCCAGGAGACCGGACTGGAGGAAGCAGGGAGTTCCCGGTAAGTATGAACGTCTTTTTTTTTACAGGTACTGTGATCGGTAGTCACTGTCCAGGGTACTGAAACAGTTACTGCCGATCAGTTAACTCTTTCAGCACCCTGGACAGTGACTATTTAGGGTATGTGCACACACACTAATTACGTCCGTAATTGACGGACGTATTTCGGCCGCAAGTGCCGGACCGAACACAGTGCAAGGAGCCGGGCTCCTAGCATCATAGTTATGTACGATGCTAGGAGTCCCTGCCTCTCTGCAGGACAACTGTCCCGTACTGTAATCATGTTTTCAGTACGGGACAGTAGTTCCACGGAGAGGCAGGGACTCCTACCATCGTACATTAATATGATGCTAGGAGCCCGGCTCCCTGCACTGTGTTCGGTCCGGTACTTGCGGCCGAAATACGTCCGTCAATTACGGACGTAATTAGTGTGTGTGCACATACCCTTACTGACGTCGCCTAGCAACGCTGCCGTAATGACGGGTGCACACATGTAGCCACCCGTCATTACGGGGCCTCATGCACACGACCATAAAAACACCCGTTATCACGGGTCGTAATTACGACCCGAAATAGCGGGCCCATAGACTTCTGTTAGCCACGGGTACCTTCCCGTTTTCTCACGGGAAGGTGCCCGTGCCGTTAAAAAGATAGAACATGTTCTATTTTTTTATTTTACGGGCCGTGCTCGTAATTACGACTCGTAATTACGAGCACGGCCGGCCACGGGCAGCCGGCCGCTTTTGCGAACCGTGCTGTCATTATAATTATAGCAGCACGGCCCGTAAAATAGAAAAATAGAACATGTTCTATTTTTTTAACGGCACGGGCACCTTCCCGTGAGAAAACGGAAAGGTACCCGTGGGTAACAGAAGTCTATGAGCCCGTTATTGCGGGTCGTAATTACGACCCGCAATAACGGGTGTTTTTACGGTCGTGTGCATAATGGGAGCACGGCTCGGAAAAACGAACGGCTGCCCGTGCTCATCTCCTGAAATACTTTGTGCTGCCTTAAACTCTGTGGACAGGTCAGGATCCTGTTTCTTTTAAATGCTGCTAGGGAACCCGCTCGATCCACTATATAAGGCTACGCTACAGTGCAGCATTTAAAAGAAACAGGATCCTGACCTGTCCACAGAGTTTAAGGCAGCACAGAGTATTTCAGGAGATGAGCGTGCAGATTCAGTGCTGCTGTGAACTCTGCTCTTACCATTACGTAGCTCTCAGTCTGTTACCTCTCCTCCACTCCTGTCCTCAAGAACACCTTCACATGATTGGCAAGTCACCACGTAATGGTAAGAGCAGAGTTCACAGCAGCACAGAGTATTTCAGGAGATGAGCGTGCGGATCTTGTGCGTGGTGGTGACTTGCCAATCATGTGAACGTGTTATAGAGGACAGGAGTGGAGGAGATGTAACAGACTGAGCTACGTAATGGTAAGAACAGAGTTCACAGCAGCACAGAGTATTTCAGGAGAGGAGCGTGCAGATTCTGTGCTGCTGTGAACTCTGCTCTTACCATTACGTAGCTCAGTCTGTTACCTCTCCTCCACTCCTGTCCTCAATAACACCTTCACATGATTGGCAAGTCACCACCCCGCACAAGATCTGCACGCTCATCTCCTGAAATACTCTGTGCTGCTGTGAACTCTGCTCTTACCATTACGTGGTGACTTGCCAATCATGTGAAGGTGTTCTGGAGGACAGGAGTGGAGCAGAGGTAACAGACTGAGAGCTACGTAATGGTAAGAGCAGAGTTCACAGCAGCACTCAATCTGCACGCTCATCTCCTGAAATACTCTGTGCTGCCTTAAACTCTATGGACAGGTCAGGATCCTGTTTCTTTTAAATGCTGCACTGTAGCGCAGCCTTATATAGTGGATCGAGCGGGTTCCCCAGCAGCATTTAAAAGAAACCGTGTTTGTGTATGTGTGTGTTTGTGTATATATGTGTGTTTGGGTATGTGACTTTGTCTGTTTTTGTTTTTATATGTGTGTTTGTGTATATGTGTGTGTGTGTGTGTGTATATGGGTGTGTTTGTGTATATGTGTTTGTGTATATGTTTGTGCATATATGGGTGTATTTGTGTATATGTTTGTGTGTAGATGTTTGTGTGTGTTTTTGTATATGTGTGTGTTTGTGTATATGTGTGTATATGGGTGTGTGTTTGTGTGTATATATGGGTGTGTTTGTGTATATGTGTTTGTGTATATGTGTGTTTTTGTTTGTATATGTGTTTGTGTATATGTGTTCGTGTATGTGTGTGTGTATAACTGTGTGTGTGTTTGGATATGTGTGTTTTTGTTTGTATATGTGTGAGTTCGTGTATATGTGTGTGTGTTTGTCTGTGTGTGTGTGTGTGTGTGTGTGTGTGTGTGTGTGTGTATATATCTTGTTGTGTTTGTGTATATATGTGTGTGTCTGTGTATGGTTGTTTGTTTGTGTGTGCGTGTATATATGTGTGTAGGTGAGTAGAAGTATTGGTATTGTTCACATTGATAACTGTTTTTTTATGTTGTTGCAGATTTTGATGTACCGATTGGACTACATCTTTGATTCGTTGGACTACTGCGTAGATCTACGTTTTTTCAAATTTTAATAAAATGGTTAACGAGGGTTTTGTTGGGGATTTCTTATTTCAATAAAAAAGAATTGTCTTTGTGTTTTTTTTTAAACTTTATTAGTGCCTAGATAATGGCAGTTGGCTGATTGACAGCATCCATTATTAAGGTGGTACTTAGTGTTAGCCGGTGCAGAGGCTAGCACTAACCACCCATTATTACCCCGGTACCCACCACCACCAGGGGTGCCGGGAAGAGCTTGGTATGATCCAGTACCCGACCATCTGTTGTGATGGTCGGGTACCGGGGCGGCCGTAGGCTGGTATTATGAGGCTGGGAAGGGCCAAAATCAGTGGACCTTCCCACCCTTGTAATGCTAGGCTGCTACTGCTGTGTTGTATCGGGCTGGTTATAAAAATGGGGGGACCCCCACGTCGTTTTTTTTTTTGAATTTAACAAATTTAGCAATAGACGGGTCCCCCACATTTTTAATAACCAGCCATATACAAAGCCGCAGCAGTCAGGCATTACATTGGTGGGAAGGGCCACTGGTTTTGTCCATTCCCAGGCTAATAACACTGTGTTGTATGTGGCTGGTTATGATAAATTGGGTGGAACCCCATGTCTTTTTTAAAAAAAAAAATTTAAATAAATAAATAATTTTAAAAAATGACGTGGGGTCCCCCCCACTTTTATAACCAGCCAGATACAACACAGCAGCAGCAGCCTAGCATTACAAGGGTGGGAAGGTCCACTGTTTTTGGCCCTTCCCAGCCTCATAATACCAGCCTGCGGCCGCCCCAGAGCCCGACCATCACAACAGATGGTCGGGTACTGGATCGTACCTGGCTCTTCCCGGCACCCCTGGTGGTGGTGGGTACCGGGGTAATAATGGTGGTTAGTGTTAGCCTCTGCACCGGCTAACACTAAGCCTCGCCTTAGTAATGGATGTTGTCACTCAGACAGCGGCCATTACTAAAGTGGTAGTAATAAAATTTGAAAAGAAAAAGACAAAGATATAGATAAAATATTTTATTGAAATAAAGCACCCCCAACACAACCCTCATTAACCATTTTATTGTAGAAAAAAAAACGTCATCTAAGTAGTCCTCGAAACCGACGTAGTCCAAACACCAAACCTGTAAAAAAAATAAAATGAAATAAAACATGTCGTAGGCTTAGATTCAGTTTAATGTGTGATACTGACTGTTATACCATGTATAGAAGCCTGCCGTGAAGTTGACTTAGATACAGGGCGCCAGCAGACAGTATCATACATGGCCATACATACATATATACAAACATACATACAAGCATGCACATATATACATGCAAATATACATACATGCAAACATACACACATATATACATGCAAACTATCATACATACATGCATACACACACACATGAAAACATACATACATACAAACAAACATGCAAAGATACATACATATATACAAGCATGCACAAATATACATGCAAACATAAATACATGCAAACATAATTACATACATGCACATATATATAAACATACATGCAAACATACATGCAAAAATAAAAACATACATACATGCACATATATACATACATACATGACAACATACATACATGCAAACATACATACATACATACATACATGCAAACATACATACACACATACAAACATATATACATGCAAATATACATACAAACATGCACATGTATACATACATGCCAACATACATGCAAACATACATGCACATATATACATACATACATACATACATGACAACATACATACATGCAAATATATACATGCACATATATACATACATGACAACATACATACATACATACATACATACATACATGACAACATACATACATATATATATATATATACACACATGCAAATATACATACAAACATGCATACATACATACATACATGCAAACATACATTCATGCAAACACACATACATGCAAACATACATACATTCATGCAAACATACATACATACAAATATACATACACACATGCACATACATACATACATACATACATGACAACATACATACATACATGACAACATACATGCAAAAATACATACATGCAAACATACACACATGCAAACATACATACATACATGCAAATATATACATGCAAATATACATACAAACATGCACATATATACATACATGCCAACATACATGCACAGATATACATACATACATACATGACAACATACATACATGCCAACATACATACATACATACATACATGCCAACATACATACATGCCAAAAAAAAATAATAATACGTTCATACTTACTTTCCTCCTGTCCGGCCTCCAGCGATGACGTTTCATCCATGTCGCCGCTGCAGCCTGTGATTGGCTGCAGAGGCGGTCACGTGGGATGAAGCGTCATCCTGACGTGCGTGACCGCCACTACAGCCTGTGATTGGCTGCAGCGGCGAAAGGGATGAAACGTCATCGCTGGAGGCCGGACAGGAGGAAAGTAAGTACGAACGTATAATTTTTATTTTTTTATTACATTTAAATTGTATTTTCCGCGCGCCGAGCATGTACTGTGAAGGTTGCTGAAAGAGTTAGTGCAGCCCATTAACTCTATCAGCATCCCGGACAGTAGCATGCTCGGCACACGGAAGTGACAGGTTCGGTCAGAACTAGTTCGGTCCGAACCGAACTTTTTTGTGAAATTCGGCGAACTAGCCGAACCGAACTTTTGATAAGTTCGCTCATCTCTAATTAGGAGATTTGTTCAATAAAATTCGCATTGTACTCCAACGGTTGATGGCTTGAAGATTATACTGACTGTCATTTGCATCGACTATTTCGGAAAATCAGCGAAAAATAACATTTGCATAATAATTTGGAATGCGGTGTAGTAGCGATCACAGCAGTGCAAACAAGGGGAATTCTGTTGGTCAACCTGTCTAAACCTTCAGCTCCAATTGCAGCCCTCTTCTTTTGTAGAAATTCCCAAAGGCTCGTAACTTGCATATCTTGAACACACCTGTCCAGATAATCTTAAAGGAGTTCAATTGGATTGCAATTGGAACTCTAGGGTGGCCAAACCATGTTTCTTCAGCCCCTGTTGTCGTTCTTTTGATTAAAAAACTTTTTGCAAAGACAGGAGGAACATCTCCAGACCAAAATGGAACTTCCTTCGTGTTTCACTGTGGACTGAATGCAAGCAAGAAGCATGCGCTCATCTGTCACACGACGAACAAACTTTCGCCTCTTTGACTCGAAAACCTCAAACTATGATTCGACTGTGAATGAACATTTTTCCACTGACAAGTGGTCCAGCTCCTGTGCTTTTTAGCCCACAATAGCCTCTTCTTTGTATTAATGGGCCTAAGCAAGGGTTTTCAGGCTGCAATAAATCTCTTCAAACCTATGGCTACAAGGCGGCATTTGACCGGCTTTTTTCCTCATTTCCATCAGAGCAGCACGGATCTGATGAGCTGTTTTGAATCTGTCCCGTTTGGAACAATTTCTCCTCCTATTTTTATGGTCACTTGGGGTTGTCCAGGTCGTGGTCGATCACATACATTCTTGTTTTCTGCGTATTTCTTGAGGGTACACTGCACGCCACCAAGAGAAACCGTCTCGCAGACCATGACCTGTATTTCTCAAAGCGATTATGGGAATATCGCTTTTCGATTTATAACGTCTTCCTAAAACAGTAGATAGACTAATTTCTGTGCAAAACACACGTATCATGTTCATCCTTTACAGAGAAATTGAGGAATCCGGCGGTGTGTTGAAATTAATGAGCAGTAGTGTACATTAGCGTTTAATTATGTACATTTTTATTTTTCCAAAAATGCTGATAAAAGAAATTCTACAGCAGGTTTTTGTTTTTTTTAACATCACTTAACTTATTTGTCTATATTGTCATGTCGTAGGAACTCAATGTCCCGGTATAGCGTCCTAGCATCGAGATCCATTCTGTCGTTTTTATTGTTTTTATGGATAGCTGATTGCATGGTGTTGTTCTAATAACAGGTATTTTGTATGATAAAATATATGATATATTTTCCAACGGTGCTAAATGTCTGTTAACCTCAAGTTCAGACTTCGAAGTCTAAGATAAGCCATGCCCAATGATGTACATCATGTAATGGGCTGCAACCAATTGTTCTGAGGCTGTAGTACAACAGTGCGAGATAGAAGAAAAGTCTCGCTTGTTACACATCATATATAGTTACGCACAGACATATAATATAGGTTTATGTATCTACATCTCCATGTAAGGAACCTGTCTATCTGTGCCTGTAGTATTCATATACAAATACTGTTGTGGATAATTCAAAGTCAAACAGTTGCTCCAGATTCATTCATATTTATTTTCTCAAGAGAAGGTTTCACAGAAGTGTCATAATGATGTCACTCAGCAAGTGATGGCAGACTGCCCTTTCCATACATTATGAGTGAGTTTATATACAGCTTTTGAGACTGAACTTTTACTACATCAGCTATAAGATTTTTTCTTGAGTTTGCACAAAACAAATTACATTCACAATATTTTCTTAGCATTGCAATATTTTCCTATCAATTCATTGAATGTTAAGTCCTTATCATCTTCTGTTTTCTGTAAGGAGGGCGTAGAGGGTGGGGTCTTGAGTCATCAGTTTTCCCTTTATTCTTGCTGATTCAATTCTCTCCATCACTTTTTTATCTAGTAAATATTATCCTTAACACAGCAAAAAGCATTTAATACATTCTGTCAAAATTTCATTCCAAGGCTGGGTTCACACAGAGTCTTTTGCAGGCGGAAATTCTGCCTCAAAATTCAGTTTTTAATTTTGAGGCAGATGTTCCTCTGCCTGCACGCAGCGGCGTTTTTCGCGGCATTTTGCGCCCGCAGCCATTGAGTGCTGCGGGCATAAAACTCTGTGAAATACGCTTTCTCTGCCTCCCATTGATGTCAATGGGACGTCAGAGGCGTAAATGCCCGAAGATAGGGCATGTCCCTTCTTTCTCCTGCGAAACGGTTTTACCGCTCGCGGGAAAAAGACGCCTCCGCCTCCCATTGAAATCAATGGGAGGCATTTTCAGCTGTTTTTTGACGAGTTTTGCGGCACGGTTTCCGCGTAAAAAACTCGTCAAAAAAACTCTGTGTGAACCCACCCTTATATTAAAGTTAAAATGTAAGTATAGAATACAAGACAAAATGGTGGAATTAGTTCATTTCTTTCACAATACATATAAAAATAAACATGTAAATATGCCCTTGTTTTTAACCACTTCAGGACACACCGTGTTTTGGCCTTGTGGACACAGCCTATTTTTTTAAAATCCGACATGTGTTACTTTATGTGGTAATAACTTTGAAATGCTTTTACCTATTCAAGCGATTCTGAGAATGTTTTCTCATGACATATCGTACTTTCTAATAGTGAAAAAATTTGGTCGATAAATTCAATATTTATTTGTGAAAAACACCAAAATTTAGAGAAAATGTATAAAAATTAGCATTTTCTAAATTTAAATGTATCTGCTTATAAAACAGATAGTAATATCACACAAAATAGTTCATAGTTAACATTTCCCATATGTCTTCTTTATGTTTGCATAATTTTTTGAATGAGGACCTGAGAGAAGACCAGACAGAGGAACGAAATGTGCCATCTTGAAGAAACAACCTACCACAACCCAGACAGTGGTGAATCCAGCAGAGGGAGGAAGATCTATATCCATGGCAATGTGCATCCAGGGACTATCCGGAACAGGCAGAGGTTGGAGTAGGCTTGGAATGAGTAGCTTTGTTTTGGGCACACTAGGTACAGGTGGAGATGTCAGGTCCGTATTTCACACCGAATAACCACCTCTGTAAATTGAAAGCTGAAGGCATGCCTGGAGAGAAGTACACCACACAAATGTCTGAGGTACAGCTTCAATGTCAGCCAGGAGGAACTGAACTTTATTCAGAAGAAAGAACCACACACAGAGAAGACACATGCCCCTCCCTATAGATGTGGGACTTGCTTGAATTCCATTGGCTCTTCTGCGGTAAGTCTTCCTATACATTCTTCTGCACACTCCTCTTTGCATTCCAGGGGGCGGTGTCTTCCATAGGTGTGTCCGACATGAACAAAGAACTTGTTATATATATCAGTATATTACACAAAGAACTGAAATGTATATACATATGTGTGAGGATAATATTTTTTAAACAATATACATAGTATTGATCCCTCACAGTCCCCCCTAAAAATATTATTACTCTATCCCTGAGTCTTGCCTAGCAACCTACCACTGACCACTCGAACCAGGCGGGTAGGGGTTTTGGATTTCTTCACCAGCTTGAGACGAGCTACTCCTGATGAGTAACCCCCCTTTGTACCTGGAATTCCAAGGTGTCGGAGTGGTCCTAACTTTCCCTATTCTCCTCTGGATACAGGATGGTTGTCTTGATATAATCTACAAACCGCTGCTGGTTGTAATA
Organism: Rhinoderma darwinii; assembly: GCF_050947455.1. Lineage (NCBI taxonomy): Eukaryota > Metazoa > Chordata > Amphibia > Anura > Rhinodermatidae > Rhinoderma > Rhinoderma darwinii. The sequence goes on from NC_134692.1 coordinate 57,680,221, forward strand.
TATATATATTAATCCGGTCTACATTTTTATTAACAGTAATAATTGTCACACTGTCACTTACTGTCCTAATGGGACTTTTACCCCTGCAGATATGACAGGTCATGGGCAGCACAGTGACCTTCACCTCACACCTTCACATAAAACTCCTCAGATTGTAATTTGCAGCACCGTGGCATATTTACACACATTATAATTATAAACCTCAGACATTATAAACAATAGGGCCTCAGCTAATAACATAATGCTATCACCAATCTCATGCTATCACCCTCAGGTCTCGGGTCCCATCAGTTCATTGCCAGTCCTGTACACCATCGTCGTCTTCTTCTTCTCCTGTCTTCTGCTCTTCACTGACTGTCACCCTCAGGGTAACCCACACAATTGTGGAGTCAGACTACGTTGGTGTCCAGTGGGGGAGTTATTATTACCCCCTCCTGGTCACTTACTTATCAAAACACTTGATCCTGCTGACGGATTCACTCAGGTCTTTGGTCTTTACTTTGCTGATGTCATCAGGATTTGGTTTGGTCCTTCTCATCTGTCCGACACCGTCTCCTTTAGTTTACGTCATCAGGCTGTACATAGCACCTCATGTTGTGAGCCTGGGGTGAGATCCCACGTAGGCGGATTAGTGGAGTTGTATTGTGACTATCAAACCCTCCGCATCTGTACTCTTCCTCTGGCAAGTTACTTGTCTGGGCGGCCGCTTAGAATTGTGACACTGCCGTCAGTTCATGATAAACGCGTTGTACTGGCTCAGGCTGTGCCTGCCGCATCTCAGTGATGGAGTTCATCGTGTTAAAAGTCTTTTAGTTCATATTTACTGCCACTTGCTGGGGACCCCCAACTCTTGTCAATTGTTAAAATAAATACTAATCTGGTGATAACATCATCCTCATACATGATAAACGTTGTTCTAATTACATACAATAATGTCAGGCCCTTAAACGACATCAAACACCTTTATATATATATATATATATATATATATATATATATATGGAAAAACTTCTCTGTTACAATGGACAGGGCACCTAGAAGATGTGTAATTATTGGGTACATTTCATTTGCACTTGGTGATACCCTTTCAGCAGGATTTGTACCTTGATCTCAGCTGATTGCCTAGAACATCTCCACCTCACAGAAATATACACAGATTCCACATGTGTATCTGACAAGTGTCTCAAACCAATTTTTCTCTTACTCTAATCTGGTTCGTTCTACCTGGGAAGGCCTCTCAAGGTCGGTTCTCTTCGTGGGAGGCGGGTATGATAAGGTTGGCACCGGTCTGCCAGGACTGTTCTGTAGGCAAATCAAACAGCTCTAACAGAATTTAGCAGCAACAGCTGTAAAACCTGGGACATACCAATTAGATCTTACCAAATCGATCCTTGCAGTCTTGGGGCATATGTGAGGTCATACACCATCAAAACAATTGCCATCAAGAGTGAATTGGGTGCCACCGTTCACCTTTCTTTATCCGTCCACATTCTGTTAGAATCTGGTTCTCACGCCTTCCGCTCCCAGTTGGACTCTTCCTGTGGAGAACAAGCTTTTTCATTGCATAAACATTAATTGATCTTAATCAGATAATTCAATTGAAGAAAAACATTAACAAATAGCATCTTTACATCAAACGTTCACACTGGTCAGTAACTAAAACTTACAAACTGATTCTCCTTCTTTATATACATATCTATACTTACACATATACACTGCACAGAATTCTCTGCTCTAAAATTTCCCTTTCACAACAAAAATAAAAATATCTTATCATTGTACAAACACCAGTTCAATACTTGGGATAACATTGTTCCCCTGTCACTTACACACAACGTCTGTAGTGGGGAAAATACAGGCCGGGCTTCAGGCCCCCCCTGAGAACAGGTCTACACACACGAGGACATTGTCATACACGTCTACCTCGGGCAGTTGTATGTTCTGCAGTCGCTGGGACTGTTAATCTGGCCGGGCTGCACTTTTCACAGGTACCCTTGCTGTTTTACTTATGTCATGCCGTGCGCACATCATGCCGGCTGCTACAAACCTAGTGGTGGCATTATTGTATTCAGGGACAAGCCAATTTACTGACACCTGGCCGCACATACTCTTGTTGTCAGGTCTGTCTTCTCTTGCTCTCTCAATTGGCTTACCCGATGATCCAATAAAGTTCCTACTACCAATGGGCCCATAATTGTGGGCGATGCCAAAAGTGTACCTAGAGTCAGTGTAAATGTCGGCCGTCTTACCTTCTGCCAGGTTACAGCCTCAGCGAGCACCTCCAGCTCCGCTCCTTGAGATGAACAAGAAGGTGAGAGTGGTTTCTGGATGATTTACCTGGTGCCTCGTATCCTGTCTTGTACATATTGTATAATAAAATATCTCTTTATTACAAATTTACATTAAAAACCCATGTCACATATTGATAGAACATTTCAAAGGGGTGGCGTCTTCATCCTCTAAAATAAAACCAAATGTTATACACTTCTCCACACTCATCTGATAATCCAGAATACTTTGAGAATCTCACTTTTATCAGATTCTGCAAATACTTGATTAATACAAAAACAAATAAAAATAAAACATTCCTAAAAACTTTACATCAAATTAACAATGTCCAGACAATTTTTGTTTTGCCTTCTCCCTCATCTAAATCCATAAAGACTCGTGTGAGTGATGTCACCTCGCCTCCTGTGTAACTTTGCTGGAGGGGGATGGTCTCTTACACATAAACCAAAATTGTACCTGATCAGTTCCTTCACCCTTCCCCCCTTTGTGGACTCTGCGAGAGTAATGTAGCAGAGTTCAAAACTACATCTCAACATAACAAAGTCGAGCACTAGTTTAACCCCCTGTAATGTACAAAAGCCTGAAACAAAAATGACTTTTTCCTGACGAAAATAAATTTTATCTTTACAATGACATAATTTATGTGTGAAATCAAAAACAAAACAATTGTAGTTAGTTATTCAATAAAACAGAAAATATTATATCTGATAACATTAATTACTGCAAACCAATAAACTGTATATAAAAATTGGGAACGGCGGGGGGCACATACATTTTCAAAACCCCGTGTCTCACAGTATCTGTAGTTTAATACATCTGAATTAACATCAAAACACATGAAATCTGATCACATCAGAACACATAAATATCGTAACTTTTATAAACAACAGCGCATGCGCAAAAGAGAAGAAATTTATTTAGGTTTGTAGACATTACTGATATATATATATATCTCTCAGCAGTGCATATTGAAATCCCTTTGTCCCATCAGCACTGCAGACTGCACACAGTCAGCCCCCCCCTCCTCCCTCCCAAACACAGCATAGTACACTACAGGGGGGAGGGGGGTCACACACTCACAGCTTATCACAGCGTCACAATCTTAACACTTTCAATGCCGGCAAAACAACATACGTATCTGCAATCATTCATCACACCATTGTATAGGAATTATCTATGTTCAAAATATCAAACACATAATCTTTAACAATACAATCTGTCGGCCACCATCTCTATATTATGATGACGTGTTGTTTCATCAGTGAACTAGACTGGAACTTCTGTAAATAGAAAAAAACACTACAAATGACAAAATTAACAAGGTGATTATTTCATACTGATTTGGTTGGGCCGGGCATGGCCACATCAGGGGCAGGGGGGGGGGGCAGCCTCTCCCATTGGAAACACAGTGTGCAGCTGTGAAGGGGGGGGGGTTTCCCACCCACAATGAGGACACACTCAACATGAGGTACGGACGCCATTACTGGGCGTCGGCTGGTCCTGTTTTCTAATACATACCATACCTTTCTTATTCCTAACTTCCTCTTCTGCAAATCCCTCTAAAGCACTTTCCATCAACTTACTACCTTCCAACTTCCCTTTGTTCTCCAGAATACCTTTTGCCCAATCTGCGGCTTGGAGCCGCCCTCCTCTGTGGATCCCACACACTCCCATCAATTTCTTCATTTTTCGGACTATCCTGGAGATTTGAATATGGACCGTAAACCATCCATTCTAACAGTCTATATTATACACGTAATTTATATAACAATTTTCGATCTGCAACTCTTGGTCTGGCAGGAAATATTATAATTTCACAGTCTCCAACGCTAAGTCTCGCCGAAATAGTATCATCTCTAGTCTGCAATGTATTTATTATTACATCTCGCTAGAATTATTATCATCTCTAGTCTGCAATGTATTTATTATTACATCTCGCTAGAATTATTATCATCTCTAGTCTGCAATGTATTTATTATTACATCTCGCTAGAATTATTATCATCTCTAGTTACCCAGAGGATGGTTAGTCGGGCGCGACTAAGGTCTCACAGGTTTTTTACCTCACAGCGGAAAATATCACCTCTGTCGCCTGAGATAATCCAGGAAATCAACAAAAGGGTTCTACAGATCGCCACAAGACTGCCCACTAACACAGATAAGACGAAGATTTATAAAATCAATTAGCTTACCGTGTTATTGCGGAGGTGATCAAATTCCTTCAGTGGGCAACTTTGAGTCCTCTGTTTCACCCTGTGATTGTCGACTGTCCGGATTTTGATTTTTCCTCGAGTGAGGTCCCTGTTCGGGCGCCAAATGTCAGGTCCGTATTTCACACCGAATAACCACCTCTGTAAATTGAAAGCTGAAGGCATGCCTGGAGAGAAGTACACCACACAAATGTCTGAGGTACAGCTTCAATGTCAGCCAGGAGGAACTGAACTTTATTCAGAAGAAAGAAACACACACAGAGAAGACACATGCCCCTCCCTATAGATGTGGGACTTGCTTGAATTCCATTGGCTCTTCTGCTGTAAGTCTTCCTATACATTCTTCTGCACACTCCTCTTTGCATTCCAGGGGGCGGTGTCTTCCATAGGTGTGTCCGACATGAACAAAGAACTTGTTATATATATCAGTATATTACACAAAGAACTGAAATTTATATACATATGTGTGAGGATAATATTTTTTAAACAATATACATAGTATTGATCCCTCACAGAGACAAACTCCTGGACATCCTTGGGTAGTGTGGGCCACCGATAGTGGCGGATGATGAAATCCCAGGTTTTTCGAATGCTAGAATGACGTGCCAATTTGGAATTGTGACCCCAGGAGAGAACTGTCCTCCTGTCTGCAAGTGGGACATAGGTTTTCCCTGGAGGAATTTCTTTGATCTGGAGAGGAGTAACAGCTATTATGTGTGAGGGGTCAATGATGTGCAGGAAATCCTCTTCATGGTTGGTTGACTCAAATGATCGGGATAACGCGTCTGCCTTGACATTTTTGCCTGCTGGACAAAAATGAAGTTGAAAATTAAACCTGCCAAAGAAAAGCGACCACCTGGCTTGACGTGGATATAATCCTTGTGCCGACTGTAAGTAGGTAAGGTTCTTGTCGTCTGTGTAAATGACAACTAGGTGTGCCGAACCTTCCAATAGATGTCTCCACTCTTTTAGGGACAACTTGATAGCTAGAAGTTCACGATCTCCAAAAGAATAGTTCCTCTCCGCTACCGAAAAGAGTTTAGAGAAAAAGCCACAGGAGACAGCTTTTCCCTTAGAGTTTCTTTGGAAGAGGAGTGCTCCAGCACCAAAGGAACTGATAGGAGAAATCTGGATGGTGTGGAATGGAGGCAGAAGTGAAGAACCTTTTAAGCTCGGAGAATGCAGATTCAGCTTCAGGGGGCCAGTCCTTTGCATTGGCTCCCTTTTTGGTGAGGGCTGAGAAGGGAGCGGTAAGCAAAGAAAAATCAGGGATAAATTAAGGATAAAGCAAAACCCAGAAACCTCTGTATAGCTCGAGGCCAATCTAGAATTCCCTTTACCTTTTCCGGATCCATCTGAAGTCCATGATAAGAGATAATGAAGCCACTGGAACGGCAAGGATTTATTTTCAAAGATGCATTTCTCCAGATTAGCTTAGAGGTTGTTCCCCCTTAATGGTGACAGTACTTGGCAAACATGCTTCTGGTGTGTCGTCAGATCAGATGAGTAGATCAAGATGTGGTCAAGATAAACCACCATGCAGACATACAACATATCCCGGAATATATCGTTCACAAATTCCTGGAACACAGTTGGAGCATTACACAAAACTAAGGGCACCGCAAGATATTCATAGTGACCGTCTTGGGTGTTGAATGCGGTTCTCAACTCGTCATCCTAGCGGATACATATCAAGTCATAAGCCCCACGGATATCCAGCTTAGTGAAAATGCTGGCTCCACGAATACGGTCGAAGAGCTTAGAGATCAGCGGCGAGGTGTACTTGTTTTTGACAGTGATCTTATTCAGACCACTATAGTGCAGGGCCGGAGGGATCCATCTTTTTTCCCTACAAAGAAAAATCCAGCTCCGGCTGGAGACGTTGACTTTCTAATAAACCCCCTCTCGAGGCTTTCCTTGACATATGCCGACATGTCTTGGATCTCGAGCAAAGAGAGAGGATTTACCCATCCACTAGGAGGTGGAATCCCAGAAAGCAACTCGATTGGACAGTCGTATAGGCAATGCGGAGGCAAAGTTTCAGCCTCCTTCTTGCTGAACGCGTCTGTATAACAGGCATATTGCTGAGGTAGACCAGGGGGCGACTGAGGCACTGGAGGTCAAGCAGGACGAACCACAGGCAGACAGTTTAGGTGACAGTCCCCACTGAAGAAATTCTCCAGAATTCCAATCAAGCCCTGGAGCATGCTTACAAAGACCACTTGTAACTTCAATGGCTCAGTGATGAACAGAATTGGGTCAGTCAACGGATGAACATTCACGGGACCACCGCTAGAGGCTTCTTTAGGGGAGTCGTGGGTAAGTGGAGACGGTCTACTAAGGCATGGTGTATGAAGTTCCCAGCTTCTCCAGAGTCCAGATAGGCCGAGACAGAATGTGAGACTTCACCAACGAGGATAGGGACTGGAAGCAAGAGTTTAGGAAATGATTTTATAGAAGACATGGGTTCACCTAGGGTAGTCTCTTCTATCAACCCTAGGTGCTGGATGTTCCCAACTTCTGAAAACACTGATGCACATCATGACCCTTCTTCCCACAGTACATACACAAGTTAGCAGTGCGTCTGTGCTGCTGCTCCTGGTCCGATATTCTGACCCGGTCAACCTGCATAGGCTCTTCAGAAGCAGTAGTGGAAGGAGGCATGAGGAGTCTTTGAAATTTAGGAGCCAGTCTAGAAAACTCTCTCTTGAAGGGTTTCTTGAGAGCGTTTCTGGAACCTCAGGTCAATTCGGGTGGCCAGCAGAATCAGGGCATCCAGAGAAGATGGGAGATCAGAACCTGCCAGTTCATCTTTGATCCTACTGGCTAATCCTTGCCAGAAGTTCACCACCAGAGCCTCATCAAGCTCCAGGCAAGCTCTGCTGCGAGAGTATGAAATTGGATGGCATATTCTCCCACAGCCGAATTTGCCTGACTTAGAGAGAGAAAATGGAAGTACGGTATGGTTCCTCAAAGACTATACGGAAGGTGTCCAGGAAGCGCTGCAGATTAGTGGACTCCGGTCCTTCACGTTCCCGGAGGGGATTCGCCTATGCCAAAGCCTTGCCAGACAACAGGGAAACAATGAAGGCTATTTTTGTCTGGTCTGCCGGAAACAGATGAGAATGCCGTTGAACGTAAACTTGACATTGATTGAGGAAGCCTCGACAGGTTTTGGAGTCCCCATCATAGCGGCATGGAAGTGGCAATTGAATTCTGTCTGTGGAGCTGACTGGAACTTTGGCTGACTGAGGAGAAGCTGGAGCTACCACTTGTGGAGCTTCCGAAGTAGGAACAGGAGCGATGTCCAGACGACTGGCAATGGTAATAACCGCCTGCAGAAGCTGGCCCTGCCGTAATCAGAGGTCTCACATATCATCCTGCATAACTTGAACTGCCGTCTTGGGTTTGCCAGTGGGGTCCATGGCCTGAGCAAACTGTAATGACCATTGGGGATGTGAACATACTGGGCTATTCTGCCGTAACGGAGTCGCAGCTGGCCAAGCAGATATAAGATAGTCACAGGTAGATGGTACCTTGATGGCAGGCTGGACACAGTCTGATTGCAGATATTGTAAGAAGGCTGGTGCCAGATTACTGGAAGCAGGTTGGTACCAGATAGCTGGAAGCTGACTTGTGCTGGATAACTGGAAGCAGGCTTGTGCTGGATAGCTGGAAGCTGGACTAGTCACAGACACTGGACTCAGGATACAGGACTTGACACGGATACAGGACTTGTCACGGACACTGGACTCAGGATACAGAACTTGACACGGATACAGGACTTGTCACAGACACTGGACTCAGGATACAGTACTTGACATGGATGCAGGAATTGTCACGGACACTAGACTCAGGATAGAGGACTCGACACAGATACGGGACATGTCAGGGACAATGGACTCAGGCAACAGGTTACGGAACCTTCACTGGGTTAGTAACAACATTGCTCAGGCACTGGTCTAGTGGGCAGGGTTCCTTAAATAGTCCAGGGGATAGCTGGGGACATTTTTACTGGTGCGCACGCTAGCCCTTTAAAGGAACAGTGTCATCACAAATTATTTTTTTTATATGTTAAAGATGTTAGTGCTTTATTAAAAACGTTTATATTCATTTGTGTGTTTGTGTTTTACTTTTTCTTATTTTTACACTTTTTCTTCCCTATGGGGGCTGCCATTTTTTGTTCCATTTCTGTGTGTGTCGATTAACGACACATACAGACATGGAATACGGCAGCCACAGTCCCATAGGGACTGCGAACGGCTCCCGTCCCATTGACTGCAGTGTACGGCGTCTGTGTGGGAACTGCGCATGCGCCGCTCCCACACAGTTCTATTCGAAATTGGCGCCGTCCGGCGCCATTTTCCTGTGGACCGGAAGTCGCGGCCGGACAGTAATATTACTACTTCCGGTCGCGGCTTCCGGATTTGTGCACTTGCACCAGCGGCAGCAAACGGAGCGGACGGGCCGGAGGGAGCCGCGGCGGCAGGAGCAGGTAAGAGATTTCAATGTATGTTCGTGTTTGTGTGTGTTTACTACTGTATGTAAACCTACTACACTGTGGGTTAGCTCAAAAAATGGCGACACACAGTGTAGGAGGTTACATCGTTCAAACCCCTCGTTTATCCCGGCACTAGCCAGGATAAAGGAGGGGGGGATGCTGAGAGCTCACTAGAGCGAGGGCTTTTAACCCAATGTTGCAATGCTGCAATTTTGGGAACAGCTCCATCTAGTGACCAAAAATGGGTAGTATTATAAATTAGAAATAATTTATAATATTTCCTGGACTCGTGCAAAAAAATAAAAAAAATTTGAACAATGTTTAATCACCCACACACTAAATGTTTAATTTTTAAAAAAAAAACATGTTTTTCTGGCAACACATTCCCTTTAAGAACAAGCATTAGCACGCGCGCACCATATGGGCAAATTCCGGGGAAGGAGGACGCAGAGAGCAGAGCACGCCAGCATCTCTGGAAAGGGAGACGCCGGCTGGGATTCACTGTCCTGTGGTCGCTGCTGCTGGTAGGAGCGGAATGCCGATAGTCAGCGACCGCGGGCATCACAATATGTCTATATTTTTTACTTATGTGTATGTGTGTAAATATATACATATATATATATATATAAATATATATAGCAATCCAAAAAACTGGCAGCACACCGTAGTTTAAGTGAAAAAAAGAGGGTACTTTATTGCCCCATGTGCGACGTTTCAGCTCTATGCACTAGAGCCTTTCTCAAGCATAAGACATGTGAACACACAGCAGTATAAAACAAGGTGCCAATCAGCAAATGCAAAATTAGTAATCAAATACATACATTGTCAAAGAACACACTTAGTGTAGAAATTGCATTTGTTATGAATTCACGTAGGAACAACATAGATGCAATAGTGACCAAACAATATTGGGTGTAATCATATCCAACAGAAACGTACAGATAGTGTAAAGTATCAATAACTATTGATACCTACACTTGTGTGATAATAGTGAAAAAGACATAAGTTAAAAATTATATCACCTGAGGAGACACGATCATTGTGCCACAATGGCGGCGTCCACGAAGCGCTACTGCGCATGTGCGGAAAAATGGCTCAGTGTTACGGTGTCCCGGATGTGTAGCGCGAATTCGCGCATGCGTACTATGCATATGGGTGATGCAGACGCCATCTTGGAAATTGGCTAAAAGGAGGGCAAGCACCTCGGCGCAACAGTATGTAAGTGCCAATTGCTGTAGAATGACTTTAATAGCGAGAAACAAATGCATACCAGCTGAGGATAGTATAGGGAGGCAGGCACAGGAGCGTTTAAATCACCGGGACCCGGACACAAAGCGGCTGCAATCCAGTAGAGGGAGATCACACTTATTAAGTAGACAGGGACGGGAGGAGGTCACAAGTCCGCTAAAGCAGTCATTAACCACCAACTGGGGGATAGCACTGGCACTTATATGCGTGAATATCACACATATGTGTAATAGTGCATTCCCAAAAATCCCTATAGTATCAGTAAGCGTGTATAAGGAACACTGTTGGAGAGCACATGTGTACCATTGGGTCCAGGCAATAGAAGAATATATATGCCTATAGCCAACTCATTACTCACTCAGATTTAGATAGCATCCAATGAATTAAAAATTAGTACAGTAAAACACAATCACAGGGTAACCAGCCATATGGAAGATACAGAGCAGTGATTTAATGAGTCCACAGGGGTGATATCCAGATAGATGTGACATCATCTATAATAAAAAAGAATAATTAGTATCAATCAAGTAAAATTCAGTCATCATGTCAAATATATGGAAAACGATGTTAACCAATATCACCAATGAGGACCAGTGTCTGGGGGATCTACACTAACCCACCCAATGCAAAATCCACGTTCAAGCCCTTTGGTTTTAGAGTATCGAGCCTCCCTATCCATTGTAACTCCCTTAATTTCAGGAGCTTGGTCCTGTCACCACCCCTTCTAGGTGGCGGGATGTGGTCTAAGATCCAAAATCTGATTTTTGGGCGCATCTAACCTTAGGCTGGCCCCGGTAAAATCAGATTCTTTCCTATACACTTCCTCTCCCTTTACGATACACACCTGTCATTGGCTTAAGGCCAGGATCACACACATCCTTTTGATGCAGTTTTTGTGGCTGTTTTTGGCTGTTTTTATTTAACCAAACACAGTGTGTGTAAAAAAGAAAAATAGATGCATCAGAGTTTCATTTTTTACTCATTTCTTCTTTTTGGCTACTTAAAACCTAAATAGAGATCTTTATTCTGTGCTGTAATGGCTTTATCAGTTGACGAATAGCAGGTACATATTTGATATCAATATATAGAAGTGTCAGAAGATTGTTCAATGTGGTAACATTTATATAATATATCAATTAAATTAAGTCCAAAGTAAAACAACCAAGGTAAAATCCTTTTTTTTCCCAAATCTTGGTCCTTTTATCCCTTGATATATCCAACAAAATGAAAAGCCTGGTTTTATTTTAGTGCCATAAGAAAGGCCAATATGTCCTCTAAAAAAGACAATTTGATTTGGACAGGCTATGAAATAAGAAAAAAATATTCTCCTTTAGATGTGAACTAATGGCCATAGATTATGATGAGTTCACTCTATTTTTTGGTCTTAAGACAATAGATACATGAACCCTACACTATAGTAGCAAAACTTTGGAGAAACAAAGTAACAATTTTTGCAGCTGAAAGATGTGAAAGGGAGAGAACAGATTTGTGTGTCACCAAGACATAAAATTGACTCAAAAGTGGAAATGAAATTGGTTCTTCAGTACAAGGTTACAAGAAAACCTCCTTTTCATTTACTTCAGACAACTAACAGGTAAGTGTCTATTATTGATTGACCTTGAGATTTATCTTTTATATTGTCAAAAATAATTACGTATCACACTATCATATGGCGCACAACACTAAATCATGATTAATGGAGGATAACACAGATGAAGAGACAAAGGCTACATTCACACCACATTGAAAACAAATAGCCATTAAAAACTGAACAACTGTCAGTTTTTTATGCCCATTTTACACCAGTGTGTCTCCAAATTTTCATCCATTTCCAGTTTGTCTGTCCGTTTTAATGGCCGTTTGTCATCAGTTTGCCATCTGTTTTTCATGGCCGCTTAAAAGAGGATAGATTTCATTATTCAGGGTTTTTTTGTCCCAACCCCATGAAAACACCACAGTGCCCATGTAGGTAGTGCAGCAATGTCCCTGTAGAAAGTGCCACATTGCCTACATAGTACCACAGTGCCCAAATAGTGCACCTTTGTAGATAGCACCAACCCCTCCTCTAAATAGCACCAACCCCCCCCATAAATAGCACCAAACCCCCTGTAGATAGCACCACCCCCTGTAGATAGCACCACCCCCTGTAGATAGCACCACCCCCTGTAGATAGCACCCCCTGTAGATAGCATGCCCTGTAGATAGCACCCCCTTCTGTGGATGGCACCCCTTGTAGGAAGCACCCCCTGTAGATTGCACCAACACCCCTGTAGATAGCAGCACCCCCTGTAAATAGCACTACACCTTCCTGTAGATAGCGCCACTGTAGCTCCCTGTAGGAGCAGAATCCCTCTGGCCGGGGATTCTGTTCCTAGACGGAGCCCCTGATGTCTCTGTCCATATATTGACAGTGATGCAAGAGCGGAATCTCCTGCCAGGACGTCAGCAGCTCTCTGGCCGGGATTCTGCTCTAGGATGGGGGTTGGTGCTATCTACAGGGGGTGCTATCTATATGGGGAGGTGCTATCTGCAGGGGAGTTCAGAGGGATGCTCTGATGTTACTGGCCATATATGGACAGTGACGTCAAAGGCTTTCCCAAGACAGGAGTCCCCGGCCAGAGATCTTGCGATGCTCTGGCTGGGGACTCCATTGTTGAAAGCCCGAAATCACTGTCCATATATGGACAGTAATGTCAAGGGCTACCCCAGGCTCAGCATCAAAGTAGTGCTGTGTCCGAGGAGTCCTCTGCCAGGATCCGTTTTTACCGGCAGTTACAAGTATTGATTCCTCAAAAACGGCCATTAAAAACTGATCCATTGAGTTCTATGTGAGCCTACTGGCCATTAAAACGGCCAAATATAGGACATGTCCTATTTTTTGGACGGCCAGTATTCACGGGCCATTAAAAAAATGGCCGTGTGAATACACTCATAGAACTTCATTGTTCTGAAAACGTTTTCACTGTTGTGTGAGTGTAGCATAAGCAAAATGCCAAGGGAAGGAGACAAATCCAATATTAAAGAAGACATCCAGCAGAAACCCAACTTTCCATCAATGCACCCCCCACATGATTGTCTAACCAGCTCTGGACTTCTTTTATGTATAATGTACTCACGTCCCTGCAGTCCTGCCTTCTGTCTGCTTCTGATCAGTCTCCATCTTGAATTTTAGATTTCACCCTGCTTTCTCTGTCTCTGTGCTATTGATCCCATGCTGCCTTAGCACAGTACCAAATGAGCAGATGACATTATAAGTATAGAGATAGGAAGACTGAGCTGTGATATTCTTCATTACAACTGTGTGACAGCAGCCTGTCTAATCATTTGTAGTAATTGTGATGGGAGTTTGTGTCCCCTCTGTGAAGAACCTGTGTGGAACAGTCCATGTAATATCATCATACAGGAAGTTGTAGTGCATGTATGAGTGACACAGTCTTACCCCATAGACTCAAGTAACAAAAGCAGGTCACCAAAGCCAAAGCCAGACTCAACAGCAGGTCAACAGCCTCATTGTGATATATAGTGATAGAAGCCGCAAGCAAAAGAACAGGTAAACACACTTGGAAATCCTTAATGACAAACTTTAATTTTTTCAAGGTTTCCCTTTAAGAATGGAAGGGTTAATATTGTTCCTCTCATATAAATAACATATCAAATATAAATGAGTTACTCAGGACTAATTTTGAATTATACTTTATTACTTTAGGATAACTTTTTTTTGTGTAGTATTAAGGCTGGCCTTTCCAGAGTTTAAGCACACTATCTAAAAAATTTCACAAACCACATGTTTTGATAAGTGCTATACAGTACATTGCAGCATGCAATTTTTTAAGAAGCCATAATTCCCCTTGACACTGATTGGTATGGTGCCTCTATTACAAAGCCAACCACATTAGGCCACTTTTACATTGGCTTATTTTGGTCAGTATTTTGCAATAGTTGGTCTGTGAAATGGGGGGATAGCATCCACAGGGACTTTAAAGGGGACTTTACGTTTCCTTTCCATGATGTGACGAGGCAGTGTAGGCCATCGTCAAAGCCCGTTGCTAAACCCGAAGCAATGGAAAGCATGCAACACAAATCCGGATGTCCTACGATTATCCAGTTGGGTATTACCAAAGCTCTGTTTCTCGGGGGCTTTCTTTCAAAGACTATTGCAAATAAATATCTAAAACGGCCCCTTTGTCTCACTACTGTACTCATCTGGTCAATAGACCAAACCCACTGCACCCTAGAGATGCTGAGTTTACAACATGGAAGTGAATCCTGTGTGATTTGCCGATGACCTGCCTGTCAAGGGGCATCCTCTGATGCACTGAGTTGAATCCAGCTTGTTCTTAATGTTGGTATTCTGTAGAAGACAAGAAAGTGCAATGAGGTCCTTGCAACTACAGAATCTATTGAGAACGACCTAGGATCTCTTCAATGGAATACTGAGGAGCATACAGTGGAGGAAACCAGCCCTGAACAATCTTCTATTGGGCGAGACCTATCTGGTCTTTCATTTTTTCTGTTTCATTATATATACTAGGAGCCCTGATTATTGATTAGTTTGGCTAGACCCCCGAGCTCATGGTCTGTAAAGCGAGACTTATTGAGAAAGTCCTCCCTCCTAATCTTTTGAAGTCCAGAATCTCCTTCACCTTGAATACATCAGAAGAACCACTGGGAGCAACTGCAGAACTAAGGGCTTTACTATAGCGGTTCAGAACCATGAGTTTAAGGAGGGATACATGGAACGAGTTGGGAATCTTGAGAGTAGGAGGCAACTGAAGTTTATAGGATACAGGGTTAATCCGTTGTAGAACCTCAAAAGGGCCGAGGAACCTGGGAGCAAATTTGTGGGAAGGTATCTTGAGTCTAATATTTCTTGAGGACAGCCAGACTTTGATTTCAGGAGAGAACTAAGGAGGGAAATTTCTTCTTTTATCGGCATGCATTTTCATGCGGTCCACTGCTTGGAGAATTGCAGCCTTAGTTTGCTGCCAGATGTGAATAAATGAGCCAAAAGAAAAGTTAGCTGCTGGTACTTGAGTCAAGGCTGGCACAGGAAGAGCTCAAGAATGCTGTCTGTATTCGATGTAGATAGGAGACGAGGAAGTAGACTCACTTGTGTGATTGTAGTATGAGAATTCCGCCCAAGGCAGAAGTTCTACCCAATTGTCGTGTTGGGGCGAAAACAAAATGACGAAGGTAATTCTCTAAACTCTGGTTGGTCCTCTTCACCTGACCATTGGACTGAGGGTAATAGGCAGAAGAGGAGTCCAGATTAACGTCTAGCAGTTTGCACAGGGCTCTCCAGAACTTGGATGTAAACTATACACCCTGGTCTGAGTCAATATGTAGAGGAAGTCCGTGTAACAGGAAGATGTGTGAAATAAACAGGCTTGTCAGGCAAGGAGCAGATGGAAGGCCAGTCAGAAGAATGACATGTGCCATTTTAGAGAACCGATCCACTACTACCCAGATTGTAGTACACCAAGCTGAAGGAGGAAGGTCCGTGATAAAGTCCATAGCCATATGCCGCCAAGAGGCATCAGGTATGGGCAGAGGTGGGAGCAGACCAGTAGGTTTGGAGCGGGTAGATTTGTTCGAGGCACAGTTCGTACATGAAGAGACATAGTCCACAACGTCTCTTGACAGTGTGAGCCACCAGTACTGATGAGCTATGAAGTCCAGAGTCTTTCGGACACCTGAGTGCCCCGCTGTGTCCCCAGAGGAGAATTCTCTCCCTGTCGGCAAGGCGGACAAAAGTCTTTCCAGAAGGAATGTCCCTAATTTGTAACGGGCTAGCGACAATAATCCTAGACGGGTCTATAATATATTGAGGAATTACCTCAGTTATTAGTCTTAAATGATCGGGACAGGGCGTCAGCCTTCACATTCTTATCAGTAGGACGGAAGTGAAGAAAGAATTGAAACCTGGCGAAGAACAACGACCACCTGGCTTGGCGAGGATTTAGTAGTTGTGCTGACTGTAAGTATGTAAGGTTCTTTTGGTCCGTATAAATGACAATAGGGTGAACCGCACCCTCCAGCAAATGCCTCCATTCCTCCAATGCCAAATTAACGACCAGCAACTCCTGATCCCCGATGGAATAGTTGCACTCTGCCGGGGAAAACATTTTCGAGAAGAAGCCAAAGGCCACCATCTTGCTCTTAGAGTTCTTTTGACATAGTAGTGCTCCAGCACCCATGGAAGATGCGTCTACTTCCAGAAGGAACTGCCGAGAGGCATCAGGGTGGGGAAGGACAGATGCTGAAGTTAAAGCACTCTTGAGCTTAGTAAATGCCAATTCTGCCTCTGGATTCCAAACCTTTGCGTTCACCCCCTTCTTGGTGAGAGTCGTGATTGGAGCAGTCAGAGAAGTTTGGGATGAATTGCCGATAGAGGTTCGCGAATCCCAGAAATCTTTGTATGGACTGAAGACCCTGTAGGCGTGGCCACTCTAAGATGGATCTCACCTTCTCTGGATCCATCTTGAGGCCACGGTCAGATACAATGTAGCCCAGGAAGGACACAGAGCTTTTTTCGAACACAAATTTCTCAATCTTAGCATATAGGCTATTCTCCCTCAACCATGACAGAATGTGCCTCCGATGTGTCATCAAATCAGATAAGTAAATCACGATGTCGTTCAGATAGACCACCACACAGACATACAGCAGATCCTGAAAAATGTAATTTACAAATTCTTGGAACACTGCTGGAGCATTACACAGTCTAAAGGGCATCACAAGGTATTTGTAATGGCCGTTTAGGGTGTTAAATGTGGTTTTCCATTCATCTCCTCTGCGGATACGAATCAAATTCTATGCTCCGCGTAGATCCAGCTTTGTGAATACCTTGACCCCATGAATTCTATCAAAAAGTTCTGAGATGAGCGGCAGGAGATACTTATTTTTAACCAGGATTTAGTTCAGGCCCCGGTAGTCGATACAAGGACGAATAGATCTGTCCTTTTTCACAAAGAAAAATCTGGTTCCGGCCGGGGAGGAAGATTTCCGGATGAGCAATCTCTCGAGGTTCTCCTTAACGTAGGTGGACATGGCTAGGGTCTCTGGCAGGGAAAGAGGATAAATGCGCCCTTGAGGCAGTAAAGTGTCGGGGAGTAAATCAACAAGGCAGTCGTAGATGCGATGAGGAGGAAGAGTCTCTGTTTCTGTCCTACTGAAGACGTCTGCAAAACGAGCATAATGAGATGGTAGATCGGAGAGTGTCTGAGGTAGTAGAGGCCAAACAGGGCGAACCTGTGGCAGGCAACGGCTAAGGCATCTGGGCCCCCATTCTAGGACCTTTCCAGAATTCTAGTCAGGAACCGGGGGGCGTAGACGAAGCCAAGGCAGACCCAGCAGATCCGGGTTGATGGCTTTAGGCAGGACGAGGAAGGTCATCTGTTCTGAGTGAAGGACTCGATTTGTTACATCAGTGGTTTCATGATAGCCACAATAGGATCGGGCAATGGTAGTCCATTTACAGAAGCAACAGCCAGGGGTCCCTCCAGAAAAACTGTGGGTAGATGTAGACGGTCCACTAAATCCTGCTGGATGAAATTTGCAGCTGCCCCGGAATCAAGATAGGCAGAGGAGGAGTGTGATGTCTCTCCTGAGATGATGGTCACAGGAATAGATAATTTGGAATAGCTTTTGATGTTTGGAGTCGTCCCACCAAGAGTTGCCTCACCAACCAACCCTAGGTGCTGGAGTTTCCAGGCTTTTGTGGACATTAGCGCACGAATTGGCCTTTAAGGCCGCAATACAGACACAGACCGGAAGAGCGACTGCGCTGTTTCTCCTGCTCGGACAACTTAACTCTGTCTACCTGCATTGGTACCTCAGGTAGAGCAACAGGAGGGGGCAGTAGTGGTCTCTGGAATAAGGGTGCCAATCTGTGAAAACGTCTCTCCCGCCGAACCTCCTGATTGCGTTCCTGGATCCTCATGTCATCCCGGGTAGCCAACAGGATAAGGGAATCCATGGTAGGTGGGAGGTCGCGGGCTGCCAGCTCGTCCTTTATGTGTGGGAACAGTCCCTGCCAAAAGGTCGCCACCAACGCTTCATTGTTCCATGCCAGGAGATGGCATGTACTGTGGACCCTCCTTGCTTGAGGGTTAGCAGAGTGGCTGCTGCTGAAAAGTCTGTAAGAACAGGGCTAAGTCTGAAAATTCTGGCTCCTGTCGTTCCAGGATGGGGTTCGCCCATGCGAGGGTCTTGCCAGCGAGGAGGGAAATAATGAATGCTACCTTGGCCTCATCAGAGGGGAAGAGGTGAGCATGCAGTCTGAAATGGATATGTACATTGATTGATGAACCCTCTACAGGCTCTAGGATCACCGTCATAGTGAGGAGGAAGAGGCAGCGTAACTGTGGATACGGAACAGACAGGAGGAGTAACGGGCAGGGGAACGGCAGCAGTCTCTGGGGGAGGAACAGGGAGTTGATCCAGTCGGGTGATGATGGAGTTTACAGCCATGAGGAGTTGATCCTGGCGTGCACGTAGGTCACGCATATCCGTCTGTATGACCTGAACTGTGGTCTTAGGCTGGCCAGCGGGTTCCATGGCCTGAGCGTACTGTCACAATCTAGGGTATGTGTACTCACTAGGCCGCTCTGCCGTAGCGAAGAGGCAGCTGACCAACTCACAGTCTATGCAGAGGTGCGTAGCACAAGAGTATCTGAGATAGTCCAGACAGAGGCAGGGCTCCGGCACAGATAGAGTTAGGTTGCGCCAGATGTGGCGGATGGCACCTTGGATGGCAGATGACACACAGACGTGGCGTATCCAGCAGATGGCCCCACACAACTCCGATACAAGGCAGGCTCAGGAAGGAAACAAAGCACGGGATACAGGAGATAGGATGCAGGGAATAGGAACACAGGGAGCAGGAAAACACTAAGGGACCATTTGCAGTACAAACATGGGAAAAGTACAAACAACGCTCAGGCAAGAAGTGGGAGGCCAGAGCCCTTTTTATAGTCCAGGGTGCACTGGGGTAGGGTAGGGAACATTTAGGAAGTGCGTACGCTGGCCCTTTAAGGCCAGGGACGAGCGCGCACACTCCAGGAAGGGAAGGCCGCACCAGCCAGGTTCACCGTGGAGGAGTACATCGGCAGGTGGCCAGGAAGTTGCGACCACAGCCATAACACATTAGATCAGTGAGAGCTAAAGATAAACATGCAACATATCAGTCCTGTACCAAACAACACTCTATCTTACGTAATGGTAAAAAAAACTTAATTTGACCAAAAAATGTATATTTCCCCAGAGACGGAGTCCCAGACCAAAGCGCTAGTATAGGCTCTGCTCCGGGACTCTGTGGAATCCCCTGACATCACTGTAGCCATCTTCATCTAACACATTAAATACACAGTGGCAAAAATCCTTTATCTTGACTTTTTCAATGACTTTTTAATGGCTTTTGTTGTGTGATATCAAGTTATCGGACTCAAGATAAAGATGGCTACATGGCTTCCCCAGAGTCGAAGTCCCGAGCAAAGCGCTAGTATAGGCTCTGCTCTGTGACTCTGTGGAATCTCCTGACATTATTGTCCATGTATGGACTGTGATGTCAGTGGATTCCCCAGAGCCGGAGTCCCGGGCAGAGCGCTAGTATAGGCTCTGCTCTGGGACTCTGGGGAAGCCACTGACATCACTGTCCATATATGGACAGTGATGTCAGGGGCAACCCCAGCGCCGGAGTCCTTATCAGAGTTCTACTGGCACTGTGACTGAGACTCCAGCTCTGCTCCTAACATCACTGACATAATTTCTTCTGATAGTTTTCGGTCCGCTACTAGGGGAAAGAAAATGACGTGCAGGCGCAGTGAGTGGGCATGTGTGGTAAACACTGCTGGTGTAGAAACCACGCATGCTCAGAGACTAGTAGTGTTTACCACAAAATGCCCACTCCTGCACTATCACAGCGCCTGCACGTCATTTTCTCTCTAGCAGTGGGCCGGAAACAATCAGAAGAAAGGGAGTATCCGGTCCGCCACTTTCCCCAGTGTACAGTGACGTCAGCAATGATGTACCCATACATTGAGCCAGCCAAAAAACGGAACTCAAAGATCATGGACTGGGTAGCGCCTGAAGTAAGAATTTTTATACTTGAGACGCATCACGTGACCGGTGCTGGAATCGGGTAATGGAAGATGAAATCAAAACGTAAGTATATTACAAATTACATTATTTCTATATGTGCAGTGAAATAGAAATTAGTTAATTGGTTATGGAAAATCTCTTTAATATTGCCTCGGAAGTTTACTGTTCATACTGAGGATATTGATATACTGATGTACTGACAAACTGGGCATTACTGAAAGCATAATTCAGCCTGCTGTACCACTTTTTTTTTAACCAAATAAGAGAACAAGAGCTAAAGTTATTTGAAGGAGAAATTCATTTTGCACATTTTGTAAAACGAGACCTATTGCTTATTGCTCTATTGTTGCTGGAGGCTTAAAAACTGCCCTGGGACATGATTGATTCTCCCTTGCATGTGGAAGTGAAAGTAAATTAATTAATCGACAGATCAAGTGCTGTAGTTGTAACGACGGGGGTAGGGAAACGAACAAGTGAGCCCTAATCTACCCGCCACTCTGTCCCTGCCTACTTGCAACGACCCGCCCTAGGCGACGGGGTACAACTGGGCGGCGGTCCTACGAGACAAACATACAAGGGAATACAAAGCAAAGGGAAAGGGGCAGTTGCCCACGGCAACACCGTGAGCAACAGAGTGGTGAACGAGCCAAGTCAAACCAGGAGAGCACGAGGTACCAAACGCAGAGCAGAAGAGTAGTCAGTAAGCCAGGGTCAGTATGGAGCAGGATCAAATAGTTAGGAGCTGTAGCTGGGCCAGGAAACCACACGGAAAGAATCACAAGCAAGGAGGAACAGGAAAGGCAGGTATAAATAGACAGAGGGCGGGAGCTAGCTCCGTCTGGCCAGGCTGCGATAGTATCTCCCACTCCTAAGCCTGCCATCCTGAGTGGTGGAAGATGGAGTCAGTCTCAGAGACGTAGATTCAGGTGTAGACTGATTACCTATGGGAGTTAACCCCGAAGCTGTGCCTGGCAGATCCTTTACAGTAGTAGGGTGGATGAGACGTTCACTAGACTCATATTGCAAAGTGTGCCACGGTTTATTGCCTTGGTACCTGTTAAACGTAGTATTTGACCTAGTAAACAATTGTACCTCCTCTGATTGTTGAAGTGCTAAGTAATGATTTCTTTAAGGAACTGATAATTGAAACAAGAAACCTGCCAACTGCATTATATACTAAACTTTCTCTAAAAATGGCAATTAAAAAAGCAACAAAGGCTGTAACTAGTTCAAGGTACTCTGACGTGGCACTCTCCCCCTTTGAAAAAAATGGAGAGAAGAGTAAAATGGAGAAGAAAGAAAAAAATGGAGAAATAATTGACCTCTCCTCTGATTGAACAGGTTAATAAAGTAGATAAAGAAGTCAGAAAAGAGGTAAAGGTGGATTAGGGTGGCTCTGAGGTGGAGGTCACTGTGAAAAACAAAGCCTCTTACAGAGTAAACTCAGCGGAGGTGGGACTCCATTATTAAACTATATATCTGGTCAAATTACTCAATGCTTTGGCACAGTAGGGGACGTGCCAAAACATCTCGGCAACATAAAATCTAATTTATCTTAGAAATTCAAAATAAAATATATAATTTTATGGTGTTTAAAAAAGGCTGACAAAGAAAGCATACCTTCAATGACATTGCCTAAATTTTTGCATAGCTGAATAGAGCTTGTCACTACAATTCCAACAATACCTATATTATGCAGATAGCTACGTCCTAGCCGAGATCCAGCCGTTATACATGTCAGAGACTAAATGTAAAATCTTCTCTTGCTTCTTCACCAAATGCTCCCGATGTACACAATAAACATATTCATAGGACTTCATTATCCCAACGGAGACCAATAGTGTGTCCTTTTGGTCTCCATCTCGCTGGTATATGTCGGTATACCTTTCTTTTGAAGGATGAAATAGCGC
The DNA here is from genome assembly GCF_050947455.1 of Rhinoderma darwinii. NCBI lineage: Eukaryota > Metazoa > Chordata > Amphibia > Anura > Rhinodermatidae > Rhinoderma > Rhinoderma darwinii. The sequence continues at coordinate 57,702,479 of NC_134692.1, forward strand.
AGTAGACTAATGTAATCCAGCCACATGGTATACGTTTTTTTAACAAGGGCTTGCCCAGAGCCGAAGTCCTGGAGCAGAGCCTATACTAGCGCTCTGTTCCGGGTCTCTGGCTTTGGGGAAGCCCCTGATACCATATATGGACAATGATGTCAGGAGCAGAGCTTCAGCCCAAGGCAGATTGCTAGTAGCGCTGTGCCAGAGACTTCGGCTCAGGGGTTGCCCCTGACATCACTGTCCATATACGGACCATAATGTCAGGAGCAGAGCTGGAGTCCCAGGCAGAGCGCTATTAGCGCTCTGCCTGGGACTCCAGGCTCATATACGGACAGTGATGTCAGGGGCTTTCCCAGAGCGAGAGTCCCGGAGCAGAGCCTATACTATTGATGTCAGGAGCAGAGCTGGAATCCCAGGCAGAGTGCTAGTAGCTCTGACTCTGGGGTCGCCCCTGAAATCACTATTCATATATGCTGTCAATAGCAACTGCCGCATTTAAGGAGATTCAACAAAGTCGAAGGCGATTCGGTCCTGCCAGAGGCAAGGCCTAATACGCTGCCTGTCAGTGTCAAACTGACAGATATAATACTCTGCAATACAAATGTATTGCAGGGTATTATAACAACGATCCAACAGTTGGATCTTCAATAACCTAGTGAGACAAAAAAAAAAAATGGTAAAAAAAGTAAAAAAATTAATTTACAAATAGAAAAAAAGTAAAAGTTCCAAGTAATGAAATTAAAAATCGCCCTTTTTCCCTTATAAAGTCCTTTATTATTATTTTAAAAAAACAAAAACTATGCATAATTGGTATCGCCGCATCCGTAACAGCCTGAGCTATAAAAATGTAATGATATTTATCCCGGTGAACTTTGTAAGAACAAAAATGAAAAAGCTATACCAGAATCGCTATTTTTAGTCACTTTCGCTCCTACAGAATTTAATAAATGGGGATCAAAAAGGTTGCATGTACCCAAAAGTGGTAACAATAAAACTAGTGTTTGTTCTGCAAAAAACAAGCCCTTAGGCCTCATGCACACGACCGTAAAAACACCCGTTATTGCGGGTCGTAATTACGACACGCAATAACGGGCCCATAGACTTCTGTTAGCCACGTGTACCTTCCCGTTTTCTCACGGGAAGGTGCACGTGCCGTTAAAAAAATAGAACATGTTCTATTTTTTTATTTTACGGGCTGTGCTGCTATACTTTATAATGGGAGCACGGCTCGGAAAAGCGGCCGGCTGCCCGTGGCCGGCCGTGTCCGGCCGTGTCCGGCCGTGCTCGTAATTATGAGTCGTAATTACGAGCACGGTCGTGTGCATGAGGCCTAACACAGCTTTCTTGATGGAAAAATAAAAAAGTTATGACTCTTAGAATATGGCAAAACAAAAACAAAATTTTTTTTTTTTGAAACGGTGATTTTATCGTGCAAACACTGTAAAACATAAAAAAAAAAATATACATATTGTATCGCCGTAATCGCATCGACCCACAGAATAAAGTAAATATGTAATTTATAGCCCACGCTGAACGGCCTAACTCCACTAAATTCAGCAAAAAACCTGTGGGATCAAAATGCTCACTATACTCCTAGATAAATTCTTTTAGGGCTGTAGTTTTCCAAATGGGGTCACTTTTGTGGGTTTTCCACTGTTTTGGAAATGCGACAGTGTGCCCAAAAAGCAATCCAGCAAACTTGAGCTCCAAAAGCCAAATGATGCTCCTTTCTGAGCTCTGCCGTGTGTCCGAACAGCCGTTTATTACCATATGTGGGGTATTGCCGTAATTGGGAGAAATTGATTTTCAAATGCTGTGTTGCTTTTTTTTCCTTTATGCCACGTAAAAATTGATAATTTCTACGTTTTGTTGGAAAAATGTTGATTTAAATTTTCACGGTCTAATTCCACTAAGTTCATCAAAAAATCTGTGGTGTCAAAATGCTCACTATACCCCTCGATAAATTCCTTGAGGGGTGTAGTTTGCAAAATGGTGTATTTTTGGGGGTTTTTGCACTATTTTGGCCCCACAAGACCTCTTCAAAATATATTCTAAAAAAAGGAGGCCCCAAAATCCACTATGTGCTCCTTTGCTTCAGAGGCCTGTGTTTCAGTACATTACCACACTAGGGCCACATGTGGAATATTTCTAAAAAAAACCTGCAGAATCTGGTCAATAACTATTGAGATGCGTTTCTCTGGCAAAACCTTCAGTGTTAGAGGTTAACCTTCCTCGTGCCTCTCAACTTGAAATATTGGCTAGATCACTGAGACATATTAATAAATTCCCACTATGCTGTGAATTATTAATAGGTCATTCATTTTAATAAAGTAGTTAATAAGAGATGATAATGTAAGGCAAAAGACAAGCATATCTAAAATGTCTCCACTCATTAAAAAATATTTGGTAAATTCATAGATGAAATGGGCTGGGTGGATGTGTAGTGGGGTTTGAACCAGGGGAGAGAGGCCTATTCTTGTTACTCAAAGACACATGACACTATGTCTTGCATAGACCTAGTTTTAACAACCGTTGTGTGACGTCCTATGATTGCGGTCGCTAGGATTGGTCCCAGAAGGCTCTAAGGCTGGATTCACACGAGCATGTTCGGTCTGTAAAGGACGGAACGTATTTCGGCCGCAAGTCCCGGACTGAACACACTGCAGGGAGCCGGGCTCCTAGCATTATAGTTATGTACGATGCTAGGAGTCCCAATTACGGATGATTTGGGGCCTCAAACATGGGTGAATCACCATTTTGGCACTAAATATATGTGTAAGGGCTGCCACACCGTTCCCTGCTGCTTCCATGGCCTCTGCTCCGGTTCCTGCACCCTCCATTCCCTCATGCTCGTCCCAAGCTCCACTCACCCGATACGGACGCTCTGCAGACTCTGGGCGTCGTCAGGTAACTGAATCTCTCACCTCCCTCCACGGCCATCATCCACCATGTGCGGCTGCAGCCACTAGAGGGCGCACGCGCTGACTCTTCCCTTCTTGAAGGGTCAGCGTGTGTCAAAACCCAAAGACTTTCTATTTAAGGACCCGCCTCCCTCAGATCTTTGCTTGTTCAACCAAGTTATCCCTGTGAGCTTCCCTGTACCGAGTTTTCCCTGTTACCTTGCCTTCTGCCTTTGTCTGGATTTCCCGTTGTGACCTCTGCCTGAACTTGTACTATCCTTGCCTGCCGCCTGCCTTGACCTATTGCTATCCATACCCGTAACGACGTCTGCTGCCTGTCCTGACTTCTGGCCTATTCAACTGACTGCCTCTAAACCTGCTGTGCCAAGCGTTGCCCTGGGTTACAAGCACCATCTCCCAGACGACACAGAGGATCCACAAACAAACCGGTGAGAACTGTGATAATATGGCTATACACAGGACATAAACACAGCCATATGGATGCACACCAACTGGGAGTGGACAGTCAAGGTACCTGCTCCTGTGGCAAAGTTTTTGCCCCTTACTCATATGTAACTTTTTACTTAATGCAACCTTATTACTCGCCATTGCTGCTTTGTTCTGGCATGTTCTAATATGAAGGGTTAAACATGGCGTAAACTCCAGTAACCCAAAATTTCCAAACTTGTAACTTCTTGATGTTTGTGCCTTTGTAAGTGCCAAGATGACTAATTACAGTGACAGAGTCTTTAGAAATAAACTGCTATGCGGAACACTTCATTGTTTCAGCAAACGCTCCTAATTATGATTTTAATATGCTATTTTATTCTGCTCAAGGTACCTTGACATCTCTGTCTGTGTCAGGCATTATTTAAAAATACATCCTGCTTAGCTGCTGTTAGCTTCATGTGTCAGGAGCTGACAAAGGATCTAGTTTGCTGTTAACATAATAATCACACTTCGTGCACACTTGTGAAACCATAATGATGCTTTAACAAATGCTGCATTTTCCAGCAGTGCACAGTTAAAAGAATTAGCTGTTTTTTAATTGTATTTGTTCTTTCAGCAAATAATACATAGCAATACCTTTCGTGTGAAGCTGTAATTGTAATTATTCTGTTACATACATTTGTCCAACAATAAAGAATTCAGGTCAAAACAGAATGTGAAGACAGTTTTCCTCTCTGTCTCTAATATCTGTATTGTAGCTGAGTGTTTTTGTGTTAATTGGCTGTCAGGTGCAAGGCTTTAGTTCATTGTAAGAGTGGGTTGTCTGAGCAATAGGCAATCCTGATCCTCTGTAATGAGGTTTTAGATAAGAAATTTGTAGCTTGCTGCTTTAAAGTATTATCTATATGGCCTATATTCTATTTTAAACATTTAAGATTGCAATCAACTAGTACAAAAGCTCTAATTACATGTAAAATAGAAATATTATATGTATAGCATTGTTTCAGTTAAACAGCGTTGTAGTTATGTTATTACTTCTTTTTATTTAAAGTGAAATGTTCATAATTAGTAAAAAATTTTGGAGCCACACTAAACATACTAGGGCTGTTAATTCTTCCACTCTGGTACCCCAAATGCACATTTCCTAGGTTCTTAGTATAATGTAGGTCCTTGACATCAGAAGCAATAACAAAACTGCTGCAGCCGTCTGTACTGGACTATACAGGAGCGGTATCCAAAATTGCCGTCTCATTACTGACATCATTTCCTGCTCTTCCGCTATTGACTAAAGCTGCAAAACACAGACTGTGTGGTGCAGGTTTTGCCAGTAGCTGTAAAGGACTGGATATTATGAGAGACGGGGCATGGTTTTGACAGCTACTTCTATGCAGCCCAGTAACATGCAGAGTTGTGTTATTGTCTGTGGTGTTAAGGACCAATAGTTTACAGAGCACCTTGGAAACATTTGGGGGACCAGCCTGAAAAAAATAATGGCACTGTTATGTCAAATAACCATATTAGTTCCATTGACCATTTTTAGATTGGAAACTTGCATGTGTGGGGCCAGAGTTAAAGAATTATCTTTTCTGGTATGCTAAATGACTTTAGTTGGTCAATTTGACTAATCATGAAAAAAAATGTGGGTAAATATGAAGATAGCAATAAAGCAGGTCTTCAAAAATGGTAAATTCACATTACTTTACAATCCATGTGGATTCACAAAATTCAACCAGAGGAGGGGAGAAGGTGTGGATGAAGGGGGGGTTAAAATTTAAAAAAATTTAAGCTGCAGCGGAAAAGCTGCAGAACAAAAGACAGTACGGCAGCACAGAGGAGCACAGCAGAAGACCAAGCCCAGAGCAAAGAGGAGGAAGACAGAGCCGGGGACATCAAGAACAAGCATCTGTTTCTTGTTATGCAGCTCTTCCACTGCAGCTTCAGAGGGAACCGCTGCAACAGGACCTTCAATAGAAGATACAGACAGGATGGACACAGTGCTGCTGGTCCATCGGATGGCAAGGGGGGAGTGTTTCAGGCTACCAAAATCAGACTGTGCAAAGGGTAGTCTGAGACTGTGGCGGCCATTTTACATACATGATAAGGGGACACCGGAACAGGCAAAATACGGCAGCATTTTTCAAAAGGACGGCACCAGGTATGTTTACTATACATTTTCCTTGTATAGTAAAATGTTTACTTTGGACAGGAGGATCGCTTTAAATAAGGAGGGAGATGGAAACAATTTAACATAAAGATATATATATATATATATATATATATATATACACTGGAGGAAATAAGTATTTGATCCCTTGCTGATTTTGTAAGTTTGCCCACTGTCAAAGACATGAACAGTCTAGAATTTTTAGGCTAGGTTAATTTTACCAGTGAGAGATAAATTGTATGTGTATATATATATATATATATATATATATATATATATATATATATGTATATATATATATATATATATATATATGTATATATATATATATATATATATATATAAAAAAGAAAATCACATAGTCAAAATTATATATATTTATTTGCATTGTGCACAGAGAAATAAGTATTTGATCCCTTTGCCAAACAAGACTTAATGCTTGGTGGCAAAACCCTTGTTGACAAGCACAGCAGTCAGACGTTTTTTGTAGTTGATGATGAGGCTTGCACATATGTTAGATGGAATTTTGGCCCACTCCTCTTTGCAGATCATCTGTAAATCATTAAGATTTCGAGGCTGTCGCTTGGCAACTCGGATCTTCAGCTCCTTCCATAAGTTTTCAATGGGGTTAAGGTCTGGAGACTGGCTAGGCCACTCCATGACCTTAATGTGCTTCTTTTTGAGCCACTCCTTTGTTGCCTTGGCTGTATGTTTCGGGTCATTGACGTCCTGGAAGACCCAGCCACGAGCCGTTTTTAATGTCCTGGTGGAGGGAAGGAGGTTGTCACTCAGGATTTGACGGTACATGGCTCCATTCATTCTCCCATTGATGCGGTGAAGTAGTCCTGTGTCCTTAGCAGTGAAACACCCCCAAAACATAATGTTTCCACCACCATGCTTGACACTGGGGACAGTGTTCTTTGGGTCATAGGCAGCATTTCTCTTCCTCCAAACACGGCGAGTTGAGTTAATGCCAAAGATCTAAATTTTAGTCTCATTTGACCACAGCACCTTCTCCCAGTCACTCTCAGAATCATCCAGATGTTCATTTGCAAACTTCAGACGGGCCTGTACATGTGCCTTCTTGAGCAGGGGGACCTTGCGGTCACTGCAGGATTTTAATCCATTACGGCGTAATGTGTTACCAATGGTTTTCTTGGTGACTGTGGTCCCAGCTGCCTTGAGATCATTAACAAGTTCCCCCCGTGTAGTTTTCGGCTGAGCTCTCACCTTCCTCAGGATCAAGGATACCCCACGAGGTGATATTTCGCATGGAGCCCCAGATCGATGTCGATTGACAGTCATTTTGTATGTCTTCCATTTTCTTACTATTGCACCAACAGTTGTCTCCTTCTCACCCAGCGTCTTACTTATGGTTTTGTAGCCCATTCCAGCCTTGTGCAGGTCTATGATCTTGTCCCTGACATCCTTAGAAAGCTCTTTGGTCTTGCCCATGTTGTAGAGGTTAGAGTCAGACTGATTAATTGAGTCTGTGGACAGGAGTCTTTTATACAGGTGACCATTTAAGACAGCTGTCTTTAATGCAGGCACCAAGTTGATTTGGAGCGTGTAACTGGTCTGGAGGAGGCTGAACTCTAAGGGTATGTGCACACGCTAGCTGTCATTTACGTCTGAAAAGACAGACTGTTTTCAGGAGAAAACAGCTGCCTCGTTTCAGATGTAATTGCTCCTCCTCGCATTTTGCGAGGCTTCTATGACAGCCGTAAATTTTGAGCTGTGCTTCATTGAGTTCAATGAAGAACGGCTCAAATTACGTCTGAAAGAAGTGTCCTGCACTTCTTTTGACGAGGCTGTATTTTTACGCGTCGTCGTTTGACAGCTGTCAAACGACGACGCGTAAATGACAGGTCGTCTGCACAGTACGTCGGCAAACCCATTCAAATGAATGGGCAGATGTTTGCCGACGTATTGTAGCCTTATTTTCAGGCGTAAATCGAGGCATAATACGCCTTGTTTACGCGTGAAAATAGGTCGTGTGAACCCAGCCTTAATGGTTGGTAGGGGATCAAATACTTATTTCTCTGTGCACAATGCAAATAAATATATATCATTTTGACTATGTGATTTTCTTTCTTTTTTTTTATATATATAATCTATCTCTCACTGGTAAAATTAACCTAGCCAAAAAATTCTAGACTGTTCATGACTTTGACAGTGGGCAAACTTACAAATTCAGCAAGGGATGAAATACTTATTTCCTTCACTGTATGTATATATATATATATATATATATATATATATATATATATATATATATATATATATATATATATATATATATATATATATATATATATATATATATATAAATTGTTACAACTTTCCATAATGTTACCACAATTGCTGTCTGCAAATGTTTTGTGAATCTTGATGATTTGTGCAGCTTGGTAGACTCAATCAAACTTGAGAACTCTTGGCAGAGCGATAAGAAAAACACATACATATGCTAATATACTTGTGTTAACTTAAAAAAAAACATGCAACAGGAATACTGTAGATGTATTAACCCCATGACAACATGTGATGTAACTAAACCCGCTCAATATTCAGCGGGTGTCGGCTATATGTTACAGCCGACACCTCACTGCAACGGTTGAGATCGGCAATAACTTCTATACCGGTTATTTAACCACTTAGATCAATAGGCATCTAAGCCATTTTTACTATACAGTGAACTAATAACAATGAAACCCAAAAAACAATGAGGAAATTGCATTTTTTTTCTCCACTTACACCCCACAAAGAATTTTTTTCAGTTTCGCAGTAAATTATATGGTACTTTAAATGGTGACATTAAAAACAGCAACTCATGCGGCAAAAAAGTCCTCATAGGGCTACGTCAACAGAAAAATAAAAAATGTATGGCTTTTGGAAGGCGTTGAGGAAAAACTAAAATTGAAAAACGAAAAATGGCTGCAGCACCAAGGGTTAATTAAAAATATTGAGCACATTCTACAAGATGGGATGGATGTCTCCCAGACTGACTTAGTAAAAAGACTGGCCTTTATACACGTATACATTTTGGGCAGTGTTGTTTTTCATCTGGCAGAAAAGGGTTTTGAATTCTGTAAAGTTAAAGCAATCCTTCACTAGATGGAGCTTTAACCATACACAACTACTCCAATCTGTACTATTCATGTAAATAATAGAGAACAGTGTCTTGATTCTAAAGTTAGATGTATCTTTGCAGCTTGTTTGTTTGTCGATTGATAAAGTAAGATATAATGGTGGGAGGTAGTAGAGTAATAGTACACACATTTGCTAAATGTTCACAAAATAAGGTACTGAACATGACATTCAACATACATTTACTAAAAGAAGTGATTCTTTCTGAGAATGCACAAATCACTATTACGTTAACCACAAATTGTCCTAAATACATCATAAATTACCTTGAATAAATACCTTGATACATTCTTCTACTTTGCAAATACACTATATGGACAGAAGTATTGGGACGACTACACATTACACCTACAGGAGCTTTTATGACATCACATTCTAAATCCATAGGCATTAATATAAAGTTGGTCGCCCCTTTGCAGTTAAAACAACGAAGGGCTTTATTCAAGATTTTTGAGTGTGTCTGTTGGAATTTTGGCTTATTCATTTCATTTATATTTGTGAGGTCAGACACTGATGTTGGACGATCGGTCCTGGCTCGCAATCTCCGTTTTAGTTCATTCCAAAGGTGTTCGATGGAGTTGAGGTCAGGGCTGTGTGAAGGCCAGTAAAGATCTTCCACACCAAACTCACTCAACCATGTCTTTATGGACCTTGCTTTGTGCATTGGGGCGCAGTCATGCTGGAACAGAAAAGGGGCTTCACTAAACTGTTCCCACAATGTTGGAAGCATACAATTGTCCTAAATATCATGGTATGTTGAAACATTAAGATTTCCCTTCACTGGAACTAAGGGGCCTAGGCCAATCCCTGAAAAACAACCCCATAGTATTATCCCTCTTCCACCAAACTTTACAGTTGGCACAATGCAGTCAGGCAGGTAACGTTTTCCTGGCATTAACCAAATCCAAACTCGTCCATCAGACTTCCAGATAGAGAAGAGTTATTTGGCACTACACAGAACACTTTTACACAGTCCAGTGGCGGCGTGTTTTACACAACTACATCCAACGCTTGCCATTGAGCTTGGTGATGTAAGACTTGCATGTTGCTGCTTGGCCAATAAAACACATGCCATGAAGCTCCTGGGGCACAGTGTTTGTGCTGATGTTAATGTCAGAGGAGGTTTGGAATTCTGCAGTAATTGAGTCAGGAAAGCGTTGGCGACTTTTATGTACTATGCGCCTCAGCACTTGGCAACCCGCTCTGTAACTTTACATGGTCTTCCACTCTGTGGGCTGAGCTGCTGTGGTCCCTAAACGCTTCCACTTTGTAATAATACCACTCAGAGTTGATCGTGTAAGATCTAGGAGGGAAGACATTTTACTGACTGACTTGTTGCAATGATGACATCCTATTACAGTACCAAGCTGGAATTCAGTGAGCTCTTTATAACGACCCATTCTTTCACTAATGCTTGTAAAGGCAGACTGCATGGCCGGGTGCTTGATTTTATACATCTGTGGAAATTGGACTGAATGAAACACTGAATTAAATGATTAAGACGTGTGACCCAATACTTTTGTCCATACAGTGTATATATATATATATATATATATATATATATATATATATACACATCATATATATATATTTTATATATACATATATACTGTATATATGTATATATATATATATATATATATATATGTATGTATATAAAAAGAAATAAGCAGCACTCAAAAAAAGTGAAGTGCGTGCCAGCAGGCAGACCGGATCCACAGTCAGTCAAATACAAACTAAAAGATTGCAGCACTTCCAAGGATATACATCTATTCTTCTTTTTTTAACTCATAATGTGCAATGTTTCAGTCCTCACAATGGGACTTTTTACAAGCATGCTTGAAAAAAGTCCCACTGTGAGGACTGAAACGTTGCACCTTATGAGCTGATTTATATACATAAACGGAAAATCACGGACAGCCAACATTTTTTACAGACACTTTGAAAAGGTACTATAATATATAGATAAATGTCTATAGCTCAGAATAAAACCTGCGCAATCTCCTCCAGCTTCAAAAGAATCATGAGTGCGTCTATTTTTTTTATTATGGACCCTCGGTAAAAGACTGAGGGTCCATAATAACTACTTTTATTTATCTACTATATCTGCATAATTGACAGACATTTGGCAACCCTGAGTTAAAAAAAATTCTATGAATTAACCCTTTGGTTAAAAACAAGCGTGTGTAATATTATGCTTACAGCATTTCGGTCATTATTGCGGTGTGCAATATGGAGCAATATTGTGCACCATACTGTAGCCTTTAGGGTCAGTTCACACCGAGTTCTTTTAGCGCAGATTTTGACACATAAACCGCGTGTAACAGAATCAGTGCCAAGAAACACCCCAAATTGTCCCCCATTGATTTCAATGGGAGGCAGAGGCGTTTTTCTTTTCCGGGCGGCTTTAGGCTGCATGCTCTTTCCTCCGCCTCTGACCTCCCATTAAAATCAATGGGAGGCAGAAAAAAAACTTTTGGAGCGTTATTTCTGGTGTTTTTTGCCTGCGGTTTTCACATTAGATTTAGCAGCCGTGGGCAAAATCAGCGTCATACACTTCTCATTGTTCCAGCCCATTGTTACAGCGTGATTGTGCAGTGAAAGAAGCTGGGCTGGAACAATGAGAAGTGTATGACGCTGATTGGTCACTGATTGGTCAGCCTCATACACTCCTCTGTACAACGCCCAGTTGGTAAAAAGTAAATACACGCCCAGTTGGTCATTAAGAAACTAATTAGCATAAATCTAAAATTGCTCATAACTTGCTAAAAAATGATCGTTTTTCAAAACAAAAACCACTGTTGTTATCTACATTACAGCGCCAATCAGATTATGTAGGAGATAGGGCACTTATAATCTGGTGACAGAGCCTCTTTAAACCAAGCAATTCACCTCCTTGAAAGCTTCATATAATCATTGTTCTGGGATGCTTATCTACAAAATGAATTTGGTTTTAAATTCAACACTAAAAAACAATAGGAATCTGTAATATGCTAATCTGCACTTTTGCAAAAACATATTTAATGGGCAAACTTATAAGCAAGTAGCAAATGATCATATTTCCAATTCATTAGTCTTGATTTCCTACTGGTAGCACATAGCTAATGATTCTTACTTTCACAAGCATAGTCTGCATTGTACTTTAGTTATCGCAGAGACAACATACAAGTCTCGGAGATCTTGAGGGAAACCCAAAAGCTCTTACTAGAAAGGATATTTCATCCCTTATACAATAATAACACCATACATAATGCAAGATGTGTTCCTACAGTTTTACACAGCAATTGCTAACCATTCGCCTGAGAAAAATCACCTCTAGCAGATGGTAATGAGCTTCTTGTGTCTCCCTCAAGACTGTGTTTGTTTTGTTTTTTGTCTATTGGACACATAAATAGTAGTTCTACTCAATAAATCTCCTATTTCTAAATGCTACATGTATACTGTACAGTAGAACAATACAAATAGTTAGATCTATAAACAATATTAAGGGACAGAAGAAAGCTAATTTTATGATATAATTATTTATTTCTCTTGAAGTTTTCTGCTGTATTAAACACTATGGGGGAGTTTTATTATATCTTTGCGCCTATATTCTGGTGTAGAAAAGTCTCACAACTGTTTTGCGTAGGAATTGTAAACTTTTTCCCTTTTTACGCCACTCAAGCAACACTTTTCAAAAAGTGAGCGGGGCTTAGTCGGATTGACAGGGCTAAATTTACTATAAATTACATCAGAAATTGGCATAAATGTTAACGTAATCTATGCAAACTCCAAGATTTCAGTTTGTGTCACACAGCCAAAGATGCACCAAAATTATTAAGAGGTGTGCGCATCTTAATGCATTTGTCGCATCTCTCTTTAGATGGATCCTCTCTAACAACAACATTGGAAACCTTTATCTTTAACCCCTTAATGACCGGGCCATTTTGCACGTTAATGACCGAGGATTATTTTTTGTTTTTTCATGGTCGCATTCCAAGAGTCGTAACTTTTTTTTATTCCGTCGACATAGCCGTATAAGGGCTTGTTTTTTGTATTTTGTAATTGTACCATTTTTAGATGCTTACAATATATTGATTAACTTTTATTAACTTTATTTGAGGAGAGAATTGAAAATAAGCAGCTATTCCAGCATTCATTTTCACGTTATAAATTTACGCCGTTTACTATGCAGCGTAAATAAGATGTTAACTTTATTCTATGGGTCGGCACGATTACGGGGATACCAAATATGTAAAGGTTTTATATGTTTTCCTACGTTTGCACAATAAAAACCCTTTTAGAAAAAAATTACTTGTTTTTGCATCGCCGCGTTCCAAGAGTCATTTTTTTATTTTTCCGTCTGTCTGGCCGTATGTGGGCTTGATTTTTTCGGGCCAATGTGTAGTATTCATTAGTACTATTTTGGGGTACATAGGACTTATAGATTAACTTTTATTTTATTTTTTATGGGGGAATGGGAGAAAAGAGAGAATTTTGGCGTTGTTTTTTGCGTTTTTTTTTGGACGCCGTTCATCCGGCGGTTTAATTAATGTGTTCATTTTATTGGTCAAGTTGTTACGATCGTGGGGATACCATATATGTGTATGTGTTATTTGTTTTGACACTTTTACTGAATAAAACCACTTTTTGGGCAAAAAAAGTAGTTTTATTTGATTTTGACTGTAATTTTTTATTTTTTTTTCCACAAACTTTATTTAACTGATTGACATTTTTTTTTTAAGTCCCACCAGGGGACTTCACTATGCGATGTGCCGATCGCATATATAATGCTTTGGTATACTACCAAAGCATTATTGCCGGTCAGTGTAAAACAGACAGGCAACCTGTTAGGTCATGCCTCCGGCATGGCCTAACAGGCAGTTGCTGAAGACAGACCTGGGGGTCTTTGTTAGACCCCCGGCTGTCATGGAAACCCGACGGCGACCTGCGATTTGTTTGCGGGGGCGCCGATCGGGTGACAGAGGGAGCTCCCTCCCTCTGTCAAACACATTAGATGCCGCTGTCACTATTGACAGCAGCATTTAATGGGTTAAACTGCCGGAATCGGAGCGTGCTTTGATTCCGGCAGTTGCAGCAGGAGCCAGGCTGTGTATAACAGCCGTGCTCCTGCCGCTGATCGCGTGGGTACAGTGGCAGTACCCGCGCCATCACAGGACGGATATATCCGTCCTCCTGCACGAACTAGCAGCTGCTGAGGACAGATATATCCATCCTTCGGCGTTAAGGAGTTAACAACAAATATAGAATTTTTCAGAAAACAAAATTCCCCTGAATATTGCTTTATCTCTTCATAACATTTGAAACAAAAATTCACATAAATGGAATTTAAAGGGGTTCTTCACATTTCTTAAAGGAGTTGACCCATGACTAAATTTAATATGTCTCTGTTTGATCACACTAAACATAACAATTTCTCAATTAAAATAATTTAAAAAAAAAATGCTTCTGCGTCTAGATATTGCTGTTGTATACTTGTTATGGCGCCCAATGGTGTTCTTTCAATTCTTCCTTAAAATATCCACCTGGTGTATTCAGTGCTGGGGATAAGTTGCTTCTAGTGCAACGATTCTTATTGGCTAGCTTTCACAATAGCAGGAATCACTCCCATGTACAAGAGGATTCGTGTGGTGGGACTGAGCTACTGAGCAAGTGTAGCCACCAGCTCTGAACACATTAGGTGGACATTTATAGAGGGAATTAAACAAACACCAGGTGGCACCATAACAAGTATGTAACAGCAATATCTCGATATATCCCTTTGCTGTTGGGGTTCCTCAGGCCTAAGCCCTAAGCACTCTGCTCATTTCTCTATACGCAGCCAAGCATTTAGATGTTTTGACTTCCAGTACTATCTCTACGCTGATGACACCTAGTTATATACCTATTCCCGTGACATCAGCTTCTTTGCACTACTACAAAACACCAGTGATTGTCTGTCAGCTGTATCTGTCATTATGTCCTCTCTATCTGAAATTGAATCTTTGAAAAACTAGGCTCCTTGAGTTTTCACCATCTACTGTTTCCATTTCAGTGAGTGGTACTACCGCGACTCCTAGGGAGCATGGCCACCGTGTGGGTTGTTTTTTTTTTAACTTAGATCTTTCTTTACTCTTTATATTGAATCACTTGCATGCTCATGTCATCTGCACCTCAAAAACATCTCCAAAATCGGCCCTTTTCATACTGTGAAAACAGTCAAAACTCTTATTGACACTGTGATTTATTCTGATCTTGACTACTGGAACTAATTTCTAATCTGTCTTCCCCTCACTAAACTCTTCCCACTCCAATCTATACAGTAGCCAGGCTCATCTTTCTGACAAACCACTACACCAACGCCTCTACCCTGTGCCGGTCACGGCACTAGTTGCCCATTTACTATAAATAAAATTTAAATGTATTACTGTCACCCACTTTTCTTACCTCATCTCTGTCTGCCATTCTACCCATGCTCCACCTTCTAACAACGAACTAAGGTTAACCAGAGGCGTAGCTAGGTTCTCCAGCACCCGGGGCAAAGATTCAGTTTGGCGCCCCCCCCAACCTCTTCTTCCCCCTCGCCGTGTTTGTTTTCTCTACCAATCGACGTGTCATTTCTTTTTATGTAACGCGAGCATAAAATTATTTGTACATTTTACAAGCAATATGGTCCTATACACAACACCAGAACCAAGCACGGTACATATATACAGCCCCAGAACAAATACAGCTGTGCAACCCCTGGCGTATAGGTTTGTACGGCGTAAAACTACAGCTCCCAGCATGGCCCGAACAATGATAAGGATATGCTGGGAGATGCCGTTTCACAAAAAATAAATCCTATCATAATCATCTCGCTGCAGATCATACAGTGACTACATTACTGATTAGAGGCAGAATAAACATTTACATTAAGTGACTCACCGGTGACGGCTCAGATTCTAGTTCTTTTTCTCCATCCGGTCCAGACATCTATGATGGATTTCTCCCGGCCACGACCCATTTCTGCAGTTTGCCGCTCACATGTCTTCAGCTTCTCACTTTTCCAACATTTCTGCACCTATAAATAAATATAAAGTTATCATTATACCACACACTATGCCCCTAAATATAATAGCGCCATACACTGCACCTCTAATTATAATAGCACCATACACCGTGTCCCACACACACTGTGCCCCCTGTAGATAGTGCCTGCCATAGAGCCCCCTGTAGATAGTGCCTGCCATAGAGCCCCCTGTAGATAGTGCCTGCCATAGAGCCCCCTGTAGATAGTGCCTGCCATAGAGCCCCCTGTAGATAGTGCCGCCATATAGACCACCCCTGTATATAGTGTCCCACAAATAACTCCCCCTATAGTGCTCTACAGATAGCCCACCCCTGTATATAGCCCCCTGTAGATATAGCCCACCCCTGTATCCTGTATATAGAGCTCTACAGATAGCCCAACCATGTATGTAGCCCCCCTGTAGATATAGCCCACCTCTGTATATAGTGCTCCACATATAGTCCACCCCTGTATATAGTGTTTCACAGATAGCCCACCCCTGTATATAGCCCCCCCCCTTGTACATATAGTCCACCCCTGTATATAATGCTCCACTAGATAGTCCACCCCTGTATATAGTACTCCACAGATAGCCCACCCCTGTATATACTATATACAAGGGTGGGCTATCTGTGGAGCACTATATACAGGGGTGGACTATATGTACAAGGGGGCTATATACAGGGGTGGGCTTTCTGTGGAGCACTATAGGGGGAGCTATTTGTGGGATACTATATACAGGGGTGAGCTATACACAGGGCTGGGATATACACAGGGGGGCTATATACAGGGGTGGGCTATACACAGGGGGGCTATATCTACAGAGGGGGGCTATATACAGGGGTGGGCTATACACAGGGGGGCTATATCTACAGTGGTGGGCTATACATAGGGGGGCTATATACAGAGGGGGGCTATATACAGGGGTGGGCTATACACAGGGGGGCTATATCTACAGTGGTGGGCTATACATAGGGGGGCTATATACAGGGGTGGGCTATATACAGGGGGAATATATCTACAGGGGGAATATATCTACAGGGGGAATATATCTACAGGGGGAATATATCTACAGGGGGAATATATCTACAGGGGGAATATATCTACAGGGCTGGGCTATATACAGGGCGACTATATCTACAGGGGGGGCTATCTATGGAGCACCATATACAGGGGTGGGCTATATCTACAGGGGGCTATATACTATATAGCCCACCCCTGTATATGGTGCTCTATAGACAGCCCACTCCAGTATATAGCCCCCCCTGTAGATATAGTCCCCCTGTACATAGCCCACCCCTGTATATGGTGCTCTATAGACGGCCCACTCCAGTATATAGCTCCCCTGTAGATATAGTCCCCCTGTATATAGCTCCCCTGTAGATATAGTCCCCCTGTATATAGCCCAGCAGATATAGTCCCCCTGTATATAGCTCCCCTGTAGCTATAGCCCCCCTGTATATAGCCCAGCAGATATAGTCCCCCTGTATATAGTCCCCCTGTATATAGTCCCCCTGTAGATATAGCCCCCCTGTATATAGCCCAGCAGATATAGTCCCCCTGTATATAGCCCAGCCCTGTAGATAGACACCCCCCGTAGGTAGACAAAGTCGTCGCCCCCCCCGCAGATACAGCCGCACACTTCTATTACAATTAAAAAAAAACAAAAAAAACATTTCAAAATCACCTTATTCCCGCTCCCACGCCGTCCGGCAGCCATGGAGACCTGCTCTCTTCTGCGCAGGTCTCCTGGGGGTTGAACGCGGCGTCTATGAAAGGCGCTGATTGGCTGGGCAGGATGACTTTCCCTGCCAGTCAGTCAGCGCCTTTCATCGACGGAAGCGTCACTAGTACAAAAGGTACCAGTCGCTTCATTCGTGGAGAGGCGCTGAATGGCCGGGCACGGAACGTGCCCGGTCATTCATTGCTTCTAATTGTACCTGTGTCCTTGCGACACAGGTACAATTATAGTGCAGGAGGAGGGGGCGCTGGCGCCCCCCTCTGAACTGCGCCCGGGGCAAGTGCCCCGCCTGCCCCCCCCTAGCTACGCCCCTGGGTTAACATCCTCTATAATCCGAACCTTCAACTCACAGTTTCTCGTGCTGCACCAGTCCTCTGGAAGGTGCTACTCCGGACAATCAGATTAAGCGTGCTCTGAAAACAGATCTTTTTAGGCAGGCCTATAACATACCCTAATCTGACTACTTTCCTTTGTCCTCTTATTACATTATCGCACTTCATGTCTGTCATACACAGACACTGGCTGGTGACCGGCTCATGCAGCTTTATGTGTACCACCCCATGTGTATAAAAAATGGCTGAACCATTGTACTTAACAAGCACTTTTTACATTTAGTGTCACCCCTATTTCCTTTATAGATTGTAAGCTCTTGCGCGCAGGGTCCTCACTCCTCTTGTTTGAAACGTAAATTCGTTTTGTCACCATGTAATGTCTGATATTGTTTGTACATGTTCCCTCTATACAGTAAAGTGCTGAAGAATATGTTGGCATTATATAAATAAAGATTTAATATTAGTTTTATTATTATTAGTCACAGGAACAATTATGTTTTACGTGATCTAACAGTGAAATTGAATATTGAATCGTGGGGCAATCCCTTTAAGGCCTAGTTCATCCTTGAGGAATTTTGAGGCAAATTTTGACGTGCCGGACGAACACTTGCCACATTTTTTGCTGCGTTTTTCAGCCGCGGCCATTAAGTGCCCCGGGCAAAAATGCAGCGAAACCCACTTTCTCTGCCTTCCATTGATGTCCATGGGAGGTCAGAGACGGAAACGCCTTAAGAAAGTGCATGACGCTTCTTTTTCCCATGATCGTTTTTTCTGCTACAGGAAAAAGACGCCTCCGCCTCCATTGAAATCAATGGGAAGTGTTTTCGGCCATTTTTTGTCCCTGTGTGAATGAAGCCTAGGGCCTTATTCACACAAGCGTGTTAAACGTCCGTGTGACAGACGTTGAAACAACAGCCGTCACACAGACCTATATAATTCAATGTGGCCGTTCACACGACCGTTGTTTCAAAGGACCGTGTGAAGGGTCCGTGACAAAATAAGACATGTCCTATTTTTTCACGCTTCACGCATCCCTCCATAGACTCTAGTCTATGGGGGATGTGTGATAACGCGTCCCGCAGCGCAGAGCACGGATGCACTTCGGACGTGATAAACACCCGAGATACGCTACGCTCGTGTTAGTCCAACCTAACTGTGTTTTTGTACATTTTTTTTATTGAACTTTTGATACAAAGCAAAATGGGCACTAAAATTCATGCACATTTGTAATTTATAATAATGCACTTAGAATTTGTTCCCTTAGCTGTAATTTACAGACAACTAAATTTTGGTACCTGAGTTGAGATCTTCGTGACTGTATGGACATGCTTAGAAGATACTCTGTACATCCACTGCAGACACTACATTCTCTGCGTCAACAAACATAGCATATTCACTACATACAGCTGCAGTCCTAGCGATCTCAAGTTACATTACTTTTACAGCTAGTGGCGGAACAGGATGGTGCAGAAGGCAGGGCTTCCAGAATGTGCCCCAACTCCCCACCATTGGCCACTGAAGTTTAGCTGTTGGTTATTGTTTAATTGCCCCCTGTCACCCATTTTTCCCACTAATCTCTAGGATTCTTATGTATAACATATTGCCCATACCCTCCACACCTGTGCAGGGCCCACTGACCACTCTAACACACATCTGTGTATATATATACACACACACATATTCGCTGGACAAACCCCAGGAGCCAAGTAGCCAATGCACCTAGGATTTTACTGCTGGCTCCTTACTATTTGGGTTTTTCTATATTAGTGTCTATGTTAACTCTTATTGTCTGGCTATGTTGCTTGCTGATCTCTCCAATCAGCAATTTCTCACTTTAGGAAAGCACAGGTTGGTAACAATGGGCACCCTACTAATGCACTAAAGGAGACTGCTTCTCATGCTTTGGAACCTACCGCATTATCAGACATACCGTCCAATTGGTTGTACAAAGAGATTTAGGCTCCCTGCATATGTAGCAGATTTGTTGCAGATTTTCCAACCAGATTTGCGGGCAGAAAATCTGCAGTGGAAGAATGTTGTAGGCAAGTGAATGGGATCTAAAAAAATCTCATCCATCTGCTGCTGAACATTTTGCACAGAAATTTGTAAATCTGCAGCATGCTTACTCTCCTCTGAATGTTTAGGGCAAGGCCCCACGTGGCGGAATTGCTCTGGAATTCCGCTGCGGACACTCCGCAGCGTTAATCCGCAGCGGACCCATTTCTCCATTGCCTTCCACTGCTTTTTAGTAGTGTTCGTTTAGACGATGCGGAAAATTCCGCTGCGGAACATAGGCTGCGGTGCGGAATTTGGTGTCCGCAGCATACAATGGTTGTTGCGGACGTTTGGCGGACTGGTTGCGGACTCATTGCGGAAGTTCTCCATTGACTTCAATGGAGATTCTAAATTCCGCAATGAAGTCCGCAGATGTCATGTACATGTTATGTGTGCTGCGGAGCGTATTGCTTTTTTAACATGACATTTCTTCATTCTGTCTGGACCTATGTATTTCTAGGTCTACAGCCAGACTGAGGAAGTCAATGGGGCTCCCGTAATTACGGGTGACTACGTGTGTGTACCCATAATTACGGGTGACTACGTGTGTGTGCACCCATAATTACGGGTGACTACGTGTGTGTGCACCCGTAATTATGGGAGCGTTGCTTGGCGACGTCAGTAAATAGTCACTGTCCAGGGTGCTGAAAGAGTTAAGTGATCGGCAGTAACTGTTTCAGCACCCTGGATAGTGACTACCGATCACAATATACATCAACCTGTAAAAAAAATAGAAGTTCATACTTACCGAGAACTCCCTGCTTCTTTCTCCAGTCCGGCTTCCCAGGATGACATTTCAGTCTAAGTGACGGCCGGTAAGTATGAAATTCTTTTACTTTCACTAGGGAAAGTGCTGTCCCTTCTCTCTATCCTGCACTGATAGAGAGAAGGGAAGTACTTTCACCTCAATACGCAACGGCCAGTCCGCATCAATTTACTGCACATTTTGGGCAGATCCGCAACAGAATCTGCAACGCAGATTCTGTGAGGCATTGATGCGGACAGTTGCGGAAGAAATACGCTACGTGGGGCAATGCCCTTACACTTTTCAATAAAATAGGGGTGAAATCTGCAGCAAAATCTGCACTACAATCCACACGTATAACATGCAGATTTTGTGTGGGTAACCTTGGGCCTCGTTCACACAGTGTAGATTTGCTGCGGATTTTGCATTCATTTTTAAAGCCAAAACCAAAATTGGATCCCGAAGACCAAACCTTTAAGGCCTTCCTTTATATATTTCTTCTGTTTAGGTTCCATTCCTGGTTTTGGTTTAGAAAATGCATGCAAAATCGGCAACAAATCTTCACTATGTGAACAAGGTCTTAGGGTATGTTTCCACAGGCAGGATACGCTGCAGATTTTCCACAACGGAAAATGAACACAGAAATCAGTCACAGAAATCTGCAAATTGCATTTTTGGTGTGCATATTGCTGTGGAAACTCAGTGTAGCTGCGGAAATCATTTTAGATTTAGTGTCTAGCGGTGATTGTAGAAAACATGATTCGGAGTTGCGGGTTTACTGCGATTTTAACTGCAGAATTGCAGCGGAATCACTATAAAAACCGCATCAAAATACAGTTTACAATTTTGCTTATTAATTTTTTTGCTCCCTGTATAAGACTATGGGGAAAAAAACGCAGCATCTCCACTCATAAATTATGTGCAGAAGTGAGCTGCAGTGTGGGGATAAGATTGATTGAAATCACATCCACTTCCTGCTACAGTAAACGCTGCAGATTTTCAGCACGTTAATCCATGGTGGAAAATCTGCATCATATCTGGTCTGTGGGAACAGACCCTTGCCTGGTTCCGCACATTGTGTACTTGTATCGATTTTTATTCAGTTTTTTTTATTTTTATTAAAGCCAGAAGTGGATCCAGCAGGAAGGAGAAGTATACATTTTTTTTTTATATTTCACATTCCTTTTGAAGCCACTTCTGGCTTTGACTCAAAAATTTACTTTTTTTTGGCGTTGTTTTTATACATAAATTGAGTCCTCCCCCCTTTCTTAACGGTGCCTTTAGTGGCCACCTACTCTGTTAACCCCCTGTCCTGGAACGGAATTGCTTCACATTCATGTTCATGTGGGAGTCATAGGTTTGACTGCGTTGTACAACAAAATTAACCCTCTTGCTTTAATTGTTCATCTATATATTATCTATCTCACTATTGAAATGGTTAAAGGGGAATCAATTTACTCAATCCTGCTACTCAATCGACGAAGTAGCAGGTATCGCTAAGATCTGCAAATGCAAGTTATCAAATTCTCAAGCACCTAGCTCCCATCTGTGGCATGTGGGAAGGGGCATAAAAGCCAGATTGAAAGCAAAGTTTTTTAGCCATATGAAACGTCAAAATTCGGATCAAGTGGTGTGGGATGATTGTGTGATGCCTCGTGTTCGTCGTCTTGACATGTGTCTCCACTTGTCGCAAACTGAGAAGGACAGAATCCTTGAACTGAGAGAACTTGGTTTATTACTTCGGCAGATCGCTACGCGCCTAGGCCGAGATGTCAGATCTGTTGAATATTGCGTGTCCTGGAGGTTGGGAGAACACCAACAAACAGGAATGACAGCAAGAGGTGCGTGGAGGCGAACCTCTGCACGGATGGATCGTCTAATTAAAAGAATGGCTTGGCATTGCATTTATTTCTTCGTGGAACCAGTGGTACGGCCATTTCTCCAAAGTGTCCCAGAAGCCGTTTTTCAAAGGGATAACGCCAGACTGCATGTTGCTCGTGCTACTGTGAGCAGCCTGCGTGGCCTACACAGGCTACCATGGCCTACAGCGTCTCTGGATCTAGCACATCTGGGGAGTCATTGGTCGGCAAATGCAAAGGGAGCTGACAGCAGCCAATCTTGAGGATTTGCATGCCCAAGTGCCTTCAGCACGGCATAACATTCCTTAGACAACCATTAATAACCTCATTGATAGCATGCCAAGGCGTGTAAGAGCGTGTATTTCTGCGAGTGGCACTCATACTCAATACTGAATAAATCAAATACCATTTTTTTTATAATATGTCTTTAATTTGTCTTTATTAACATGTCTATCGATCCTGTGATTTCCACAACTCCAAAACTTTTCCTTCTTGGTGTTGCAATTTCAATGTTGAGGAGTGTATATACTGTATAGTAAAATAATACAGGTCAATGGAGGCTGAAATAGGGATTTGTATTAAAGGATTATTTCCATCACAGAAAGTGATGGTATATCACTAGCATATGCCATCATTTTCTGATCGGTGGGGTGTACAACTGCAGGGACCCTGAGTTTGCTTTAACCATTCAAAGTTGTTTTTTCCTGCACAGAGGCATTGCAGGGAATAACATCCCCTTTATTTTTAGAAGCAAGGGAGTCCAAGAAGTAATGACAACCAATCAGACAGTAATGGCATATTCTTGCAATCCTGTGATGGGAGCAACCCTTTAAAGTATTTTAACCTCCAT
The DNA here is from genome assembly GCF_050947455.1 of Rhinoderma darwinii. Taxonomy (NCBI): domain Eukaryota; kingdom Metazoa; phylum Chordata; class Amphibia; order Anura; family Rhinodermatidae; genus Rhinoderma; species Rhinoderma darwinii. The sequence goes on from NC_134692.1 coordinate 57,725,746, forward strand.
TATCTTACATGCAGGAGCGCTGTTGAAGCAGCAGTGAAAAAAAACTGTCCGCAGTGGAATTCAACAGCAATTCCACCACGTCTGAATGTGCCCTTACAGCCCTTTATTGGATAATTGATTTTCCTAAAGCCGCAATAATCAATAAATAACACAATACAGGTTGAAATGAGCAAAAGTAACAAACATATATTAAAATAAGCAACTTTCTTATAGAACAAATTGGCATTTTTTAAGAATTTATGCTATTAAGACTTTTTTAAAACCTGGATTTCCAATCTGAAATAATTGACTTTACAAGAAGAATATCTGAAGGCGGAAAAACGTGCATGGATTTGTCAATAAGGCACTTTCTGAAGGTCGTCTAAGGTGTAGTGCTCCAGTAAAAAGAAGATTTGTATTCCATTATTTTTATGACTCTTCATTGTACATATTTTAAATATTGCAAATTGGATTTTATTAGGTATCTCCTACACTGTCAACCTAATTGAAGCTTAATTACATTTCACATTTGTATCCCAGTCCAGAAAGCTATGCTCTACCCACACTTCAGGTAGAATTCAATTTTACAATCATTATCTTGTTGTTTAATGGTTTCTCCATTCTGCAAAGGTTAATATCTGCAGGAATGCTTGAAAAGGTTAATAGATTGATTTGTGACCAAAATGCTCTTGCAGTTTTTATTTATCTTTTCCTTTTCCCAATGTCATTAAACAGGAGCAGATATATTTAAACTGTTTTAGTGAATTCTATCTTTAAAGTTGTTCCCTTGTGGTTATGGCATTTTGATAAAGAATACTTCACATCATGCAGCTCCATGCTTTTGTTCACACTTAATGATCCCTGTGCCTGGATTTTTATCTTTTAAAGTATGAGTTACACATTCATAGTATTGTGCAATGTGCTACAATAGAAAAAAAAAAAACATATTTAAAGAAAACTACAGTAATAACATTGATGGAACCTCTATAGGAAATCCGTGTTAATCAGGCTTGATAATTGTAGAATGTAAATGAATACATTTCATATAATACATTTCTTATTATAAGGCTTATTTAGGTAAAGTAGATCACATTGTTACCTAGTACAGTTGAAAAAATACATATGTCTATCAAGTTCAACCAAGGAATGGGAGAAAGTGAAGGGATGTGGGGAACTTTGTTTTACCCCTATTGAACCAGAGGTTGATTAAAAATAAAATAAAAAATGATGCATCACTTCCAACATCATTTGTTGTGATATTTGGTTCTGGTCCTATCTTTTAGTCCAACTCCTAATGTCAGGGATCATTACCATGTATATTGTTTGAAAAATATTATCCTCACACATATGTATATACATTTCAGTTCTTTGTGTAATATACTGATATATAATAAGTTCTTTGTTCATGTCGGACACACCTATGGAAGACACCGCCCCCTGGAATGCAAGAAGAGTGAGTCTGAGAACTTGCAGCTGAGAAGCCGGTGGGGGCTTGGGCACTCCCACATCTCTAGGGAGGAGGCAAGTGTCTTTTCCTGTGTTTCTTTGTTCTGAATAAAGTTTCAGTTCTCTTCTTGTCTGATCGAGGGAAAGCTGTGTACCAAACATCTCTGGCTGGTTTACTTCTTTCCAGGCATGCCTTCAGCTTTCAATTTACAGAGGTGGTTATTCGGTGTGAAATAACAGGGGACGGAAGTCACCCTGAAATACGGACCTGACACGAACATTGCCTTTCAGCCTAGATTCCAGTCTTGTCCCCTGGTATCATATCTCACACATATCTGGCTCATTTCCTAATGTTCCTGTTTGACTATGCTTCTCACAATCACTGTGTCCCTGTCTGTGCAACTAACTGGTCAGATACTACCTTAAGGGGTACAACCTAGGGACTCCCTTAAAGCAAAATCTTTAAAAGCTTTGTACACCTTTAAAAACTTTTTTTTAATATAAAAATGTGTATCAGTGTGTTTGGTGCAACTTTCTTCTTACTTTTTATTAAAAATTATTTTTACTTTTTAAGATACAGCTGCTTTGTATCCTGTATATAGAGCAGCTGTATCTAGCAATGAAACCTGTATCTGTCAGGTCAGCAACATTTATGGATTCAGTGTCAGTAGGTCCTGCGTGTCTCTGACACACAAGATCGAGCTGTTACCGATCACATCTAAGTTCATAACTTAGACGCGATTGATAACAGGTGGTTCTTGGTTTTGTTTTTTTGTTTTTTACTTAAACAGTGTATTTTAGTGTTTTGTGAAACTTTGTAATTTATTTTTATTAAAAAATTATTTTTACTTTTTCAGATACAGCTTCTATGTATTATGGATATATGGAAGCTGTATCGTGCGCTGAAACCTGAACTCATCAGGTCAGCGGGACTGATGGGTTTGGTGACAGCGAGTCCTGCATGTCTCTGACTTGCAGGATCCGCCTGTGATCAATCACATCTAAGTTTATAACTTAGATGTGATTGATAACAGGTGGATCCTGTGTGTCAGAGGCATGCAGGAACCGCTATCACCGAAACCATCAGTCCCGCTAACCTGACAGATTCAGTTTTCAGCACACGATACAGCTTTTATGTATCTAGGATACATTGAAGCTGTATCTGAAAAAGTTAACATAATTTTTAATAAAAATAAATTACAAAGTTGCACAAAACACTAAAATACATTGTTTTAGTTAAAAAAATAAAAATAAAAAAGGCTTCAAATGTTTACATAGTCTTTACACATTTTATATACTGTATATTTGATACTGTATTTTTATGGGCTCCCTTCAAAGAGACCTAAATAAAGTATATGGAATAGTTATTTCAAGTCAATGGAATCGGTATCAATCCGAGTCATGACAATGTTAGTACAGCAAATTGAAGGGACTTCCTCATATAAGTCATGAGCCATTGAACATACTATTTACACAATAAAGTATTTAAATAATTTATAAGATAAGTTTACATTAGGATGTTGGACAAAACTAGATCACTTTTGGAAACTCAATTCTGATGGTAAATAAGTGTATATATTTTAATTTTGTTGTTGCTGGTCCTTTAAGGATTGCTTCCGCCATCTGTCAAACAGTATTAAGATCTTATGGCACCCTTGTGAATGAATTCTTGGCATTCCTTGATAGAGATAACTTCTACAGCTACAACTGTAGAAAATCAATATCCATTTAATTAGCAGCATGTGCCCATTTGTTACAGTGATAGTTAGATAAGCAGTTTTAATGTATTAGTCAGTAAGTTCTGCATGTGAACAATTTTATTCTTACAGGAAATGCCACTGGACACTCTTAATGTTGAAGAATATCTTTTTCCAAAGCTCAAGAGAAAAAAGAAGGAAAATAAGCTTTACAAAAACCTGCGGACTGGCCCTACCATCAATCATGAAGTAATACTGAAGTGTTGCATGTCCTCTACCCAGTATGTCCTCTCCACATAAATGAGAGATTTGGATGTCTCCTTGATGGCATATTGGAGAATTGCTTCAGACCACTGGCCATATAACTCTGCTGGCAATAAAACATTAAATGGGAACATTTTCAGGAAAGTTAAGATGAATCTTGTAAAATAGCATGTTTTACGACTGCTCTGCCTAACTCTTGAACATCACAGAGCAGTGTGAATATAAGGGTATTGATGAATTCTCTGTTTTATGACTTGCACACTTGAGAATAATTGATTTCTTTCAGCTTCTCATGGCAGCTACAGTCTGTGGGAGTCAATATGAGTGGATTAGGTTTCCCTATTTCAAATAATAGTTTAGGGATGATGGATTATCACTAAATTGAAAGTTTCAGGTTATTAACATGGACATTAAGCACCAAAGAGTTGAACATGCCAACTCTACATCTGACACTTATGAAATTAGGTTCTTGTATAAGTGAAAACCTTATAGATGTTAAATAAGAGACCAAAGGAAATGTGGTTGTTATAAATCTTATTAATAAAATACAAAATGCATATTGTCAAACATACACATACACAAGCTGAAGGAGTCAGTTGACACTCGAGGAAGGGTAGAGATGATACTGGGGAGGGCAGATATAATAACAGGGAAGATAATACTGGGGGAAGAGATAATGCTAAGGAAGTCAGATGATACTGGAGGGGAAGAAAGAGATGATACTGGGGAGGAAAGAGATAATATTGGGGGAAATGATACTGGGGTGAAGATAACACAGTGGAGTCAGATTATACTGGAGGGAGGGGAGAGATAATACTGGTTGAGATAATACTGTGGGAGTCAGATGATACAGGAGGGAAGGAAGAAATGATAATCGGGAAGGGAGAGAATACTGGGGGTAGATGATACTGGGGGAAAGTCAGATGATAATACTGGAGGGGGGCAGCTGAAAATATTACTGCACTTGGCACCATGTAAACAAAGGCCCGACCGAACCTGACAATAAGTCCACATAGGCAGAAACACAACATTTTTAATCTGGACCATTGGGAAATTGACATTATTTTTCATTTTAGATGCCTGAGGACAAACTTTGGGAACCTTTAAATTTAAACTTTATGTTACTTATGGTATATGAATTAGATAATACTGCTGTAATTTTTAGTAATTCTTTTTTTTTTTTAATCATCCCATACCTTTGGTCTCATGCACATGGCAGAGCTGTGTGTAGAAAGTCTTCTAGTACTGTAGCTCTGTACTACTACTGGCCATACTCTATACAGCGCTGTATTGAAATGCTTTTTAGAGGATAATGACTCTAAAACAAGGAGCATGCGCCATATGAAAATCAGAGTTCATACTAAGCCATGAGATTCCTGTGTGCAAACTCTATTCTTATATATAATACCATATCACCACAGCTCCGTGTTAAAACGAAAGTAATTTTTTAGATTTTTTTCTCTGGGAATCACAAGAATTAGTGTCAGTACTTTTTATGAAAGCTACTAACTTTACTCCATACTGTGCTCACAATTCTTCAACGTGGAGCAAAAGAAGGTAATGTAGGGTACATAATATCATTGCCACAGAAAGATCCTAATGTTTCGGCCTCTAGTCTATCACCTAAACGTTCTGATTTTGAGCCCAGTTGATGCTTTCTTCTTCATCTTGGGCTTTCTCTATAAGGGTATGTGCACACGTAGTGACCAAAAACGTCTGAAAATACAGAGCTGTTTTCAAGGGAAAACAGCCCCTGATTTTCAGACGTTTTTTGAGCAACTCGCATTTTTCGTGGCGTTTTTCGCGCCGTTTTCGCGGCGTTTTTTACGTCCGTTTTTGGAGCTGTTTACATTGGAGTCTATGAGAAAACAGCTCCAAAAACGTCTAAAGAAGTGTCCTGCACTTCTTTTTACGAGGCGTAATTTTACGCGTCGTAATTGCCGTACGACGCGTAAAATTACGCGTCGTGGGAACAATACAGCGTTATACCCATAGAAAGTAATGGGCAGATGTTTGACAACGTATTTGAGACGTATTTTCAGACGTAAAACGAGGCAAAAAACGCCTCGTATACGTCTGAAAATAGGTCGTGTGAACCCAGCCTTATGATCCAGATAGAGCTGCCAAAGATACAGTCTCTGTGCAAGGGCAAGCTTTCAATAGCAGAGTATTGCACTTAGTTTCATCAGTGGGCCACCGATTCTAAATGAAATGATCCTGCTCTTGGGGTCAGTTATGTCTGGGTTTATGGGATGTGGTCAAAAACATACTAGTACAATACCCTCCGCCTGAAACCTTGGAATATGCAATGCTCCTAGTCATTCATGTTGATCAACATCTAAAGGAACATCATCAAGAGCGGGCATCTGTCTCCAATTTCTTTTTGACTGCTAGTCAAGCATCAGAGCAACCAATACAGATAAGTTCCACAAAACCATGACTGTGAATCAGTGGCGGATCATCATATGGGCGGTTCGGCCCAAACCGCACATGATTTTAGAAAATCACATTGCAGCACGCTATTGCCGCTAATGGGGAGGAGGGGGAGTCTGGGAGGGAATAGGGCCGCTGCTAATGGGAAGGGCAGGGCCGCACCGTCCGCACTGCTGCCTCTCTGAGGGGGCGGCGGCGCAACTGAAAGCAGCCGCCGCCACCCCGTCTTGCACTAATTGTACCTGCGTCTATAGAAGCAGGTACTATTACATGCAATAGCGCTGAATGGCCGGGTACGTTCCGTGCCCGACCATTCAGCACCTTACAATGATGCTGACTGGCAGGGCAGAATGAGTTGTTCCACCAATCTGCACCTTTACACTTGAAAGATGCTGATTGGCGGGGGAAGTCATTCTGCCCTGCCAATCAACAACGGTAGCGTCGTGATGACATTATCACACTGCTTCCGTTGTTGAAGGGTGCTGATTGATGGGTATGTCATTCTGCCCTGCCAATTAGTGCCTTTCAATTACGCAAGCGGCACGATTGCGATATCGCACCGCTTGCGTCGCTCAGCCCAGCAGACCTGCTCACAAGAGAGAAGGCCTGCATTGACACAGGACAGCATGGGAACGGGATCACGGTGAATATGTAAAGTTTGTTGCTTTCAACTAAAAAGTGTGGGCAGCATTATCTACAGGAGGGGGGAGCTATATGTAGGGCACAATATACAGGGGAGGCTTCTTGTGGGCCACAATCTACAGGGGGACTATATGTGGGGCACTATATACAGGGTGTGCTATATGTAGAGCACTATCTTCAGAGGGCTATATGTGGGGCAAAATTGACAGGGGAGGCTTTATGTGGAACACAATCTACAGGGGGACTATATGTAGGGCATTATATACAGGGCGCGCTATATGTAGAGCGCAATCTACATGGGTCTATATGTAGGGCAAAATCTACAGGGGAGGCATTATGTGGGACACGATATACAGGGGGACTATATGTAGGGCACAATATACAGGGGGTATTATATGTATAGCGCTATCTTCAGGGGGCTATATGTGGGGAACTATCTACAGGGGGCTCCATGGGGGCACTATCTATGGGAGCACTATCTACAGGGGGCTCTATTGGGGCACTATCTATGGGAGCACTATCTATGGGAGCACTATCTAGAGGGGCTCTATGGGGGCACTATCTACAGGGGGCTCTATGGGGGCACTATCTACAGGTAGCACTGTGTGTGTGTGTGTGTGTGTGTGTGTGTGTGTGTGTGTGTGTGTGTGTGTGTGTGTGACACAGTGTATGGTGCTATTATAATCAGGGACACAGTGTTTGGCGTTATTATAATTAGAGGTGCAGTGTATGGGGCTATTATATATAGGGACGTATTGTGCGGCACCATGATAACTTTATCTTTGTTTATAGATGCAGAAATGTTTGAAAAGTGGGAAGCTGAACATATCTGAGCGGAAAACTGCAGAAATTGGTCGTAGCTGGGAGAAATCCATCATAGAGGTCTGGACCAGAGGGAGAAGAAAAGAGAAAAAGAAGAACTAGTATCTGAAATGAAGTCACCGGTGAGCAACTTAATGTAAATGTTTAGTCTTCCTCTAATCAGTAATGTAGTCACTGTATGATCTGCAGCAAGATGATGGGTGGTATGACATTTTTTGGGGGGAAACAGCAACTCCCAGCATATCCTTACCATTGTTCGGGCCATGCTGGGAGCTGTAGTTTTATCCATACAAACCTATACATCAGGGGTTGCACTAAATTGAGCTGTATTTGTGCTGGTGCTGTATATATGTACTGAAATGGTTCTAGTGCTGTATATATGTACTGAGCTTGGGTCTGGTGTTGTATATATGTACTGAGATTTGTTCTAGAGCTGTATATATGTACTGAGCTTGGTTCTGGTGCTGTATTTATGTACTGAGCTTGGTTCTGGTGCTATATACACTACCGTTCAAAAGTTTGGGGTCGCCCAGACAATTTTGTGTTTCCATGAAAACTCACACTTATATTTATCAAATGAGTTGCATAATGAATAGAAAATATAGTCAAGACATTGACAAGGTTAGAAATAATGATTTTTATTTGAAATAATAATTTTCTCCTTCAAACTTTGCTTTCGTCAAAGAATGCTCCATTTGCAGCAATTCCAGCATTGCAGACCTTTGGCATTCTAGCTGTTAATTTGCTGAGGTAATCGGGAGAAATTTCACCCCATGCTTCCAGAAGCCCCTCCCACCAGTTGGATTGGCTTGATGGGCACTTCTTGCGTACCGTACGGTCAAGCTGCTCCCACAACAGCTCTATGGGGTTGAGATCTTGCGACTGCGCTGGCCACACCATTACAGCTAGAATACCAGCTGCCTGCTTCTTCCCTAAATAGTTCTTGAATAATTTGGAGGTGTGCTTTGGGTCATTGTCCTGTTGTAGGATGAAATTGGCTCCAATCAAGCGCTGTCCACAGGGTATGGCATGGCGTTGCAAAATGGAGTGATAGCCTTCCTTATTTAAAATCCCTTTTACCTTGTACAAATATCCCACTTCACCAGCACCAAAGCAACCCCAGACCATCACATTACCTCCACCATGCTTGACAGATGGCGTCAGGCACTCTTCCAGCATCTTTTCAGTTGTTCTGCGACTCACAAATGTTCTTCTTTGTGATCCAAACACCTCAAACTTCGATTCGTCTGTCCATAACACTTTTTACCAATCTTCCTCTGTACAATGTCTGTGTGCTTTTGCCCATATTAATCTTTTCCTTTTATTAGCCAGTCTCAGATATGGCTCTTTCTTTGCCACTCTGCCCTGAAGGCCAGCATCCCGGAGTCGCCTCTTCACTGTAGACTGTGACACTGGCGTTTTGCGTGCCAGTTGAGGACCTGTGAGGCGTCTATTTCTCAAACTGGAGACTCTAATTTACTTGTCTGGTTGCTCAGTTGTGCAGCGGGGCCTCCCACTTCTCTTTCTACTCTGGTTAGTGCCTGTTTGTGCTGTCCTCTGAAGGGAGTAGTACACACCGTTGTAGGAAATCTTCAGTTTCTTGGTAATTTCTCGCATGGAATAGCCTTCATTTCTAAGAACAAGAATAGACTGTCGCGTTTCACATGAAAGCTCTCTTTTTAAAGCCATTTGGAGAGTTTAATCGAACCCACAAATGATATGCTCCAGATTCTCAACTAGCTCAAAGGAAGGTCAGTTTTATAGCTCCTCTAAACAGCAAAACTGTTTACAGCGGTGCTAACATAATTGCACAAGGATTTTCAAGTGTTTTCTAATCATCCATTAGCCTTCTAACACAGTTAGCAAACACAATGTACCATTAGAACACTGGAGTGATGGTTGCTGGAAATGGGCCTCTATACACCTATGTAGATATTGCATTAAAAACCAGACGTTTGCAGCTAGAATATTCATTTAGCAGATTAACAATGTATAGAGTGTATTTCTGATTAATTTAATGTTATCTTCATTGAAAAAAAACTGTGCTTTTCTTTCAAAAATAAGGAAATTTCTAAGTGACCCTAAACTTTTGAACGGTAGTGTATATGTACTGAGTTTGGTTCTGGGGCTGTATACATGTATTGAGCTTGGTTCTGGAGCCATATATGTCAGAGCTTGGTTCTGGAGCTGTAATTATATTAAATATATTTATAGTAACAAAATTGCAGGGCAGATGGAATAGTTTTCAGGCGTAGTTTTAACCCCTTGAACCTCCACCATACAGTAATACATGACCTGACAATATTTCCAAACATTCTCCTGTATGTTTTTTTCAGATGCAGCAAAATCTATAAAATCAACTTTTAAAACGGTGCACACTATATGCTAATTGCTCATTAAGGGTCATGGGTCGGTGATGCTATCCTGAAGAGTCACATCGTCCTGCCGCCAAACCCACCTTTCCATTTGTGATTGACATCCCCCGGCTGTTATACTTCACTACCAGTCTCCTCCAACTTTCTTGGATGCGCCATTGCCTTGTACTGCTTGGGCACGCACCGTGCAGCGAGGTGTACTCTGCCCGGTTGCACCCCGCATGCCAGTACAAGGCAACAGCACATCTGCAGGAATTGGGGGAGGCTCCTAGTGATGTAGAACAGCCAGGGGGATGTCAATCAAAATCTGGGGGTCGCCATTTAAGTTTTCGCCTCAGGCAGCAGAAAAGCTAGAATCGGCCCTGGGAGAGGGACAGCATTTGCAGGGGCGGGATAGGGCTAGCAGACGTGCATCACAATAGGCACGTCTGCTAGTGGTAGAAGTTAAAACACGCCTTTCTGATAATGCACGCACCGCCAGAGAGGAACAGGAAAGCAGGGCGGTGGTCATGTGGTGGGGTTAGTGTGGTACTCGCCTCGTGCCCCAGTCAACTTTAAACTGATCGGCCAATGCTAGGGAGGAATTCGATTAATTATATAGCCAGTGGGGGTCCACCTAACTCACTGCAGAGGACTCTATGGGGCGGATAATAATATCCCCCCATAGAGCACTCAGCAGTCAGACTCTCAACACCCCCCTGCAGTATAATAAATACTGAGGACTCTATGGGGGATGGGGGGATTACTCCCCCCTTCATATAGGTCCTATGCAGTTACTTATATGGTTAGACCCCCCTTTCAGTATAATCCCCCCTTCCCTTAGAGCCCACAGTAGTTACTAATATATTGCAAGGGGAGGTTGTCTGACTGACTGCTGGGGGATCTATAGAGGGGGTCTTAGCGACTAACTGCTGAGGTCTCTATGGAAGGGATATCCCCCCCACGGAGACATCAGAGTCAGACACTCAAACCCCCCTATAGAGCCCTCAGCAGCCAGTCAGACAATCTGACCTCCCCTTTGTAAAGGATCTGCCAGACACAGCTTCTGTGTCGACGCCCGTGGTTAATCAGTCTGCACCTGCTCCTAATTCTGATAGAGTGACTCGATCTACTATCACTCAGGCTGGTAGGCTCAGGAGTGGAAGAACCTATCACAGCCTGGCCAGATGGCCGGGGGCCGGTCTATTTATACCTTCATTTCCTGCTTGTGTCTGCCTGTGATTCTTTCCTTTTTCCTGGCTCTGCTGCTCCTGCTATTGTTATTGACCTTGCTTTATTTTGACCCTGGCTTTACTGACGACGCTCCTGCTCTGCTTTTGGTACCTCGTACACTCCTGGTTTGACTCGGCTCATTCACTACTCTTGTTGCTCACGGTCTTGCCGTGGGCAACTGCCCCATTTCCCTTTGCTTCTGTGCACCCTTGTGTGTTTGTCTGTCATGCTCATATTGAGCGTAGGGACCGTCGCCCAGTTGTACACCGTCGCCTAGGACGGGCCATGCAAGTAGGCAGGGACTGAGTATCGGGTAGATTAGGGCTCACCTGTCTGTCTTCCTACCCCGTCATTACACCCTTGCAATATAATCTCCCCATAAAGCCCTCAATAGTTATATTAGTACAAGGGGAGGGGTGTCTGACTACCTAAAGGGGTTTTCCCATTAGGGACAGTTATTACATATCTGCAGAATATGTCATAAATGTCAGATGGATGCGGGTCCCACCTCTGGGGCCCACACCTATCCCTAGAACGGGGCCCCCCCAAACCCCGTTCTACCTCTTTCTGCTCTCGCTGCATCCCGGCCATTTTCTGACTTCATTGTCGGGAGTTACAAAAACAGCGTAGCATGCTGAGCTACACTGTATCCGTAACTCCCATTGAACTGAATGGTAGTTACGGAAACAGCATAGCTCGCATGCTACGCTGCTTCCGTAACTGCCATTCACTACTATGAGAGTTGTGAAAAGTCCATGGTCAGGATGTGGCTGAGAGGCAGCGATCGCAGAAAGAGGTAGAACGGGTTTAGGGGGCCCGGTTCTAGAGATAGGTGCAGGTCCCAGAGGTGGGACTCGCATCTATCTGACAGGATCCACAGGATATGTCATAAATTTCCCTCACGGGAAAACCCCTTTAAAGTGTAACTAAACTTCTAAAAAACTCCTGACATGTCATAGTGAAATGTCAGAAGTTTTGATCGGTGGGGGTCCAAGCACTCAGACCCCCATGGATCGCTAAAACAAAGTGGCAGAAGCGCTCAGGTGAGTGAGCAGCAATTTTGTTTCTGATCGTCTTTCCTCTGTTGGCCGAGCAAGCGGTGTACGGGCTCAAGAAAAAGCGTGTGAGTCCGTACACCACTCAGAGGAAAGACGATCAGAAATGAAGTGGAACAGTGCTCACCCGAGCACTCCTGCCGCTTTGTTTTAGTGATCGGTGGGGTCTCAATGCTCGAGCCCCTATCGATCAAAACTTCTGACATATCACTGTGACATGTCAAAAGATTTTGAAAAGTTTAGTTACACCTTGGGGACTGAATTTATTGGTCTGAATTAATGTATGGGCCTGGGGTCTTAATTTTCTTAGGAGTTTGGTCTCAAGTATAAAACAATTTAGGGTGTTTAGTTTCTGAATTTTTGTGTTGCTATAGACTCTGAAAATGGCTGTAGAATTGAGGCTGTAGAATTGTGCCGCTTAGTTTGTGATGTGCTTTTCTCGGGAAAGCCGAGCAAGCGGTGTACGGACGTACACCACTTCGAGGAATGCCGATCAGAAACGAATCGGCGCAGAATTCAATCGTGCGCTTCTGCCGCTTCACTTTAGCGATCAGTGGGGGTCTAAGTGCTCAAACCCCCCACCGATTAAAAGTTCTGACATATCACTATGGCATGTTAAAACTTTAGTTACACTTTAACCCGTTAGTGACTGGCCCATAGTCTTTTTACGTCGGTCACTAACGGGCCTTATTCCGATGCCATAGACTTTTTACGTCGCGGCATCGGAATAAGTAAACAGAGCAGGGAACTGTCAAATCTCCCTGCTCTCCTCTGCCAGAGGCAGCTGAGGGCTGGGGGCGTCCCTGCTCTGCCGGGTGAGATCGATATTAGTATCGATCTCACCCGTTTAACCCCTCAGATGCGGTGCTCAATAGCGTGCACCGCATCTGAGTGGTTTTGGAGAGAGGGAGGGAGCTCCATCTCTCTCCCACCGACACCCGGCGATAAGATCGCCGAGTGTCTGTGTCTGCAATGGCAGCCGGGGGCCTAATAAAGGCCCCCAGGTCTGCCTGGAGCGACTGCCTGCTAGATCATGCCGCAGGCATGACCTAGCAGATGCCCGTCCGTTTTAAACGGACAGGCATAATATACTGCAATACAAAAGTATTGCAGTGTATTATAATAGCGATCGGAGGATCGCATAGTGAAGTCCCCTAGTGGGACTAGTAAAAAAGTAAAAAAATAAGTTTAATAAAGTTAATAAAAAAAGAATGTGAAAAAAAAATGAAAAACCCACTTTTCCCCCTTACAAACTGCTTTAGTATTAAAAAAACAAAATAAAGTTAAAAAGTTACACATATTTGGTATTGCCGCGTCCGTAACGACCCTGACTATAAAGCTATTACATTACTTAACCCGCACGGTGATTGCCGTAAAAATGAAATAAAAAAAGACGGAAAAATTGCTGTTTTCTGTGAATCCTGACTTTAAAAAAAATGTGATTAAAAAGTGATCAAAAAGTCACATCTACTCCAAAATGGTACCAATAAAAACTACAAGTCTTCCTGCAAAAAAAAAGCCCTCATACAACTGCATCGGCGAAAAATTAAAAACGTTACTGCTCTTCAAATATGGAGACACATAAACAAATAATTTTGAAAAAAAAGCGTTTTTACTGTGTAAAAGTAGTAAAACATACAAAAACTATACAAATTTGGTATCGTTGCAATCGTAACAACCCGCTGAATAAACTTATTGTGTTATTTATACCACATGGTAAACGGCGTAGATTTAGGACACAAAAAAGAGTGGCGAAATTTCAGATTTTTTTCTATCCCCCCCCCGAAAAAAGTTAATAAAAGTTAATCAATAAATAATATGTACCTCAAAATGGTGCTATTAAAAAATACAACTTGTCCCGCAAAAAACAAGACCTTATACAGCTATGTCGACGCTCTTGAAACGCGACGATGGAAAAACGTAAAAAATAGCCTGGTCATTAAGATCTAAAATAGGCTGGTCATTAAGGGGTTAAGAGAGGTGTTATCATTTTTTAATTATTATTATTGTTCTTATTATTATTTTTATTTATTTTTTCTATAATAAAACAGTGTATCAGTGAGTTTGGTGCAACTTTATAAATACTTTTTATAAAAAATGATTTAAACTTTTTAAGATACAGCTGCTTTATATGCTGAATACAGAGCAGCTGTATCTAGTGCTAAAACCTGTATCCGTCAGGTCAGTGGCACTGATGGGTACAGTGTCAGCGAGTTGGGGGGTTGAATTGCGTGTGAGGTGGTAGGAGAGGGCCAAAGTTGTGTCAACAGCCCAGGGCCCATGGTACACTTAATCCGCCACTGCTGTGAACAACGAAAGATCTTGGGTCTCTGTTATTTTTGCAATGAATTAAGACATCTGATTGGCACCTGCCAATGGCTGAAAATGTCATCACCTAGGTAGGCCAGATAGGACCCACTTATGCGAGTAGATACAGTATACCGGTCACTCTATCTCTCTGACAGGGATCACCGGCCTCCACCTGACTTGGTAAAGGAGTTCTCTCCTTGTGTAAGTGGCTTGTAACAACTTGCAGCCTACACAGTGCCTCTGAGTTGTCAGGGCCCAAGTCACTCGCAGCAGCCAGTTCAGATGAAGGTAACTTGTGCGTATCACCCAGCATGATTCACAGAGTCTGCCTCTTCAGCGACGCATGTGCCACAACCCAACTCCTCTTGACAGATCTTCTTCCAGTCTCAGCTATACTACCAGTCCTGTGTGGTATCTAAGGCTAGTAAAGCTTCCCTATCAAGATAACTTAAGGAAACATAATTTTGCACTGCTAGAAGTAAGAAGGCCTAAAACCAGCTATAAATTTAAGGGCTCATTCCACTTGCTCCACAGCAGCCTATTGGGCTAAAATTAATATATGTCCCTATGGAATAAATTTGTAAGTCAGTCACATGAGCTTTGCTCCCTACCTTCATCAGACACTACAGAATAGACATGTCTTCCTTAGAGAGCTCAGCCTTTGGCAAATGAATGGTGGAAAAAGCTGCTATTGAATAATCGCTCCCCTTTTGATAGTTTCTTAGGGAAGGAATAAAATTTAGTCACCTAAAGTTGCATTTTCCTGGAGTCCGAAGGCAGTACAGTATCAATAAAATGATATTGCTGCAAACTATCTCAATAATGTTATCATTAGCAGTGTTGTATGATGGCCTCATTGGCTGTTGATTAATTGGTTAAGCCATTAACCCATTGCTGTGTTGCCTTCGGACTCCAGTAAATGAACACTTCAGGTGGGACAATTTTATTATTTTTTCTAAAATAAATGTGGTTTTGTGTTACGATTCACCAAAATAGGCAATTGTAAGTTGGAAATATTGAAACCTGAGGCCACTGTATCCAAAGGAACCACTGTAATTTATAGCAGTAGATGACATCATTATATATGGGAGAACGTTAGGTCATAGCAAAGGGGATGGAAGATCATTTGGTGTATGGTGATGGAACTTTAGAAAAATCTCAGCAAAGAACCCTAAAACTAATCTGTCATACTTTTGCAGCCCTGGCATTTTTAAGATCTGAAGTGCATTGAAATATGTTGTATTTTTGTATTCTGTTTGCCGGATGATTTATTAATTCAAATTATTAACATTCTTATTATTCCAAGCACATGCAGCTGAGAAGCAAGTTTTTTTTCTTAATTGTTTGTACTACCCTGAGTTTCGTTATTAATTTTGATTGCAATAACTTTTCACAGCTTGGAAACTAATCACATCCCACAGGTATCTCGGTTCATTAAAAGAGATCCTGAATGCCAGTGTAGTTTATAAGTGCCCTCTCTACACATAATAGATGCGTATAAGGGTGTAGAAAAAAACTAATCTTGCTTGCTCTATAATGATTTTTCCTGACTGACTGCAACACCTGTACAACAAGACAAGAACCTGTGTTGGCGTAGGTATTTTCCCCTGTCATTGCAATAGAGAGACATAACATAATTTCTCCCTCTGGTGCAATGCAGATTTTATGATATTTGGTGCCAACTGCTTTATGCAAAAAATTGTAAAAAAAAAAGCAGTAGAAGGAAAATGAGAAGCACAGACACTATCATTTTTCCTTCCTGCTAATTGAACTTGTCAAGATAATTACTGCGGATCGTGAAACTCTGTCTTTCTCTTGTATATGATACTGGCTGTGGCATCAGTAGTCATTCACTGCAACATACTTCTGCTTTGCTCATTCAGCTTTTTGACTGTGAAGTCAACTTGTGTTTTTTTAATATAGTAGTTGCTTAAGCAAGCTAATAATATCTCTACTTATACTTTATTCACAGAGGCTGCACAGCATCCTATCTAGTATCATGTGTATTCACAACATTTCAGAGTACTAAATATGAATTCATTGCTTGTTTGGGGTACATGATTTTTTAAAGTTTAATAAGGGTAAGATCTCTTTCGCAGGGCGGTTTTCGGATCAGTATTTGGTCAGTATTTTGTATCAATATTTGGAAGCCAAAACTAGGAATGGAACCTACCCAGAGTAAAAGTATAATGAAAAGATTTGTACCTCTTCTGTCTTTTGGACCCACTCCTAGTTGTGGCTTCTAAATACTGATGCAAAATACTGACCAATTACTGATCAAAATAGTGCCGTGGAAAAGAGGTATTTTTCGGTCAGTTTCAGAGGGTTATAATGTGGCCATATTTTACTTTCAGACGGCAGTATTTTGGTCAGTATTTTGTTCAGTATTTGGAAGTCAAAACTAGGAGTGGATCCAAACACGGAAGAAGTACAAACCTTTCCATTACAGTTTTCCTCTTGTGGGTTCCACTCTTTTTTTTTTGTCTTCCAAATACTGAAGCTAAAGACTGAACAACATACTGCTGTGTGAAAGTGGCCTAACTTCCATATTTATGCTGCAAAACTTGCACCTCCCGCACTTCTAATTAAATTAATTGAGATCAGCATGGTTATCAGGAGAACTATGAGAGGTCATGGTATAGTGACCATAAAACAGACATTAAAATGTCAAATTGAACAGCCCCAAATGTTTGGCAAGGATTATACTCATTTAAGAAAATGTTAAAATATTAATTTCAAAATCTTGTAAGACTGTATTCACGCATAGTGTTTAAATGCTTTTTTTAGCAGGTTTTTGGGGGAAGGTAATTTTTCCTAGCCAAAGGCACTGCAGCCCGGTACTTGCTGTTAGTCTATAGGAACATATGCATATCTGTACCCGCATTGCATTTTGGTTTGTGGTGTTTTTTAGCGTTTTTGCATTTGGTAGCTTTTGTGCAGATAAAGTATGCCCTGGGCAAGGCATATTTCATGTTTCTTTCCCCATAAAGTACAATGAGTTTTATTATTATGTCTTAAGATAAAAACAGAAAAACACTTGTACAAAAATACATAGAAATTTCCTTGACTGATAGAACGACTAAAATATTTTAATATTATTAAGGTATTGCACTTAAAAAACTTGGACACATTTGCACTTAGGGACACATTTATCATTGACAGTGGATCAGGATCATATACTATAAGGGCATATTCACACGGCTTATTTTTGGCAATTTTTCAGGTCGTAGACGGCCAAAAATGGCCGCAAAATCGGAAGCAGAACACCTCCAAACATCTGTCCATTGATTGCAATGGGAAAACAGCGTTTTGTTCCGATGGGCCGTTTTTTTTTACGTGGCCGTTTTGAAAAGAGGGCCGTGTAAAAAAAATTGCCGCGAAAAAGAAGTGCATGTCACTTCTTCAGCCGTTTTTGGAGCCGTTTTTCATAGACTCTATAGAAAAACAGCTCCAAAAATGGCCTTAAAAAAAGCAGCGAAAATCGCGAGTGGCTTAAAAAACGTCTGAAAATCAGGAGCTGTTTTCCCTTGAAAACAGCTCTGTATTTTCAGAAGTTTTTGAGTTTGTGTGTGCACATACTCTAAGAACGGAGACTGGGTGTGCATGAAAAGTGAATGCATATATAAAAACCACACCCTGCATCTGCCTCTTGATTCTATGGGTATGTTCACATGGCAGCGTCCATTACGGATGAAATCACGGAGCTGTTTTCAGGAGAAAACAGCTCCTGAATTTCAGATGTAATGGCATGTTGCCGGCGTTTTTCGCTGCGTCCATTACGGACGTAATTGGAGCTGTTTTTCTATGGTGCCAATGGAAAACGGCTCCAATTACGTCCCAAGAAGTGACAGGCACTTCTTTGAAGCGGGCATCTCTTTTACGCGCCGTCTTTTGACAGCGGCGCGGAAAAAAAATGACCGTCGGCACAGAACATCGTAAAGCCAATTCAAATGAATGGGCAGATGTTTGCCGGCACATTGGAGCCGTATTTTCGGACGTAATTCGAGGTTAAAATGCCCGAATTACGTCCGTAAATAAGGTGTGTGAACCCAGCCTATCTGTCTACGCCTGTTTAGGTAATTGGCTTGTGAGCCCTTTTTTTAAGTGCAATACTTTAATAAAATTTCAATATTTTAATCATTCTATCAGGCAAGGAAATTTCTACCATAAGTTTTGAACGTAAGGGTATGTTCACACGGCTTATTTACGGACATAATTCGGGCCTTTTACGCCTCGATTTATGTCCGAAAATGCGGCTCGATAGCGTTGGCAAAAATCTGCTCATTCATTAGAATGGGTCTTACGAAGTTCTGTGCACACGGTCATTTTTTTTACGCCCCGCTGTCAAAAGGCGGGGCGTAACAAAGACGCCCGCGTCAAAGAAGTGCCTGTCACTTCCTCAGACGTAAATGGAGCCGTTTTCCATGGACTCCATGGAAAACCAGCTCCATTTAACGTCCGTAATGGTCGCAGCAAAAAGTGCCTCAACATGCCATTACGGCTGAAATTACGGTGCTGTTTTCTCCTGAAAACAGCCCCGTAATTTCAGCCATTACGGACGCTGCCGTGTGAACATACCCTAACAATTCATGACACTTATTCATAGTGATTTATTAAATTTACAAAAAGTCATCATTTCAAAAACCCTAGTTTTGGTGCAGTTTTTTAATAATAATAATAATAATAATAATAATAATAATAATCTTTATTTATATAGCGCCAACATATTACGTAGCACTTTACAATTTAGAGGGAACATGAAACAAACAATATCAGACATTACATAGTGACAAAGTTCATTTACAATTCAAACCTGGGGAGTGAGGACCCTGCTCGCAAGAGCTTACAATCTATGAGCATCATAGTTATGTACAACGCTAGGAGTCCCTGCCTCACTGCAGGACAACTGCCCCGTACTGTAATCATGTTTTCAGTACGGGACAGTAGTTCCACGTAGAGGCAGGGACTCCTAGCATCGTACATAACTATGATGCTAGGAGCCCGGCTCCCTACGTTCCGTCCATTACAAACGTAACATACTCGTGTGAATCCAGCCTAAGTGTGTTAGTAAGACAGGCAGCCATTGCTTTGTCTTAGGCCTCATGCACACGAACGTGCTTTTGCGGCCCCAATTCCCCTGAAAATCCACGAGAGAATTGTGGCCCCATTCATTCCTATGGGGCCATGCACACGACCGTGGTTTTCACGGTCCCTGCATGGCCCCGGAGTCCAGACAGCAAAAAGACAAGTCTTATTACGACCGTGTTCTGCGGTCCAGGCTCATCAAAAATAATGGCCGCGGCCATGTGCACAGCCCGCGATTTGCGGGCGGCTCGCGGCTGTCACTCCTTGGCCAGCCGACCCGGAAATCAAGGCCGTGCACATGGCTACGGTCGTGTGCATGAGGCCTTAGTGATTCTGAAGCTGTACAATTCTTATATTCATTTGTGAATCAACAATCTTCATCATCTCATTCATAAATCTTCTTTAATAATAATAATCCTGGTGCTGATAGCGTGATTCTGCCTTTTGAAATAGACGTCACCTACGCGACATCACTCATAATCATGCTCCTGTTTTGCATAATTCTAATAATGGCACCAAAAATTAGCTTATTGTTCTGCGTCAAGCATTCGGACAGTACAGTTACACGCCTGTGTTCAAGTGAGGCCTAATTCACACGAGCGTATTTCACGTCTGTGTTACGCGCGTGAAAATAACGCATGTCACACGGACCTATGCAAGTCAATGGGGCCATTCAGACATTCAGTGTTTTTCACGCAGCGCTGTGTAAATATATATATATTTATATATATATATATATACATATATATGTATTATTTTTTTTATTAACAATTTGAGGTTAACCGTAAATGGCATTTGAGGAGCACCGAAGTACACATTAACTAGAATATGGTTCGTTTGTATAATACCAAAGAATAATGGCACTGAGATGTAGAAAATCCATACTACCAGAATTCCATAGGCTAAATGACAAAAACATATGGTTTTCTAATGGTTTTGCAGTCTTATTTATTAGTTAGACCAGGTAAATGTCAAGGTGTAACTCTGCTTCATACACATCTGAAAAAGTCAATACTTAATTAGCTGTAAGACGTTATTTTTTTTTGCAATCTGTTTTCTTATCATTTTACGTTTTAATGTCAGGAATTGGGCTTCTCACAAAAAAGTATTGGATATTTAGTAAATGGGAATGGAAAATAAGTAGAATGCATGAACTCTTCTTTCATGCATTTCTTAGAAGGGATAGTTCACACATACATTTTGTTGTTGATACTCAGAATTCAGTGGTCACTCACCTCTCTAGATTCCAGCATTATCCAATGACCTCTGACAAGAAGCTGAATGCAATAAACTTGCTTCAGGCTGATCACATTCAGATTCTTCTTCTGTACTATACTGAATTTATTCATTATCTTTCTATATATTCTGACACAACATTCAGTGTGCAAGAATGTCATGCCAGACTAGTGAAATGGGGAAAAGATTTGCCACCTATATGGCTGCCATTCCTTAGTTTTGAAACAGACTTGAAAGAAAAAATGTTGCTCCTCTATACGGGCGCTCAGTGGTGAATGGGATGATATTTCCACAAAATCGTCAGAGTTTAAAACAACGACTTTATTCAATAAACTGTAAAACAATAAATAGACTGTGCTGCAACGCGTTTCGACCACACACTGTGGTCTTCGTCAGGCATATAAATTTTAGTAAAAAACAACATCTTAAATACTCCCTTTGTGTGATTCACATCCAGGTTAAACAATCAAGGTTAAAGTTAATTGCGGGCGTTTCATCGCAGGTGCGTGTATATTTTTCTTTAATTCTTCTCTACTTCCCTTTTTCTGTTATGTTATATTTCACTAGATTTATTGTTTTACAGTTTATCGAATAAAGTCGTTGTTTTAAACTCTGATGATTTTGTGGAAATATCATCCCATTCACCACTGAGCGCCCGTATAGAGGAGCAAAATTTTTTCTTTCAAGTCTGTTTCATTTCCAAACCACGAGGAAAAGAATTCCTGAGATGAATTCACTCGATGCGGTTATGGCTCCAGAGGCAAGCACAGTGTGATCAAGCATCTACAAGCTACAAAGTTAAGTTGTGCTATCGACATTGCACAACTTACAAAGGTGAGCTCTATTCCTATCAGCACCAATTGTTTATATAGATCTGAACGTTATCACCTTAGAGAAGTGCCGTTCTCTCTTTTTTTGTCTTTTTTCAAGAATATACTCTAGTTTTGAAATGCCAATCATTGGATCTGGAGCACAAGATGGTGGTGCCCTCTTCTCCAGGGAAGTAATGCACTCTGCGCGACCACACGGGTTGTACACCATACCGACTAGCCCTGTCCCAAGCATGATCTTATGCTGGCAACATGTCCAAAACATAGAAGGGTCAACTATTACTAGTGAAACTGTTACTATGATCATAATTCTCTATCACCCAACCATCATATATGCACGCAATGGCAACCAAAGTGTAAGGGTATGTTCACACGCTTACTAAGAAACGTCTGAAAATACTGAGCTGTTTTTAAGGGAAAACAGCTCTTGATTTTCAGCCATTGATTTAGCAAGTCGCTTTTTCCGCTGAGTTTTTTACGGACATTTTTGGAGCTGTTTTTCCTTAGAGTCAATGAAAAACTGCTCCAAAAATGTCCCAAGAAGTGACATGCACTTCTTTTTCACGGGCGCATTTTTACGTGCCGTTTTTGGAAAACAAGGCGTAAAAAAAGGCCCCATCGGAACAGAATGCCGTATTTCCCATTGAAATCAATGGGCAGATGTTTGTAGGTGTTCTGCTTCCGATATTTCAGCCCTTTTTTGGGACTATTACGGCTCGAAAAACGGCTGAAAATAGTCCGTGTGCACATAGCCTAAGAGGAACATGATCATGGAATGTAACTGATTAAATTCATTTTGGCAAACAGATATACTGCTGTATATCAGGGATGCATATCATTCTGAAGCAGAGAATGGAGTGGATACTTTCAACATTGTTTAAACAGTGTCAGACTGTGTAGGGACATGTCCCATCGACAAATGGAATGGTAACAACGAGTTGTCATTTTATTCATACATTTCCAGGAGGAATAACAGAAGAATGGCACAATGCCAAGCTCTAGGAAAAGATTTTCTAGAATTGTTGTTTTATGGGGAATACAAGTATATACTAAAACAGAAATTTATGAGCGCCGACAGGTCCTCTTTAGGCTGGATTCACACAAAGCATTTTGTCGTGTTTTTTGTGGGTTTTTCAAAGCAGTTATAAAGGTAATATAGACTGTGGCCAGATGTTACTACTTTATAGTGAATTATTGAAAAAGTTACATAGAAATCCTTTTTATTTGTTTTTGTGACGTATTTGGGTTCAGTGGTGTTTTTTTTAAAAAAAAACGCAGCTTTGTCTGGGTATGACGTTTTTTCGGATATTTTTTTCTTTTAGGATTACCTATCGTAATTTAAGTAGACCAACATAAACTAATGTACAAAAAGACACTTAGTAAAAATGCCACCAAAAACGCAAGTAAAATTAGCATAAAAAATGCATGTTACATTTATAACGTTTTTACATGCGTTTTTTTTTACGCAGTTTAAAACGCCAGACAAAATGTGTGAAGGAGGCCTTAGACCAGGATTGACGCAGTATTTAGTGCAGTTTTTGGCTCCGATTTTTGGCCAGATTCAGAAGCAGATCCAAAAGGAAGGAAAGGTATAAAGAAAAGACTGATGCATCTTCTTTATTTATACCTCTTCAAAAAAATACTCACAAATGACATGAATCCTACAGTATATCTAAATGTGCAATATAGACCTTCCACATCTATCTCTCTTCTCTACATCCTCCTAGACTATTCTCCCCACACACCTCTATTAACTTACTCCCAGTAATAATGGGTTCCAACCCATTACTTGGGAAAATTTGGTTCACCAGATCCCCATTCTGCCTGGTAAGGCTGCCAGCCATCGCATTCAGGCTCAGAATGAATAGTTAAGTAACGTACACATTATAATATTAGCTGAGCAAGCGGGCTCGGCTGTTTCCATAACTGCCATAGAAGTGAATGAAGAGAGCTGCTACAAACAAGGCATAACAAATATGCCATACATGTTTGAGTTGGGACTCACCCTTTAAACGAGTGACTTACACTGTGCTCCTGAGGTCTACTATTTCTAACAGCATTTGGTCTTTAAAATAAATACAACCAAACAGGGTTTTTTTATCTTCCATTAAGTACTTGTCACGGTGCGGCGTTGGACCCACTGGGCCGTACCACGTAGCGGGGTGGCAGCTGGCCAACAAGGTACAAAACAATGTCTATAGTTCAGAACGGGTACCTGAGTCAAATGTAGATAGTAGCGGATGCAGGACTTGACTTTCACAGCATGTGACACCGTGGATGCAGCGGGAAGACACAACTTGACTTTCACTTGTATACGATAGCACAGGATACAGGGTACAGGCAGCAGGAACGAGTAACACTGGGAACTGGAAAACACTGGGAGACCTTTAGCAAGACAAACTAGGGTATACAACAACGCTCAGGCAAGGAACCAGTGGGCTCGGCCCCTTATTAATTTGGGCTGATAATTGATGTTAGACAGCTGGACGCGTACTGGCCCTTAAGGCCGTGCACGGGCCGGGAAGAGAGATGTCCATGGCCAGGATCATCAAGGGGTAAGTCTGAACGACAACCCCAGGCCATAGACGTAGTAGTACTAATGGCAGCTATACTTACTACAAGACTGCCTAAATTATACGTTTGGTTCAAGTAGTTGCAGTACTTTTAATTTTTAATGATACATTTTCATACATGACCCCCATTGTGTCTTTGTTTAATTCATTGCTATGCAATGCCTTTGGTTTCAGTCTGGATTTGGTCATCATTTAGCTTTGCCTGGTTAAAAAGGACGGAGTACTTTTCTTGGGCATATATATACTTCAGGCCTGGATTACTCAGGTGCTGGTTATACTGTTTTGGGAATGTGCTAAACTGCTTTCAGATTCTAGTTGGTGAGTTTGTTCTTGTATATGTGTTTGTTTGTTTGTACTGTGGAACCTGTTGGACCTCTGAGAAATCTAGTTTTTGTATAGTGGTTTTATGCGTATCCTGGGATCAGTAGTAATTTTACAGGTTTTCTTACCTTTCCTGTGCATTTGGGCCACTGCTAAACTGTTGTTTTACCTTGCTGTAGCACAGTATTCAAATAGGGTCAGTGAGTGCTGTTAATTCTTGTCCACTGTCTATTCATCTGTTAACTGCTTGCATGTTCTTCATCTGCCATTCACTCCATTTATGCATCGTCTCTTCTACTACCTTCAATATTCTGTTCCGCTCATTCACTGTTGAGTTACTTGTGCCTTTTGTTTTCTGTCAATATTGATGTGTTCTTCTCCCATGTGATAGCGATTGTATGGTATTGCGGTCCTTATCACCACCAATGGTGTAACATTATAACCAGCCCCACCGGGAGCTACATCATGTCTGATCCTAATCCTGTGACTGATCAGATTCAGACCTGGAGTTCGGTGATACAGAATTTTTTAGTTCATTTGATTTATGAGGAACGCCAACGGCTTGACCTGATCCTCGTATAAATTTACCTAACCATAGAAATTTTTGTGTATATTGTATTTTACTTTGAGGGCTACATCTTCGGAGGTCAGAGACCCAGTGAGTTGGAATTATTAAGACTCCATTGCAAGGGGATCCACAGTCTTGGGCTTTTAGTCTTAGGTCTGGAGATCCTGCATTACTAAGTGTGATAGCATTCCTGTCAGATTTGAGGGTTCTCTATGATGACCCGGATGCAGCTACTTCAATGGCTGCTCCTATTCAGGCTTTGGAGCAGGGAGACAGGACAGCTGAAGAATATTCAGCACAATTTAGATGGTGGGTCACTGTTAGTGATTGGAATGATGCCGCTGTCCGTAGTCAGTATCGTTTGGGCCTTTCCGACCAGGCAAAGGATGCCATGGCACAATTTCCCTTGTGTGATTCTCTTAATAGCCTTATGTCTTTAGACATCAACATTGACATGCATATTAGGGAAAGAAGTTCAGAGACGGAGACTGATTGGTGTCACCCTGTTGATAGCTCTTATCTAGTGTAAAAGAAGACAAAAATTACACGGCGCACATAGCGCATCATCCCAAAGGATTTTTTTGGAAAAGGTAATGAGGGTGATCCGGTTGGAGCACAATGTCCTGTATTATATATCTGTATCTGGGGGACTGGATTTTTGGGAAACGCATGTATCTATGCTCTGATGTAGTAGTTTCGTGAAGTGGTCATATACCTAGATACTTATATTACAGCTTGCATCTACTAGCAGTTATTTTAAAAAAACACAATTTTTCTATGTGTGCCCCTGTCATTGGATAATAGTTTCTGTGGTGATATTGAGACCAACTGGACTTATTGTGTTTAGTTTGTACATCCACAATACCTCTCTTTTGCTTAAATGTTCAAAGCCATTGTTTATTGTAGCATTTATATAATCTATTGGGGTGATAGTATAACAATTGAAATGGTGATAAGTTCAAAGTAGGGGATAGAGTGTGGTTGCCCACCAAAAACATCTGGTTAAGACAACCATGTGGAAAGTTGGAGCCTAGATTTATTGGTCCTTTTAAGATTTTAAGACAAATTGATCAAGTTTCCTTTATGTTGGATTTACCACAAAGCATGAGAATACCCAGGACTTTTCATTGTTCTCTTTTTAAGCCTGTGTCTATTTTCAGAAGGTCGATCCATAGGCCTCCTCCTGTTTTTGGTCGATGGTCAGCCTTAGTATGTGGTCAAGAGAAACATTAAAACTAAGTGTTGTGGCAGACAACTCCATTACCTTGTTGATTGGTGGGGCTATGGCCAAGAGAAAAGGTCCTGAGAACCGGCTAGAAACATCCATGCTGATAGATTAATTAGAGCCTTTCATGCAGCCAATCCAGATAAACCCAGGATCAATGGCTCTGGAACCCTCCCTGAAGGGTGGGTAATGTTACGATTAGAAGCAGGACTGCTGCTAATGAATGATTTCTGTTATCTCTATGTCTGGGCATTGCTAGGCAATGCCTTTTGTCTGAGTCTGGATTTGGTCAACATTTAGCTTTGCCTGGTTAATAAGGATGGAGTACTTTTCTTGGGCTTATATATACCACACTGCCTGGATTACTCAGGTGTTGGTTATACTGTTTCTGGCAATAGCTAAATGCTTTCCAGATTCTATTTGGTGTCTATCTTCTTGTCTATGTGTTTGTTTGTACTATGGGACCTGTTGGTCCTCTGAGAGATCTAGTTTTTGTATAGTGGTTTTATGTGTATCCTGGGATCAGTAGTTCCACTGGTTTTTTTGCCTTTTCTGTGCATTTGGCCTGCTGCTAAGTTTTTGTCTTACCCTGCTGTGGGATAGTATTCAGATAGGGTCCGTTAACTGGTTGTATGCTATTTATTTGCCACCCACTCTATTTATGCATCGTCTCTATCTTCTATTACTTATTCGGTTCCACTGATTCACTGGTGTGTTACTTTTTCCTTTTGTTTTCTGTCAGTATTGATGTGTGCTTCACCCATGTGATACCGTTTGTCAGGTATTGTTGTCTTGAGCTCCACCAGCGGCGTAACATTTTTCTGATATTGTCTGTACATGTTCATTTGAATTTTAAAGTGCTGTGTAATATGTTGGCGCTATATAAATAAAAAAAAGATAAAAATTATTATCATTTATATTTTCAATATTGATATTGCTTGTACAATTCAGAAAAGCAGTTGTGTGTATGTGTTTTTCAATCTGTGATTTTAAATATCCTTTATTTTCTTGCAAACCTCAGGGGTTCTTGAAACCCCTGGCTTCAGATACTGAAAAGCTCTGACATGAACAAAATGCAGATTAACCACAGGAGCAGACAAAGTCCACTGCGGCAACAGATCAAAGAGAAGAAGCTGGAAGACATTACAGAGTAATGTGGATATAGTCTGATAGACTATTACTATAATGAATTCCTTAAGTAAGCAATGTGCACTCCGCTCCATCCTTTTGATCTGCTAAAAGAGGCATTTACAATAATCAAGAGACGACCTACTTATTAGCGCAGGTTGGCTATTTTAGGATTTAACCATGCTCCACTTTATCCCTTGTTCTCTAACCCTCATTACATCCACCACTATACCATGTTTAATTGTTTATACTACAGAACTAGAATGATGTATAAGGATCAACTTCGATCACTGAAAGTCCACTTGAAGTTACTGCAGTTTATTGAGGTTTTTTTTTGTTATTGGAGAGGCAAATATCAACATCAATAGGTCTTTCTGCTGCTTACCGCTGCTCAACGCACTGCAACTAACTAACCATAAATTGTTAAAAGTTTAGGGGAGTATGTGATAAGTAAGACTGTTTGTTCCTATAATAACTAACAAGAGGCTACAAGACGAAAACAACAAGAAACATTCCAGATGATTCATACAAATATATGTATCCCCAATAAATAGTATAATACCATAAAGGTTAAAAAGCATTTGTTAAAGAGGCTCTGTCACCAGATTTTGCAACCCCTATCTGCTATTGCAGCAGATAGGCGCTGCAATGTAGATTACAGTAACGTTTTTATTTATAAAAAACGAGCATTTTTGGCCAAGTTATGACCATTTTTGTATTTATGCAAATGAGGCTTGCAAAAGTCCAAGTGGGCGTGTTTAAAGTAAAAGTCCAACTGGGCGTGTATTATGTGCGTACATCTGGGCGTTTTTACTACTTTTACCAGCTGGGCGTTCTGACGAGAAGTATCATCCACTTCTCTTCACAACACCCAGCTTCTGGCAGTGCAGACACTGCGTGTTCTCGAGAGATCACGCTGTGACGTCACTCACAGGTCCTGCATCGTGTCGGACGAGCGAGGACACATCGGCACCAGAGGCTACAGTTGATTCTGCAGCAGCATCGGCGTTTGCAGGTAAGTCGATGTAGCTACTTACCTGCAAACGCTGATGCTGCTGCAGAATCAACTGTAGCCTCTGGTGCCGATGTGGCCGACACGATGCAGGACCTGGGGCAGGAAGTGAGTGACGTCACAGATCTGCACTGCCAGAAGCTGGGCGTTGTGGAGAGAAGCGGATGATACTTCTCGTCAGAACGCCCAGCTAGTAAAAGTAGTAAAAACGCCCCGATGTACGCACATAATACACGCCCAGTTGGACTTTTACTTTAAACACGCCCACTTGGACTTTTGCAAGCCTCATTTGCATAAATACAAAAATGGTCATAACTTGGCCAAAAATGCTCGTTTTTTAAAAATAAAACCGTTACTGTAATCTACATTGCAGCGCCTATCTGCTGCAATAGCAGATAGGGGTTGCAAAATCTGGTGACAGAGCCTCTTTAAGAAATATGCAAAAAAGGGCAAAAAGTATGCTATAGATCAAAATAGACAAATCTATGCTATAGATGAAACTTCACAAATTGACAGTGTTAATTTTCTGATTATATAATGTACTTATCACATGGTTAAAGAAATAGGAATATTAGTTATTTTAAGCTACTAACCAGGCTTGCAGACATATATTAAAGGTACGAAAGGCCATAATTAGGGTTTCCATGCAAGAGTTCAGTTATAACCTTAAGGGTGGATTCCCATGTGGCGTATCTTTACGCTAGGAAATGAGCCGCAGTGTATCCGCCATAAAATCTGCATGTTTTACATGCGGATTTGCTGCGGACTGCTGTGGATTTCACCCTTTGCAATGCAATGTAAATGCAGATTATGCAGGCGTATACTGAATAAACAACACTATAACAAAAGCGATATTACTGCCGTACGGTGACCATATAGTGGTAGATACCATTTCTACATAGGCACTTTGTAGATCATATAAGTGAGTAATTAAATCCAGTGACTGATTGAAATCGTTCACTTTTCTTCTCCATCTGGCCAAGACCGCCAAGAGTTTACTGCCTTTGGCTCCTCGCTTTTCCATTTCTCCCCTAACCTATTCCACACAAACTTCCCATTCTGCTGCCACGTTAACAGTACCATCCTGCTGTTTCCCCCATTACTGTGCCTGTTGTTACCCCAGGAACCAATATTACTGTATCTGCTGTGTGGTAAAATGCCCCTAATTAATGTATTTCAGAAATAATGGTGTCACAACTATAGCTACCCTAAATATAATGGTATGAAACAGACGGTAATAGTGCTCCACACAGTAATGTGCCTGTCTTTGTGCCCTATACAGTAATAGTGCCCCCTTAGAGGCATCAACACAATAATAGTACCTCAACACAGTAATAGTGCCTCACTAATAAGTAAACGTGCCCACTTAGTGCCTACTTAATAGTATGGTACACACAAAGTAAGGCTCTATTAACACATTTAGGATTTCACGCGGATTTCCGAAATCTGAGTGAAATCCGATGAAAATCCGTATCCAATGCATAGAAATAGGGTTTCCGCAACCCCATTCCCATGCTATGACAAATTTCTGCATAGATATTTGTCCATACCGCTTAAAAAAATCATTCTAATTTCCATAGATTCCGCACAAAAAAGCAGACGCAGATCTGCTGCACATACATGGCACACCCATGGCAGAAATTTGAGGATAAGTCTTAGGTTTCTGCCAAGGAAATACATGTCGGATTTAATGCCAACGTCTGAATGGGGCCTAATAGGGCCCCTTTAGTACCCCACACAGTAATAGTGCCCTTTAAGTAAGCCCCATATAGTACAGTGCCCTTTTAGCATCTCAACATAGTAATAGTGGCCCAAAAGTAAGCCCAAACACAGTTCAAGTGCCCCTTTTGTGACCCCACTTGTTAACTGTGCCCCGTAAGCTAACCGCATGCCTGAAGTGGCCTCTGGCCTATGAGAGCAAATGGTGGGCAGAGAGCTGACAACTAGTTATCGCAAGATCTCACGTTCTGTCAAAAAGAACCCTATATTATGTATTAATATGTAGCTATCTTTATCTTGACTCTTAACGCATTAAATACACAGTGGCAAGAAACTTTAGCTTGACATTTTCAATGATTTTTCAATGGCTTTGCTGTCTAATATCATGCTGCAGCAAATGATCAGAGTCAAGATAAACTTGGCTACATCTGTAGGAGTTATCGATCGGTAAGCATTAATACTGTTCAGTAGTTACCGATATATAACTACTATATTTAATACTGTACATAGCACTCTTTTAGACAGAAAGTGATATCTTGTAATAACCAGCATGTTCTCACATTCTGAGACTGGTATCTGTCATGGGAAGTTGTGAGTAGTCGCAATAGATGACAAGGCAGTTTGAGACTGGACTACTGTGGGTCATTTGCATAGTTAAAGTATATGTAGACTGAGGTATTTTTATATTTATTTTAATTACATTAATTTAGAAAAATATTACTTTCTTAGGGTATGTTCATACAGAGTTTTTTGCAGGAAGATATTTTTTTTTATCTGCTGGCATGCCGTTTGCCGCATTTTTCACTTGCGCCCATTGAGCGCCACAGGCAAAAATGCAGCAAAATACACTTTCTCTCCCTCCCATTGATGTCAATGGGAGGTCAGAGATGTAAACACCCGAAGATAGGGCATGTCACTTCTTTTTCCGCGAGACGTTTTTTCCGTCAATGGGAGGCATAAGAGGCATTTTCGGATGTTTTTGGCACGTTTTCCAACGCGTTTTCCGTGTCAAAAAACTCTGTGTGAACTGACCCTTAGGGTTTTTTGGTGCTAATTTTGAATAGAAAAAGGCGCCGGAATCAGTGCCAAAAAGTGTTTTTTTGCTCTCGGTCCTTGCATTAGATTCAATGGCTGTGGGTGAAAAATGCAGTGAAAACCTTGGGTAAAAAAGTGCAGGCAGGTCAAAATGTGCCACAAAATTCCTGAAGGAATTCTGAGGCAGATTTTCTCTGCCTGCAAAAAACTATGTGTGAACACGGCCTTAAGCTAATTGTTACATTTTCTAAGAAAAAAGGTTCCTATGTGTCTTTATCCCCTTCGCGACCAGCCCACGTAGATTAATGGGCTGCAGCGCTGGTCCTTATGACTGCAGCGCGTTAATCTACAGGAGGGAAGACATCGGGTCGGATCATAGAGACCACCGCATCTAGTTACAACAACATTGGCACCCGGCGACGTGATCGCGGGGTGCCAGCGGTTAGGGTATGTTCACAAGGCCTATTTTCAGCCGTTTTTTGGGCCGTAAACCCCCGAAAAAAGGCTGAAAAATCAGAAGCAGAACGCCGCCAAACATCTGCCCATTGATTTCAATGGGAAAACGGCGTTCTGTTCCGATGGAGCGTTTTTCGCGCCGTTTTTTCCGCATAGATTCTATTGAAAAAAACTCCAAAACAGCCGTAAAAAACGCCGCAAAAAACGCTGCGAAAATCGCGAGTGGCACAAAAAACGTCTGAAAATCAGGAGCTGTTTTCTCTTGAAAACAGCTCTGTATTTTGAGACGTTTTTGACTCTGCGTGTGAACATACCCTTACTAACAAAGGCCTCCGAGTATGCCATCTACGGAAGGCGATTAGGTCCTGCCTGTGTAACTGACAGGTATAATACCCTGCAATACGTAAGTATTATTATACCAACGATCGAACAGTTGGACCTTCAAATTCCTAGTGGGACTAAAAAAAAAACAGCTTACATATGCCCCCACATTATAAACTGAAATACCAGTAAAACCCCCATCAAAGCTACTACCAAGCAAAATCCACGGTCCAAAATCCAAATGGCGCTCACTCCATTCAGAACCCTACAGCGTGCCCAAACAGGAGTTTATGTCCACATATATGGCATATTCATTTTCAGAGCCTAATTCAAATAAATTCTGCAAATGACCTGGGGGATCTAAATGCTCACTATACCCCTAGATAGATTCCTTAAGGGGTGTAGTTTTTCAAATGAGGTAACTTTTGGGGGTTTCCTACTGTTTTGGTCCCTCAGAGCTTTGCAAATGCAACATGACACCCGAAAACCATTCCAGCAAAACTTGAGCTCCAAAAGCCAAATAGCGCTCCTTCCCTTCTAAGCCCTGCCTTGTGTGAAAACAGCAGTTTATTACCACATATGGGGTATTGCCGTGTTTAAAAGGGCTTGCTTTATAAATGTTGGGGTGCTTTTTTCCTTTATCTTTTGTGAAAATGGAAAAATCTCAGCTAAAACTACATTTTATTAGAAAAAACTTATGCTGTGAAAATGAAAATCTAAGTCCATTAAATTCAGCAAAAAACCTGTGGGATCAAAATACTCACTATACGCGTCGATAAATTCCTTGAGGGCTGTAGTTTCCAAAATGGTAAGTTTTGGGGAGTTTCCACTGTTTTGGTCCCTCAGGGGCTTTGCGACATGGCACCCGAAAACCATTCCAGCAAAACTTGAGTTCCAAAAGCCAAATGGTGCTCCTTCCATTCTGAGCTCTACCGTGGGTCTAAAAAGCAGTTTATCATCACATATGGGGTATTGCCGTAATCAACAGAAATTGCTTTTCAAATGTTGGGGTGCATTTTCTCCTTTATGACTTGTAAAAATGTATAATTTCCATGTTTTATTGGAAAAAAATCTAGATTTTCCTTTTCACGGTTTAATTCCACTGAATTCAGCAAAAAACCTCTGGGGTCAAAATGCTCCCCATACCGATCTATAAATTCCTTGAGGGTTCTAATTTGCCAAATGGTGTCTTTTTGGGCGTGTTTCCACTGTTTTGGCACTACAAGACCTCTTCAAACCTGACATGGTGCCTAAAATATATTCTAATAAAAAGAAGGCCCCAAAATCTAGATTCTCCTTTGCTTCTCCGGTGTTTCAGTCCATTACCACACTAGGGCCACATGTGGGATATTTCTGAAAACTGCAGAATCTGGGCATTAAGGATTGAGTTGCGTGTCTCTGGAAAAAAACAATGCATTAAAATGGACTTTCTAAAAACTTATAAATTTCACCTCCACATTGCTTTAATTCCTGTGAAACACCTAAAGGATTAAGAAACTTTCCAAATGCTATTTTGAAAACATTGAGGGTGCAGTTTTTAAAATTGGGTGACTAATGGGGGTTTCTAATATATAAAGCCCTCAAAGCCACTTCAGAACTTAACTGGTCCATCAAAAAATTGGTTTTGGACATTTTATTGAAAATGTGAGAAATTGCTGCTAAAGTTCTAAGCCTTGTAACATCCTGGAAAAATAAAAGGATGTTCAAAAAACTATGCCAATCTAAAGTAGACATATGGAAAATGTTAACTAGTAACTATTTTGTGTGGTTTTACTATCTGTTTTACAAGCAGAGACATTAAAATTGTGGAAAATGCAAATTTTTTAAGATTTTCTCAAAATGTTGGTGTTTTTCACAAATAAATATTGAATTTATCAACCAAATTGTTCCACTAACATAAAGTTCAATATGTCACAAGAAACCAATCTTAAAATCACTTGGCTAGGCAAAAGCAAAGTTGTTACCACATAAAGTGAGACATGTAAGATTTGAAAAAATCGACTGCGTCCACAAGGCCAAAACAGGCTGTGTCCTGAAGGGGTTAAGGACCACAGGAAATTTTTTTGTCTTTGTCTCCCTGTATTCTCTCATAATACTTTGCTAGTTTTACATTACCTTTGCTATTTTAGGCTTTGTTTTTTGTGGGACGAGTTGGAAATTTTTTAGGCAATATTTTGGGTGCAGATACAGTGAAGGAAATAAGTATTTGATCCCTTGCTGATTTTGTAAGTTTGCCCACTGTCAAAGACATGAACAGTCTAGAATTTTTAGGCTAGGTTAATTTTACTAGTGAGAGATAGATTATATATATAAAAAAAAAACACAGAAAATCACATTGTCAAAATGATATACTGTATATTCATTTGCATTTTGCACAGAGAAATAAGTATTTGATCCCTTTGGCAAACAAGACTTAATACTTGGTGGCAAAACCCTTGTTGGCAAGCACAGCAGTCAGACGTTTTTTGTAGTTGATGATGAGGTTTGCACACATGTTAGATGGAATTTTGGCCCACTCCTCTTTGCAGATCATTTGTAAATCATTAAGATTTCGAGGCTGTCGCTTGGCAACTCGGATCCTCAGCTCCCTCCATAAGTTTTCGATGGGATTAAGGTCTGGAGACTGGCTAGGCCACTCCATGACCTTAATGTGCTTCTTTTTGAGTCACTCCTTTGTTGCCTTGGCTGTATGTTTCGGGTCATTGTCGTGCTGGAAGACCCAGCCACGAGCCATTTTTAATGTCCTGGTGGAGGGAAGGAGGTTGTCACTCAGGATTTGACGGTACATGGCTCCATCCATTCTCCCATTGATGTGGTGAAGTAGTCCTGTGCCCTTAGCAGAGAAACACCCCCAAAACATAATGTTTCCACCTCCATGCTTGACAGTGGGGACAGTGTTCTTTGGGTCATAGGCAGCATTTCTCTTCCTCCAAACACGGCGAGTTGAGTTAATGCCAAAGAGCTCAATTTTAGTCTCATCTGACCACAGCACCTTCTCCCAATCACTCTCAGAATCATCCAGATGTTCATTTGCAAACTTCAGACGGGCCTGTACATGTGCCTTCTTGAGCAGGGGGACCTTGCGGGCACTGCAGGATTTTAATCCATTACGGCGTAATGTGTTACCAATAGAATTCTTGGTGACTGTGGTCCCAGCTGCCTTGAGATCATTAACAAGTTCCCCCCATGTAGTTTTCGGCTGAGCTCTCACCTTCCTCAGGATCAAGGATGCCCCACGAGGTGAGATTTTGCATGGAGCCCCAGATCGATGTCGATTGCCAGTCATTTTGTATGTCTTCCATTTTCTTACTATTGTCTCCTTCTCACCCAGCGTCTTACTTATGGTTTTGTAGCCCATTCCAGCCTTGTGCAGGTCTATGATCTTGTCCCTGACATCCTTAGAAAGCTCTTTGGTCTTGTCCATGTTGTAGAGGTTAGAGTCAGACTGATTAATTGAGTCTGTGGACAGGAGTCTTTTATACAGGTGACCATTTAAGACAGCTGTCTTTAATGCAGGCACCAAGTTGATTTGGAGCGTGTAACTGGTCTGGAGGAGGCTGAACTCTTAATGGTTGGTAGGGGATCAAATACTTATTTCTCTGTGCACAATGCAAATAAATATATATAATTTTGACTATGTGATTTTCTGTTTTTTTTTAAATATAATCTATCTCTCACTGGTAAAATTAACCTAGCCTACAAATTCTAGACTGTTCATGTCTTTGACAGTGGGCAAACTTACAAAATCAGCAAGGGATCAAATACTTATTTCCTTCACTGTAAGTTAGAGTTAAACAATTTTTTATGGCGAAATGCATGACAAATGCATTTCCACCATTGTTTTTGTATTACATTTTTATGAGGTTTACTGTTCACCGCAATCGACATGATACATTTATTGAAGGGATTTTTTTAAATATGTGGATATCAAATACTGTATGTCAATGCTTTTTTACTGTTCATTAGAAATGTGTCACCAGAAAATGACCTACAGTTTAAATAATTTTTATTTTAAAAGGGTTGTCTCAAGACAAACATTTATGGCATAACCGCAGGATATGCCATAAATGTCTGATAGATATGGTTCCGACATCTGCGACTGCCGCATCCAGGCTTAGAATTGGTGCACAGGAGGACAGTGATTCCAGAAACAGCCAATCTCGCTGAGCTTCGCAGTTTCCGCAACTCCCAAAGAAGTGAATAGGAGTTACAGAAACAGCACAGCTTAGCGAGCAATGCTGTTTCTCCAACTTTCTAGGAGTAAAAACATAGGAACGGCACAATGCAGAGTTGTAAGAAAAGATGCTCCAGAATTGTGATTTTATGGGGGGAATACAAAGATTTACTAAAACAGACATGTCAGGAGATGTGACAGATCCTCTTTAACCCCTTCACGCACCTGGATGTAATGGCACGTCCTGGTGCGGGGGGTGATGTATGAAGCGGACTCACGCACTGAGCCTGCACCATACGCTGCGGGTGTCAGCTGTGTATTGCAGCAGACACCCGAGACTAAGGCTGGTTTCACACGAGCATGTGGTTTTTGCGCTCGTAAAAAACGCGATGTTTTGCGTGCGTTGTAGTTGCATGTGGCATGCGTTATGGCTGCGTTTCTGCGTTTTTTACGCGCGTATGGCATGCGTTTTTTACGCGCGTTAAAAAAAGGGAGGGTGGAGTAATGGAGAGGGCAGCCTACAAAAAGGCACCCTTCTCAAACACCTGCTTGATGTGAGCACATGTTCTCATCCTTTTTGCACCTTGCAAACTACTTTTGGTCGTTTACTGTGTTTCTTGGCTTGTTTGAGTCTAAAAAGCGAAATTATGCCGTTGACTCCGCTGGGCCGTGTGCTGATATTGTGGATGGTTTCTCGGAGATTTGGCGAGCGCCGACCCATGCTTCAGGAGGGAACCCGGAGAAGAGGAAAAGATTTGGATTCATCCTCTTGTGGCACAGCGCACCTCCAAAGGCCACTTTCATACTCTCTATGATGACCTCCACCGTCACCCAGATAAATTTAGGTCGTTTTTCCGCATGTCTGTGGCCACGTTTGATATTCTGCTGGAGCTGATTCGTCCTGGAATCACCTACCAGGATACAAACATGCGGCGCTGCATTTCCCCCGAGGAGCGACTCCTTGTGTGACGTTGAGGTATGTGTGTTTTATACAATTCCAGGTTACAGGATGGTGTGTGGGGGTCATGTCCTACATAAAGTGTCTTTTTGTTTGTGTGTTTGTTTCTAGCCCATGTAGATTTCTTGCTACAGTAAATAGCTACCATTCCTTACATTTCGAATTCCTTCTGGGAATGAGCACAATTTCTGGCATTGTGACAGGCACCTGTGTTGTGCTGTGGCAGAGATTAAAGCCCACAGTGATGCCTCAGCCCACGACAGAGCACTGGCTTACTATTTCTGAAGATTTTCTGGCCGCCACCTAATTTCCTAATTGTATTTGTGCCCTAGACAGGAAGCACATTCGTGTGAAGAAGCACCCCCACTCTGGCTCAAGATACTATAATTACAAACAGTATTTTTCAATAGTCTTGTTGGCCTTGGCCGACAGTAATTGTTTTACCATTGTACAAATGGAAGCTCTGCTGATGCCCGCATATTTCGCTCATCCCGAATGGGCCATCGTCTTATGGGCAATCAACTTTCTGTGCCGGTACCGAGCATCCTGCCTGGCTTGCGAGGACCACTAGTCCCATGAGTCATCGTTGCAGATGAGGGTTTTGGTCTCACAAGCCAAGTAATGCGTCCATTTGCAAGAAGGGGCTTGGATGACCGTCGGCGCATATTCAATTACCGGCTAAGCCGAGCTCGTAGATGTGTTGAATGTGCATTTGGCATTATGACAACCAAATGGCGGGTGTTTCTCACAACTATGCAACTGACGCCGCAAAATGTGACCCGTGTCATACAAGCGTCTGTCGTTCTTCATAACTTTTGCTGCATACATGACGCAGGTTTTGATGCTGAATATACACTACCGTTCAAAAGTTTAGGGTCACTTAGAAATTTCCTTATTTTTGCAAGAAAAGCACAGTTTTTTTCAATGAAGATAACATTAAATTAATCAGAAATACACTCTATACATTGTTAACGTGCTAAATGACTATTCTAGCTGCAAACATCTGTTTTTTAATGCAATATCTACATAGGTGTATAGAGGCCCATTTCCAGCAACCATCACTGTTCTAATGGTACATTGTGTTTGCTAACTGTGTTAGAAGGCTAATGGATGATTAGAAAACACTTGAAAACCCTTGTGCAATTATGTTAGCACCGCTGTAAACAGTTTTGCTGTTTAGAGGAGCTATAAAACCGACCTTCCTTTGAGCTAGTTGAGAATCTGGAGCATTACATTTGTGGGTTCGATTTAAACTCTCAAAATGGCTAGAAAAAGAGTGCTTTCATGTGAAACATAGTTACATAGTTACATAGATACATAGTCAGTACGGCTGAAAAAAGACACATGGGAAGGAAAAATTTCTACACATAGGAGCTAATATTTTTTTGTTCTAGGAAATTATCTAACCCTTTTTTAAAGCCATCTACTGTCCCTGCTGTGACCAGCTCCTGCGGTAGGCTATTCCATAGATTCACAGTTCTCACAGTAAAGAAGGCTTGTCGCCTCTGCAGGTTGAATCTTTTTTTCTCCAGACGGAGGGAGTGCCCCCTTGTTTTTTGAGGGGGTTTTACATGGAACAGGATTTCACCATATTTTTTGTATGTGCCATCAATATATTTATATAAATTAATCATGTCCCCCCTTAGTCGTCTTTTTTCAAGGCTAATTAGGTTTAATTCTTTTAATCTTTCCTCATAACTTAAATTCTTCATGCCCCTAATTAGCTTCGTTGCTCTTCTTTGTATTTTTTCCAACTCCAGGGCATCCTTTCTATGAACTGGAGCCCAGAACTGAACTGCATATTCTAGATGAGGCCTCACTAATGATTTGTAAAGTGGCAATATTACATCCCTGTCCCGCGAGTCCATGCCTCTTTTAATACACGACAATATCCTGCTGGCCTTTGAAGCAGCTGATTGACATTGCATGCTGTTATTTAGTTTATGATTTACAAGTACACCCAGATCCTTCTCAACAAGTGACTCCCCTAGTGTAGCTCCCCCTAGGACATATGATGCATGCAGGTTGTTTGTACCCAGATGCATAACTTTACATTTATCTAGATTAAACTTCATCTGCCAAGTGGATGCCCAAACACTGTTTGTTTAAATCCGCTTGCAATTCATGAACATCTTCCATAGACTGAACTATATTACATAGCTTGGTGTCATCTGCAAAAATAGAAACAGTGCTATTAATCCCAACTTCTATATCATTAATAAATAAGTTGAATAATAGTGGTCCCAGCACTGAACCCTGGGGTACACCACTTATAACCGGGGACCATTCAGAGTAGGAATCATTGACCACAACTCTCTGGATTCGGTCCTTGAGCCAATTCTCAATCCAATTACAAACTATATTTTCTAAACCTATAGTTCTTAATTTACCCATTAGACGTCTATGAGGGACAGTGTCAAATGCCTTTGCAAAGTCCAAAAACACTAAATCCACAGCGGCCCCTCTGTCTAGGCTTCTGCTCACCTCTTCATAAAAACAGATTAGGTTAGTTTGACAACTTCTGTCCTTAGTAAAACCGTGCTGGCTGTCACTTATAATGCTATTTATTGTCACATAATCCTGTATATAGTCCCTCAATAGCCCCTCAAACATTTTCCCCACGATGGATGTTAAGCTTACAGGTCTATAATTACCCGAGGAAGACCTAGAGCCCTTTTTGAAAATAGGCACCACATTTGCCCTGCGCCAGTCCCTTGGCACTATACCAGTCACTAGAGATTCTCTGAATATTATGAAAAGGGGGACAGAAATAACTGAACTAAGCTCCTTAAGAACTCTAGGGTGTATCCCATCTGGTCCCGGGGCCTTGTGCACATTTATTTTATTTAATTTAGCTTGGACCATATCTACATTCATCCAATTCATTATATCAACTGATGTATTAACAGCACTGGCACCGGCTACATCGGCTGCTCTTTCTTCTGTTGTATATACAGAGCTAAAGAACCCATTTAGTAACTCTGCTTTCTCTTGATTCCCTGTGACCAACTCCCCATTACCACTATCTAGGTGTCCTACATGTTCAGACCTTGGCTTTTTAGCATTTATATACTTGAAGAATTTTTTGGGATTTGTTTTACTATCCTTGGCCACCTGCCTTTCATTTTGTATTTTTGCTAATTTTATTACATTTTTACAGATTTTATTAAGCTCTTTATATTTTACAAAGGCTGCAGATGTACCCTCAGATTTGTATTTTTTAAATGCCCTTTTTTTGTCATGTATTGCCCCTTTCACAGAAGGTGTAAGCCATGTGGGATTTAATTTTAGTCGTTTATACTTTTTACCTATAGGAATAATTTTGCACTATAATAACCCAAAGTAGATTTGAAAATCTCCCATTTATCATTTGTCCCATTATTTGACATTAGTTCTTCCCAGTCTATATCCTGAATTGCAGCCTTCATCCTCGGGAAATTGGCTTTCTTAAAATT
Organism: Rhinoderma darwinii; assembly: GCF_050947455.1. Classification (NCBI taxonomy): domain Eukaryota; kingdom Metazoa; phylum Chordata; class Amphibia; order Anura; family Rhinodermatidae; genus Rhinoderma; species Rhinoderma darwinii. The sequence continues at coordinate 57,766,077 of NC_134692.1, forward strand.
AAATGTTTTTGCCCTCCCAGCCTGCGTTTGTTTTTTACAGTATAGGTAAAATGTAACTATATTGTGATCACTGTTACCGAGGTTTTCACGAACATTGACGTTCCCAACAAGCTCTGCATTATTAGAAATGACCAGATCCAACAGAGCTTCACCTCTAGTTGGGTCTTCCACAAACTGGCCCATAAAATTTTCCTGCAACAGGTTGAGGAAATGTCTCCCCTTTGCATTTGAAGCCGAACCATGACACCAATTAATATCCCGGAAATTAAAATCTCCCATTATCACTACAGTATCCGCCTGTGCAGCCTCTCCATCTGTTTATATAGCTGACCCTCTATCTCCTCAGTTATATTGGGGGGTCTATAGATTACACCAAAAGTAAATTTTTCAGTGTTTACCTCCCTTTGTAATTCCACCCACAAGGTTTCAACCTCCTCACAATCTTCACCCACTATTGTCTCTTTCACACTTGCCTTCATATCATTTCTCACATACAGACATACACCACCACCTTTCCTATTTGTCCTGTCTTTCCAAAACAGTGTAAAACCCTGTAGATTTACAGCCCAGTCATGTGAAGAGTCCAGCCATGTTTCAGCAACACCAACTATATCTATATTTTCTTCCAGTACCAAGGCCTCCAGCTCCCCCATTTTGCTTGCTAGACTTCTGGCATTTGTGAACATACACTTTAACTTACCTTTCAGTTTTTCACTTTTATTGTCAGAAATGTGATTTGACATTATTTGGGCATTTTTATTTACACTGCTGTTCTGTAACAAAAGGATCTCCTTAACCTGTTGTCTAGTCCTCTCCCCACATTCTGTTTCTCCCCCCACCAATATAGTCTGACCCCTCTCTAACCTGGCTACCCCTTTTTTTTCTACATTGACCTCCCTCGACAGTCTATTCTTTTTCTTAGAAATGAAGGTTATTCAATGCGAGAAATTGCCAAGAAACTGAATATTTCCTACAACGGTGTGTACTACTCCCTTCAGAGGACAGCACAAACAGACTCTAACGAGAGTAGAAAGAGAAGTGGGAGGCCCCGCTGCACAACTGAGCAACAAGACAAGTACATTAGAGTCTCTAGTTTGAGAAATAGACGCCTCACAGGTCCTCAACTGCCAGCTTCATTAAATAGTACCCGCAAAACGCCAGTGTCAACGTCTACAGTGAAGAGGCGACTCCGGGATGCTGGCCTTCAGGGCAGAGTGGCAAAGAAAAAGCCATATCTGAGACTGGCTAATAAAAGGAAAAGATAAATATTGGCAAAAGCACACAGACATTGGACAGAGGAAGATTGGAAAAAAGTGTTATGGACAGACTAATCGAAGTTTGAGGTGTTTGGATCACACAGAAGAACATTTGTGAGACGCAGAACAACTGAAAAGATGCTGGAAGAGTTCCTGACGCCATCTGTCAAGCATGGTGGAGGTAATGTGATGGTCTAGGGTTGCTTTGGTGCTGGTAAAGTGGGAGATTTGTACAAGGTAAAAGGGATTTTGAATAAGGAAGGCTATCACTCCATTTTGCAACGCCATGCCATACCCTGTGGACAGCGCTTGATTGGAGTCAATTTCATCCTACAACAGGACAATGACCCAAAGCACACCTCCAAATGATGCAAGAACTATTGAGGGAAGAAGCAGGCAGCTGGTAATCTATCTGTAATGGAGTGGCCAGCGCAGTCACCAGATCTCAACCCCATAGAGCTGTTGTGGGAGCAGCTTGACCGTATGGTACGCAAGAAGTGCCCATCAAGCCAATCCAACTTGTGGGAGGGGCTTCTTGAAGCATGGGGTGAAATTTCTCCCGATTACCTCAGCAAATTTACAGCTAGAATGCTAAAGGTCTGCAATGCTGTAATTGCTGTAAATGGAGCATTCTTTAACGAAAGCAAAGTTTGAAGGAGAAAATTATTATTTCAAATAAAAATCATTATTTCTAACCTTGTCAATGTCTTGACTATATTTTCTAGTCATTTTGCAACTCATTTGATAAATATAAGTGTGAGTTTTCTTGGAAAACACAAAATTGTCTGGGTGACCGCAAACTTTTGAACGGTAGTGTGTATATATATATATATATATATATATATATATATATATATATATATATGTATATATATATTCCTTTTTCCTCTATGGTCACTCTATATATACATACACAATGTTTTGAAGGTAAAGGGTGGTCACACTAAGTATTGATTTGATTTCGATTTCTCTTCTGTTCATTCACTTTGCATTTTGTTAATTGATTTAAAAAAATAACACTTCTATTTTTTAAAGTATTCTAACTTTGCAGCATTTTTCCACAACTGCCTAAAACTTTTGCACAGTACTGTATATAGTGAAGGAAATAAGTATTTGATCCATTGCTGTTTTTGTAAGTTTGCCCACTGTCAAAGACATGAACAGTCTAGAATTTTTAGGCTAGGTTAATTTTACCAGTGAGAGATAGATTATCTAAAAAAAAAAAACAGAAGATCACATAGTCAAAATTATACATATTTATTTGCATTGTGCACAGAGAAATAAGTATTTGATCCCTTTGGCAAACAAGACTTAATACTTGGTGGCAAAACCCTTGTTGGCAAGCACAGCAATCAGATGTTTTTGTAGTTGATGATGAGGTTTGCACACATGTTAGATGGAATTTTGGCCCACTCCTCTTTGCAGATCATCTGTAAATCATTAAGATTTCGAGGCTGTCGCTTGGCAACTCGGATCTTCAGCTCCCTCCATAAGTTTTCGATGGGATTAAGGTCTGGAGACTGGCTAGGCCACTCCATGACCTTAATGTGCTTCTTTTTGAGCCACTCCTTTGTTGCCTTGGCTGTATGTTTCGGGTCATTGTCATGCTGGAAGACCCAGCCACGAGCCATTTTTAATGTCCTGGTGGAGGAAAGGAGGTTGTCACTTAGGATTTGACGGTACATGGCTCCATCCATTCTCCCATTGATGCGGTGAAGTAGTCCTATGCCCTTAGCAGAGAAACACCCCCAAAAAATAATGTTTCCACCTCCATGCTTGACAGTGGGGACGGTGTTCTTTGGGTCATAGGCAGCATTTCTCTTCCTCCAAATACGGCGAGTTGAGTTAATGCCAAAGAGCTAAATTTTAGTGTCATCTGACCACAGCACCTTCTCCCAATCACTCTCAGAATCATCCAGATGTTCATTTGCAAACTTCAGACGGGCCTGTACATGTGCCTTCTTGAGCAGGGGGACCTTGCGGGCACTGCAGGATTTGAATCCATTACGGCGTAATGTGTTACCAATGGTTTTCTTGGTGACTGTGCTCCCAGCTGCCTTGAGATCATTAACAAGTTCCCCCCGTGTAGTTTTCGGCTGAGCTCTCACCTTCCTCAGGATCAAGGATACCCCACGAGGTGAGATTTTGCATGGAGCCCCAGATCGATGTCGATTGAAAGTCATTTTGTATGTCTTCCATTTTCTTACTATTGCACCAACAGTTGTCTCCTTCTCACCCAGCGTTTTACTTATGGTTTTGTAGCCAATTCCAGCCTTGTGCAGGTCTATGATCTTGTCCCTGACATCCTTAGAAAGCTCTTTGGTCTTGCCCATGTTGTAGAAGGTTAGAGTCAGACTGATTAATTGAGTCTGTGGACAGGAGTCTTTTATACAGGTGACCATTTAAGACAGCTGTCTTTAATGCAGGCACCAAGTTGATTTGGAGCGTGTAACTGGTCTGGAGGAGGCTGAACTCTTAATGGTTGGTAGGGGATCAAATACTTATTTCTCTGTGCACAATGCAAATAAATATATATAATTTTGACTATGTGATTTTCTGTTTTTTTTTTAAAATATAATCTATCTCTCATTGGTAAAATTAACCTAGCCTAAAAATTCTAGACTGTTCATGACTTTGACAGTGGGCAAACTTACAAAATCAGCAAGGGATCAAATACTTATTTCCTTCACTGTATATACATGATTAGCTCATGGGCCATGGCACAAAAACCTCACTTCATCATATAACCTATACAAAACACTAACTTTATCATATAACCGATACAAAGACCTCACTTCGTCATATATCCTGTACAAAAACCTAACTTCAGTCCCCTACGGGGAGTTTTCCGATAAATTGATCTTGGTCAGTTTTATTATATTTCAAGAAATAAAAGTCTGATGCATGTCCGGCACTGACTAAACAAGCAGCTTCTCTAGCTGCCAGGGTGGAGGCCTACTGCCCAGTAACACACACCAAACAATGTCCATACAGTTTGATATTAATAACTAGCAAGTGTCCTCACAGCTCCCGCAGGTTTAAAACACCTAATCTTCCCTAGGCTGGGAGCACCTCACGTAGAAGCTCTTCCCTTCCTAAATGGATTACACAGGTGGCACATAATCAGGCTCAAAGGCTTGTCACCATAACAGACCTATTAAAATAAGGATATCATTATGATACCCCAGTAGAGTTATACAAGTTGGTACAAGTAAGCCACCAAACAGTAATCTGGTGCCTAAAGAGGATTTAAAAAAAGACCCACTTCTGTGGAGTCACATGGTGTACCACATGACCACTTTCAACCAATCAGCATCTTTGAAAAGGATCATGTGAGGCAATTTGTGGCTCCTGATTATGAAGGATTATGGAGTTTATGTCACGTGATGGTTTACATACCTGCTGACTAGCTGAGACTAATCATTTCATATTGTGTATCTATCTCACAGGCACAGAAGAAGCTAAATAAAAAACATGAGACAACAAACAGAAAAAAGCACTGTCAAAAGACGGCTAGCTAGTAGTGGTCTTAAATGACAAGCTGAAGTCTCAGGAAGGGAAACCAGGCCAAAGCTTAGTATAGTTAGGACATACTAGCATTTTACAGTGGACCACTATAAAAAATTATAGTAATATTTACTGATAAATCCAACTTTAAATCTTTACATTTTTAGGAAACTTAGTTCAGATGTTGCGGAAAATAACTGTGCAGAAATTATGCTGCGGTACAGAATTTCTCCTCCGCAGCATGCACATTATTTTGCAGAGAAGCAGTAGAACTTTCACTGCGGATTTCAGCCTTTGCAATGCAAAAACTGAAATCTGTCTCAAGTCCGCAGTGATATCTGCAACGTCTGAATTACCTGTCAGATATGCAAATGTTGGTGCAGATTTGTTGCGTAATTGCCCTGAATCTGCACCAACATTTGCAGCGGAAAAATTCTGCCACGTATGAACGTGGCCTTACAGTAAAGAGGCAAACAGAAGATAAAATGATGCCACGGTGTATTAAAACAAAAAGCAAAACATATCGGTTTCAATATTCAAGTCTGGATTGGATACCAGTACCGAATCATCTACACCAGGGCCGGACTGGCCATCTGGCAGTTCTGGCAAATGCCAGATGGGCCACTGAACAGTGGGCCGTCTGCTTGCCGTCCAAACGATCAGTGTCGGCTCAGGCGGCATGGTACAGCATTTGTAAGGGGGGGGTCGGCACAGCAGCTAATAACTGCCGTCCGACTGTAATAGCAACCGTGGTCTGTGCTGATATTACTAATACTTCCTGTGCTACGCTAAAATCTCCCCCTCCAGCCCCCCTTCCCTGCTCTTCACACTACCTCTTCTCCTCCTCCTGCTGTTACCAGTCAGGACATGAGGGAGGGGGTGGGGAGACTGTCGGTGGGCTCTGTGTCGGGCTGTGAGCAGAAGTGCTGGAGTGAAGAATCTCACCCCATCAACCTGCCTTCACAAGTATCCTACATAAAAGTAAGTGTATGTGTGTTTACAATGTGTACTTTATATGTGTGAAATGTGTGCATGTAATGTGCATATTTTTGTGTCTGTGATGTGTACATTTGTGTATATATAGTGTATGTGGTGTGCACATGTGTCTATATAGTGTGTGATGTGTTCATGACTGTCTGTATATATAGTGTGTGATGTGTTCATGTGTGTGTATATATAGTGTGTGATGTGTTTGTGTGTATGTGTGTGTGTATATAGTGTGTTTGATGTGTACGTGGGTGTATGTGTGTATATATATATACAGTGAAGGAAATAAGTATTTGATCCCTTGCTGATTTTGTAAGTTTGCCCACTGTCAAAGACATGAACAGTCTAGAATTTTTAGGCTAGGTTAATTTTACCAGTGAGAGATAGTTTATATTAAAAAAAATAAAAAGAAATCACATTGTCAAAATTATATATATTTATTTGCATTGTGCACAGAGAAATAAGTATTTGATCCCTTTGGCAAACAAGACTTAATACTTGGTGGCAAAACCCTTGTTGGCAAGCACAGCAGTCAGACATTTTTAGTAGTTGATGATGAGGTTTGCACACATGTTAGATGGAATTTTGGCCCACTCCTCTTTGCAGATCATCTGTAAATCATTAAGATTTCAAGGCTGTCGCTTGGCAACTCGGATCTTCAGCTCCCTCCATAAGTTTTCGATGGGATTAAGGTCTGGAGACTGGCTAGGCCACTCCATGACCTTAATTTGCTTCTTTTTGAGCCACTCCTTTGTTGCCTTGGCTGTATGTTTCGGGTAATTGTCGTGCTGGAAGACCCAGCCACGAGCCATTATTAATGTCCTGGTGGAGGGAAGGAGGTTGTCACTCAGGATTTGACGGTACATGGCTCCATCCATTCTCCCATAGATGTGGTGAAGTAGTCCTGTGCCCTTAGCAGAGAAACACCCCCAAAACATAATGTTTCAACCTCCATGCTTGACAGTGGGGACGGTGTTCTTTGGGTCATAGGCAGCATTTCTCTTCCTCCAAACACGGCGAGTTGAGTTAAAGAGCTAAATTTTAGTCTCATCTGACCACAGCACCTTCTCCCAATCACTCTCAGAATCATCCAGATGTTCATTTGCAAACTTCAGACGGGCCTGTACATGTGCCTTCTTGAGCAGGGGGACCTTGCGGGCACTGCAGGATTTTAATCCATTACGGCGTAATGTGTTACCAATGGTTTTCTTGGTGACTGTGGTCCCAGCTGCCTTGAGATCATTAACAAGTTCCCCCCGTGTAGTTTTCGGCTGAGCTCTCACCTTCCTCAGGATCAAGGATACCCCACGAGGTGAGATTTTGCATGGAGCCCCAGATCGATGTCGATTGACAGTCATTTTGTATGTCTTCCATTTTCTTACTATTGCACCAACAGTTGTCTCCTTCTCACCCAGCATCTTACTTATGGTTTTGTAGCCCATTCCAGCCTTGTGCAGGTCTATGATCTTGTCTCTGACATCCTTAGAAAGCTCTTTGGTCTTGCCCATGTTGTAGAGGTTAGAGTTAGACTGATTAATTGAGTCTGTGGACAGGAGTCTTTTATACAGGTGACCATGTAAGACAGCTGTCTTTAATGCAGGCACCAAGTTGATTTGGAGCGTGTAACTGGTCTGGAGGAGGCTGAACTCTTAATGGTTGGTAGGGGATCAAATACTTATTTCTCTGTGCACAATGCAAATAAATATATATAATTTTGCCAATGTGATTTCTTTTTTTTTTTATATATAATCTATCTCTCACTGGTAAAATTAACCTAGCCTAAAAATTCTAGACTGTTCATGACTTTGACAGTGGGCAAACTTACAAAATCAGCAAGGGATCAAATACTTATTTCCTCCACTGTATATATATATATATATATATATATATATATATATATATATATATATATATATATATATATGTGGACAGCACTATAGCTGTAGTATTGTTTTTACTCGTTTAAATACTGCAGATTTTACCAATGGATTTTGTTGTGGTAAGGGCTCGTCCTCACGCTCCTGAATTGCTGCTTTTTTTCCGGACGGAAATTTGGCTGGAAAAAACGCAGCAGAATACATTAGCAGCATTGAGGATGAGATTTAACAAATCTCATCCACACGCTGCGTAAAATTTCCGAGCCGAAATTGACCTGAGGTGCGTAATTTACAGACCGCAGCATTTCAATTCCTGCTATGGAAAGTGTGCAGAATTGCTGCGTTTTTCATAGGAGATGTCTCCATCTCCTAACATTGAGAAAAATGCAGCAATTTACACACCATTTTCTGCCGCAAACACCACAGGAAATGGTGTGTTTTTGCCACAGTGGAAAGCCTTTGACTTTCAAACGGAATTGCTGCAGAAATTTTCTGCATCAATTCCGTTGTGTGTGGACAAGCCCTAAATCCGCAGCATAAGGGCTTCTCCACACTTATTGGAATTGCTGCAGAAAATCGTGCGTATTTTGCTGCATTTTTCACAATGTTGGGGGATAGTGACATTCCTCTGAAAAACGCAGTAATTTATTCCACTTTCCACAGCAGGAATTGACATGCTGCAGTATAAAAAATACGCACCGCAGGTCAACTTTTTTTTCCGAAATTTTACGCAGCGTGTGGATAGGATTTGATAAATCTCACCCACTTTGCTGCTACTGTATTCTGCTGCGTATTTTACATCCGCAATTCCGGATGGAAAATATGCAGCAATTCCGTTACGTGTGGACAAGCCCTAATTTTGTAGCGGCCGAGTGGGTGAGATTTGCAGTAGCACAAGAGTGGGTGAGATTTGAACAAATCTCACCCACACGATGAGCAGGAAAAAAGGCTAAAAAATGTACCTGTGGTCCGTTTTTTTAATCCACAGCATGTCAATCATATTTGCATAAATGCTGCTTATTTGTTTCTGGTTTTCCCCATTTAATTCAATGGGGAGGTTTTACACCTCGAATTACCCGAAAAAATGGCTCCAAACCGTGTGCAAACATCTGCTCATTTAATTCAACGGGTCTTACGGTGTTCTGTGCAGACAGGCTTTTTTTTATGCACCGCTGTCAAAAGACGGCGTGTAAAAAGACGCCCGCCTCAAAGAAGTGCATGTCACTTCTTGGGACGTATTTGGAGCCGTTTTTCATTGACGCCAATGAAAACCAGCTCCAATTACGTTCATAAAAGACGCCACGAAATATGCATGCACTTGTCAAAACGTCTGAAATTCAGGAGCTGTTTTCGCCTGAAAACAGCTCCGGAATTTCAGACTTAATTGGCGTTGCCGTGTGAACATACTCTTATACTTACACAGAATTCAGTTTTTTTGTCAGGGCCGGCCTCCTGGGATGACGTTTCATCCATGTGACCGCTGCAGCCAATCGCAGGCTGCAGCGGTCACATGGGATGAAACATCATCCCAGGGCTGCAGGATGTAGGAGGGAAGTGTCGCCATGGTAAGTATCCATTTTTTTGGGCTGAAAAACTGCACCACAATTTGGTGTGGTTTTTCAGCTGTAATTCCCTGCGGTGCACAGGGCGTATATGCTGTGTGGTTTTACACAACGTATCCGTCCTGTGTGAACATACCCGTACAGTATATACATATAGTAGCTGCTGTCTTACAACGATACAGCTGCAAACCACGTCAACATGCTGCATTCCCACGAGTCAGCGCAGTTTTAACATGATTGTTTATGTACATGCAGTTTTTTGCAGACATTAACAATCATTTCAAAACCGCACCGACTTTTTGTAAAACTGCATGTGCTACGTGTCGTACTGGACAATTTTGTTGTTATGATCTAATTGTTTGCATTAAAGACTATGTAACCCTCTGAAGGGGATTTTTTTATTTATTTTAATAAAATGGCAGTCAGTGTGTTTTGTGCAACTTTATAAAAAAAAATATTTTTACTTTTTGAGATACAGCTGCTCTGTATCCTGTATACAGAGCAGCTGTATCTTACGCTGAATCCTGAACACGTCAGGTGTGTGGGACTGACGGGTTCAGTGTCAGCGTGTACTGTGTGTCTCCGACACGCAGGTTCCACCTATAATAGATCCTATCTAAGTTAGTTAAATGTGATAGATTACAGGTGGATACAGTCGACTACTCTATTGATTCTGCCAAAAAAACGGAAACCTTGCGAAATGGAGATAAACAGAAACCATTCGCAACAGAAGCGTTACTATTTAAATCAATGGTAATGGTAACGGAAAGCTGTGGTTTCTGTTTGGTTTCCGTTCGTGGGTTCCCCTGACGGAAAGGTCTGACGGAACCCATGAACGGAACCTCGACACAGGTGAGAATGAAGTCTAACTATTACTGTATTATCTGTACAGATGGTGGAGGGTACCATTTTTTGGGGTTTAGCAACTCCCAGTATATCATTACCATTGTTCAGGTCATACTGGAAGCTGCTAACCTGACTTTGCAAATGATCTCTGTACTGAAATGTATTTGTACTGAGCTTGGATTTTGTGCTGTATTTATGTACTGAGGTTTGTTCTGGTGCTGTATATATGTACTGAGCTTGGTTTTGGTGCTGTATAGATGTACTGAGCTTTGTTCTGGAGCTGTATATATGTACTGAGCTTTGTTCTGGTGCTGTAGATATGTACTGAGCTTGGTTCTTGTGTAGAGCAGATGGCATTGTTGCAATTCATTGTATGTTTAATCAGAACCTGTCTGGTAGTTTTAACCCCTTGAACCGCTACCATACAGTAATACATGACCTGACAATATTTCCAAACATTCCCCTGTATGTTTGTTTCAGATGCAGCAAAATCTTTAAAATCAACTTTTAAAATAGTGCACGCTATATGCTAGTTACTCCATAAAGGGTCCTAGGTCGGTGCCGCTATGCTGTAGACTCACACTGTCCTAACTTCAAACCCACCTTTCCATGCTTGGTTGACATCCCCCTGGCTGTTATACATCACTACCAGTCTTCTCCAACTTTCTTGGATGCGCCATTGCCCATTGCCTTGTACTCCATGAACATGCATCGTTCAGCGAGTTGTACTCTGGCCGGCTTCATCACTGCACCGCGCATGCTAGGGGAGTACAAGGCAAAGGAGAAGGCTGGTAGTAATATAGAACAGTCAGGGGGATGCCACTCAAGATCTGGGGGGCGCCATTTCAATTTTCGCCTCAGACAGAAGAAAAGCTAGAATTGACCCTGGGCGGCGGCGCCACTGAAACCAGCTGCCACCACCCCCTCATGCACTATTTGTATCTGCCTTACAATGTCGCTGATTGGCAGGGCAGAAAGACTTGCCCCGCCAATCAGCGCCTTTCAACAATGCTAGCTGCGCGATGACGTCATCACACCGCTTCTGTTGTTGAAAGGCGCTGATTGACAGAGCAAGTCATTCTGCCCTGCCAATCAGCCCCAGCAGACCTGCTCAGAAGAGAGCAAGCCTGCATTGACATAGGATGACGTGGGAACGGGATCGAGGTGAGTATGTAAAGTTTTTTTTTTGGTCTTTTTTTTCCACTTAATAGTGTGAGTGGCATTATCTACGGGGGGGGGGGGGCTATATCTGGGCCACAATCTACAGGAGGGGCTATATGTGAGGCACTATCTACAGGGGGGCCATATGTGGGACACCATATACAGGGGGTCTATATGTGGGGCACCATCTACAAAAAAAATCCTCTAGAATAACGAGCATGTACATTATTCTCGTGGAAAAGCAGTGTATTCGTTGGAGTTGGGGCTATCAGGAACTATTCCTCTTTTCATTTACACCTGTTTTACTAAATCTCCCCATGTCTTGTATAGCTGAAAGGTGGTCCCATGTACTCCAGCCCAACACTGGTGGCTGCGTATAGCCTGTGTTGGGCCTGTCTGCTTAAAAATACCAGGAATGATTTTAAGTCCTAGTCTGGCCCTGGATCCGGACAAATGAATAGAATTCTTCATGAGTAATTGTACTGGTTATTTTTCCTCAACTTTGCATGGTCCAATTTTGAAATCTTTTTTTTTCTTCTATTCAAAAGGAACAATCTCAAAAACAATTTCTACACCTCTCTCTGATACATTTCAAATGTATCGGTTTCTTGAGAAGCATAAAATATTGCATATTATTGTCAGACAATCACCTTCTTGCATTCAACACTGATCATTCCGTCATGCCCATAATTTGTACTAGAAAGGTAATCTTTTGTGGAATTTGAGAGCAAATATAAAAAAAGAGACTTTCATAAAAGCTCCTCTTTTTGTGCTTATGGGTTTTATAATAATGATTAGAGATATAAATATAAATTTAATTTATACACAGTCAAAGCCTCGAGCACTTAAGCCGTGAGATCTTACAGTCAGTTAATATCTGCAGTAAAAATAGAAATTAGAAAAGTGAAAAGCTGTCCACTTGCAGCTTTGGAATTCATTAATCTAGAGCCCCCCCCCTCCCCCCTGAATAACTATGTCTAGAGAACAAAATGCGTTTATGACACAGGAAATATAGCTTTAAAATAGTGAAATACAATGTGCAGGAAGAGCCCTGGATGTATGGATCATGAATCTCACATGATGGGCTGTTAGATTTCAACTTTACAATGGTTTGCGGTAACTGGAAACAAGTGCTATTTCTGTAAAACCTTCTAGCATGTTTATTTTACCAAAGGGATGAAAAAAAAACTTACTTTTGTTCTTGGAAAATAAATTGTCTTGAATGTTATAGTCCCAGAGCAATGCCTCGTGCTGTATCCAGTATAGCTACATGGCACGTGTGTCACTGTATTGTTCACAGCTACGTGTTCTGGAAATCAAAAGACCTGAGATAATTCTGCAGTTGTCTTCTGGTTTGTAGCTTATTTGAAAGAAATTCACCTTGATTCCTGCTCCAGTTAATATTTTAATGTAGGGAAAAAATTTCATCATTATAATTAAGGTATAATTTTGCAGAAGAAAATGCAATGCCAGACCTATTACAGCCCTAGAATTATTAGTAAAAAATAATATTTGTTTTGCAATATGCGACTAGACTCATAATAATATTTCTACTTTGGTAACAACAAGTTGGAAGTGAACCAAATTAAAACATCTCTAACTGGTCCTTTACACAAAGAGGGGTCCATAAAAGACATGGTTTGACGAGTTTAGTATAGAGGAACTCGCGTGGCCTGCACAGTGCCCTGACACGTTCCCCATCACCGTTAGGATGAACTGGAATGCCGATTGCAATTCAGACTGTCTCGTTCAACATTAGTGCCTGACCTCACAAATGCTGTTTTGGCTGAATGGGCACAAATTTCTACAGACACAATCCAAAAACTTGTGGAAAGCCTTGCCAGGAGAGTGAAGACTGTCACAGCCACAAAAGGGGGTCCAACTCCATATTAATGCCCATGATTTTTGAAATCTCAGATAGGTGGTGGTCAAATGTCCACATTTTTTTGCCCATATAGTGCATCTAAAGTGGGAAAACACCTTTAAATCTATCAAAATCCCTTAGTTCTGGGCAGTTCAAGCATGTAATATTAGTCCCTATGTGTATATTTCAATGGCAGCTTCAGGCCATGTTCACACGTTGTGGATCGTGTCTGGATTTTAGGTGCAGTTTCTGGAAAAAATCAGCCATGACCACACTGCATATATTTTCACAGCATGTTCATTATTCCCACTAATTACTGCAGATAAAAAGCTGCAGTTTAACTTCATTGAACTTCAGTAGAGATAATTTGTAAATAAATCCGCATGCAAATCCATAACCGCAAATCCTGAGCTTTAGTCATGTATTTCTGCAGCGGATTTCATTAGAAATCTATGGCAGATTTGCTTCTACAAATAAATTTTTTGACTCTGAGGGCCAACCATTATTGCACATTCAGTTCCACACACAAATTATATTGCCGTATAGTATAAATATAAATAAGCATACATATAAATAATGCTGTCATATACTGTATACATAAATAATACCACCATATAATGACATATAAATAATTCCCCCATAACCGGAACCTAAATAGTGCCACCATATACTATATATAAATAATACCTCTGTATACTGTACATATGCATAATACCACCAAATACTGTACACATAAAGACCTCCATATACTGTAAACATACATACCACCACATACTGTACATATTAATAATGCTGCCATATACTGTATACACAAAATAATGCTACTGTATACAGTAAGGCCGCTATATATTGTGCATATGAATAACACTATCTTAAACTGTACCCATAAATAATACCTCTATAAACTGTATACATAAGTAATGCCAGCATTTACTGTACACAGAATTAATACCACTATATACTGTAGAGATGAATATTACCGTTATACTGTATGCATAAATAATACCTCCATATATTGTATTATATGTAATACCAGCATATACTGTACAAATGAATAATACCGCTATATAGTGTATATATAAATAACGCCATATACTGTACACATAAATAATAAAATGTTATACTGTCTATAGAAGTAATGACAGTAAACACAATATACAGAAATAATACTGTATATACTGTACATATAAATAATACTTCCATATACTGTACAAGTAGATAGTACCGCCAAATACTGTATACACAAATACTGCCATATACTAGATATATAAATGGTGACATATAACACATTTCCAATGATAGCAATATGGAAAATATTGGCATACTGTGACCAAATAATAGTATAATTAGACACTATAAGAGACCCTGGTAGCTGGCAGGCACGTAGAAAATTCAAAGGATTGCTATTTTGCCATAGGCAGAAAAAAGCTCTATTTTCCAGCTACCTAAACCATGAATTTATGATAAAAATTAAAATATAACCTTTATTAATTATTTGAATAGGCATAAACCAACAAACTAATAAAAGTAGTCAATGTGAGATGGCAGGATAGGATGAATAGGCTAATTGCTGAAGTATACTGAGTTAGTGCATGGAGACATGTGAGTGTCAACATCCAGCGGCTGCAGTACGCTGTGCTAACACTGACTAAATGTTAAGTCAATTCTATCTCACTGCCAGCTAAACATTGAAGTTAAAAGACAAAACACAGCCCCCCCCACTGACATGTTTCGCTTCATATGTAGCGTCTTCAGGGGTTTCTGGGGCTAGCTTTGAAAACGGAAGCAACAAGGGAGCTTTACTCAGGGGATCATCACAACTTTGTCAGAACATTTTTAAAGTCTGGCTAAACGTTTGACAAACTTCTGACATGTCATAGTGATATGTGAGAAGTTTGGATTGATGGGGGTCCGACCACTGAGACCCCCACCAATCGCTAGAATGAAGCAGCTGAAGCACTCGTGTGAGAGCTCAGCCGCTTCGTGTCTGTTCAGCTTTTTCCGGGAAATAAATGTATCGGTGTACGGACTCAATAGAAAGTCTATGAGCCCAAACTCTGATACATCGGCTTTCCGGTTTGGTGCAGTTTTTTAACCGGCATTCCCTGTGGTGAATATGGCAGGTACACTGGGTGATTTTAGGCAGCATATCTGCCCCATGTAAACTCAGCCTAAGACCAGATTCACACAAACGAGTGCAAACTCGGACGTAAAAAAACAGCCATTTTTCCACGTTCAAGTTGTACCCATGCAAGACCTGTTTTCACGGATCCCCATAGACTTGAGTCTACCAAGGGATCCATGAAAACGGATGAAAATAGGACATGTTCTATTTTTCAACGGACCCTTCACACAGTCCATTATAACAAGGGAAGTGTGAACGGCCCCATTGAAATACATGCGTCCGTGTGACGTATACTACGGTTGTCTGAATTTGGCCTAGGAGTGAGCAGCTACTCTAACAAAGTATGAAGCGGACTTACGGATTGAACCCGCTCCATACACTGCATGTATCAGTTGTATATTACAGCTGACACCTCGCACTAATGACCAGGAACAGAGCGAACTTTGATCCTAGCCATTTAACCACTTCATCCGCGGTCAATAGCAACCGTAGCATCTTAGCAGTTAGAAAGAGTGGGGCGGCCTCTCCGACAACCCATCACACCCCCCGCGTCTCGATCGTGCGTGGAGGGTTATCATGGGAGCCCGGGGACCTAATGAAGCCCTGTCTTTGGACTTATAATGGCAATACATATTATTGCAGTGTATTGTACCAGCGATATGATGATATGATGATTGCGGTTCAAATCCCCTAGGGGGAATAATAAAAAAAAATATTCTTTAGTAGTATACAAAAAATAAAAACAATATTAAAAGTTCAAATAACTTTTACAATTTTTTGACCAAAAGGTAAAATGCCAGAATCACTGTTTTTTGGTCAACTTAGCTCTAAAAATATGTTTTAATAAAAAGTGATCAAAAAGTCATATGCACCAAAAAAAATTACCAATAAAAACTCCAGCTTATCCCGCAAACAATAAGCCCTCACATGGCTCAATCGCCGAACAAATAAAAGAGTTATGGCTTTCAGAATATGGCGACAACAATTTATTTTATTTTTTTTTCCAAATAGTTTTTCTTTGTAAAAGTAGTAAAACATCCAAAAAATATGTACATTTGGTATAGCCGTAATTGTATCAACCTGTAGAATGAGGTTAAGATGTTATTTTTACAGCACGATGAACGCCGTAAAATTGAAAACCAAATAACAATGGAGGAATCAAAGTATTTTTCCAATTCCACCCCACAAACAATTTGTTTTTTAGTTTCCCAGTACATTATATGGTACTTTAAGAGCTTGTCCACGCGTAGCGGAATTACTGCGTATTTTCCATCTGGAATTGCGGACGGAAAATACGAAGCAGAATACAGTAGCAGCAAAGTGGGCGAGATTTAACAATCTCATACACACGCTGCGTAAAATTTTCGACCAGAAATTGACCTGCGGTGCATATTTTTCAGACCGCAGCATGTCAATTCCTGTTGTCAGAAAGTGGACTGCGTTTTTCAGAGGAGATGTCACCATCTAACAACATTGAGAAAAACAAAGCAAAATCCACACCATTTTCTGCAGTAAAAAAAGCAGGAAATTGTGCGGTTTTTCCGCAGCTGAATTTCTGCTACTTTTTGCAGAACTGCTGCAATTGCATTACGTGTGGACAAGCCCTAATAGTACCAATAAAAACTACAACTCCTCCTGCAAAAAATTAAGCCTTCACACCTCTCCATTGATGAAAAAATAAATAAGTTATTGGTATTGAAAGGCGGGGAGTGAAAAACTAAAATGAAAAAAATGAAAAATGCCTGCGGTACCAAGGGCTTAGTTAAACAGCAGACACATACATGTTACTTTCTATACCATTTAAATGGTTTCTAAGATTTGTCTTTTCTTGTAAAATATTTACCAAAATCAGAACAGTTATCCAAATTTCTGCATATGCTTATACAGGGGCGTAGCTAGGGGGGGGCAAGCGGGGCATGTGCCCCGGGCGCAGTTCAGAGGGGGGCGCCAGCGACCCCTCCTCCTGCACTATAATTGTACCTGTGTCGCAAGGACACAGGTACAATTAGAAGCAATGAATGACCGGGCACGTTCCGTGCCCGGCCATTCAGCGCCTTTTCACGAATGAAGCGACTGGTACCTTTTGTACCAGTGATGCTTCCGTCGATGAAAGGCGCTGACTGACTGGCAGGGAAAGTCATCCTGCCCAGCCAATCAGCGCCTTTCATAGACGCTGTGTTCAACCCCCTGGAGACCTGCGCAGAAGAGAGCAGGTCTCCATGGCTGCCGGACGGCGTGGGAGCGGGAATAAGGTGAGTTTGAAATTATTATTTTTTTTTATTATTTTTTTTAAATTGTAATAGAAGTGTGGCACAGGGGGACTATATCTACAGGGCTGGGCTATATACAGGGGGACTATATCTACAGGGCTGGGCTATATACAGGGGGACTATATCTGCTGGGCTATATACAGGGGGACTATATCTGCTGGGCTATATACAGGGGGACTATATCTACAGGGGGACTATATCTACAGGGCTGGGCTATATACAGGGGGACTATATCTACAGGGGGCTATATACTGGAGTGGGCTGTCTATAGAGCACCATATACAGGGGTGGGCTATATAGTATATAGCACCCTGTAGATATAGCCCACCCCTGTATATGGTGCTCAATAGATAGCCCACCCCAGTATATAGCTCCCCCTGTAGATATAGTCGCCCTGTATATAGCCCAGCCCTGTAGATATAGCCCAGCCCTGTAGATATAGCCCCCTGTAGATATATTCCCCCTGTATATAGCCCACCCCTGTATATAACCCACCCCTGTAGATATAGCCCCCCCTGTGTATAAGCCCCCTCTGTAGATATAGCCCCCCTGTGTATAGCCCACCCCTGTATATATAGCCCCCCTGTGTATATCCCAGCCCTGTAGATATAGCCCAGCCCTGTAGATATAGCCCAGCCCTGTAGATATGGTCCCCCTGTAGATATGGTCCCCTGTAGATATGGTCCCCCTGTAGATATGGTCCCCCTGTAGATAGCCCACCCCTGTATATAGTCCCCCTGTAGATATAGTCCCCCTGTAGATATAGCCCACCCCTGTATATAGTCCCCCTGTAGATATAGCCCACCCCTGTATATAGTATCCCACAAATAGCTCCCCCTATAGTGCTCCACAGAAAGCCCACCCCTGTATATAGCCCCCTTGTACATATAGTCCACCCCTGTATATAGTGCTCCACAGATAGCCCACCCTTGTATATAGTATATACAGGGGTGGGCTATCTGTGGAGCACTATATACAGGGGTGGACTATCTAGTGGAGCACTATATACAGGGGTGGACTATATGTACAAGGGGGGGCTATATACAGGGGTGGGCTATCTGTGAAACACTATATACAGGGGTGGACTATATGTGGAGCACTATATACAGGGGTGGGCTATATCTACAGGGGGGCTACATACATGGTTGGGCTATCTGTAGAGCTCTATATACAGGGGTGGGCTATATCTACAGGGGGCTATATACAGGGGTGGGCTATCTGTAGAGCACTATAGGGGGAGTTATTTGTGGGACACTATATACAGGGGTGGTCTATATGGGGGCACTATCTACAGGGGGCTCTATGGCAGGCACTATCTACAGGGGGCTCTATGGCAGGCACTATCTACAGGGGGCACAGTGTGTGTGTGGGACACGGTGTATGGTTCTATTCTAATTAGAGGTGCAGTGTTTGGCGCTATTATATTTAGGGGCGTAGTGTGTGGTATAATGATAACTTTATCTTTATTTATAGGTGCAGAAATGTTGGTAAAGTGAGAAGCTGAAGACATCTGAGCGGCAAACTGCAGAAATGGGCTGTGACCGGGAGAATTCATCATAGAGGTCTGGACCGGATGAAGAAAAAGAACTAGAATCTGAGACGTCACCGGTGAGTCACCTAATGTAAATGTTCACTCTGCCTCTATTCAGCACTGTAGTCACTGTATGATCTGCAGCGAGATGATGGGTGGTATGATTATGATAGGATTTATTTTTGTGAAACGGCATCTCCCAGCATATCCTTACCATTGTTCGGGCTATGCTGGGAGCTGTAGTTTTACGCCGTACAAACCTATACGGCAGGGGTTGCACTAAATTGAGCTGTATTTTTTCTGGGGCTGTATATATGTACCGAGCTTGGTTCTGGTGTTGTGTATAGAACCATATTGCTTGTGAAATGTACAAATAATTTTATGCTCGCGTTACATAAAAAGAAATGACACGTCGATTGGTAGAGAAAACAAACACGGCGAGGGGGAAGGAGATGTCGGGAAAGAGGTTGGGGGCACCAAACTGAATCTTTGCCCCGGATGCTGGAGAACCTAGCTACGCCTCTGGCTTATAGAAGGCAAAATGTCTTAGGGCTTATGCACATTGCAAAACCCTGTACAAGAGCACATGGTGTGACTACCAATCTTTATTGACCTGTATGTACTTTATTTGTCACTGTATGGCGCCTCCATAAGGCACCGTATTCTTCTACAAGAGGTAATGCTTCTAGGGTAGATTAACTCTACAGTACAGTACGCTATAGAGCTTGTCAATAATTTTCTTTTCACTAATACACACAGGATATGTGAGAAAAAAAAACCTCTGAGTTCCTCTGTATATAATTGTAGGCACACAGAGGTACAATATAAGTCCATATACTGGCTACTGGCGCTATATTACGGTTGTTTGTAACCTGTGTAAAATACAGTCAAAACCTCTCCAAATACCACATCGTTGAGAAGACCACCCCATTATCCAGACCAGATTTCCTGTCCACTAACAGATTTTCAGTTCATAATATGTGTTAGGAAACGTCTGTCCCTTTAAGATTACCATGACTACTAGTCTAGCTTCTGGGTGGTTCTGGTTTTACTTGTTGAGCCTATTCCACCTCTCTGTCTTTCTTCCTATCAGATTTGAAGGGTGGAGTATTTTAATCTGGGTTGGTTCTGTTTTCTGGCTTGTGATTTTCCTTGTCTCAAGGTGTTTTATCAAGCTACTGACTATACCCTGAACCTTTGATTATTTGCACTTTTTGGATCTGGACCTCTGCTTGTCTCTGGATTACCCTTTGCTTACTGATTTGGACTTTCTGCTCCTGGCTTGTTTTGACCTCTGCAAGCCCTGATATCCACTAGCTTTGTGATTTGGTCATTCTTTACCCTCTGGCTGTCTTGTTATATGCTCAGGTATTGCCTGCATTGCACCTCTTATCCAACACCAAAATCTGTTTAAACAATCTGGGTTCTGTTAGAAAAGTTTTATTTTAAATTTATTGTTACTTCATGTAATAGATATTAAATGTGCAGGTTCTCAGAAAATTATTTTGTTGACAAAGGGTTAAATATGTTATATTCTTAAGTGTGTGAGGCGGTTGGACTTCTTAATAAAGATTGCAATCTCCAGAGGAAGTCCAACGTGGCCTAATCTCATTCTGAAGTGTAACATTTCATGTGACAGGAAAGCCACAAACGGTTTTTCAGTTGGTCTGTACTGCAATATGCATTGATATGTGTATATAAACCTGTGCTTATGGAATGACGGCAGACAACTGCTGATTTTGACTTGTCTCCTCATCGATGAGAATAAAACTCTTATTGGGATGAAAACTTGAATCATTATTGCTAAGTATGGAAAATTCTTCTAACATCTTGGTCCTTCGAAGCCGGAAACCAATATTTCCAGACCCTCGTCCACCCAAGGACTGTACACCGTGCACGGGGTGAGTCATCAAAGTACTCACTTAATTCAAAGACCTCCGGTTAAATTACCGTTAAAAATAGGCCAGTCAGATGGAGGGACGAGGTGTGGAATGACGGTTTTTAAAAGAACATAGTAAGGAGAATTGAGGATTCGAGTTTTCATCTGAATAACGGTAATATAATTTTGTATATATGTGTTTTTATTATTTTTCATATTTAGATGTTATAAGGTTATGTGATAAAAAAAAACAAAAAAAAAAAGAAAACGTAAAAAACCTAAGTTGGAACTTAGGTACTAAGACTGGGTCTTAGTTATATTAAGCGCAGGTCTTAATATAAAAACCTGGGAATAGCGGTTCTCGAGGTTAGTAGTCCATAGCCTATGTGAGAAGGCTACAGGTAATAAAAAACTCCGTGCAGCACGTAAAAGATAAAGTACTTGGAGATTTGGAGGATCTCCTATAGAATAAGTATTATGATTGTTTCTTATAGAGTATTAGAATTATTTGTTAGAGTATTATGATTATTTCTTATAGAGTATTAGGATTATTTGTTTTATAAAGTTTAAGATTGTGACTAAAAGTATTGAATGATTGAGATAAACTAAATCCAAAGTTAAAGAAAGATAAAGACTTTCAAACTGTGGTGTAAAGACACATCCAGGACATCTGCTGCTGGTCTAACCAGCCTCTTATTGACTGTGAAGAATGAATGTATGAGGGTTAAATAAATAAAACCCTGTGTGTATAAAGGAGTCCGATTAGGAATGGTCCTTTTAAAATTGTTACAAGGACAAATCAGTAGGAAAAATACTGTAAAACACCCAGGAACATGAAGTATATGACTGATCAGCATAATACTTGTAAATATTGTTGTGTTTTGTGTGTGTACTGTGAAACTTTGGTGAAAATACCTTGTGGTCAAGATATATGAGGTATACAGAAATATAGAATATGATAGTAGGTTTTGTTATTCATATCGAATTTGTCTGTTTGTTAATCGTTAATCATGTGTCTTGTCTAAATGT
This sequence comes from Rhinoderma darwinii, assembly GCF_050947455.1. Taxonomy (NCBI): domain Eukaryota; kingdom Metazoa; phylum Chordata; class Amphibia; order Anura; family Rhinodermatidae; genus Rhinoderma; species Rhinoderma darwinii. Next base: position 57,787,971 of record NC_134692.1, read on the forward strand.
GGTAAAAGTGAGAGTTGAGACAGTCTTTCACATTTCCTCGTCGTGGTCACCTTGGGTGAGCGACATTACTTTCTTGGGACTGTGTTTTGGTAAGCAGCTCTAGGCGTGTAGAGTGCAGCGAGTCCTACAGTCCAGGGAGAATAACGTTTTGGTAAGCGGCCTTATCTATAAGGTGCAGCGAACACTGTTATTCAATATTCCCAACTGACCATCAAAATTCTACAAGACTCTTTGAATGAGATCAAATTAGAGTCAGATCATAGAACTAAGAACAAATAGAATAAAGGGATAAATTAATATTAGTAAGTCAAATTGTCCTGTAGCAAAAAAGTGGATTAAGATCTATTGTCCCGAAGGCTCCTCATTAAGTTTGGTTGTTTTTTTATTATTATTTACTATATTGTGATGACCAAGAGATTTAACAATATTAGAAAAGGACAAAGGCCCACCAAATTGTTTTAAATCTCTTGTCCTGAGTGTCTGTTTGGATTGTTGGCTATTTCTACTGAAGGTTGGAGAATAGTCAAAATAATTGATAAAGGATTCAAAGTTAATCAAATCTTTTCATATTAAAAGTGCTCGTAAGACTCCTATTCTAGAAAAAAGAAAAAAACTATTTAGGTGTCCATTAAATAGGGAGACATATACTAATATTGATAAATTTGATTTCTTTTCAAAAGGACACTGCTTGTAACATGTGGAATGTATCAGGAACAGTTTCAGGATGCGGTTGTTTGTGTTAAAAAGTATTAAAATATACCTTTAGAAGGGGATGTTAAGTATATGCACAAATTAGATGTGGTGAATGTAAAATGTTGATGATGATAAGGGTGTGGCAAATTTGGATTTAAAAGGACTTTGAGGGTAATTGAATGTTATAATTTAGTGAAGGAAAAAGAGAAGTGTGGTTTTGATTGTGTAAGACGACGGTTGGAAGAATCTCACAAAGGAGAACAAGGTAGAAGGTTGACAGAATGTTAAAATGATAAGGAATGTTAAAGAAGGTTGTTTATATAGTTCAAGATGAAAAATTTTCATAGAACAAAATGCTGGCTGATTGAAAGACCATGAAATGATTGGAAAAGCAGAACTATAGAAGAGTGTGTCAATACATGTTGATATGTATAGCATGTGCATAAAATAATAGCATTCAATAATATTGACTGTACTAGTGATAAAGAGTAATACAGATAGGTACATTGCAATGAGTAAGGTGGATGATAAGAAGTATGATGTAGACGTGTATACAGGGTGTGTGTCCCCGTGTATACAGCGTGTGTCCCCGTGTATACAGGGTGTTTGTTGCAGACTAGTCTGAGGAGGAAATGAAATTGTGTACTGTTTGATGTGAAATGTTTTTCTCAATCCAGATTAAGAACTGAATTAATTGAATTTCAAATTATTATTATATGTAAAATTAGTGTGTAAAAAGTCCTAGAACATTGAACTAAAGTACAAGATTGTGTAAATAGACTGACTTTTTAATTAACGGTGTAAAATCAAGTTTTAAAGTTATAAATACAGTTTCCTTAATGTACGAATTTGCAAATGACAAAGACATGTTTGATATGGAACATGAGTCTGACTGTCACAGTTTAATGTAACTTGAAGCCCAAGGCTTACCAGGTGTCACTGATGTACCTCTGACTAACTATGATGTTCAGTATTTTGTAGACGGATCCAGATACTGGAATGAGCAGACAGGACATTTCACCACCGGGTATGCAGTAGTCCAGGAAGGTAAGACAGTGCTGCAAAAGTCACTGCCCTCCAGCAGCTCTGCCCAGGAGGCAGAACTCATGGCACTCGCAGAAGCATGTAAGTTGGGCACAGGTAAAAGGGTGAACATCTATACAGACTCATGGTAAAACTTTGGAGTCTCACACGATTATGACACAATATGGCGAGTAAGAGGCTTTCTGACTGCAGCAGGCAAACCAATACAACACTGGTTTGCACCTGGATTTCAGAACGCAGCTGCTCAACATGTAGAGGGTTGCCTGACATGCGTCAGACACAACCCCGGTAAAATGATAAAAACACCCAGTAAGTGCACGCCTCGCCTTGATTACCTCTTCCAGCGACTGCAGGTGGACTACATACAGCTACCCGAGGTGGGTGTATATGAATATGTCCTCGTATGTACGGACGTGTTTTCAAATTGACCTGAGGCATGGTGTTCAATAAATTGTAGCCACCGCAGAAGCTATAAGAGCTTCCGTTACATTAGTGTTATTTATGATAGAAAGATGTACCACTTTACATTTTTCGACCTTGATGTCTACTGCTGAGGATGGTGAACCACATGATTGCCTATCCCCCATAGCAGAAAGAGTGTTACCAAGATCAGATCTTAAAGATATTCCACTACCAAATAGTGATCTCATTCTGTTTGTAGATGGATCCTTTAAGAACAAATACATCCTACCCAGCAACTTATTCAGATGTGCAGCTATATTGAGCCATAGGACAAGCCATGTCTCAACAGGGGGGATGGTAGAAATCATATCTAAAGTGTTCACGGCATATGGCTTTACTAACTACTCTAAAAAAAAAAAAAAATGCGCCAAACATAATCTACAGGTGAATGTAAGACCAAAGAGAGGACAGTTCCCAAATCCACAATATCCATTCTAACACATTTGTATGGATTTCATTGAAGTTGTTTTTGCTTCCTAAGATATTAGGTATATGTATAAGGGTGTTGATTTGAAGAAATTTGGTTTGAGACACTTGTCAGATAAAACGTATGGTATATGTGAATATTTCTGTGAGTAGAAGATGTTACAGATAATCAGCTCAGATCAAGGTAAAAATCCTGCTGAAAAGGGTAACAACATGTGTGACATAAAATGTACCCAGTAACTACATATGATCTATGTGCCCTGTCCAGAGGGACAGAGAAGTTTTTCTTATATAAAGGTGTTTGTTTGTTTGTTTGTTTGTTTGTTTGTTTGTTTGTTTTGTTTGATGTACAGGATTTGTCAATGAACTGATGGGACCCAAACATGAGGGTGATAGCATGAGATTGGTGATAGTATTATTTTCTTAGTTGAGACCCTATTGTTTATATTGTCTGAGGTTTATAATTATAAGGTATGTAAGATGCCACGGTATTGTGAATAACAACTTGAGGTATGAGGTGAAGGTCACTGGTTGTTGTCACTCATAAGTAAGAAGTACAAGGCAGTAATGAGAGCCTGGAGGTTATGTGACCTGGGTGTCTTTAGGTTTGAGAAAGATGCTGCCCATGACCTGTTATATCTGCAGGGGTAAAAGTCCCATTAGGACAGTAAGTGACAGTGCGACAATTATGACCAATACATGTACCGTGGAGGAGAAGTTTGGATTATTGCCAATATTAGTAGGTTTAGCAGTAAAGAATGCTCATAATATAGAGAAAGTGGCCGGCAGATTGGACACTGTTACAGATTATGTGTTTGATGTTTTGAATGCTGCCCAAGGTTGCCATTGTATAGACCTTTTTGGCCTAATGCAGGATAGAGCAAGCTAAGAAAATAAAGTCCATAAGGGGGATAAGCCCTATTTTAAGTACCTGGCTTGTGTACAAAATGTCCTCAAATAAACAAAAGGTGGGGAAAATGAAAGTGATTAAAATAATGTTTAGATGAATTACATTTGTGCAGCAGCCATCTTGTCTGGAGACCCCGTCTTGTTCTTATGTAATGAATAACAAAAACATTGTTCCTTTAAGACAAGCATATTAATGCTGATTTCGCATGTTATTAAAATAGTTATTTTTGACCTTAGTTCTTATGCGAAACTCAAAGGGAAGAATTATTGTTTAGTGATTATTGATGTATTCACCAAATGGATAGACTATTTGTAATACCACAGTTACATCCATTCTCTAGGATGGATGAAGAGTTTGATTTTACACTTGCTGAATATATGGCAAAAATGCTAACCAACAAGAAAGTTTCTATCTCTAATTGTATTCCAGGTGTACCTGTACCTGAACCTGTGAAGTCAGGAAATTGGATATTATTTTCATTAAAAAAGATCATATCAGGTTCTGCTTACCACACCTACGGCCTTAAAGATAGCCAAACGTAGCTCTTGGATAGACTTATCACAATGTAATGTACTTAGGGAATTGCCACTATCCTCCTAGGCTATAAAAGACTGATTACAAAGGGTGGTCATTTGTTAGAAGTGACTGGTCTCAAGCTTCAGGGAAGAAAACATCCAGAGCCTGGGAGGAGACAGGGCAAAATGTTATATGTTATTCTAGGTATCCTATGGGGGTCCAAGGTGTGTCAACCAAAGGTATGGGATCCCTGGGAAACAGGGTCAGAGTATGATTTCCTAAAGACTTAGCTTAAAGAGTTAAATATTTTAATTTCACTGAAGGTAAGACTGCAATGTATGAAATAGATTTCGCGTTGTGTTATAGATCAATGCAAGGATAGAAACATAGCTTACAAACTAGCATATTCAGATAAATACATTTGTACTATCTATGTAAATACCCTAATTAAAAGGATAAGGGACTATATGACATAGGAATTGATGTTTCAGGTACTGGCCTATAGGGCATTTCTTGCAACTGAAAGTTTTTTAGTTCCAAAGATAGACCTACCCTCTAAAGTTTATCTGGCCAACTTCACTTATGAAGATAAATTGACATTAGAAACAGGTTGCAGTGATAAACATGAATGGTTAGCCTGGATGAGATACACTGCAATCCAAAATAATAGAACTAACTGTATCGCTTGCGCAAAAGCTAGGCCTCATCTGGGTACTATACCTTTTAGGCTACCAGATAAGGAGAACCTTACTGTACCCACCTGTGGGGAGAGATGAAATCCCTCCCTTAGTAGTGGCTTATCCAGGCAACTACACCTGCTTTCTGAGAAATGGGCAAGGTAAGAAAGTAGGGAACCTCACTGAACAATTTTGTGACCGATAATGGTAATTACTCCTCTAATTGGTTTACCAACCAGACAAGGGCAAGGACTTATCTCTGGTGGCTATGTGGAGAAAGGAAGGCCAAGTGGCAGGGAGGCTGTACTCTGGTTCAGTTTCTGATGCCATTCCACTTGTTTTTAGCACCTGAGTTTCAGAGAATGAGAAAACGCCCTGGAGACTCTCTGAATCACTATAAGCGGTCTATCCATGGAAGTTCCTTTGACCATAGAATATACATAGAAAATAGGAGTACCCCGAGGGGGGCCAAATGAGTTTAAGGCCCAAAATCAGATTGCATCAGGCTGCGAGTCTGTACTTTTCTGGTGGTCTACGATAAATAAGAATGTCGACTGGATTAATTATATTTATTACAAATCAACAGAGATTTGTTAATTATGCCAGAGATGCAATAAAGGGCATTGCAGATCAGTTGGGACCTATGTCTTTAATGACATGGCAAAATAGAATAACCCTGGATATGTTACTAGCAGAAAAAGGGGGTGTCTGCAAACTGTGTGTATCTTCTGTTGTACTTTTATTTCCAATAATACAGCTCCTGATGGCAGTCTTACCAAGGCATTGGAAGGACTCAATTCCCTGTCCGAAGAGCTTGCGGGAAAACTCCAGAATAAATGACATCTTCACCTCATGGATTGAGTGGTAGTTTGGAAAATGGACTGGCCTGGTAACATCTGTACTCATGACCATTGCCGTTGTTGCCAGTATATTGACTGTTTGTCGATGCGACACTCTGCATAAGAGGATTGATCCAAAGATTAATTGAGACCTCAGTGACAAAGACAATGTGCCAAGAGATTCAAAAGAAGAGAACCTGTCCTGGATAATCTTACAGAACATGTCTACATAAATTTATAAGAGGAGGGAATGTTAGAAAAGTTTTATTTTAAATGTATTGTTACTTCATGTAATAGATATTAAATGTGCAGGTTCTCAGAAAATGATTTAGTTGACAAAGGGTTAAATATGTTATATTCTTAAGTGTGTGAGGCGGTTGGACTTCTTAATAAAGATTGCAATCTCCAGAGAAAGTCCAACGTGGCCTAATCTCATTCTGAAGTGTAACATTTCATGTGACAGAAAAGCCACAAACGGTTTTTCAGTTGGTCTGTACTGCAATTTGCATTGATATGTGTATATAAACCTGTGCTTATGGAATGACAGCAGACAACTGCTGATTTTGACTTGTCTCCTCATCGATGAGAATAAAACTCTTATTGGGATGAAAACTTGAATCATTATTGCTAAGTATGGAAAATTCTTCTAACAGTTCTATGATGCAAAGTCCAACCTTCCTTGCGGTGGGCTCTGGCAAAAACCATAGAGTGCCTTAGATTCTGTTGATCAAAGATGTGACAGATTTGGGGTTGCAGATTTATTTTCACACTCATTCCTGACAGTTTCCAGCAGCCTTTGGGGAGTCGCTCACCTAGCAATTCCATAAACTTCCACCCTGGGAATTGCTCAACTGGAGATTCCATAAAACTATGCATAATGACCATCTTCTTTGAGAGGGCCATGCCTCTAGAAGACCATTTTTTCAAAGCAATTTGGGGTGGTTGTCTCATATAGCAATTACATACTGATCTGTGTAAAATTATTTTAACAGCAGGTTGTGCTGTTTTTTTTTTTTTTACCAAAGGTTGAAAGATAAACCATCCACATAAGTTTTTCTATCATATTCTCTTTCCAACCATTTGAGAAAATGTGTGTTGTTTGGGTTACAATAGGGTTAATGTGATTTAAGACAAATAGTAGACTGAATTAAAAACATACCTTATAAAAGCATTGAGAAACTTTGCAGGTCTTGATGGGTAATGAGCAATGGTTTGTAATGACACATAGACAGATAGTGCATTACGCATTTCAGACACGCTGGGATAATGTACTATGCATTAAGAAGACAGATACGGTGGATGATTAAAGAGAAGCAAGGTAATTGATGATTACAAAGATAAATAGAAGGAGGGTATTATAACAAGAAATATGGGATAATAGAAGCAGATCTTCAAATTCCGTTGACTGCAAATCCCTTTTTTCTTAATTGGTTTAAAAACCCTTTGTGGCGTAATATGAGCTTCCAGGCACTTATTTTTCGCTGTTGCTAGTTGAAATCACATTAAGTAGAAAACAAGAGCAGGATGGACAGTCTCAGTCTGCACAGCCACTTAGAGAAAATCTGCTGCAGGAGTTAATATAATTACACAGGATTATTGGATTTCGATTGATACATAGATTAGGAAAATCCCATGGGGTAAAGTAGAAAGTGTGATAAAAAAAAAAAAAGAAAACTGCTTCCCTACAGGTAAAGTTTAGATTAGTATAGGAATGTGACATGTTAAAGAATGCCATGGGAAACAATAAAGTAAAGCATGTTCTTTCTATTAGTTCTCTATAAGGGTAGGAACACACTAGATGGATACACTGCGTGAAACTACACAGTTTATCCATCCTGGTAGCCCCTGGGAATTTCATCCAAAAAAACGCACCAAATTGTGGTGCAGTTTTTTGGGTGGCTTGTCCGTTGCGGAAATCCTGCAGCGATACAAAAAAAAGTTTATACTTACACCGGCCGTAGTCATGGAGACACCTCTCTCTCTTTTGAGCGTAGCCCTATCTCCTAAAAAAAACAAAAACACTGTAGGTCAATTTATGAACGTTTTTTTTTCGGCAGATTTTTTTCGCTGTGTGTGGATGAGATTTGTTCAAATCTCACCCACACTGCTGCTACTGTAATACACTGCAGATTTTCCGCAATTAAATCCGTTGTGGAAAATCCACAGTGTTTATGCCTAGTGTGTTCTTGCACATAGGGTAAATTTACAAATGGCTGATTTGTTGCAGAAATTTTTCATTTATCTGAATGGGGTTGTTTCTGCAGCAGGTGCATGGATTTCTGCATGTCCGATTCATAAGTTTTTATGGTACATGTGACTTTTTGATCACTTTTTATTTAATTTCTTGAGTGGCAAGGTGACCAAGAAACAGCGACAGTTCACCATGCAGGAAAAAAACCTGATAGTTTTATAGTGCCGCCGCTACAACCTGATTGGCTGCAACGGTCACATGGGATGAAACGTTATCCCAGAAGGCCGATCTGGGGGAAGAGACACAGACTTCTGGGTAAGTATAAGATTATTTTTTTTCTGAGTTGCATTTTTTGCAAAGTAATCGCTTCTAACCCGCCGCAAAAAAATGCAACAACTGCTATTTGTTGCGGGTTTTACCTCCCCATTGAATTCAATGTGGAAAATCTGGAACATCTAAGCAGCATTTACGCAAATACAATTGACATGCTATGGAATAAAATGCAGGTCAATTTCGGAGCGGTTTTTTTCCGTTCAGTATTTACACAGCATGCGGCTGAGATTTGTTTTATCTCATCCGCTTTGCTGTTACTGTATTTGCTGCGGATTTTCCACAACGAAATCCATTGCGGAAAATTTGCAGTATTTACGCAACCTGTGAACTGACCCTTAAGGTGAAAAGCTAAGCCGCATCCTCATTGTATGTTCACTGACCAAATGTTTGCCAATAGGACACTCTTTTGGCATTTATCTGCCCCATTGAGTTCAGTACCATTCACTTTAGTGTTTAATTTAAATTTATAAGAGACAGATGTTTACAAAACCATAAAATAGTAACGCCTTCTTTATGAGTAATGATGTGAATCCAAGACGTTGTACATACAATATAAAAGGTAAATAAACTAACATTTCAAGTGTGAGGCTGGGTTCACACAACCTATTTTCAGGCATAAATGAGGCGTATTATGCCTCGATTTACGCCTGAAAATAGGGCTACAATACGTCAGCAAACATCTGCCCATTCATTTGAATGGGTTTGCCGACGTACTGTGCCGACGACCTGTCATTTACAGCTGTCATTTACAGCTGTCAAACGACGACGCATGAATTGACTACCTCGGCAAAGAAGTGCAGGACACTTCTTTGCAACGTAATTTGAGCCGTTCTTCATTGAAGTCAATGAAGAGCAGCTCAAGATTTACGAGCGTCCAAGACGCCTCGCATAATGCGAGGAGGAGCTTTTACGTCTGAAACGACGCACTGTTTTCTCCTGAAAACAGTCTGTCTTTTCAGACGTAAAAGCCAGTTCTCGTGTGCACATACCCTGAGTGTTAAAGAATTACCTTATGGAAGAACATATTGTTCAAGCTGTTACATTTTAGAGAAAAAGAAAAGTAGGGGAGAGGGAAATGACAAGATATAAAATATGGAAATGACACCAGACACGAGACATAGGGAGAGGAACGGATAGTAGGGAGGGGGTAATATTAGAGGGAAGACAAAAGGGGGGAACAATAGGGGGGGAGGTAATTAGTAGGAAAATAAAGACCATCTAGGTTACAGAGTAGGGGAGTAAAAGAGAAGGATAAATAAGTTCCTGTTACCCAGGGATGAAACTAAGATGAGCTTCGAAATGAAGCCAAATATGTTGAAAGCCTCATAGCCATTAGAACATGCCTAAGCAAACATTTTGAATGGATAAGACAAGAACGATCCTGGTAACATGGAGAACAAGGTCAACTTAGAGGAGTGAAAAATTACAGTACAATATTACAAAGGGAGAAAAGAATAATAGCATCCCATAGAGCTCATAAGGCCAGGCATGTGCACCATATGTGCAACATAGTTCCCTGGTTATTAGAGCATAGGTCGGAGACAGAAAGGAAAATGTGATGTTTGTGTATTGGTGTCCTGTACCTTATAAAGAGGATTTTGAAATTAGCCCCCTAAAGTTGGCAGGAAATTGAAAAATTGTGGGTATAATATATATTTCTCCCATTCCTGAGCAGAGAAGGATTTCCCTAGTTCTCTCTTCCAGACAGCATAGACTGGAACAAAACTCCACTTTACCCTATCCCCCATTAGCAGTCCATAGCGCAAAGATATTTGGTGTCATAGGGCGTTATTTCTGATACAAAAATGTTGTCAGATATCTAGTTAGGGATGTAGTGGAGGTTAAGGAACAGAAAAAGATGCCCAATTAATTGTATGTAAGACAAACTGTATCTTGGGCAGTCCCTGGTAATAAATTGTCTAAAATAAGTTTGAAACAATGTCTAAGAAGCAAGATCTGTTTAAACCCATGGGCAGGACTGGACTGGGACATAAAATTAGCCTGGAATTTTAAAGCAAACAGGCCCACCTAATGTCCATGTAAAGTGCGGATCCACCCCACAGCTATACAAAATCATTGTACATTGTTTATGATGGTACTTGAAATGCTGCCTTCCTTTTCTGCTATTGAGACATTTCATAAATCAATAAATCCTACAAAACTGTTAAACGGGAGCAGCATGTGATGGTTTGAATGTATACACAGGACATAACTCACATACAGGAACAGTGTTTGATTATCCATTATAAAAAGTTTGGGCAGCAGAGAAGGAAAACAGGAGGAATGGGACCTACTGGAGATCGTGACAATACCCGGAAATTGACTTTCTTTAATCATATTCTAATTACTAATAAAAAATTTAATATTGCAGAAATATTTTAAAATATATGTGTGCACTAAATATAACACATCATACAGTACCAGGTCATATAAAATGGGTCTATAATTTATTCAATAAAATAATTTTTGGCAGAACGGATAAATGAGATATTAGCTTAATTATTAGGTGGATAAAATAAATATTTTAGTTATCCTAACTGCCAAAATTCATTGTATTCTCTATAATGGCGCAATATACTGTACACATTAAAGAGACTCTGTCACCACATTATAAGTGCCCTATCTCCTACATAAGGAGATTGGCGCTATAATGTAGGTGACAGTAATGCTTTTTATTTAAAAAAACGATCTTTTTTCACAAAGTTAGGAGCGATTTAAGTTTATGCTAATGAGCTTTCTTAATGCCCAAGTGGGCGTACTTTTACTTTCGACCAAGTGGGCGTTGTACAGAGGAGTGCATGACTCTGACCAATCGGCATCATGCACTCCTCTCCATTCATTTACACTGCACTAGCGATATAGTTATATCACTTTGTGCAGCTACATACACAAGCCCTAACATTACTACAGTGTCCTGATAATGAATACACATGAAATCCAGCCTGGACGTCATGTGTACTCAGAATCCTGACAGTTCTGACTCTTTTTTGTGAGATTCCAGCAACGGGTACGAAATCTAGCGAGATCACGGAGCTAAACGAGATTTGGTTTCACTTGCCGGAATCTCACAAAAAAAGAGTCAGAAGTGTCAGGATTCTGAGTACACATGACGTCCAGGCTGGATTTCATGTGTATTCATTATCAGGACACTAGTAATGTTAGGGCTTGTGTATGAGGCTGCACATAGCGATATATCTATATCGCTAGTGCAGTGTAAATGAATGGAGAGGAGTGCATGATGCTGATTGGTCAGCGTCATGCACACCTCAGTACAACGCCCACTTGGTCGAAAGTAAAAGTACGCCCACTTGGGCATTAAGAAAGCTCATTAGCATAAACTTAAATCGCTCCTAACTTTGTGGAAAAGATCGTTTTTTTAAATAAAAAGCATTACCGTCACCTACATTACAGCGCCCATCTCCTTATGTAGGAGACAGGGCACTTATAATGTGGTGACAGAGTCTCTTTAACAATGCAGTTATATATAGTGTACACATAAATATTGTCATCATATATACTGAATAACACCAATATATACTGGACACAAATAAGGCTTCTAAATATAATATACAGATGAATAATGCTACCAAATATATTGTGGATGAGAATAACCTGGTTTACATGCCGCACATGCGCCACTTGCACCTTGAACACATGCCTCACACACGTCCCTCAAACCTAGTATGATGTTAATAGTTTTGACGGGAAAAATAATGCAACTGTGACAGGGGCTCTGATGCAGATGAGAACAGAACTTAACTTCTCTGCAGCTACTGGAGGGGTGTTGGTTTACTGTAGACAGTAATAGAGAGAGTGGCACTGCTGAGTAGCAGCTGTATGTCAGATGCAGTGGCTGCTTATTGGCTCAGAATATATGAGCCACTCAGGAGTGCCTTCTCTCTTTCTCTTATCTAATGAGGTTTGTGAAATCCGCATGTGTGGCACCACCCCCACGGACCAAACCCTGAACTTACCAATGCTGGGCTGGTCGACGGGCTCTTTCCTTCTGGGGAGAGGATGCACTGCCACTCTCTGCTCGATTATACAGATGCAGTCAACCTCATCCCTCTTCTACTCCTTGCCATCTCTCTGAGTGTCTAATCAGTGGCCGCTTACAGATAATATTGATCAGACACCTGAAGTGAATAGGCTTCAGTCCGCAGCTATAAATAATAAGAAAGTGTGTGGGTGGCAGCCAACCAGCCCACTGTTGCATCACCCCATCTGGCATTTGCCAGAACTGCCAGATGGCCAGTCCGGCCCTGCCCGTGGGGAATTGAGGGTGGTGGGAAAGAGGGGCCTGGAATTGAGGATAGATTAAATTTTTTAATGGTATCATCCCATACAGACAGTGTGGTTTCATATAGAGGGGAATAAATTAGATAAAGGACTGTAGAAGGAGATGAGCGGACATCTACCCAGAACTTGGAGGAGGAGTTGAGAGAAATGTTAATAGAAACATGTAAGAACACAGACCTTATGGTAAAGAGAAAAGTCTGGTAAACCCCCCCCCCCCTTCTATCCTTAGAAGTGTCAACAGAGACAGGCCAGACTCGGGCTGAAAGCCGAAGGGGAAGGCCACATGACGAGGGAGATAGGAAGGGGAGGAGTTAGGAGTGGATGTCAGTCAGCGCCTGGAGTTTGAGCGCCAGACTGATCAAAAGGAGCAGAGGTAAGTGTCACTATATGTTTTTGAGTGTTTTGATGTTCTTCTTGGTTGGGATGTCTCATGTGCTCGTAGCTGTGTTTACAATTCTTGAAATTAGTGTTAAATTGGTGGGGGATGGATTCATTGTGGGTATGGTCGCTCCCAAATTCTACATTTATTGGGGCATGTGGCTTATTTGGGCTCCTGATGGGTGGTATCCAGAGGAGCAGTTGTGATTTGTTAGCCATCTGCGGTTGGTCACACTGCCCCTGAGCCTGTGCGGAAACGGACGAGGGAAAAATAGAGGTATGGACAGACTGGCGACTGACCCTTTTTGTTAGCTTGAAGGACCCTCTTTCTGTCTGGGTGAATTCTTCACGTAAAGTGTGTCAGTGGTGTGATTGTGTGAAGTGTTAATGTTAATTTAATTTATATTTATTGAATATTTATTATTGACCTGTTTTGCTTGTCAATAAAATGACTGCTGTGGCCAATTTAATACAATCAAGGTCTCTAAGTTTTAATTCCTGGGTATAGGGGTGGGGTGGTAGGTAGAGAATTTTGGCACCTGGGTGGTTGGTTTGACACTGCTTATATAAGAGATTATCGGAATTAGGACCGAACTCTATAATCCCTTAGTTACGAGTGAGCTATACAAGTCTGGATACAAAAAGAAATGCCATAGAATGCAATTTAGACAAAAACGCCCTAGGAATCAGGAAAGGGAATGTCTGAAATAGATAAAGGATCTTGGGTAGAGTATCCATTTTTAGGACATTAACCCTTACAAACCATGATAAGCTTGACCCATTTCAAAAATCCCTCTTCACAAATTCCCTTTTTTTTTTTAATGAAGTCTTTTTTCTACTTAAATGAAAACACTGAGCTAAGATTATTCACTTTATGTTCAGGAAGGCTGATGTTAAGTAACTCAGAATTGTGCATGTTTACTTCCAAATATTCCAAAATTCTTCCAAAATTACTGGTAAACTTATCCTAGCTGAGGTAACCTATAACAGAATATCGTCTGCAATTATGGCCATTTTACAATGAGTATGTCCCACCAGAACGCCCTGAATAGTAGGATGTGATCCAATGGCCTTAGGAAAGGATTCCATGAATAAAATATAGAGAAAAGGTGAGAGAGGGCAACCCTGATGCGTTCCATTGCAAATGGAAAAGGGGTTGGAAAGCAAAACTGTTCACTCTAACTTTGGCAGATGGTGATTTGTAAAATGCAAGCATACGTGTTATCATACTCGAGATTAAACCTATCTTTTTCAGAGTTGTCCCAAGGAAACACTGATGGACCCTATAAAAAGTTTTTTCAGAATCACTGAAGAGAAGGTACATTGGCGTTCCCAAGGAGCGCACCTGTTCCTTGTGAATGAGGCACGGGATAATGGACTGGGGCATATGAAGCAAGATAGCTATTTAAGAGAATAGTGGAGGAGGTAGAGGCTGTTGGACCCTCCCTGGATATTTTAGAATTCACTGCTTTATTTAAATATCTTTGTTAGTTTCCCCCAGAGTATGTACTTATTTTATCACTGATTGCGATCTTTTAGGGATATAGTGTTTTTCAAATATCGATGTTACTGTATATTGGTTAGTAGGTAATCTCTGCATGTATTGATAGATGATTCAGATGTGATAATATTTGTTACTAGTGCATTGTCACTATCACCTCGGTAATATAATGGTCGAGATATATGTACAGAGTCTGCCTATTATTGCTCTAGTCTCTATATAGTAGTGATATCTGGTGTGGTATTATTTTATATTGTTTTTATTATTTTTATTTATTTATGTTTGTATTTTTATTTTTATTTTATGTATTTTTTATGTAAACTATTTTTTAATAAATATGATATTTTATTATTTCATTATCCACATCAAATATGTTTAGGCACTTTCGTTTCCAAATGTCACCCCCTCGTTCATAGTGCACTGTGAACTTGAAAACGAACTTATAAACGAGGGGGTGACATTTGGAAACGAAAGTGCCTAAACATATTTGATGTGGATAATGAAATAATAAAATATCATATTTATTAAAAATAGTTTACATAAAAAATACATAAAATAAAAATACAAACATAAATAAATAAAAATAACAAAAACAATATAAAATAATACCACACCAGATATCACTACTATATAGAGACTAGAAAAATAATAGGCAGACTCTGTACATATATCTCGACCATTATATTACCGAGGTGATAGTGACAATGTAAGTGCACAATGCACTAGTTAAATATTATCACATCTGCATCATCTATCAATACATGCAGAGATTACCTACTAACCAATATACAGTAACATCGATTTTTGAAAAACACTATATCCCTAAAAGCTCCCTGGATATTTTAAAGGGACTCCTAATACAATCAGAACTCCTCCAGAATATCCAACAGGGCGTGTACTAAACTCTTGGAAGGAGAGTTAATAGATATCGAGTGGGTAGATTGCAATCAGTGGTGAGTACCATACACTTTAATGAGAATAAGAGTACCAGACACAGTTTATGGATATCAGACGTGGTGCTGTTACTGTAAAAAAAAAAGACCTTTTTTCATATCCTGGGCAACCCCTTTAAGGAAAAATATAGGCTACATTTTTAGGCCCCGTGTCCTGCGCATGGAAATCGCATGAATTTCAATGGGGCCATTCACACATACGTGAGTTTTCACTCAGCGAGAGTCCGCTGCGTGAAACTCACTGCATGTCCTATATTGGTGCGTTTTCACGCACCTACACGCCCATTGAAGTCTGTGGGTGCGTAAAAACCACGCACTGCACACAGATCCACATGATTTGCGCATCAATTCGATATTAAAAAAACAAAAAGATGTGCTTTGCGAGTGCGGGGATAATGCATGCCACTCACAAAGCACACTGATGCATAACGCAACACGTTTTTCACGCACGTGAATCTGATACGCTCGTGTGAATGAGGCCTAAGACTTGAGGAACAGCAGCGTCTTGCAGGTAGTTTCCAACACATTTTTTCTTTAATGGAACCATAACATTTTAATACTTAAAGACCAATATACTTTGCCCAACCCTACTTTTTTAATTTAATAACATTTCAGTCAATGCTTTCACCTAAATTTTGCTTGCAAAGGACTTTATCGTAAGTGGCTTTCGGTGAAAAATATATTACAGTGAAAATTTTAATCACTTTACAAACTGGGCCAAATTTGTTGGAATCTGCATGTGTCTTGAATTAATTCTGCCAACCTCATAAACTACAAGCCCAGATGGATAACTCTCCTTCCAATAAAACACCTAAGAATTTTTATTTTAAACTTTTTTTTTGTTCTCTGCGTGGTAAATAATATTCTGACAGTTGGCAGGGTTTGAAGATAGAATCATGACTGCAGAGCTCTTGCTGAGAAGGCAAAAAATTTATTATTTGCCAATTCAAGCATAAACTCGTAATGGATTAGATCAAATCAATAACTCCTTTTTTTCATGAATGGGAGAGCATGCTGATCAGAAATGCATCGAAAGCCATAGAGAACCCACAGCCAGACGAGAAAGGGCACAGTCTGATCTCTAAAAGTCTTCACCCTAACGCCGACCTTAATTATTCCTGGCAATCACTTATATTCTCTGCAAAGTTCAGGCTATTTTGTATTCTACAACATGGAAGTGACATTACTGTTACAAATACTGAATGGTGTACTTACATAATTACACGGTGAATAAGTCTTACAACAAAATATATTTTATTCTCTGGGATTGTGATCAGCATGTGCCTCAGTTCTTAGACTGTTATAAATCCAACATTCTGTTTTGTTCTCCAGTCTGTTGTAAAGATTACTAAAAATGTAATGTACTCATGTGGCAGCTTTCATTTGTACCGCACAGGCTATTAACTGTATCATTTATTTAAAGAGGCTCTGTCACCAGATTTTCAAACCCCTATCTCCTATTGCAGCAGATCGGCGCTGCAATGTAGATAACAGTAACGTTTTGTTTTTTTCAAAAACGAGCACTTTTGGCCAAGTTATGACCATTTTTATATTTATGCAAATGAGCCTTTCTTATGTACAACTGGGCGTGTTTAAAGTTATGTCCAACTGGGCGTGTATTATGTGCGTACATCTGGGCGTTTTTGCTTGTTTTACTAGCTGGGCGTTGTGAATAGAAGTGTATGATGCTGACGAATCAGCATCATCCACTTCTCTTCGTTACCACCCAGATTCTGGCAGTGCACAGACACACAGCGTGTTCTCGAGAGATCACGCTGTGACGTCACTCACTTCCTCCCACAGGAACTTCATTGCGTCGGATGAGCGAGGACACGCTGTGTGTCTGTGAACTGCCAGAAGCTGGGTGGTAACGAAGAGAAGTAGATGATGTTGATTCGTCAGCATCATACACTTCTATTCACAACGCCCAGCTAGTAAAACAAGTAAAAAAGCCCAGATGTAACGAACACAATACACGCCCAGTTGGACCTAACTTTAAACACGCCCAGTTGTACATAAGAAAGGCTCATTTGCATAAATATAAAAATGGTCATAACTTGGCCAAAAATGCTCGTTTTTGAAAAAAAAACAAAAACTTTACTGTTATCTACATTGCAGCGCCGATCTGCTGCAATAGGAGATAGGGGTTTGAAAATCTGGTGACAGAGCCTCTTTAAAGTGTATCCCCCAGGTAAAAACCTTCCCTCTACCACTCCATATGACAACACTCCTTCTAACCCCCTCCTCTCACTTCTGCAGATATGGAGCGAGCCTCCTCTCTTAGGGTAGGTTCACACGTAGCATAAATACTGCGGATTTAGTTGCGGAGAATATGCAGCATAAGGCCCCATGCACACGACTGTATTTTTCATCTTTAAAAACGGACCCATTCATTAATATGGGCTGTGGACACCTTTTCGTATTTTTACGGATGGGTGTCCATTCCGTAGAAATTACCTGTAAAATATAATGTTCTATTCTTGTCCGTAATTATGGAACGGACTCCCCACAGAAGTCTTTGCAATCTTTCGTAATTATGGACGGTTACTGATGTGCAACCGTAGCCGTCCGTAATTACGGAAGCGTTGCTAGGCGACGCCAGGTTTGGAGATGTTGCACATCAAATGTGGTTTTCTTCTTTTTGCGGATCCGTATATACGGATGCACTACGGACCGTATTTGCAGATACCGTTCCATCTATGCGGATACGTTGCGGATGACTACGGATCCGTAATTACATACAGTATTTATGGATGGATGAAAATACAGGCGTGTGCATGGGTCCTAAGGCCTCATGCACACGACAGTAAAAAATCTCCGTAATAAGGTCTGCAATTACGGACCCATTCAGTTCTATTGACCGCGGACACCTTTCCGTATCGCTACGGATAGGTGTCCGTGCTGTACAACTGTACCGCAAAAGATAGAACATGTCCTTTCTTTTGCATTTTATGGGCCGTGCTCCCATACATTGTATGGGAGAACGTGCCGAAAATGTGGGACATGGCACGCGGCCGTTGGCGGCCGGCCGTAGCCCGTATTACTCTCCGTAATTAGAGATTTTTTTGTGGTCGTGTGCATGAGGCCTAATACAGTAGCAGCAAAGTGGATGAGATTTGAACAAATCTCATCCACACGCTGCGTAAATGATGATCGGAAAAAACGCTCAGAAATTGTATTTATGTAAACGCTGCTTTTTTGTTGCTGGTTACTCCATTGAATTCAATGGGGAGATAAAACCCGCAACAAATAGCAGATGTTGCGATTTTTGAGCCGCAAAAATCGCAACTCAGAAAAGAAAAATCTTTTACTTACTCAGAATTCTTTTGCTTCTTCATTCAGGCCAGGCTGCTGGGATGGCATTTCATCCCATGTGACCGCTGCAGCGGTCACTTCGGATAAAACATCATCCCAGGAGGCTGGCCTGCAGGACGGCAGAGGAACGTGTCACCATGGCTAGGTAAGTACGAAAATGTCTTTTTTTAAGTGCAGTTTTCCCGCATTGGACAAAAACTGCACCACAATTTAGTGTGGTTTTTCGTCCAGAATTCCCTGCGGCGACCAGGGCGTATACACTGTGTGCTTTTACACAGCGTATCCGCACTGTGTGAACATAGTCTTATCGTTTTCCCTCCCTCATTCCATTCAGCACTCACCAAACCTTCAAACACTCGCTAAAAACGTACTGTACTCCTTTTGACAAGCATATGACCTGTCCTAAATAGTCCCTAAACTGGTGTTCCAACACCACCTCCACCTGACATAGAGTTGCTCACTCTTTTCTCTGACCTCTTGTATGTACTCCCTATTCCTAATAGATTGTAAGCTTGTATAGTCAGGTTTCTTACCTAATAAATCTCATAAATATTGTTTTACTTGTTATAATGTGCTACCCTAATATATAAATAATTAATAATAATATTAATACTAATTGCCAGGGGTCTCTGAAGCTGAACTCACTGTAATCCTGCTTACGCGCTTACATACACAGCTTTGAGCATTATCATCAGCTTTGAGTTTTATCTCCAGAAATTCAGTAATATTAGAATTCTGGTCTACACCGGTCTTAGTTACATAGTTACATAGTTACATAGTTAGTACGGCTGAAAAAAGACACATGTCCATCAAGTTCAACCAAGGGAAGGGAAAAGGGAAGGAAAAATTTCTACACATGGAGCTAATATTTTTTTGTTCTAGGAAATTATCTAACCCTTTTTTAAAGCCATCTACTGTCCCTGCTGTGACCAGCTACTGCGGTAGGCTATTCCATAAATTCACCGTTCTTACTGTAAAGAAGCCTTGTCGCCTCTGCAGCTTGAACCTTTTTTTCTCCAGACGGAGGGAGTGCCCCCTTGTTTTTTGAGCGGGGTTTACAAGGAACAGGATATCACCATATTTTTTGTATGTGCCATTAATATATTTATATAAGTTAATCATGTCCCCCCTTAGTCGTCTTTTTTCAAGGCTAAATAGGTTTAATTCTTTCAATCTTTCCTCATAACTTAAATTCTCCATGCCCCTTATTAGCTTCGTTGCTCTTCTTTGTATTTTTTCCAACTCCAGGGCATCCTTTCTATGAACTGGAGCCCAGAACTGAACTGCATATTCTAGATGAGGCCTCACTAATGCTTTGTAAAGTGGCATTATTACATCCCTGTCCCGCGAGTCCATGCCTCTTTTAATACACGACAATATCCTGCTGGCCTTTGAAGCAGCTGATTGACACTGCATGCTGTTATTGAGTTTATGATTTACAAGTACACCCAGATCCTTCTCAACAAGTGAATCCGCCAGTGTAGCGCCCCCTAGGACATATGATGCATGCAGGTTGTTGGTACCCAGATGCATAACTTTACATTTATCTACATTAAACTTCATTTGCCAAGTGGACGCCCAAACACTTAGTTTGTTTAAATCTGCCTGTAATTCATGAACATCTTCCATAGTCTGAACTATATTACATAGCTTGGTGTCATCTGCAAAAATAGAAATAGTGCTATTAATCCCTTCCTCTATATCATTAATAAATAAGTTGAATAATAGTGGTCCCAGCACTGAACCCTGGGGTACACCACTTATAACCGGTGACCATTCAGAGAAGGAATCATTGACCACAACTCTCTGGATACGGTCCTTGAGCCAATTCTCAATCCAATTACAAACTATATTTTCTAAACCTATAGTCCTTAATTTACCCATTAGGCTTCTATGGGGGACAGTGTCAAATGCCTTTGCAAAGTCCAAAAACACTAAATCCACAGCGGCCCCTCTGTCTAGACTTCTGCTCACCTCTTCATAAAAACAGATTAGGTTAGTTTGACAACTTCTGTCCTTAGTAAAACCGTGCTGGCTGTCACTTATAATGCTATTTATTGTCACATAATCCTGTATATAGTCCCTCAATAGCCCCTCAAACATTTTCCCCACGATGGATGTTAAGCTTACTGGTCTATAATTACCCGGGGAAGACCTAGAGCCCTTTTTGAAAATAGGCACCACATTTGCCCTGCGCCAGTCCCTTGGCACTATACCAGTCACTAGAGATTCTCTGAATATTATGAAAAGGGGGACAGAAATAACTGAACTAAGCTCTTTAAGAATTCTAGGGTGTAACCCATCTGGTCCCGGAGCCTTGTGCACATTTATTTTATTTAATTTAGCTTGGACCATCTCTACATTCATCCAATTCAGTATATCAACTGATATATTAACAGCACTGGCACCGGCTACATCAGCTGCTCTTTCTTCTGTTGTATATACAGAGCTAAAGAACCCATTTAGTAACTCTGCCTTCTCTTGATCCCCTGTGATCAACTCCCCATTACCATTATCTAGGGGTCCTACATGTTCAGACCTTGGCTTTTTTGCATTTATATGCTTGAAGAATTTTTTAGGATTTGTTTTACTATCCTTGGCCACCTGCCTTTCATTTTGTATTTTTGCTAATTTTATTACATTTTTACAGATTTTATTAAGCTCTTTATATTTTACAAAGGCTACAGCTGTACCCTCAGATTTGTATTTTTTAAATGCCCTTTTTTTGTCATGTATTGCCCCTTTCACAGAAGGTGTAAGCCATGTGGGGTTTAATTTGAGTCGTTTATACTTATTACCTGTAGGAATAAATTTTGCACTATAATAACTCAAAGTAGATTTGAAAATCTCCCATTTATCATTTGTTCCATTATTTGACATTAGTTCTTCCCAGTCTATATCCTGAATTGCAGCCCTCATCCTGGGGAAATTGGCTTTCTTAAAATTAAATGTTTTTGCCCTCCCAGCCTGCGTTTGTTTTTTACAGTATAGGTAAAATGTAACTATATTGTGATCACTGTTACCGAGGTTTTCACGAACATTGACATTCCCAACAAGATCTGCATTATTAGAAATGACCAGATCCAACAGAGCTTCACCTCTAGTCGGGTCTTCCACAAACTGGCCCATAAAATTTTCCTGCAACAGGTTGAGGAAATGTCTCCCCTTTGCAGTTGAAGCCGAACCATGACACCAATTAATATCCCGGAAATTAAAATCTCCCATTATCACTACAGTACCCGCCTGTGCAGCCCGCTCCATCTGTTTATATATCTGACCTTCCATCTCCTCAGTTATATTGGGGGGTCTATAGATTACACCAAAAGTAATTTTTTCAGTGTTTACCTCCCTTTCTAGTTCCACCCACAAGGTTTCAACCTCCTCACAGTCTTCACCCACTATTGTCTCTTTCACACTCGCCTTCATATCACTTCTCACATACAGACATACACCACCACCTTTCCTATTTGTCCTGTCTTTACGAAAAAGTGTAAAACCCTGTAGATTTACAGCCCAGTCATGTGAAGAGTCCAGCCATGTTTCAGCAACACCAACTATATCTATATTTTCTTCCAGTATCAAGGCCTCCAGCTCCCCCATTTTGCTTGCTAGACTTCTGGCATTTGTGAACATACACTTTAACTTGCCTGTCAGTTTTTCACTTTTATTATCAGACATGTGATTTGACATTAATCGGTCCTTTTTATTTACACTGATGTTTTGCAACGAAAGGATCTCCTTATCTTGTTGTCTAGTCCTCTCCCCACATTCTGTTTCTCCCCCCACCAATATAGTCTGACCCCTCTCTAACCTGGCTACCCCTTTTTTTTCTACATTGACCTCCCTCCTCAGCCCTAGTTTAAATACTCCGCCACCCCAGCTAGGATTCTCTCCCCCAGCACAGCGGACCCCCTTCCATTTAGGTGCAAATCATCTGCAGAATACAGTTTGTACCCCAATGAAAAGTCAGCCCAGTGCTCTAGGAACCCAAATCCTTCTCCTCTACACCAAGACTTCAGCCATGCATTTAACTCCCTAAGCTCCCGCTGTCTTTCCTGTGATGCGCATGGCACAGGCAGTATTCCTGAGAATACAACCTTGGAGGTCCTTCCCTTCAGCTTGTAGCCTAGTTCTTTAAAATTATTCTTAAGGCTCCTCCACCTACCATTTATTCTGTCGTTGGTACCGACATGGACCACGACAGCTGGATCATCACCAGCCCCTCCCAGCAATTTGTCCACCCGTTCCACCATATGCCGAACCCTGGCACCAGGGAGACAGCAAACCATTCGGTTGAGGTGGTCTTGGCTACAAATAATTCTATCCGTCTTCCTGATTATAGAATCCCCTACGACTATCAATTGTCTTGGCTTACCTGCATTACCATCCCGCCGACTACTAGCTGGGCTGTTCTCCCGGCTGTTAGGGAGATCAGTATCCACTAGGGCTGCCATTTCTGAGACTGACACCCTTGCATCATCACCCAACTTGGTAATTTTGCCTGGAATGTCAGAAACCGGATCAGCCTTCCTTGTCTTTGACCCCTTACATGGTAAATGCTGTATGCACTGGGTTAGACTTAACAAATTAATCTATCAAGATGTTCAGGTTAGTGTAAAAAAAGGTTTGCAAATATTGGCGCATGCCCTTTTTGCGCAAAATTTTAGACCTTTATCTTCCCTGACTAATCGACCCATTAGTGTTGCAGTCCTCAGCCTGTCACTGAACTAGTTACCTATCTTGTTTATATATATATACATATATTTTTTCCTCCATCCAGCCCTGATTGGGTTCATGGAGGGAAGGAAGATATAGTAAGGCCCTGTTCACATGGCGCAATTTTTGCATCGCAATCCGCTGCGAAGTCCGCCCCCCATTCATTTCAATAGGAGGAGGATGCTTCTTTTCCCCGCTAGCTGATTTTTTCAGCTAGAGGACAAAAGAAGCGCCCTGCCCGGTCTTCAGGCAGATTCCGCCTAAACCACCCATAGAAGTGAATGGGAGTAGGAATATTCCTGCCGATGCCAGGAATAATACTGCGGCAGATTTTGCGGCAGGGCCAAAGCTACTGCAATAAAAGTGGAACAAATGCTGCAACCAAAAGAAAGATATGCAGCAAAAATGGAGAAGATGTCCTGCAAAAATGTAAAAGATGAGGTGCACAAGCAAGAGAGATAAGAGTCAAACACGCCTTTACAGCATATTCTGGATGAATATCCAGGTGGATTGAGGCTGAATGGTATTCTTTGCCAATTGGAGGGTAGAGATCATTATGTCAGAGGGGATACTAATTATGAGACAAAGGAATTAACCCCTTCCCACCCTGCGCTGTTAATATACGGTGCTAGAAGGCAGTACTTTAAGGCTGAGTTCACACGGGACAGATACGCTCCGTAAAAGCACACAGCATATCCGCCCTGTGCGTCGCAGGGAATTTCGGGCAAAAAAATGCACCAAACTGTGGTGCAGTTTTTCGCCCGAAATGTCCCCTGCGGAAAACTGCAGCACTTAGCTAGCAGGCCGGCCTCCTCGGATGACGTTTCAAACACAACAACTGCTATTTGTTGCAGGTTTTACCTCCCCATTGAGTTCTCACTTTTTTTAATTAAATCCAATTCAATTTTAACACAAAATAAATGCAATTTAATTTAAAAAAAGGATGCAAAGGTGTCCATAGCCTTTTACTCGTAGCACAGTGCTGTATATTTACGGCACTGTGATCACAGGGGTTCAGCAGTTGTGCCTGCGCTATCACCTGCAGTGCTGCAGCTGTGACCAACAGTCGCTACCTCACAATAACGGCCGGGATCAGAGAAAACTCAGATCCTGACCATTTAATGCCCTGGATTTTTTTGTTTTCACAAAATGAAACAGCTCTGTCTGTACCAGTAGCCAGGTGGCCTACAGAGGGCCACAAGCACCTATAGGGTAGTATCCGTGGAGATGAGTCACACTAGCGCTGCTGTCAGGAGACGGTCGTGTCTACAACGGAGTTACTCCTGGTAGGTCTGATGAGCACAGTTTTAGGCAAGGTACCCTCAGTGTGTGGATCTTGTGGCAGCAGAAAATGATTATAGCCGGCTGTAACTGTGCCCAGAGACACCAATTCTGGCTTTCCTTATTAACTGAGGTCTACTAGATCTGCACCCATACAGTACCTGTCTTCCACACCAAAACTATAGAAAGTATGCCTGGAGCCAGTGTCCCAGCAATTCTTCCACCTTGTCATTATGCATTTAAAAGGGGAGTTAGACGGTAAGTCCATACCAGAGCAAACAGCACCTGTGGCCGCTGTGCAGTTATCAGTCAGCAACTTGGTTAGCGTAAATTGAGGTTGTGTCATTGTATGTTTTAAGCTAGATGATGTTTAAATGATTAATTCAATTTGAAATATGCTCAGTTGCTTCAGTCTTTTCACTCTGTAAACCACAAAGATTTTTTCATTTTTAATACTTCCCGCTATCTGGTGCCATATACAAAAGCTTCAAATGACCATAGATATCATAAGCCATTCTCTGATCAGTGCTTATGAATGTGTGCCTCATATACAGCTGCTTAATCCTAATGTTGTGGATGTTGTGCTTGCTTGGTCATCTATTAATTCTTTGACTAAATTTGTGAATTAAAATAAACATGTTCGTTAGTTATATCCAAGCAGTGTAATTTCCGTTGATGAATGAATGAGCAACCATTATTGGTCTTATCCTTATATCTATAGTCTACATGTAACTGCTATAGTCCAGGGAGAATCAATAAAGATGTAGCCACACTCCGCCATCTCAACTATAGTCCAGGAATATGATCAGAAAGTCCATTGATAATTCATAGAGCGGGCTACCCTGCTTGCTAAGCCAAACAACAACACACCATGCTCTCCCAGCATCAAAGACCCGGCGTCACAAATAGGCTTCTACCTGGCTATACACGTTGCGCCTCATGACTTACACACTATCCCTCCATGTTTCACACACTTGCACCCCATTATTCATGTATTTTTATTGAGGCACTTTACTCATTACTGCCCCCTATATTTCACTTACATTATTACACTTGCACATACACTATTCATTTATTATTTCTTACTACACATCCCATGCACCACACAACACTCCCCTCAAGACTAGTGGGAGTGGCTATTATTATTTAAAGCACCTGCTCACACTCCTTCATCAGCGTTTCTGACCTGGCTGTGTCCATTTGTAAGTATGGCCTTTTTCTGTGTTTTTGTATATATGTCCCCTTGTTTTTATCTGTTTTATAGAGTCAGAGATAGTAAAAGACTGAATAAAGATAGATAGTGGATTAGTGTCAGTAAGTGTGTTTCATAGTGAGGGGAAGAGACTAAATAGTATGATTGACAAAAACAATGGCCTCCGGGTCTGCCATCTACGGAAGCCTAGTAGGATCTGACAAAGGCACTGTACTTGCTGTCAGTGAGTAAATGACAGCTCTAAAACACTGCACTACGCATGTAGTGCAGTGATTAGAGTAGCGATCAGTGCTTCTGCCTTCAAGTCCCCTGGTGAGACAAAAAAAAAGTTTAAAAAAGTTGTATAAACATAAAAAATAAAAGTTTTAATTAATAAAAGTTAACATTTTCATTTTTCCCTTATCAACTCCTTTATTATTAAAAAAAATTTATAAAATAAATAAACTATACATAATTGGTATCGCCTTGTCCATAACGACCTGAACTACAAAAGTATTTTGTTGTTTATCCCGCGTGGTGAACGGCCATGTGGGATTGTTTATTATTATTAAAAAAATAATAATAAACCATACCAAAAGCGCTATTTTTTGGTCACTTCATCTCCCAAAAAATTTAATAAAAAGAGTTCATTAAACAAAAAAGCAGTTCTCACACAGCTTTCTTGATGGGAAAATAAAAAAGTTATGGCTCTTAGAATACGGCAACACCAAAAGATATTATTTTAAAAAAAGTATTTTATTGTGCAAACGCCATAAAACAGGAAAAAAAACCTATATACATTTGTTATCGCCATAATTGTATAGACCCACACAATAAAGTGAATGTTATTTATAGTGCACGGTGAACACTATTTTTTTTAAATAAAAAACAATAGTAGAATTGCTGTTTTTTAGTCACTACGCCTCTTAAAAAATAGAAGAAATGCTGATGAAAAAGTTGCATCTACCCCAAATTGGTACCAATAAAAACTGCAGATTGTCCCGCCAAAAATATTCCCTCTCACCACTCAGTGGAAAAAATATGGCGACATAAAAGGTGCAGAATGTGTTCCAAAAGTGGCTAAGATCTGGCACCATTTATCAGTGCGACACTGGCATCATGTCCAATTTGAGCCCTGCCATGTGTCCAAACAGCATTTTTCTACCACATATGGGGTAATGCCGTAATCAGGAGAAATTGATTTGCATGTTTTATCTGAAAAATTTGTGATTTTCAATTTGACAGCCTAATTCCACTAAATGGCGCAAAAAAAAACTGTGGGGTCTAAATGCTCACTGTTCCCCTCGATAAAATCCTTAAGGGGTGTAGTTTGCCAAATGTGGTCACATTTGGCGGGTTTCTACTGTTTTGGCACCCCAAGACTTCTTCAAACCTGACATGGTGTCTAAAATATATTCAAATAAAAAGAAGGCCCCAGCATCCACTGGGTGCTCCTTTGCTTCTGTCCATTAGCACACTAGGGCCACATGTGGGATATTTCTAAAAACTGCAGAATCTGGGCAATAAATATTGAGTTGCGTTTCTCTGGTAATACCTTCTGTGTTACAGAAAAATATTTATTAAAATTGAATTCATGCAATAAAAATGAAATTGGCAAATTTCACATCCACTTTTCTTTAATTCCTGTGAAACACCTAAAGGGGTAAGACACTTTCTAAATGATGTTTTGAATACTTTGAGGGGTCTAAATATAAATCTATAAGTAGCTCCACACTGCTCCTCTAGAAAGTGCCACTGGGTCCACGTAGACAGGACCAAACTACCCCTGTAGATAGTGCCACAGTGTCCCCTGTAGATTGTGCCACACTGCCCCTGTAGCTAGTGTCACAGTGCTTCTGTAGATAGTGACATTCTGCCCTCTGTCGATAGTGCCACTGTGCCCATGTAGATAGTGCCACAATGCCACTGTAGATCATGCCACAGTGACCACTGTAGATAGTGCCACACTTCCCCTGTAGGTAGTGCCCCTGTGCCGATGTAGATAGTGCCACACTGCCCCCTGTAGATGGTGCCATACTGCCCCTGTAGATAGCTTCACAGTGCCCAGATAGATAGACAGATAGCAGACAAAAAATGGCGACAGCACCCTGCGACACTAATGCCACCTAAACCACTAAATATAAATAAATATGCACTAAAGCTAAATCTACTTACAAATAGGGAGGTTCTTAGTGCACATTTTGATCAAAAAGTGTTAGCCCACCTGCCACGACAAGGCGACCTCTGTAAGGTGGGAACCTACGCTGCACATACACCCAGAACTGGGACTAAGCCTACATATATACCTGGGGATGGTAGGATCCAGCATTGAACTGATTAAAATCACCCAGGGCAGAATGGGAGGAGTGCAAGAACAACAAGTGGAGGCAGTCACTAACCCTACATATATGGATCCCATAAACACAACAAAAATTGAACAGCACATTCCAACTAAATGATACAAAATGTATGCAGGTGCAAGAACACCTATGACTGCAGATATACAGCAGACGAAAAATGGCGACAGCACCCTGCGACACTAATGCCACCTAAACCACTAAATATAAATAAATATGCACTAAAGCTAAATCTACTTACAAATAGGGAGGTTCTTAGTGCACATTTTGATCAAAAAGTGTTAGCCCACCTGCCACGACAAGGCGACCTCTGTAAGGTGGGAACCTACGCTGCACAGATAGATAGATAGATAGATAGATAGATAGATAGATAGATAGATAGATAGATAGATAGATAGATAGATAGATAGTGCTCCCTTTAAATAGTGCCACTACCCTGCCCCCTGTATATAGTGCCGCATGGCTAAGATACTTTCTAAATGCTGTTTTGAATTCTTTGAATGCTTTGATGGGTCCATTTTTTTTTAAATGGGGTGTTTCATGTGGGTTTCTAATGTATAGTCCCCTGAAAACAGCTTCAGAAATTAACCGGAACCTTAAAAAAAAAGGCTTTTTTAATTTTCTTGAAAATATGAGAAATTGCTGCTTATGTTCTAAGCATTGTATCGTCCTAGAAAGTAAAAGAATGTTCAAAAAACAATGCCAAAATAATGAAGACATATGTGAGATTTTAATTAGTAACTATTTTGTGTTGTATAACCATATGTCTTACAAACAGATACATTTAAATGTAAAAAAAAACTGCAAATTTTTCAAAATTTTCTCAAAATGTTGCTATTTTTCACAAATAAACACTGACTGTATCGACCAAATTTTGCCACTAACATAAAGCACAATGTATCTCAAGAAAACAGTCACAGAATGGCTTGGATTAATAAAGGCATTCTAAAGTTATTACCACATATAGTGACACGTGTCATATTTAAAAAATTGGGCTTTGAGCCTTAAGGCCCAAACTAGGCTGCGTCATTAGGAGGTTAAACCAAGTTATTTTCTCCACTTTTGCCCTACGCTCTGGTTTTTACAAGTAATGGTCTGCTCCTATCCACCAGCCTAGCCCTTTATATTACAAGCTCTAATATAAAGTGCTAGGCTAGTGTATGTAGATAGGGCCACGATGCCCCCTGTAGATAGTGCCACAATACCTCTGTAGACAGTACCACAGTGCCCATGTATATAATGCTGCAGTGCCCATGTATATAGTGCCACACTTCCCCTGTAGGTAGCGACACATAGCTCCTGTAGATAGTGCCACACTGAACCTGTAGATAGTGTCACAATGCCCATGTATATATTGCTGCAGTGCCCATGTAGATAGTGCCACACTGTTCCTTGTATATGGTGCCACAGTGCCCATGTAGATAATGCCATACACTACCCCATGTAGATAGTGCCACAGTGCCCATGCAGATAGTTTTACGCACACAGTGCCCATACAAATAGTTCCACACTGCCCCCTGTAGATAATTCCCCAGTAGATAGTGCCACACTCACCTGTCACAGTTAAATTTTTTCTGTCCGGGCCTGCTCTAGCGGAAAAACTCAGGCGGCACGATGACGTCATTGCGCCACCTGCATCACAAGAAAAGTCCCAAATGGCAGGAAAGGCAACCAATGGTTCCCTTGCATCGCCAGCGCTGTCACTTGTATCCGGGTCCTAAGGATGCAGAATCAATTGAATCTGGGGCCCTGTGTACTCCACTGCTGTGCGCAGTTGGCCAGTTTGCCGCCCCCCCCCCCCATCAGTGCCCCTGTTCAGAAAGTTTTTTACTACAGCTGAAAAAATTATGCCAGCACATACCTCCTGAATGTATGCCAAAAGGATACTCTTTTGAAATAGGTCAGATAAATAGACTCTATGGATTAATTTGACGAATGTGCTAGGAACATTCCTGGCGCATACACTAAACATAAAACAAGAACGCTGTATGAAGTTTGGCAAAAATACTTTTATTAGTGTAATACAGTGCGAGGTCTTCAAAGCTAAATACAATGTTACAGATCAGAGGCATGCATAGAGCTTTAGACCCTGTTCACACTGTTTTTTGCAGACAAAAAAAATCTGCAAGGAAAAAGGAGAAATGATCCAGCGCTTGTAGAAGATTGTAAAAAGGAACCACAGTTCCAAGTTTATTCCAATATTTAAAAGTTCAAGTGCAAGGGAGTGGTAGCAGTAGCCTACGCGTTTCAGACAACACTTGAACTTTGCACTTGAACTTTTAAATATTGGAATAAACTTGAAACTGTGGTTCCTTTTTACAATCTCCTGCAAGCGCAGGATCTTTTCTCCTTTTTCCTTGTTGCCTTGCCGTGTGCCGTCACGCTGGATCCGAGCGCAGTCTGGACTAAGACGATCAGTGGGTGAGCTGGAGGATTCCTCCCTATTTTTCCTTCAAAAAAAATTCCTTCAGGTTTTTACAGGCAGATTTTGAGCTGTCTGCGCTTTTTTTTCTCACGTTATTTCGCCCACGGCCACTGAAGCTAATGCAAGGGCAAAAAAACAAGCGAAAAACGCTCAGAAACGAGCCCTGTGGATTTTTTATGCTCCCAATGGATTTTAGTTGATTTCAATAGGAGGCGGAAAACGCGGCAAGAAAGTACATGCCACATTTTTTTCCCACGAGCGGCCCAAAGTCGCTTTCAATGGGGGGGGGGGGGTGATTTCTGCCATTTATTTATGCTGATTTTCGACGTGGTTTCCGTGTCAAAGTCATTGCCAAAAAAACTGAGTGTGAACCCTAACCCTTACAGTAAATTTTTTTTTTACATTTCCCCATTCTGGTTTTCATTTACACTACGAAACACATTGCCCATCTATCATATAAAGGGTCTGGCCAAGAAGGGTAACATGTCCCTCTAGACATTCTCTTCCTCCTATTTACTAACGTTAAGGTAACTGAAGAAAAGAAGGCTGGATTTGGCTTTTACTATCCATTTAAAAACATGCAGCTACATGGAATGTACGGCCTTGATACAAGAGATGTAATGACGTGCCAGTATTAACCCATGGTTACTTACCTATTTTTACATTTAGCTGATGGAAACATGCCTCTCAATTCACAATAGCTGTATAAGTATTAGTTAGATATGAGATAGAGAATCCTTTTGACTTAGAGATTTGGTTGGTTCTTTGTTCAAAGTATGATTATGATACACTAAGACCATAACAGACATATCGTTTGATAATTTTAATTTCCTCTATGCGATGTAGACACATGTCAAGATATGTTTCAATGGAACAATGGTCAATTCAGCTATGAAAGATTAGTATTTCTGGTGACAATGTAAACTTTATAATTATGTGTAAAATCTCATTGAAGCTAAGTGTCTGTGAGCATCACAAGTGTGTGGATGGAGGGATAATGGAAAAGCTGCTTACACTCCAAAAGCTTCAGATTGCTGTGGATTTCATCTCTAAAGTATTAGACTTTGTCACCTGATGATTTGTCTCTTAGATAAAAAATGATTTCTATTTGTACTTAAATTCTAAGCTTTCACAGATCTGGATTTGTGAAGAGAGGATTGGGTTGGAAAATCCCATTCAGTGTTGATAACATTGTTGAATCAGATACTACAGACAGGGGATATGCATTATTACTGGCCTGTCTGTGGCACTTAAAAATGTTTATTATAGATACAATACAATGATAAGAATCACATACATAACATCTTCTCAACCAATATAAAGAACACTATTATTTTCTGCATCTTTATGATCTTCATTTGTGATATTTTTTGTTTCCATGGAACCTTCTTCATTTTTGGAAATAATAGAAGAGTTATCTCTGCAGCTTAAGCTATTTTTAAAGGCAGCATATCTATTTTGATGGTGTCTGTACATTTGGTTTTATTCTCATTGTAGTAATAATCTTTATGATTTTGAACTTTCAGAAAATATTGCACTGCTGCATTTTAACTATGAAAAACAGCATTACTACACTCTATTTGAAAACAGGTTTATAAGTACATAAAAGTGGATGGTAAATGGATAACGCAGAGACAATTCTCTTATAACACTCAAATTTTCTCACAGGTGACATTTAGGTGAGTGATATATTTGAACTTTCCCTAAAGACTAAATGATGTCATGCGTCATTGTGAACAATGTTTAAAACTACTGAGGGTACTGTATGTCTGCCTAACCTCTGCAATGTATTAAAGAGCCTACCATCTTTTTTACTTTCCCATGATTCTGAGTTACATTTTATTGTGTATCAGTCAGGGGTGCTGCTAGTGAGGAGTTGCTGCTAATTTAAGGGGCGCAAAATTACATGTGTCCCACTTCAGCCACACCTAAATAATTTGCTCCACCATAAGTATGTATAGTATACCTCTAAATATAACTAATACTGCCTTAACCAACGATTGACCAATTAGTACCATAGCAATAGTAACTATAGTATTGATCAACCACAGTCAGAAAATAAACGACAATTAAATACAATGACTCACAGTTGACATCCTCTCTGATTGTAGTCATTCACTTTACACTTCTTTTCCTTTTGGCCCAGACCGGCATTAAGTCTTTTTCCAGGTCTGATGCAGCTCTGTAGAGGTTGGTTCTCATGCTCCTCTCTTTTATCTTACATAACTCCCGTGACAGCCACAGATTTCCCCCACAACAGCTACAATGTCCCTTTTGCCAGCCACAATGCCCCCATGAAAAACGTAATGCCCTTAATACCCTCATGGCAAATGTAATGCCTAACATACCAGCCACAATTAACTCAATGCCCCATATGCCAGCCACAATGACCCTGGTCAGCCACAAAGGCCCTAATGCATGTCACAATTCCCTTATGCCAGTCATTATGACCCCCTTGCTAACCACAATTTCCCATGCCAGTCACAGTGCCCTCTTCTCTTGCATAAGCCCAGCCCATGTTTACCTGCTGAAGATATGCTTCTCTTTACATCTGACAGGCGGTGTTTACATCCCCATGTCAGACTCTGTAACTAATGATTGCATCTTTTTCCACTGCCAGTTTTCACTTGTGTGACTCACGGAGCACCAGGCAAAAACCCCAAGGCACATAACCTTGGTGCCCGGGTCTGGCAACACCACTGGTGCCAATAATAATTGTTTTTACTCCTCGTTCTCTTAAACTGGTGTGCCTTTCTCCTCCTTAAAAACCAAAGCCCCTTCCCGCAAATTAATATACTATAACAGAAGTAAATGTACATCCTGGTGATCACGTGGGCACAGAAGAAGTAGTAACGCACTAGATTAGACATTTTTTTATCCTGGCTGTTAAACCTCTTAGATGCATCTAAGGAGTTTGACAGAGGCAGAGGGCTTTGACGCAGATTGAGGTTGGGGTAGGAGTTGTTTTGGCTAAGAATCCTTCTATTTTGACTAAGTTGTATTCCTGTGCATGTTTCTCACCGTAAATTCTCCACTACTGAAAATAAATATTACATAGGTAACCAAGAATTGTTGGCCAATAAATGGACTTTTGAGGAGTCGAGACATTTTTCTGGAGGGGCATTGCATCAGGTAGTTGTTATAATTGATCAAAAGTATCTCTTGTATCCTTAATCTGTAAATAGATTAAAACTAAGGTTTAAGCCAGGTTTAATTTCCTTGTCACATTTAGACCAGGACGCAAAAATGTGAAGTCGGATGGATTGTTTAGAAGAATTGTTTCAATGTAGTCTGATGGCCTCAAGAAGGTTTCCGAATCGGACTGCAGAAATTGTGGTGTCTGCTGTTTCTGCCAAATAGGTCAGGGAGATTAAGGCCTCCTAACAATTTGCCCCTGAAAATATTACAGTAGAAAAATTGTGCCCCCTAGCCCAACATAGATTGCGGGTACTTTATGAAGTGTGTTTGCTGGGCATCCGGGCATCTCAGGTCTTTGCACTTTAGCATCAAGTTGGCTTTAGTGGCCCACATACCTGTGGGATACCAAGGCCTCTGTTTGGGCTTGTAAAACTTGTGCCCATTCTAAACAATCTCGTAAGTTGCCCTTGGGTCTTCTACAGTCAGTCCTTGTGCCAAGTAAACCATGGCTTCATATAGCTAACATGGATATCCCCGGTTCCGATGCTAAAACAATAATCTGGGTGGTGGATGACTGATTTAGCAAAAAGTGTAATTTTATTCTTTTGCCACAATTTAATGCCTCCCAGACATTAGCCAGACTATTCATACATAATACAGGGTGGGCCATTTATATGGATACACCGCAGAAGAAATGCCTCCCGATCTGACCCCCTTAGACTTTTATCTTTGGGGTCATCTGAAGGCAATTGTCTATGCTGTGAAGATACGAGATGTGCAGCAACTGAAACTACGGATACTGGAAGCCTGTGCTAGCATTTCTTCTGCGGTGTTGCTATCAGTGTGTGAAGAGTGGGAGAAGAGGGTTGCATTGACAATCCAACACAATAGGCAGCACTTTGAACACATTTTATAAGTGGTCAGAAACTTGTAAATAACTCATGAAAGAATAAAGTAACGTTAAAACCAAGCACACCATTGTTTTTCTTGTGAAATTCTCGATAAGTTTGATGTGTCACATGACCCTCTTCCCATTGAAAAAACTAAAGTTGGATACAAAATGGCCGACTTCAAAATGGCCGCCATGGTCAACACCCAGCTTTAAAAGTTTCCCCCCTCCCATATACTAATGTGCCACCAACAGGAAGTTAATACCACCAACCATTCCCATTTTATTTAGGTGTATCCATATAAATGGCCCACCCTGTATAGTCAGACTTCATGGGGTCCCTGAGAATTTCGCCTCAGATCGAGGGTCCCAATTTATTTTGACGTTTAGGAGGACATTCTGTAAAGGAAAAGGTGATCTGTCTTTTTCTTCTGTGTATCATCCTGAAACCAATGGGCAAACTGAGCACCAGAATCAGACCTTGAAGCAATATCTGCAATTTTATGTGTCTGAACACTAGGTAGACAGGGTAATTTTTCTTCCATTGACGGAGTTTGCCATAAAAAAAACATTTTCAAGAAACAATTAAGACTTTTCCATTTCTTCAATTATGGTTTTCCTCCCCGAATTTGTTCCTTATCTTCTATAATTTAGGCCAGTAATCAGATACCACCAGGCCGCGGACCAATACTGAGCCGCGGATCATTTGGTACCAGGCTGCAGCATCTGGTATCCGCAACGGTGGCCGTAGGGAATTCCGAGCGAAAAGACGCACCAAATTGTGGTGCAGTTTTTCGCCCGGAATGTCGGCTGCGAAAAACTGATGAGCATTCATCCGGCCTGCAAGCAGGCTGGCCTCCTGGGATAATGTTTTATCCCAGGGAACCACTGCATCCTGTGATTGGCTGCAGCGGTGGTCATATGGGAGTAAGCGTCATCCCAGGAGGCCAGCCCTCTGACTTCACCCAGCCTCCTGGGATGGCGATTTATTCCCATGTGACCGACGCTACAGCCTGTGTTTGAGTGCCGCGGTCACATTGGATGAATCGTCATCCTAGGAGCCCGGCCTGGAGGAAGAAACAAATTTCTGAATAAGTTTAACATTTTGTTTTTTCTGAGTTGCATTTTTTGCGGCGGAATTGCTGAGATTCCGCCGCAATAAACGCAACTACTGCTATTTGTTGTTGGTTTTACCTCCCCATTGAATTCAATGGGGAAAACCCGCAACAAACAAGCAGCGTTTATGCAAATACAATTGACATGCTGCAAACTGAAAACTCTGCACCACATGTCAATTTCTGAGCGTTTTTTTCTGCTCACTATTTACGCAGCTTGTGTATGAGATTTATTCTATCTCATCCACTTTGCTGCTACTGTATTATGCTGCGGATTTTCCGCAACAAATTCCGTTGTGGAAAACCTGCAGTATTTACGCAACGTGTGAACTGACCCTAAACCCCCGAAACACCCCCTGCCCCCCGCCGGTCCATGGAAAAATTGTCTTGCATGGAACTGGTCCTTGGTATAATAAAAGGTTGGGGACTGCTGATTTAAGCCACATACTTCTGAGGTCAAAGCGGTCACTGAAATCTCCCTGGTTGGAGGTTCAGCGGACTATAAATCGGTCAGCGTAAAGTCAAATGTTGCTATGGATAAAAGTTGTTCCCCAGGTTCTTTGTTCAATAT
Organism: Rhinoderma darwinii; assembly: GCF_050947455.1. Lineage (NCBI taxonomy): Eukaryota > Metazoa > Chordata > Amphibia > Anura > Rhinodermatidae > Rhinoderma > Rhinoderma darwinii. The sequence continues at coordinate 57,824,192 of NC_134692.1, forward strand.
AGGAGATAAAGTTTAGTTGGCCATAAAGATTTTTTAAATTAATTAACCCTCCTGCTAAATTAGGTCCTAAGTAGAGATGAGCGAACTTATCAAAAGTTCGGTTCGGCTAGTTCGCCGAATTTCACAAAAAAGTTCGGTTCGGACCGAACTAGTTCTGACCGAACCTGTCACTTACGTGCGCCGAGCATGCTACTGTCCAGGGTGCTGATAGAGTTAATGGGCTGCACTAACTCTTTCAGCAACCTTCACAGTACATGCTCGGAGCGCGGAAAATACAATTTTAATGTAATAAAAAAATAAAAATTATACGTTCGTACTTACTTTCCTCCTGTCCGGCCTCCAGCGATGACGTTTCATCCCTTTCGCCGCTGCAGCCAATCACAGGCTGTAGTGGCGGTCACGCACGTCAGGATGACGCTTCATCCCACGTGACCGCCTCTGCAGCCAATCACAGGCTGCAGCGGCGACATGAATGAAACGTCATCGCTGGAGGCCGGACAGGAGGAAAGTAAGTATGAACGTATTATTATTATTTTTTGGCATGTATGTATGTTGGCATGTATGTATGTATGTATATCTGTGCATGTATGTTTGCATGTATGTTGGCATGTATGTATATATGTGCATGTTTGTATGTATATTTGCATGTATATATTTGCATGTATGTATGTATGTTTGCATGTATGTATTTTTGTATGTATGTTGTCATGTATGTATATATGTGCATGTGTGTATGTATATTTGTATGTATGTATGTTTGCATGTATGTTTGCATGAATGTATGTTTGCATGTATGTATGCATGTTTGTATGTATATTTGCATGTGTGTATATATATATATATGTATGTATGTATGTTGTCATGTATGTATGTATGTATGTATGTATGTTGTCATGTATGTATATATGTGCATGTATGTTGGCATGTATGTATATATGTGCATGTGTGTATGTATGTATATTTGCATGTATGTATGTTGTCATGTATGTATGTATATATGTGCATGTATGTTTGCATGTATGTTGGCATGTATGTATACATGTGCATGTTTGTATGTATATTTGCATGTATATATGTTTGCATGTGTGTATGTATGTTTGCATGTATGTATGTTTGCATGTATGTATGTTGTCATGTATGTTTGTATGTATGTTGTCATGTATGTATGTATATATGTGCATGTATGTATGTTTGCATGTTTTTATTTTTGCATGTATGTTTGCATGTATGTTTATATATATATGTGCATGTATGTAATTATGTTTGCATGTATTTATGTTTGCATGTATATTTGTGCATGCTTGTATATATGTATTATGTATCTTTGCATGTTTGTTTGTATGTATGTTTTCATGTGTGTGTGTGTATGCATGTATGTATGATAGTTTGCATGTATATATGTGTGTATGTTTGCATGTATGTATATTTGCATGTATATATGTGCATGCTTGTATATATGTATGTATGTTTGTATATATGTATGTATATTTGTATATATGTATGTATGGCCATGTATGATACTGTCTGCTGGCGCCCTGTATCTAAGTCAACTTCACGGCAGGCTTCTATACATGGTATAACAGTCAGTATCACACATTAAACTGAATCTAAGCCTACGACATGTTTTATTTCATTTTTTTTTTTTACAGGTTTGGTGTTTGGACTACGTCAGTTTCGAGGACTACTTCGATGACGGTTTTTTTTCTACAATAAAATGGTTAATGAGGGTTGTGTCGGGGGTGCTTTATTTCAATAAAATATTTTATCTATATCTTTGTCTTTTTCTTTTCAAATTTTATTATTACCACTTTAGTAATGGCCGCTGTCTGAGTGACAACATCCATTACTAAGGCGAGGCTTAGTGTTAGCCAGTGCAGAGGCTAACACTAACCACCATTATTACCCCGGTACCCAAAACCACCAGGGGTGCCGGGAAGAGCCAGGTACGATCCAGTACCCGACCAGCTGTTGTGATGGTCGGGCCCTGGGGCGGCCGCAGGCTGGCATTATGAGGCTGGGAAGGGCCAAAAACAGTGGACCTTCCCACCCTTGTAATGCTAGGCTGCTGCTGCTGTGTTGTATCTGGCTGGTTATAAAAGTGGGGGGGACCCCACGTCATTTTTTTAAATTATTTATTTATTTACATTTTTTTTTTTAAAAAGACATGGGGTTCCACCCAATTTATCATAACCAGCCACATACAACACAGTGTTATTAGCCTGGGAATGGACAAAACCAGTGGCCCTTCCCACCCATGTAATGCCAGACTGCTGCGGCCTTGTATATGGCTGGTTATTAAAAATGTGGGGGACCCGTCTATTGCTAAATTTGTTAAATTCCAAAAAAAAAACGACGTGGGGGTCCCCCCCATTTTTATAACCAGCCCGATACAACACAGCAGCAGCAGCCTAGCATTACAAGGGTGGGAAGGTCCACTGATTTTGGCCCTTCCCAGCCTCATAATACCAGCCTACGGCCGCCCCAGTACCCGACCATCACAACAGATGGTCGGGTACTGGATCGTACCAAGCTCTTCCCGGCACCCCTGGTGGTGGTGGGTACCGGGGTAATAATGGGTGGTTAGTGCTAGCCTCTGCACCGGCTAACACTAAGTACCGCCTTAATAATGGACGCTGTCAATCAGCCAACTGCCATTATCTAGGCACTAATAAAGTTTGAAAAAAAAACACAAAGACAATTCTTTTTTATTGAAATAAGAAATCCCCAACAAAACCCTCGTTAACCATTTTATTAAAATTTGAAAAAACGCAGATCTACGCAGTAGTCCAACGAATCGTAGATGTAGTCCAATCGGTACATCAAAATCTGCAACAACATAAAAAAACAGTTATCAATGTGAACAATACCAAAACTTCTACTCTCCTACACACATATATACACGCACACACAAACAAACAACCATACACAGACACACATATATACACAAACACAACAAGATATACACACACACATAAACAGACAAACACACACATATACACGAACTCACACATATCCAAACACACACACACACACACACACAGTTATACACACATACACGAACACATATACACAAACACATATACAAACAAAAACACACATACCCAAACACACATATACACAAACACATATACACAAACACACCCATATATACACACAAACACACACCCATATACACACATATACACATATACAAAAACACACACAAACATCTACACACAAACATATACACAAATACACCCATATATACACAAACATATACACAAAACACATATACACAAACACACCCATATATACACACACACATATAAAAACAAAAACAGACAAAGTCACATACCCAAACACACATATATACACAAACACACACATACACAAACACGGTTTCTTTTAAATGCTGCTGGGGAACCCGCTCGATCCACTATATAAGGCTGCGCTACAGTGCAGCATTTAAAAGAAACAGGATCCTGACCTGTCCATAGAGTTTAAGGCAGCACAGAGTATTTCAGGAGATGAGCGTGCAGATTCAGTGCTGCTGCGAACTCTGCTCTTACCATTACGTAGCTCTCAGTCTGTTACCTCTCCTCCACTCCTGTCCTCCAGAACACCTTCACATGATTGGCAAGTCACCACGTAATGGTAAGAGCAGAGTTCACAGCAGCACAGAGTATTTCAGGAGATGAGCGTGCGGATCTTGTGCGGGGTGGTGACTTGCCAATCATGTGAAGGTGTTATTGAGGACAGGAGTGGAGGAGAGGTAACAGACTGAGCTACGTAATGGTAAGAGCAGAGTTCACAGCAGCACTGAATCTGCACGCTCCTCTCCTGAAATACTCTGTGCTGCTGTGAACTCTGTTCTTACCATTACGTAGCTCAGTCTGTTACATCTCCTCCACTCCTGTCCTCTATAACACGTTCACATGATTGGCAAGTCACCACCATGCACAAGATCCGCACGCTCATCTCCTGAAATACTCTGTGCTGCTGTGAACTCTGCTCTTACCATTACGTGGTGACTTGGCAATCATGTGAAGGTGTTCTTGAGGACAGGAGTGGAGGAGAGATAACAGACTGAGAGCTACGTAATGGTAAGAGCAGAGTTCACAACAGCACTGAATCTGCACGCTCATCTCCTGAAATACTCTGTGCTGCCTTAAACTCTGTGGACAGGTCAGGATCCTGTTTCTTTTAAATGCTGCACTGTAGCGTAGCCTTATATAGTGGATCGAGCGGGTTCCCTAGCAGCATTTAAAAGAAACAGGATCCTGACCTGTCCACAGAGTTTAAGGCAGCACAGAGTATTTCAGGAGATGAGCACGGGCAGCCGTTCGTTTTTCCGAGCCGTGCTCCCATCATGCACACGACCGTAAAAACACCCGTTATTGCGGGTCGTAATTACGACCCGCAATAACGGGCTCATAGACTTCTGTTACCCACGGGTACCTTTCCGTATTCTCACGGGAAGGTGCCCGTGCCGTTAAAAAAATAGAACATGTTCTATTTTTCTATTTTACGGGCCGTGCTGCTATAATTATAATGACAGCACGGTTCGCAAAAGCGGCCGGCTGCCCGTGGCCGGCCGGCCGTGCTCGTAGTTACGAGTCGTAATTACGAGCACGGCCCGTAAAATAAAAAAATAGAACATGTTCTATCTTTTTAACGGCACGGGCACCTTCCCGTGAGAAAACGGGAAGGTACCCGTGGCTAACAGAAGTCTATGGGCCCGCTATTTCGGGTCGTAATTACGACCCGTGATAACGGGTGTTTTTATGGTCGTGTGCATGAGGCCCCGTAATGACGGGTGGCTACATGTGTGCACCCGTCATTACGGCAGCGTTGCTAGGTGACGTCAGTAAGGGTATGTGCACACACACTAATTACGTCCGTAATTGACGGACGTATTTCGGCCGCAAGTACCGGACCGAACACCCTGCAGGGAGCCGGGCTCCTAGCATCATATTTATGTACGATGCTAGGAGTCCCTGCCTCTCCGTGGAACTACTGTCCCGTACTGAAAACATGATTACAGTACGGGACAGTTGTCCTGCAGAGAGGCAGGGACTCCTAGCATCGTACATAAGTATGATGCTAGGAGCCCGGCTCCCTGCACTGTGTTCGGTCCGGTACTTGCGGCCGAAATACGTCCGTCATTTACGGACGTAATTAGTGTGTGTGCACATACACTAAATAGTCACTGTTCAGGGTGCTGAAAGAGTTAACTGATCGGCAGTAACTGTTTCAGTACCCTGGACAGTGACTACCGATCACAGTACCTGTAAAAAAAAAGACGTTCATACTTACCGAGAACTTTCTGCTTCCTCCAGTCCGGTCTCCTGGCCGTTGCCTTGGTGACGCGTCCCTCTCGACATCCGGCCCGACATTCCTTGATGACGATGCAGCCTTGTGAGCGCTGCAGCCAATCACAGGCTGCCGCGGCCTCTGCAGCCAATCACAGGCTGCAGAGGCCTCTGCAGCCAATCACAGGCTGCCGCGTCAGAAAAGGTCGGACTGGAGGAAGAAGAGGGACTCGTCAACAAGACAACGACCGGGTACGTATGAAATGCTTTTTATTTTATTTTTAATCAGCTGCCTCTTTTCTCTATCAGTGATTGATAGAGATAAGTGGCTGCCGATTTGTATAATGTTTTTGACCGGGTTCGGTCAAAACGGGTTCGGCCGAACCCGGTGAAGTTCGGATTCGCTGCGAACCGAACTTTACCGGAAGTTCGGACCGAAACCGGGTTCGGTTGTCCCGGTTCGCTCATCTCTAGTCCTAAGTACTGTATATAGGTCCATTTGTCATTCAAGACGCTATCAATCCAATTGCCTTCCGCCTTCAACTTTCTGTATCCTTTAGCATTCCAAACATTTTTCATAAGTCGCCTGTTGAAACCTTAACGGCCTCAAGCTTACCCAGTCCAACCACTGCCATTGTCATAGTAGAAGTTCATCAGGAATTTAAAATCCAGCGAATTATAGATTCCAGAAGGGTTTGGGGTTCTCTTCAGTATGTGGTCCAATCGAAGGGCCATGGTCTTAAAGGGAGATCCTGAGTTCAAACCCGGTTCAGTCAATGCTGAGCTATTGAAAAAAATAATAATTTTAAGCACCCTCAGAAACATAGTCCTAAGGGTCCAGGGGCCCCTCTTAGAAGGGCCGGTACTGTAATGTACTTACCTCGCTGTGCATCACAGCCGTCTTTCTTTGCCAGCAGGCGGGGCTGGCAGGGATGTAACTCTGGCTGTGCCTAGTTAGCATGGCTGTCCGGCCACGTTTTTTCCTTTTATTTCAACCAACAGGCAAGTTATTTATTTATATCACACAGCGCAGGCATGAACAAAAATCCTTATGGCTGATTTGCTGTGGATTTTTGTAATGTGTTGTGGAGAAAATGTGAAAAATCACTCAAAATGAGGTTAATATGACTAATATGAGATAAAAGTAAGGCATCTCTTATTCAATCTAAATGGAGACAACATACATCTAAACACATACAGGGCAATCTTTTTTATACACTTTTTGGAAACTAATTTTCTGAAAATTGTAAAGAAATGTATCCATGAAGTATCCGAAAGTTGTCTTCAAGATAAACATTTGCCAAAAGTGTGCCCTTTTGTCATATCCAAATTTATGCAATATGTAATTTTTATTCCAGCATTCGGGACTTCACACTATTGTTTATGCTACAAAAAAAGTATGTGCAATAAACATTTATATGATAAAATTAAATGAGGCAACGTACAAAAACTCATGTTTGCAAATATTTCAACCTGTTTTTTAATTTACAATAAAAAAGACTAGACTCCTTAAATAATTTTATAGAATATCCATTTATACTTATACAAATATGTGCCTTACATATATTTATGACATGTATGTTTTCCTTTGGTTAAACATATGCAAAATGCTGGCATGCTTTTTGCAATAAATATTCTTATTTTTCAGAATAAAAAAATGATAACTTACAAAACGTGGAAGAAGCTTTTTTGTTAAGATGGGTATTGGACTTTGGGTTATAGATAAAATATAGAGGAAAATTCATGGCATGTTTCATCGGATGACATATTACGGAGGAATATCTTTGTACCATACAGTGGCACACAGAGCGCCTCACATATACACTTCATAGCAAACCAATGTCCCATCATAGCTGTACTAGTAAGCTGTTTCTCTTTATTTTTGTTAAGGGTTATTTTTCCATCTCCAGATCCTTCTGATCTGTATTAAAATACCGCCCTCCCCCATACTCGAGGTGATTAATGACGAGTCACTGTTTTTCAAGACTAAAGTGTTGTCCCTGGGGACCCTACAGGTTGATAAAGAAATGAATTTTTTTGATGAATAATTCCCTTAGTGGAGTTTTTTTTATTTAATAACTCTTTTGTCAGTGATCGATCGGAAAGCGCTGGTATGTATGTATGTGTGTGCAGCATGAATCAGTGAATAATCTTAGGACAGCAGTAGAGGTATGGGAAGTAAGCCTGTCTGATATTAATACACCACCGCTCTTTAGCACTCAGGGAAAAAAAGGGAATCAATAAAAACAACTCAAGAAAGACCACTCAATCTTTTTCTTTACTTTACTAAGGAAACGCTGATTATACGCAAATCAACAGTGAGTATGGTTTTAGAAACATTTACTTTTTTATATTCAAGATCCTCAGTCAGTTGGGAGGGGGAGGTGAAAACACATTTAAAAGTAGATGGGAAAACATCAATCAACAAAGAAAATGTATTCCGCTGTTTTTCTTTGTTTGGATTTCAAGGGATTTGGAGGTAACAGTGTATAGACTTTATAGTATGTTTCATTTATGTGTCTGAAATACTATTTTAGATATATTTACACACACAAACGCACACACGCACGCACGCACGGTGACGCAGACACATTTATTTTTCACTAAGTCTTAAAAAGAGATAGAGAAGTTCTAGATATTATAAATATAAAGTGTTACCTCCCATATGCAGTTGTTAATAGGTGGTGCAGTGATTAAAAGCATTATACAAGGCTCTTGTGAAGGTGGCAAGCTTTTCTGATGATATGTCTATTGGATTATATATGGGTAAGGTGTGGACTCATTTTAAATTGTCACTTAAGGCCTTATTTGCACGATCGTGTCCATTTTGCACTCATAAAAAATGCAGCTTTTTTTGCGTTGCAGTTCCATGTGACATTTGTGTACAGTGCGTGTGTGTTTTTTACACGCGTATGTCATCCGTATGTCACGCGTTTTTTACGTCAGCAAAATAAACTGAAGGAGGTGTTTTTTTCCCTCATCATTTCTTTAGCAACTGTTGCGGATGTGCTGTCCGTGATTTTCACGCACCCATTGATTTCAATGGGTGCGTGATGCGCAAAAAATGCACAAGTATAGGACATACAGTAAGTTTCACACCGGACACACGCTGCGTGAAAAACAATGAATGTCTGAGAGGCCCCATTGAATTGCATAGGTCCGTGTGACGTCCGTTTTAACGCGTGTAACACGGACGTGAAATTCGCTCGTGTGAATAAGGCCTTAAAGTTGGAAATTCTATGAGTTTTCCTGCTTTAACCACTGGCGAATCTACCACCGAATCAGCCATAGCGGGACCCTTGGACAAACATTGCTTTCTATGGCGGCACAAAGAGCCATTGGCTTCCTGCCCCTGCACTTATTCTTGTAAGCCACAAGGTATTTTAGGCCTGTGGCCTACTAGAGTTTGTGAGGGCATTGAGGATGCTGCGCTGCCCAGGCAGGAGATACAGCAGCTTCACGTGGGAACTGGGTCAGGTCAGTTTATTTTTTTCATTGCAGAACTATTATTGTGGGGGCCTAACTACTATAGTCGTGTGCCTAACTACTATATGGGGGTCTAACTACTATATGGGGAGCCTATTTTTTATATGGGGACCTAACTACTATTTGGGGTACCCACCTTTTTGGGGGTCTAAATACTACTTGGGAGCCTAACTACTATATGAGGGAACAAAAGAGGCATTACTACTGTGTGGGAGGACAAAGGAGGACATTACTCCTTTGCGAGAAAATGATTACTGTTCAGAGCCCAAATGGGAAATTATTACTGTTTGGGGGCACTATTACAGTGTGGAGCGCAAAACACGAGCACTATTAGGGTATGTTCACACGGCTTATTTTCGGAAATCGGAAACAGAATGCCTCCAAACATCTGCACATTGATTTCAATGGGAAAACCGCTCCGACGGGCCATTTTTTTATGCGGCCGTTTTCAAAAACATGTCACTTTTTGGGACGTTTTTGGAGCCGTTTTTATAGACTCTATAGAAAAACAACTCCAAAAACGGTTGCTAAAACACAGCGAAAATCGGGAGTTTGATTAAAAAACTTCTGAAAATCAGGAGCTGTTTTCACTTGAAAACATTCCCATATTTTCAGACGTTTTTTATTTTGTGTGTGCACATACCCTTACTGTGTGAGGCACCAAGAGGGGGCATTATTACCGTCTGGTGCACTATGGATGGAAGTTTTTGTAGAATGTGGTGAAAAGGTGGGAAGGGTGCTGGAAAATCAAGTCGCCAAACATGTCTGTGCTGCAAATTCTGCAGAGTAAAGTTGCCATGGCGGTCTGGGCAGGATGAAAAAGAAAAGTGAACAACTCCAATTAGGGAAGACATCACCTGTGAGTTACTGTACTGTATTCATTTATATTGTCCTGCAGACCACCTTTGTAGAATTGGTATCTACCACTATATAGGTCAACGTATAGTAGTAGCAATGGTCTTTGTATAGTGGCTGTTAGAATTCGAACACAGAAACTCCTGTGTCCCAGGCATTAGCTCTTCTCATTGAGCCACTGTTGGACAACTCCAGTGCTGGATTTAGTTTTTAGCTTTTCCTTGCCTTGATTGCTAGATTAGTATCACTTTTTTGGCTAAATATAAATGCCTTGGCACCAGAATGAAGTGTTAGATGACATGAAACGGCTGTTGTGCTGGTACATGGAGCAGGAGTTGTACGTCTGCCCTTATTGCCTTATTTGTTTTATGCACCTGGAAATAGTGAAGATGCTTTGAAGTTGGTGAGTGCCATGCTTATAGTTCTTCTTATGTGTTCCTCTCTAAAAGCCTGGTCCTTGCACTTCCTGATTGCCAGAGTGTAATTTCCACTGGGTTGTGAACCCTCTGGGCTACTCCACAGATGAGAGTAGCAGCTGGCAGCAGATAACAGACCACAGGCAGGTAGCTGGAATACTGGATACAGGCTGGTACCGGATTACTGGATACAGGCAGGAACCAGATTGCTGGACACAGGCAGGAAATGGATTGTTGGACACAGGCAGCAACCAGATTACTGGATACCTGCTGGTGCTGGATTACTGGAACTGGCTGGTGCTGGATTACAGAATGCAGGCTGGTGCTAGACTACTGGAAGCAGGCTGGTGCCGGATTAGGGAAGCAGGCTGGTGCCGGATTACTAGAAGTAGGCTGGTTGATACCGTCTTGTCATCGACACAGGACAGGGAAAACCATCAGGTCACGGACAAGGGACTCAGGATAAAGGACTCAGGATACAGTGCACAGTAAACCAACAGGTCACAGACACAGGACACAGAATACTGACTAATCATAGACACAGGATACCGGATACCGACTGGTCACGGACACAGGATACCGGATACCGACTGGTCACGGACACAGGATACAGGATACCGACTGGTAACGGACACAGGATACGGTACCTTCGCAGGATAAAACTAGGTTAGTACAACATTGCTCAGGCACTGAGATACAGGGCAGACTTCCTTTAATAGTGCAGGGTATGCAGGGATAGGCTGGGAACACTTTTACTGGCGAGCACGCTGGCTCTTTGAGAGACTGCCAGAGCGTGCATGCGCACCCTATGGGCAAATTGTGCCCTGCCTAACACATTACAGAGCTCGCCAGCGTCCCGAAGGAGGAGGCATCAGCAAGCACAGTTTGGCTGGTGGCCGCTGGCAGGAGGGGGAACGTCCGCGGTCAGTGGCCGCCGATGCTACAGTGTAGCGTCCATGACCACGGGCCGTCGGGTTTACGCACCTCCTGATGCCCGCAGCCATGGATCCATGAGCGCTGGACCCCATCTCCTTCCTAGGTGACGCCAGCGCTCACTTCTGCTCCGTTCTCAAAAGGGCCAGCACGTGCACATCAGGAAATCATCATCATCAACGGCCCATGATTTCCTGGTCTATAAGAAAGCCCCAGCCCTTCTGATTCTTGACTGAGCGTTGTTAGTTTATCCCAGTCTGTCTTGCAAATGGTCCCTTAGTGTGTCCCGTTCCAGTTGTTACCTGTGCCCTGTTACCTGTTCCTGTATCGCGTACTGTTCTTGTTCCTGTGCCTACCAGTGTTGGAGTCGTGTCTACTGCACCTGCTGTCGTTTGCCACGTCCCGTGTCTTCTGCCACGTTCAGTGTCTTCTGCTACGTCCAGTGTCTTCTGCCACGTCCAGTGTCTTCTGCCACGTCCAGTGTCTTCTGCCACATCCAGTGTCATCTGCCACGTCCAGTGTCTTCTGCCACATAGGATATTGCCCGCCACGTTATGGCGCTGCCTGCTGCACCGGCCTCCATCCGTGCTGAAGCCACAGCCACTGTCTGGACTAGTTCAGGTACCCAAGCGTTACTATCTACTATTGACTTTCATATAGACTGTGACCTGGTCAGCTGCCTCTCTGCTACGGCGGAGCGGCCTAGTGTGTCCACATACCCTGTGACCATGACAGTACGCTCAGGCCATGGAACCCGCTGGCCAGCCCAAGACCGCTGTCCAGAAGATACAGACGGAGATGCATGACCTACGCACATGTCAGGATCAACTCCTTGAGGCTGTGAATTCTATCCTGGTCCGTCTGGATCTATTAACTGTTCCACCTCCGGTTCTTCCTCCTGAAGCTGTTGCTGTGCCACTGCCCATTGCTCCTCCCGTTTGTTCCGGATCCACAGTTCCTCTGCCTCTTCCTCCTTGCTACGACGGTGATCCCAGAGCATGTAGAAGATTTATTAACCAATGCACGGTTCGTTTTAGGCTACGGGCTCAGCTCTTCCCCTCCGAGGAGGCCAAGGTGGCATTTATCATCTCCCTTCTTGCTGGCAAGGCCCTCGCATGGGCGAACCTAATCTTGGAGCGACAAGGACCTGTATCCTTGGACCTAGCCTTGTTCCTGCAGTCCTTTCGTGCCGTGTTGGAGGAGCCGGGTCGAACATCCTCTGCCGCAGCTACTCTGTTGACCCTCAAGCAACAGGGTTCTACAGTAGGGGAGTATGTTATCTCCTTCCGTACCCTAGCAGCCGAGCTGGCATGGAATAATGAGGCACTGGTGGCGACTTTCTGGTAGGGACAGACCTATCACATCAAGGACGAACTGGCAGCCCACGACCATCCTACTACCTTGGATGCCCTCATCCTGTTAGCCACCCGGGTTGATATGAGAATCCTGGAGCGCACTCAAGAGGTTCGACAGGAGAGCCGGGTCCACAGACCAGCACCCTTGGTCCAGAGACCACTATTGCCTTCCCCTAGTGCGCTACCTGAAGAACCCATGCAGGTAGACAGAGTCCAGTTATCTGAACAGGAGAAGCAGCGCAGACACTCCTCTGGACTATCTATGTATTGTGGCCTTAAGGGTCATTTTGTGCGCCAATGCCCACAGAAACTGGGAAACTCCAGTACCTAGGGTTGGTTGGAGAGGCAACTCTAGGTGGAACGTCTCCAAATGTTAAAACCTCTCCCAAATTATCGACTCCTGTAGCCATCGTCTCCGGAGAGATGTCACATCCTTCCTCCACCTATCTTGACTCTGGAGCGGCTGCTAATTTAATCCAGCAGGATCTAGTGGATTGTTTACGTCTACCCACAGTCCGTCTGGAGAGACCCCTGGCTGTTACCTCTGTGAATGGTCTACTACTGCCCGATCCGATTATGCTCATCATGGAGTCGTTGACACTACGGGTCGGAGCTCTTAACTCAGAGCAGATCACCTTCCTGGTACTACCTAAGGCTATCAATCCTATCCTGCTGGGTCTGCCATGGCTCCGCCTACACGCCCCGGTTCTTGACTGGAGTTCCGGAGAAGTTCTTCAATGGGGTTCCAGATGCCATAGCCATTGCCTATCACAAGTCCGTCCTGTTATGCCCCCTCTGCCTCAATCACTCTCCGGTCTACCTTCTCAGTATGCCAGTTTTGCGGATGTCTTCTGCAAACGAGAAGCTGAGACGTTGCCTCCACATCGGAATTATGACTGTCCCTTTGAACTGGTTCCTAATGCTTCTCTTCCCCGTGGATGGGTATATCCTCTCTCCTTGCCAGAGACTTTATTTATGTCAGCCTATATCAAGGAGAATTTGGAGAGGGGTTTTATACGAAAACCTTCCTCCCCGGCTGAGGCCGGCTTCTTCTTCATTAAGAAGAGAGATGGATCTCTTCGACCCTGCATTGACTACCGTGGTCTCAACCAGATCACGGTCAAGAACAAATACCCATTGGCACTTATATCTGAGCTGTTTGATCGCATACGAGGAGCCCAAAAAAATTCTAAGCTAGATCTGCGGGGGGGCTTATAACCTAATCCAGATTTGCCGGGGTGACGAATGGAAGACAGCATTTAACACCCGCAATGGTCAGTACGAATACCTGGTGATGCCCTTCGGACAGTGTAACGCTCCCGCAGAATTTCAGGAATTCGTCAATTATATTTTCCGAGATCTCCTCTATATGTGTGTTGTAGTTTATCTCGATGATATTTTGACCCATCAGAGACATGTCCGTCAAGTTCTTCTGCGACTAAAAGAGAATTGCTTATATGCCAAGTTGGAGAAGTGCGTTTTTGTCATCTCGCATCAAGCTCTTAAGATGGCTCCTGAGGAACTAAAGTCTGTCCTGGAATGACCACGTCCTCAAGGCCTAAGGGCAATACAACGGTTCCTGACATTCGCCAATTTCTACCGGCAGTTTATTCCAAACTTTTCATCTCTGACGGCTCCCATCTCTACCCTTACCAAGAAGGGTGTGAATGCCAAGGTATGGACTCCAGAGGCAGAGTCCGCATTCATTAGCCTCAAGAAAGCCTTCACTTCAGCTTCGATCCTCCATCATCCTGATGTATCTCGGCAGTTCTCATTGGAGGTGGACGCTTCCTCTGTTGGTGCAGGTGCACTTCTATTCCAGAGGAGCTCCAAAGGAAAGGCAGTAGTATGTGGCTACTACTCAAGACTTTTTTCTTCTGCTGAGCGCAATTACTCTATTGGAGATCGGGAGCTACTGGCCATCAAATTGGCTCTGGAGTTGTGGAGACATCTTTTAGAGGGCGCAGCTCACCCCATCTTGATCTTCACCGACCACAAAAAACTTACCTACCTTTAGTCCGCTCAATGACTAAATCCTCGTTAAGCCAGGTGGTCGCTGTTCTTCACCCGTTTCCAATTTCTGCTCCACTACCGTCCCACTGACAAGAATGTGAGGGCTGATGCCCTGTCCAGATAGTTTGAGACAGAAGACACGGTGGAGTCCCTTCAGACTATAATAGATCCGTCATGCATTGTCACTGCTAATCCTCTGCAGATTAGAGACATCCCTCCGGGGAGGACTTTTGTTCAGTTAGCAGACAGGAGAAGAATTGTCCACTGGGGACACAGTACTAAACTAGCTGGGCACGCTGTTGTCCATAAGATCCAAAACCTGATTGCTCGTCACTTCTGGTGGCCCACGCTACCTAAAGATGTTCTGGACTTTGCAAGGTGTGTGCTTCTAACAAAGTTACTCACTCCAAGCCGGCCGGCCTTCTTCAACCTCTGCCTGTACGCAATGCCCCCTGGCAGCACATTGCACTGGACTTGTCACAGACCTTCCCCCCTCAGTAAGATGCAACACTGTCTGCGTGGTGGTGGACCGGTTCTCTAAGATGACACATTTTATCCCGCTGACCGGCCTACCTTCTGCTCCCCGACTGGCGAGTCTCTTCATTTAACACATCTTTCGCTTGCATGGCTTTCTGCTTCACATTGTGTCCGACCGGGGGGTTCAGTTTACCTCAAAGTTCTGGAGAGCCCTCTGTAAACTCCTGGATGTGAGATTGGACTTTTCCTCAGCCTATCACCCCCAGTCTAATGGACAAGTTAAGAGGATCAACCAGATCAAGGAGAATTAACTCCGCCACTTCATCTCTTCTCAGCATGCTAACTGTGTACAGCTTCTTCCATGGGCCGAGTTCTCATACAACAACCCCACAAGTGAGTCCACCACTTCCACTCCATTTCACATTGTGTACAGTCAGCATCCTAGAGTCCCTCTTCCAGTGTCGACTTCTTCTCAGGTACCCGCTGCTGACTCTGTATATGGGGACTTTTTGCAAATCTGGCAACAGACCCGGTCCTCTATTTTGCTAGCAGTCGATCGCATGAAGCGAAAGGCAGATACAAAGAGAAGAGAACTCAGTATCTTCCAGGTTTTAAAGTCTGGCTATCTTCTCGGAACATTCGTTTGAAGGCACCCTCATACAAGTTTGCGCCCAGGTTCCTTGATCCTGTCGAGATTCTGCAACAGATAAGCTGCGGCTGCCAACTACCCTCAGAATCCCCAACTCCTTTCATGTGTCCCTCCTGAAACCCGTGGTCCTGAACCGCTACAGCAAGACTTCTAGTTCCACAGTTGCTCCCAGCGGTTCTTCTGATGTATTCGAAGTTAGGCAGATCCTGGACTGCAAAAGGGTAGGAGGAAGGACTTTCTATTTGGTGGACTGGAGAGGGTTTGGTCCTGAGGAGAGATCCTGGGAGCCAGAAGAAAACCTCAGTGCTCCTGCTCTTATTAAAAAATTCCTCTCTCGCTCTGGCCCCAAGAAGAGGGGCGTAAGAGGGGGGATACTGCACGTCCATGGCCACGGGACGTCAGGTTTACTCACCTCCCGATGCCCGCAGCCATGGATCCGTGAGCACTGGTCCCCATCTCCTTCCTAGGAGATGCCAGCGCTCACTTCCGCTCCGTTCTGCTGTGTCCCATAGGGTGCGTGTGCACGTTCGTGCCCGGCCTTAAAGGGCCAGCGCGCGCACATCAGGAAATCATCATCATCATCATCAACGGCCCATGATTTCCTGGTCTATAAGAAGGCCCCAGCCCTTCTGATCCTTTGCTGAGCATTGTTGGTTTATCCCAGTCTGTCTTGCAAATGGTACCTTAGTGTTTCCAGTTCCTGTTGTTACCCATGCCCTGTTACCTGTTCCTGTATCCCGTACTGTTCTTGTTCCTGTGCCTACCAGTGTTGGAGTCGTGTCTACTGCACCTGCTGTCATTTGCCACGTCCCGTGTCTTCTGCCATGTCCAGTGTCTTCTGCCACGTCCAGTGTCTTCTGCCACGTCCAGTGTCGTCTGCCACGTCCAGTGTCTTCTGCCACATCGGATACTGCCCACCACGTTATGGCGCTGCCTGCAGCACCGGCCTCCATCCGTGCTGAAGCCACAACCACTGTCTGGACTAGTTCAGGTACCCAAGCGTTACTATCTACTATTTACTTTAGAGAAGAAGATATTGGGGAGGAATCCTCCAGCTCACCTGACATGTAGTTTGTGTGTCGTAGACATCGCCCGGATCCTCGTGTCGGTACACGATGAGTAAATGGCAGAAAGTAACAAGGGGTTGAATCCAGCGCTGTGTAAGATAAAACGGAAACTGATTCCAAGTTTACTAGTAGTAAGTTAAAAAGGTCCAAAGATATGGAGTCCTAGTGTGCAGGAAAGAGTGTCGATCCAGTAGTAGAGCCTACGTGTTTCAGACGTGTCTGACGTCCTTAATCATGGTCCTTAAACAGCCATGATTAAGGACGTCAGACACGTCTGAAACGCGTAGGCTCTACTACTGGATCGACACTCTTTCCTGCACACTAGGACTCCATATCTTTGGACCTTTTTAACTTACTACTAGTAAACTTGGAATCAGTTTCCGTTTTATCTTACACAGCGCTGGATTCAACCCCTTGTTACTTTCTACTATTGACTTTCATATAGACTGTGACCTGGTCAGCTGCCTCTCCGCTATGGCGGAGCGGCCTAGTGGGTCCACATACCCTGTGACCATGACATATAGTACCCCCCATACGCCCCCTCTTCTTAGGTTCAGAACGTAGGAGGAACATTTTGATGAGAAAAGAAGCATCAATGTTTTCTTCAGGTTCTCAGGATCCTCAGGACCAAAACCTTTCCAGTCTACAAGAAAAAAGGTCTTTTCTCCAACCTTTTTGGAATCCAGAATCTCTTTGACTTTAAAGACATCAGCCGAAGCACTAGGAGCGGAACTAGAATTAGAGGGCTTGCTGTAACGATTGAGGATAACAGGTTTCAGAGAGACACATGGAAGGAATTGGGAATTTTGAGAGTAGGATGCAAACACAGCTTGTATGACACAGGATTCATCTTTTGCAAGGCTTCAAAGGGACCGAGAAACCAAGGAACAAATTTGTATAAGGGAATTTTTAGGCGAATATTTTTAGAAGATAACCATAAAGATAAAACTTAACTACGGGAAGGACCTGAATAGAAGGCCTTCTTTTTTTATCAGCGTATTTCATGCCATTCACCGCCTGCAGGATCGCAAACTTGGTTTGCTGCCAGATCAGGAGAATGCCTGCGTAAGAAACATTAGCTGCAGGAACTTGAGATGTAGCAGGCACCAGAAGAGGGACACGAGGATGATGGCTGTACACAATGAATAATGGAGAAGTAGCAGTAGATTCACCCGTGTTATTATTATATGAGAATTCAGCCCAAGGAATGAGACGTACCCAGTTGTTATGTTGAGCAGATATAAAATTACATAAAATTAGACACGATATGGAGGGGCAATCTGTGCAGACGAAAGACATGCTGAACGAATAGACTTGCCAGGAGAGGAGCTGAAGGAAGACCAGACAGAGGAACAAAATGTGCCATCTTGGAGAAATGGTCAACAATAGCCCAAACAGCGGTGCATCCATTAGAGTGAGGAGGATATGTAATAAAATCCATGGCAATGTGGTTGGAGTAGGCCCACAGGCTTGGACTGAGAAATTCTGTTTTGGGCACAATTGGTACAAGAGGAGACGTAGTCCATAACATCTTTGTGTACGTGGGCTACCAATAGTGGCGAGAGATAGAGAATTTTTCTTTTTTCAATCGGACAAAACAAAAATTTTCCCTGAAGAAATGTCTTTGATCCGCAGAGGGTTAACAGGAATAATACAGGAAGGGGGAATTATATGCTGAGGATCTTCTTCTAGGTCATCTGTCTCAAATGAATGAGAGAGTGCATCAGCTCTAACATTTATGTCGGCAGTATGGAAATGGAGTTGGAAATTGAATATGGCGAAAAAAAGTGTCCACCTGGCTTGACGTGGGTTCAGACATTGTGCCGTCTAAGTAGGTGAGGTTCTTCTTATCAGAGTAGATGATCCACAGCACTGGACCAAGTGTGGGTGCACGCCTCAACAGGACCTGGTCCACAGTCCCTTGTAGTAGACAAAGGCGACAGACAGAGAGGCAGCACTTCCAAATAGAATATCAGCTTTATTTACCCGTGCAACGTTTCCATTGGAAGTGCTGCTGTAATGACGGGGTAAGGAGACAGACAGGTGAGCCCTAACCTACCCGCCACTCAGTCCCTGCCTACTTGCACGACCCGTCCTAGGCGACGGCGTACAACTGGGCGATGGTCCCTACGCTCAATACGTGCACGAGAGACAAACAGACAAGGGTATACAGAAGCTAAGGGAATTGGGGCAGTTGCCCATGGCAACACCGTGAGCAACAAGAGTAGTGAACGAGCCGAGTCAAACCAGGAATGTACGAGGTACCAAACGCGGAGCAGGAGTGTAGTCAGTAAAGCCAGAGTCAAAATGAAGCTGAGGTCAATAATAATAGCTGGAACAGCAGATCCAGGAAACAAGAGAGAATCACAGGCAAAGACAAGAAACAAATGAAGGTATACATAGACCGAGGGCGGGAGCTAGAACCATCTGGCCAAGCTGTGATAGGTTCTCCCACTCCTCAGCCCACCAGCCTGAGAGGTAGCAGATCGAGTCACTCTAACAGACCTAGGAGCAGATGCAGACTGATTAACCACGGACGTCGACACAGAAGCTGTGTCTGGCAGATCCTTTACAGCTGCCTCTCTGTATGTCATTTTTGTCTACTGGATGTGAAGAACCTTCTAACAAATGCCTCCACTCCTTAACCCCTTAAGGACGCAGCCTAGTTTTGGCCTTAAGGCTCAGAGCCCATTTTTCAAATCTGACATATTTCACTTTATGTGGTAATAACGTCAGAATGCTTAAACCTACCCAAGCGATTCTGAGATTGTTTTCTCGTGACACATTGGGCTTCATGTTTGTGGTAAAATTTGGTCGATATATTCAGTGTTTATTGGTGAAAAATTGCAAAATTTAGAGAAAATTTTGAAAAAATTGCATTTTTCAGAATTTAAATGCATCTGCTTGTAAAACAGACGGTTATACCACCCAAAATAGTTACTAGTTCACATTTCCCATATGTCTACTTTAGATTGGCTTCGTTTTTTGAACATTCTTTTATTTTTCTTGGACGTTACAAGGCTTAGAACATAAACAGCAATTTCTCATATTTTTAAGAAAATTTCAAAAGCCTTTTTTTTAAGGTACCTCTTGAGTTCTGAAGTGGCTTTGTGGGGCCTATGTATTAGAAACCCTGATAAAACACCCCATTTTAAAAACTAGACCCCTCAAAGTATTCAAAACAGCAGTTATAACGTTTTTTAACCCTTCAGGCATTTCACAGGAATTAAAGCAAAGTGGAGGTGAAATTTGCAAATTTCATTTTTCTTGCTGAATTTCAATTTTATTCATTTTTTTTTCTGTAACACAGAAGGTTTTACCAGAGAAATACTACTAAATACGTATTGTCCAGATTCTCCAGTTTTTAGAAATGTCCCACATGTGGCCCTACTGCGCTCGTGGACTAAAACACAAGCCCTAGAAGCAAAGAAGCACCTAGTGCATTTTGAGTCCTCTTTTTTATTAGAATATATTTTAGGCAGCATGCCAGGTTTGAAGAGGTGTTGAGGTGTCAAAACAGTAGGAATCCCCCAATAGTGACCCCATTTTGGAAACTACACCCCTCAAGGAATTCATTTAGGGTTGTTGTTACCATTTTGACTGCACAGTTTTTTCACAGCACGTATTTGAATTGGGCTCTGAAATGAAAAAAATGTCATTTTTTCCAATAAAATGTCATTTGTGATCAAAATTTCTTATTTTCACAGGGAACAAAATACCCCATTTTGTTGCCCAATTTGTCCTTAGTGTGGCAATACCCCATTTGTGGTGATAAACTGCCGTTTGGGCCCATGGGAGGGCTCAGAAGGAAAGGAGCGCTATATGTTTGTTGGAGTCCAGATTTTGTTGGATTGGTTTTCGGGTGCCATGTTGCATTTGCAGAGCCTCAGAGGTATCAAAGCAATGGAAACCCACCAAAAGTGACCCCATTTTGGAAACTACACCCCTCAAGGAATTCATTTATGGTTGTTGTTAGCATTTTGACCACACAGTTTTTTCACAGCACCTATTTCAATTGGGCTGTGACATTAAAAAAATGACATTTTTTCCAATAAGATGTAATTTTTTACCAAAATTTCTTATTTTCACAGGGAACAAAATACTCAATTTTGTTGTCCAATTTCTCCTGAGTGCATCAATACCCCATTTGTGGCAATAAACTGCCGTTTGGGCCCATGGGAGGCCTCAGAAGGGAAGGAGCGCTGTGTGTTCTTTGGAGTACAGATTTTGCTGGTTTGGTTTTCGTGTGCCATGTCGCATTTGCAGAGCCCCAGAGGTATCAAAGCAATGGAAACCCACCAGAAGTGACCCCATTTTGGAGACTACACCCCTCAAGGAATTCATTTATGGGTAATGTGACCATTTAGACCCCATAGTTTCTTCACAGAACTTATTTGAATTGGGCTGGGAATTAAAAAAAAATATATTTTTTCCAATAATATGTCGTTTTAGCTCAAAAATTCTTATTTTCACAAGAAATAAAATACTCCATTTTGTTGCCCAATTTGTCCTGAGTGCGGAAATACCCAATTTGTGGTGATAAACTGCTGTTTGGGCCCATGGGAGGGCTCAGAAGGAAAGGAGCGCTGTGTGTTCTTTGGAGTACAGATTTTGCTGAATTGGTTTTCGGGTGCCATGTCGCATTTGCAGAGCCCCAGAGGTATCAAAGCAATAGAAACCCACCACAAATGACCCCATTTTGGAAACTACACCCCTCAAGGAATTCATTTATGGGTGTTGTGACCATTTTGACTCCATAGTTTTTTCACAGAACTTATTTGAATTGGGCTGGGAATGAAAACAAAATTATTTTTGTCAAATAATATGTAGTTTTGGCTAAAAAATTCTTATTTTCACAAGAAACAAAATACCCCATTCTGTTGCGCAATTTGTTCTGAGTGCCACAATACCCCATTTGTTGTGATAAACTGCCGTTTGGGCCCATGGGAGGGCTCAGAAGGAAAGGACCACCATTTGGCCTACTCAGGATTTTCTAGTGCGAAGTCATGTATGCAGAAGCCCCTGAGGTACCAGTACAGTTGAAACCCGCAAGAAGTGACCCCGTTTTAAAAACTACACCCTTAAGGCATTCATCTAGAGGTGTAGTGAGCATTTTGACCGGAGACCTACACCCCATAAACTGTAATGTGGGTTCTCCCGGGTATGGCAATACCCTACATGTGGCTGTTATCAGCTGCCTGGACACACAGCAGGGCCCAGAGGGGAAAGACGAGGAGGGATAAGCTGTGCGGAGTGCATCAGGGTAAGTAAAACTGGGGTAAATTATAAACCAAGGGATGTATGATAAATTTTAAAGCACTTTCATACAGAGCTCTGGTTATTCGGGACACGTGTCACATTGATATATTGTGTCCTCCCTTATCCTCCTCTTATAGCAGACT
Source organism: Rhinoderma darwinii (assembly GCF_050947455.1). NCBI lineage: Eukaryota > Metazoa > Chordata > Amphibia > Anura > Rhinodermatidae > Rhinoderma > Rhinoderma darwinii. The sequence continues at coordinate 57,846,136 of NC_134692.1, forward strand.
TTGCACCTCTTTTGACTTTTTCCCTTCTTGCCAGTTTGGGGAACTTCTCCTGGAAAGTGTTGCCGCCTTGGTACGATGCGTGTGGCCCCGCTTCCAGAAGTACTGGGTGCCCCCCCCTTCTTGGTCCCTAAAGATTAGGTTCTTGATAATCACCTCTTGAAATTCCAGGAAAGTTCCCGTCTGGCCTGCACATCGACGTAGCATGTACGCATTGTACAATGCCATCTGTATGATGTGCCCGGCCAGCTTATTATACCACACCGCATGGCGCTGTAGGGCTTCAGGGCTTGATCTTACAAGTCCATCCCTCCCATGTACCTATTGTAGTCCAGGATGCAGTCTGGTTTGGGGGTGGCCTTTCCTTCATATATCCTAAACCTGTAGGTATACCCTGATGCACTCACACAGCTTATACATCTTCACGCCATACCTTGCCCTCTTACCCGGCAGGTACTCGCGGAATTGAACCCTCCCTTTAAAATGTAACAGGGACTCATCAATAGAAATACACTTCTCGGGGGTGTATGCTTGGGAAAACCGGGCACTGGAACGGTCTAATAGGGGTTTCCGTTTATACAAACGGTCAAAACTGGGGTCATCTTGGGGTGGGCACTGCTCATTATCCGTATAATGTAAGAAGCGAAGTATTGCCTCATTTATTTATTTTTTTAGGTTCCAGTTCAGTTCTGAAGTTGCTTTGAGGGGCCCATATATTAGAAACCCCTATCAAATACCCCATTTTAGAAACTAGACCCCTCAAAGTATTCACAACAGCATGTAGAAAGTTTATGAACCCTTTAGGTGTTTCACAAAAATTTAGAGCAGAGGTGAAATTTACATTTTTTTTTTGTCAGAAAATCCTCTTTATACCATTTTTTTTATAACACAAAAGGATTTATCAGAGAAACGCAACTTAATACGTATTGCCCAGATTCTGCAGTTTTGAGAAATATCCCACATGTGGCCCTAGTGCCGTAATGGACTGAAGCACCGGCCTCCGAAGCAAAGGAGAACCTGGTGGATTTTGAGGCCTCTTTTTTATTAGGCACCATGTCCAGTTTGAAGAGGTCTTGTGGTGCCAAAACATTGGGAACCCCCCAAAAGGGACCCCAATTTGGAAACTAGATCTCTTGAGGAATCCATTGTAGTTTTCATGGGGTGCATGCAGCTTTTTGATCAGTTTTTATTCTATTTTTAAGTGGCGTGGTGACTAAAAAACAGCAATTGTACAATTGTTTTTTTTTTTTCGTTTTTTTTTACAGCTTTCACCGTGCGCTATAAATGACATATTCACTTTATTCTGCGGGGCGATACGATTACGGCGATACCAGATGTTTATAGTTTTATTTTATGTCTTATGGCGTTTGCACAATAAAATACGTTTTGTAAACAATCATTCACTTCTTGTGTTACCTTATTCTAAGAGCCAGAACGTTTTTATTTTTCAATCAATAAAGCCGTGCGAGGACTTATTTTTTTCGTAACGAACTGTAGTTTCGATCAGTACCATTTTTAGGTACATGCGACTTTTTGATCTCTTTTTATTCGATTTTTTGGGAGGTGAAGTGACCAAAGAATTGTGATTGTGGTTCGGTTTATTATTATTTTATTTTACGGCGTTCACCGTGCGGGATAAATAATGTAATAATTTTGTAGTTCAGGCCGTTACGGACGCGGCGATACCAATTATGTATAGTTTATTTGTTTGTTTATATATTTTTATTAATAATAAAGGACTGATAAGGGAAAAGGGGGGATTTTTACTTTTATTACTTTTAAATCTTTTATTTTCTTATTTTTACACATCTTTTTTTAACTGTTTTTTAACTTTATTACTTTGTCCCACTAGGGGACATGAGGGCAGGAGGCTCTGATCGCTATTCTAATACACTGCACTACATGCGTAGTGCAGTGTATTAGAACTGTCAGCTACTCACTGACAGCAAGCATAGTGGGTCCTGACGTTGTCAGGACCCACTAGGCTTCCGTCTATGGCATAGCCGGACGCCATTGTTTGGTGTCCGGTTGCCATAGTCACCATCGCCGGCCGCTATCGCGTAGCAGGCCGGCGATGGCAGCTTAACCCCTAAAAAGCCGCGATCTCTATAGAACGCGGCTTTTAAGGGGTTAATCAGCGGGGACACAGCGATCGGTCCCCGCTGTAGGAGCTGTGACAGCTGCTGAACAAGACAGCAGCGTCACAGCTCCTGTATGTGTCGGGAGGACGGCCGAAACGGGCGTTACTTCCGAGACGTACTATTACGGCATGGAGCGCGAACGATACAGCTGCCATGACGTAATAGTACGTCAAGGAGCGGGAAGGGGTTAAGGGCCAATTTGATGGCTAAAAGTTCACAATCTTAAATGGAATAGTTCCTTTCTGCTGCAGAGAAAAGTTTAGAGAAGGAGCCACAGGGCACAACTTTTCCTTTAGAGTTTCTCTGAAAGAAAAGTGCTCCAGCACCAATGGAAGAGGCATATACCTCAAATGAGAGCTGTCGGGAAACATATGGTTGATGATGAACGGAGGCAGAAGTAAAGGACCTTTTAAGCGCAATGAATTTCGATTCTGCTTCAGGGGTCCAACTGTTTGCATTCGCCCCCTTTTTGGTGAGGGTAGAGAAGAGAGCAGTAAGTGACAAGAAATTAGGCATGATGATAATAATTTGCAATTTCCAGGAACCTCTGTATAGCATGGGAGACCTTGAGGACGAGGCCAATCCTGGACAGACTTTACTTTTCCGGATACATCTGGAGTTTATGAATGGAAATGATATACCCAGGGAAGGGCAAGTATTTATTTTCGAACACGCACTTTTCCAATTTGGCGTACAGGTTGTTCCCCCTTAACCATGACAGGACTTGGTGAACATGCTTCCGGTTTGTCATAAGATCATGTGAGTAGATCAAGAAGTCGTCCAGATAAACCACCACACAGAAATACAACAGATTCCGGAATATATCGTTCACAAACTCCTGGAACACAGCTGGAGCATTAAATAATCTGAAGGACATTACAATATATTTGTAGTGACTGTCTCTGGTGTTGAATGCAGATTTCCACTTGTCACCTTCACGGATACGAATGAAGTTATAAGCCCGATGAAGATCCAGCTTAGTGAAAATCTTGGCTCCACGGATTCTGTCAAAGAGCTCAGAGAACAGCGGTAAGGCCCCATGCACACGACCGTAAAAAACCTCAGTTTTTGCGGACCGCAATTGCGGTCCGCAAAAACGGACCCATTCACTTCCATTGAACCCGGACACCTTTCCGTAGCACTACAGAAGGATGTCCGTGCCGCGGAAATGTTCCGGGAATTATGGAACATGTCCGTTCTTTCGCATTTTGCGGGCCGTGCTCCCATGCTTTGTAAGGGAGCACGGCCCGAAAATGCGGCTGTCAGTCGGTGGCCGGCCGTGCCCGCAATTGCGGGCCGTGATTGCGGGCACGGTCGTGTGCATGCGGCCTAAGGGGTACTTGTGTTTGACAGTGATTTTGTTCAACCCACGATAGTCTATGCAAGGCCGGAGGGACCCATCTTTTTTTCTCAACAAAGAAGAATCCGGCTCAAGCTGGAGAAGTTGACTTCCTAATGAACACCCCTTGAGGTTTTCCTTAACATATTCTGACATAGCTTTGGTTTCGGGCAGAGAGACAGGGTATACCTGTCCACGAGGAGGTGAAGTCCCAGGAAGTAACTCGACTGAACAGTCAGAAGAACGATGCGCAGGCAGGGTTTCAGCCTCCTTCTTACTGAATACATCTGCATAGCAGGCTGGTGCCAGATTACTGGAAGCAGGCTGGTGCCGGATTACTTGAAGCAGGCTGGTGGATACCATGTGGTCACAGAAACAGGACATGGAATTCAGTCTGTAGCGTCCATGGCAGCGGGCCGTCGGGTTTACTCACCTCCCAACGCCCGCAGCCATGGATCTGTGAGCGCTGGTCCCCATCTCCTTCCTAGGAGACGCCAGCACTCACTTCCGCTCCGGTCCGCTGTGTCCCGTAGGGTGCGTGCGCACGCTAGTGCCCGCTCTTAAAGGGCCAGCGCGCGCACATGAAAACAGTCATCATCATCAACCCACATAATTTCCTGGTCTATAAGAAGGCCCCAGCCCTTCTGATCCTTGCCTGAGCATTGTTAGTATATCCCAAGTCTGTCTTGCAAATGGTCCCTTAGTGTTTCCCATTCCAGTTGTTACCCGTGCTCTGTTACCTGTTCCTGTATCCCGTGCTGTGTTCATGTTCCTGTGCCTACTAGAGTTGGAGTCGTGTCCTACTGCACCTGCTGTCGTTTGCCACGTCCAGTGTCTTCTGTCACATCCAGTGTCTCCTGCCACGTCCAGTGTCTTCTGCCATGCCCAGTGTCTTCTGCCAAATCCATTGTCCTCCGCCACATCTTGTACTGCAACCTGCTGCACCGACCTCCATCAGTGCTGAAGCCACAGTCACTGTCTGGACTAGTTCATGTACCCGAGTGTTACGAACTGCTATAGACTTTTGTATAGACTGAGACCTGGTCAGCTGCTTCTCCGCTACGGCGGAGCGACCTAGTGGGTCCACATACCCTGTGATCGTGACACAGTCAGGTCACGGACACATGACTCATGATACAGGACTCAGGATACAGGACACAGAATACTAACTGGTCACGGACACAGGACACCGACTTGTCACGGACACAGAACCCAGGATACCGACTTGTAAAGACATAGAATACCAACTGGTAACGGATACAGGATATGGAACCTTTTACGGGATAACACTAGGTTAGTACAATGTTGCTCAGGCACTGGGACACAGGGCAGACTTCCTTTAATAGTGCAGGGTATGCAGGGATAGGCTGGAAACACTTTTAATGGTGCACGAGCTGGCCCTTTAAGAGACTGCCAGACTGCGCGCAATGCAGGCAGATCGTGTCCTGTTTAACACAGTACATAGCTCACCGGCGTCCCGGAGGAGGCTACAGACCTTGACAGAAAAGTCTAGCCCCATATGGAGTCCGTGGGAGCAAGTCCTTTGACAGCCATGAGGCAACAAATTGCCAAACTACAAGCATTTGGGACTACCTATCAAGAAAAAAATTATCTGCTGCAAAATATAGTGCGAAATCAACAAAGCAAGTTTATTAAATTCTTTAAAAGCATGGTTGTATATGGCTCTGCCACAGATGGAAGTTTTCGCATGCCACTACCATCAAAGTTCAGTGGTGGTCATTGCCATTAACAAGGTTTCCTTAACCAATGCTGTATATATTTTCAAATGCACCTGCACCATTTGCCAGTGAAAGGAAAAGGTACTGTTTATAATCAATCTTCTGACAGATGTAGCTCTAGTGTAAGACTTTCCTTATGTAGAAAAAAAAAAAAGTAATCTTCTGAGCAAGTTAAAGATAAACTTTCCAGATGGAAACCCCAGATGAGTTGGAGAACTTAAAGAGGCTCTGTCACCACATTATAAATGCCCTAGCTTTTACATAATCTGATCGACGCTGTAATATAGATAACAACAGTGGTTTTTATTTTGAAAAACGATCATTTTTGAGCAAGTTATGAGAAATTTTAGATTTATGCTAATGATTTTCTTAATGACCAGCTGGCCGTGTTTTTACTTTTGACCAAGTGAGTGTTGTACAGAGGAGTGTATGAGGCTGACCAATCAGTGACCAATCAGCATCATACACTTCTCATTGTTCCAGCCCAGCTTCATTCACTGCACAATCACACTGTGCTGTGGATCATGCTGAGCTGGTAACAATGAGAAGTGTTTGATGCTGATTGGTCAGCCTCATACACTCCTCTGTACAACGCCCACTTGGTCAAAAGTAAAAACACGCCCAGTTGGTCATTAAGAAACTCATTAGCATAAATCTAAAATTGCTTATAACTTGCAAAAAAATTATCGTTTTTAAAATAAAAAACAGCTGTTGTTATCTACATTACAGCGCTGATCAGATTATGTAGGAGATAGGGCACTTATAATCTGGTGACAGAGTCTCTTTAACCCTTTCACGCCGCAGCCCTTTTTCAGATTTTCATTTTCGTTTTTCCCTCCCCACATTCCAAAGGCCATAACGCCTTTATTTTTCCGTCTATACAGCACTATGAGGGCTTGATTTTTGCAGGACAAGTTGTAGTTTTTCGTAGCACCATTTATTTTGACGTATAATGTACTAGGAAACGGGAAAAAAATTATTTGTGGGGTAGAAAATGAAAAAAACAGCGATTCCGCCATTGTTTTTTCGCGCCATTTTTACGAAATTCACTGTACAATTAAAACAACATATTCATTTTATTCTATGGGTCAATACGATTACGCCGATACCAAATATGTGTAGGTTTTTCTATATTTTACTACTTTTACAAGTAAAAACCTAAGTGTAAAAAAGAAAATTTATTTTGTTTCGCCAAATTCCGAGAGCCGTAACGTCTTTATTTTTCCGTGGATTAAGTCGTATAAAGGCTTATTTTTTGCGGGATAAGCTGTAGTTTTTAATAATACCATTTTGGTGTAAATGTGACGGTTTGATCACTTTTTATTTCATTTTTTGTGGGAGATTAGGTGAACAAAAAATAGAGATTCTGGCGTTTACAATTTTTTTTTTTTTACGCCGTTCACCGTGTCGGTTAAATAATGATATATTGTGATAGTTCAGACTTTTACGGACGCGCGATGCCAATTATGTTTATTTATTTAATTTTTTACTATGCTCTAGGGAGAAAATGGGAAAAGGGGGGTTTTTTGAACGTTTAATATTTTTTTTTTTTTTTACACAAAAAAAACAACTTTATTTAACTCATTTTTACATTTTGTATTAGTCCCCCTAGGGGACTTCAACCAGCGATCGTTGGATCGCTTGCATGATATACTGCAATACTAATGTATTGCAGTATATCGTGATTCTGACAGTCTCCTATGAAGCCCTGCCGGAGGCAGAGCTTCATAGGAGTACCAAGATGGCGGACCTGGGGGACTTCGTCAGACCCCCAGGCAGCCGTGTGAACCAACGGCTCCCCCCGATCTCGCCGCGGGGGGGGCGTTGAGACGTTACAGGGGGTCGCCCCCCTGTTTTTAGCAATTTAAATGCCGCAATCTCTATTGAACGCGGTATTTAACGGGTTAAACAAGCAGGATCGCGCTAAAGCGCGATCCCGCTCGTAACCCGGAAGTGTCGGCTGTAACACACAGCCGACACATTCGCTCTATTTAGCGGACTCAGCCCGTAAGCCCGCTCCATATTCCTCCACCCGGCGTGCGCCGTATGTATACGGCGGATGTCGGGAGGGGGTTAAAGGGGTTGTACAGGACTGACATAAAAACATGTCTGCTTTCTTCCAAAATAGTGCCACACCTGTCCATAGGTTTTTTTTCTGTTATTACTTCTCCATATATGATTTGTGCCACATTCTTGTCTTTTTAAGGCCGGATTCACATGAGCGTGTGCGTTTTGCGCGCGCAAAAAACGCGGCGTTTTGCGCACACAAAAGGTCCATAACAGCTCCGTGTGTCAGCAGCATATGATGCGTGGTTGCGTGATTTTCGCACAGCCGGCATCAGTATGACACTCTGTTTTTATGTATGTAAACAGAAAAGCACATGGAAGTGCTTCCGTGTGCTGCGCGTGATTTTCACGCACCCATTGACTTCAATGGGTTTGTGATGCGTGAAAAAACGCACAAATATAGGACATGTCGTGAGTTTTACGCAGCGGACACACTCTGCATGAAAATCACGGACTGTCTGAACGGCCCCATTGACTAACATAGGTCCGTGCGAGGCGCGTGTAAATCCCGCGCATTGCATGTACGTATTATACGTTCGTCTAAATAAGCCCTAAGTGTGCTACATCCACTTCCCATTCCATCTCGCCCCTAATGTTCAGTAAATATGTATTTTGTCTTCCAAAGGAATGAACACCATCCTGGTTGTTGTAGACCACATCTCCATATGGAGGTTAAAGGGTGAAAACCTAGTTATCCCTTAAACTCTCCTTCCAAGTTTACCCTATGCTAAATCCATTGGCAACACTGTAAGTTCACACTATCCTCTGTAGGCCCTGTGACTGTAATTAATTCTACAGGTCCAGTGACATAGTTCACTTCCAATTTCTGGAAAAGTTTTTGCTCTGCTCTTACGATAACAGTAAATGTGTATTTTGCCTTTCATCCCCAAATAGACAAACTGAAAAAAACGTATCAAACTCTTGAACAGTGCCTTCGACGCTTTATTAGTTATCTTCAGGATGGCAGGTATGATTACTTACTCACAGCTGAGTTTGCATATAATATCTCTGAGCAGAGTTCAACATCACAAAATTCCTTTCAATGAGAATACAGGTCTTCACCTAGTCTTTATTACTCCTTATTTCTGCCTCTCTACCAGCAGTGACTGACTGCTTGACGACATTACAAGGGGTTAAAAAAAAGATTGTTGAGGATTGGCACAATGCTTAAAAACAATTTAAACAGGCTGCTGATAAAACCGGAAAGTAGCTCCTGCTTTCTATGTAGTGGACAAAGTGTGACTTTCCACAAATCATTTAAAGCGGAAAATACCTTCTCCAAAATTGGGCCATAAACATTTGGGACCATTTCAAATTTCTGCTAAAATGAATCACTTTTCATTAAAAACTTTCTGAGACTATGCAATCATATCCTGTTTTTCTTTGCTCTTTTTAGTCATTTCAGGATAATCCTTTTCAAGACCGCAATTTGCCACCAGTGAATGTGCAAGGAGAAGAAGAATATATTGTTGACAAGATCTTGGACTCCAGAATGGCTCTGAGGAGAATTTTTGGGAACATGGGGATAGTGTTCATGCTCCTAGTCTTATAAAATAATTTAATGGAAAGATACTGGCAAGTCGGCGCCTGGAACTTGATTAAACTTGCTGTTTGCACCCTCCTGCCTGATTGTTTCAGCCACTGTACTCCGAATCTGCTCCAGACATTGACTGTTATTTTCATTCAGTAACTGGTGGTGGTATTATACAGTCACTAGGTGGTTATAGTGTGGCAGAATTGTGTTGATATTGTTTATCTCTTGCATAGTGGTATAATTATACATTTTGGCCTCGGTATACTTGGTTTTGTTCAGTAACAATATGGTGATATTTGTTCATTGTATTATGGTATTATTTGTTAACTTTATGAATATATAATTTAGAGGTATATTTTAATACATAGAAACAAATGGGTGGGCCAGGTACAAAAGTTGCCCTGGGGCCCATATGACTTTATGCTCCCAGTTTTAACCCTTTATTTATTTCAGTAAAGTAATTTATTAATGAAAATGACAGTTAGGGCAAAGCCACACGTGGCGGAATTGCTCTTGAATTCCGCTGCGGACACTCCGCAGCGTTAATCCGCAGCAGGGTTCGTTTAGACGATGCGGAAAATTCCGCTGCGGAGCATAGGCTGCGGTGCGGAATTTGGTGTCCGCAGCATGCAATGGCTGTTGCGGAGTTGTGGCGGACTGGTTGCGGACTCATGGCGGAATTTCTCCATTGACTTCAATGGAGATTCTAAATTCCGCAATGAAGTCCGCAGCTGTCATGCACATGTTATGTGTGCTGCGGATGCGTCTTGCTTTTTTGACATGACATTTCTTCATTCTGGCTGGACCTATGTATTTCTAGGTCTACAGCCAGACTGAGGAAGTCAATGGGGCTCCCGTAATTACGGGAGCGTTGCTAGGCGACGTCAGTAAATAGTCACTGTCCAGGGTGCTGAAAGAGTTAAGCGATCGGCAGTAACTGTTTCTACACCCTGGACAGTGACTACCGATCCCAATATACAGCAACCTGTAAAAAAAATAGAAGTTCATACTTACCGAGAACTCCCTGCTTCTGTCTCCAGTCCGGCTTCCCAGGATGACGTTTCAGTCTAAGTGGCGGCTGCAGCCAATCACAGGCTGCAGCGGTCACATGGACTGCCGCATCATCCAGGGAGGTCGGGCTGGATGCCGAAAGAGGGACGCGTCACCAAGACAACGGCCGGTAAGTATGAAATTCGTTTACTTTCACTAGGGAAAGTGCTGTCCCTTCTCTCTATCCTGCACTGATAGAGAGAAGGGAAGCACTTTTACCGCAGTCCGCAGCAGCTAGTCCGCATCAATTTACTGCACATTTTGGGCAGATCCGCCGCAGAATCTGCAACGCAGATTCTGTGCGGCATTGATGCGGACAGTTGCGGGGGAAATCCGCCACGTGTGGGCATGCCCTAAGGTTGTGAAGCTATGCTGATTGCACAGTGCTATACAGTGCCCACCAAAGTTCCGGAACAACCTCATAATTTTTGACAGGCTCGAGGTAGAGGGTGGGATTTTATGGGATCATAAAATCTACCAGTTAACGACAAAAAAATCCCACCCTCATCCCCTTGGGGCAGCAAAATCTTGAATGGCATGGGGGGGTCGAGTGGGGGCTCATTTGAAAGCTCTTTTCAATACAAAAACGATACTGCAAACGATTTTGAGAGGATTTTGTTTAGCTGAGATATTTAATGTTAAAGTTATGATCTTCATTATCGGCTACCGCCGGTGTTAGCATTGCCCAAAATGTACCGCGCGGTGGTCGCACAGTCAGATTTACATCTCATCGGAGTGCTAGATTAATGTGAGTCCCCTTGTCTCTCACTTTTGTGTGTGTGTGTGTGTGTGTGTGCGCGCACACGCGTGTGCATGTGTGTGTGTGTGTTTGTGTACACAGCCCGAGATAAGGCCCCAAGGGGGTTCGTCATTCACCCGGTATTTAACGACTCCAAACCCTCTCTGCGCTGTGTGTGTGTGTGCTGTCCGGCCAACCAAAGCAAGACCGAGGACATGTATTATGTGGTAGTAGTACAAACATAACAATTACTGTATTAAATCAAATGTTCGAACTGATGTCCTTCAACAACTTGACAGTGTCCTAAGCTAATGTAAAACGTGTCGATAACGTTATTTACAACATCTGGTGTGATTGAATTAGAAATGTTCACTATTCTTTCCCACAGCTCGTCTAAGTTTGCGGTCCTAGTCCCATAGACTTTACTTTTTGAATACCCCCAGTAAAACAAGTGTAATGGGGTCAGATCTGGTGATCTCGGTGGCCATTCTATCGGGCCTCTTCTACCAATCCATTGATCAGGAAAATTATCGTTCAGAAGATTTTGAGCTCGCAGAGAAAAATGAGCTGGAGTTCCATCCTGTTGATATCAAACATTGCGGAAAGCTTCTCCCGCAATATTTTGAATAGCTGGTATCACTTGGTTTCTTAGCAAATTGCAGTAATTTTCTGTATTTATATTTCCTTCAATGAATAACGGTCCTACAATATGATTGAGCAATATTCTGGCACAAACGTTAACCTTCTGAGGATACTGGGTATGACGGTCTCTCATCCAATGTGGATTTTCGTCTGCCCAATACCTCATGTTCTGTCGATTTACAGAACCGTTTAGTTCAAACGTAGCTTTATCCGAAAAACAGGTGCAGTTGAAAATCTGATGATTATCATCAAATAGTGTCATCATTGTATCGCAAAATTCCACTCTTCTGTCATAATCATCTTCGGAGAGCTCCTGAACTAGACGTATTTTATAAGGATGATAATGATGCCTCTTCAAAATTCGACAGACTGATGTGGTACTGATATAAATTAGTTGTGCCCCACTCGAAACAGATGTATGAGGATTGTCATGTACAGTGAGCAGAACATCTAAAGGTTTTTCATCATTACTAGCATATTTGGGTCTTCCGGATCTTGGTGTGTCTTTAATTGAACCGGTTATTTCGAAACGATGAACAGTTCTTTTAACAGTTGACAATGAAATTGGATCACGGATAGGATAAGTGGCATTGAATAAAGCCGCTACTTCTCGATAGGATCATATTTTTTCTTCGCCATACCCTCTCATCATCAATACAGTGATCCTTTTCATTTTGGTCAAATGCGTTTTGTGATATGACAATAGAAAAGTACAAAAATGAAAATTACTCTCCGAATTAGCACTCTCTGAAATTCACAAGCGACTACCGAAATGTGTACACATGAAATCATGTTACAATCGTAGACAAGGTCCATTTTGTATCGCTGAGGCCGATTGTAATAATACGTAATTTAAAGTCACCTTGATGTGATATTTTCAAGCTCACACACACATGCACATATGCCCACACACATTTAGGATTTTACCCGCGCGGTACATTTTGGGTAATGCTAACACCGGTGGTAGCCGATAATGAAGATGATAACTTTAACGTTAAATATCTCAGCGAGGGGACGAGTGTTTGAGGTGCAGATTCCATTGGATCCCATGGTAATGCTGCTGGGATATGTTGGAGATTTGGAGGGTGATCGGATGACATGTTTGGCAATTGCTAAAATGTTGTACCAAGTTAGGAAGGGTATAGCAAAACACTGGTTGGTCCCGAATCCACCCTCGAAGCAAGAAATTATAGGTCCATATTTTGATGGATTATAGGATATATTCCAAGAAGGGGTCCAGTAAAAAATTTGAGAAACAATGGGCTAGGTGGATTGATCACTCTGGTTGCGCTTCCTTGGAACACCTGGCACTCCGCTCGTTTGTTCCAGTTTAACATGACCGGAGGGAGGGAGGAATGTCCTGAGGTTCCAGGGGATAATACTGCGACATTGGGCATTGCAGCTTTTCCGCAGGGGTAGAGATGTTATACACTTTGGATCGGTTGGAATGACTGGGGTATGCACATGAGGGGCTGGAGGGAGGTGGGGAGCTGGAATATGGAGGAGAAGGAGATATTATACGGAAGCCTGTGGCAAGAAGGATGGCTGAGGGGTTGCGGGGGGGGGGTGGTTTGGGGAGGGGGGTGTTGGGGTAGGTTGATCTGTTTTGATGGTAATATATTATTGGGTCTTTGAGGCCCTGATTCAAAAGCATTTCAGATTGTATGATGACCTGTAACAATGCTGTTGTTTGTTTAATAAACTTGAACTGATTAAAAAAATATATATATATCTCAGCGAAAAAAAATCCTATCTCAAAATCGATTATCATTGTTTTCGTATTGATAACAGCTTTCAAATCAGCCCCCACTCGACCCCCCGTGACATTTAAGATTTTGCTGCCCCCACCCACCCCACTGCCCCCACGGGGGTGGGGGTGTTTTTTTTTTATGTGTTAACTGGTAGATTTTATAACCCCATTAAATCCCACCAAATTTCAAACCTCTACCTTGAGCAGTTCAAAAGTTATGACGGTGTTCCGGAACTTTTGGTGGGCACTACATAGTATAGAACATGGGGTCATCTGATCATTCTGTGCAGGTCTGTGATATACAGGACATGCAAGTCTGTGATATATATGATATGCTGTTTTTGGCAGGCTGTGGTGGTCCTCCCGTGGCTGTGGGGAGCTACAGCCCCGGACTCCATTACTAAGGTGACAGGTGTCTTTAAGTTGAACGCCGCAGTTTAGGGAGCAGCGGTGCATGAGGACGCCGGTCATGCACGTTCAGGAGCTAGGGTCAACCAACATTTACAAAAGTAAGTGCCCTAAAGTTGGTTGGGCGTATAACCTTCGCAGCTGAATTCCGCAGCTTTGAGTGGGAGTCGCAAGGAGTAGGCTACGACTGTTAGGCTGCAGAGGGAGTGCCAGAAGGAAGAGAGTGTCAAAGACCTGAGGAGGTACCGTGCCATGTAAGAAAACCATTGTATCCCTACTTAGGCCTTCTGTGCACATTGCGCTGATGAGCCACTGCCAGAGACTGTGAGACAGCATTTAAAAGGGGAAGCCACCACAGCCTATCACTTCCTGTGCCATCATTCCTGCAGCAGACCCTTCGCCTATAATATCGGTTCAGTTATATTACACACGTTCATTATGATAGCCTTCTTCTTCTTTACTTCATCAAACTTCAAAGTAACAAGTTATTTCTGTCCAGGCTTTTGTGTCTGGTCTAGTGATATACCTAATTAAATTGTAAATGAACGTACAAGATTTTATTTTAAGCCACATGGTAAACATAAGGTTATTGCTGAATATGTTTTTGCACAACAGTACTACATTTTTGATCTGTATGGCCTTGTTCACACAGTGCAGATTTGCTGCAGTTTTTGCATGGTTTTTTTTAAGCTAAAACCAGGAACGGAAACTAAACAGAATAAATATAGAATGGAAGGACTTATAAGTCTGTGCTCCTAGATCTAATTCTGGTTTCGGCTTAAAAAAAAATGCATGCAAAATCTGCACTGTGTGAACAAGGCCTTAACTTATCACTTAAAGCGGATCAGTCAGATATTTATGCTGCCCTGTCTGAGGGCAGCATTAAGAAGTGACAGATGCTAATTTGAGCAAGCTGTCACTTATTAGTTATTGCTATGTAGTTTATGAGTATTTTGGACTTATACTTGTAGCGCGTGGCCAGCTCCGCAAGTATCCAAGTATATTTATATATTTATGCTTCTCCCGCCTCCTCCCATCCTCTAGCTGCTGATTGACACTTTTCTCATTTTGTGTGTCCATAAAAAGAAAAGTGTAAATTAGCGGCTAAAGGGCAGGGGGAAGCATAAATATATGAATATACTTGAACTCATAATTGCGGCTAACATTAACTAATAGGTGAGAGCACGCTGAAATAAGCGTGTCTGTCCCTTCTTTATGCTGTCATCACAGAGCAGCATTAATATCTGACTGATCCTCTTTAAAGGGGTTATTCGGCCACGGACTACTGACTACCTATCCACAGTATAGGCCATCAGTATATGATCATGAGGGTCCGACACCCACACCCCGCAACGACCAGCTGCTCTGGCTGCCTTTGGGGACCGCGTGTTATGAACAGTTTGCAGTGTTCGGTGCCAGAAGCAGATAGCTCCATAAACTGCCTAGCGGCCGTGCTTTAGAACTGTAAGGGTATGTTCACACGAAGCCGTCTAGAAGGAAATTTTAGAGCACTTCACGCTTCCCTCTGCTGACAAGCTTTGCGGAGATGCTGATTTCATTTTCCAGCAGGACTTGGCATCTGCCCACACTGCCAAAAGTTCCAATACCTGGTTTAATAACCACAGTATCACTGCGCTTGATTGGCCAGCAAACTCGCCTGACCTAAACCCCACAGATAATCTATGGGGTATTGTCAAGAGGAAGATGAGAGACACCAGACCAACAATGCAGACGAGCTGAAGGCCACTATCAAAGCAACCTGGGCTTCCATAACACCTCAGCAGTGCCACAGGCTGATTGCCTCCATGCCACGCCACATTGATGCAGTAATTCATGCAAAAGGAGTCCCGACCAAGTAGGCCAACATTTTGGTATTAAAAATCATTTTTTATATTGGGCTTATATAATCTATTTTTCTCAGACACTAAATTTTGAGTTTTCATTAACTGTTAGCCATAGTCATCAACATTAAAAGAAAAAAATGCTGGAAATAGATCACTCTGTATGTAATGAATCTATATAATATATGAGTTTCACTTTTTGAATTGAATTACTGAAATAAATTAACTTTTTGATGATATTCTAATTGAGAAGGACTAGTATGTATGTGTATTTATGGATAGTGTTTAGTGATTTGAGTCTATATAGGGTAAATATAAGACATTTGTCATATTAATCTTTCTCACTGTCATAGTGGTCAAAATTACTCTTTCTTTTTTTTAGCCAAGTTAAATCCAGCTACAGCACTGCAAAGAGCTTTGGAAATGTCACTCCTGGCAATGAAAATAATTTGTGAAGATCACCTTTTTCTAAAGGCATCTCATCTTCCTCAGAGTTTAATGACCATGTTCTCAGGCTGCAGACTCAGAGCCCAGAGCACAACCCATAACTCACCACATTATAGCCAACATTTCCTGCGTATCATTATGTGGAAATGAACTACAAAAGTTTCTGTCTCCGGTTTGAGCTCTATTCAGCTCTATTTCTAATGTAATTTGTCCTATAAAATACAGAAAAACGTGTGATATCTAGAGGAATAATTTTGTAATAAGTACTCCTGAGATGTAGAAGTTCAGCCAGAGTTTGCTCTGGGGCTTAAAGTATAAGATATTACCTTTCAACAGAAAGTAATATCAGTATAGTGCCCTGTATTCCACCACCGCACATTCACTTGCTTATTGAAAACATAGGGGCAGATTTATTAATATTGTCCTAAAGATAGACAGGATCAAACTAGACCAGACTGTCATAAACTGCGCTGTATGAGAAATTTAAAGCAAATCTCCTTGGCTAATCTAGTTTAAACCAAAATTTTGTGCAAAAAAAAAAAAAAGCCGTACCTTGTTAAAAAATCTGGCGCATATTAAGACTCCTCTTGGTCACACTCTTGTTTCTAGAAACTTTTTTTTTAAATGTCGATTAAGTCGGAAAAAGTGTCTAAATCATATAATATATTTGGGGCACAACCTCTATGTCATTTTTTTGGTGAAATTTACGCTGGAATTTTGACATTATTTGCTTAGTAAATCTATAATGTTCTACACTGACAATGAGTTAGTTCAGTAGTTAATAGCCTAACTTTATGGGGTCTAGATGATTGTAAAGGCTTATTTACAAATACAGATACAGCGGCTCATACAACCAATTGAAGCCCAACAGCGTTATGACGTTGTACGGTATGTGACACAGCACTCAGGACGCAGTCAGGACCTTGTATGAGCCACAGCATGCTGAGGCAGCCTGAGGGAACATAGAAGGGAGAAGGGAAGAGGAGCACTGAGCATATATTTTTGTTATTCTATTTCCGATGGGTGGGCAGGAATGGATGGTGCATGACCACAGTCGTTGCACCACAATAGTGTCGTACGGTCAGGGGAAAGATGAAACAGATTTACTAACAGGCGTGCATTTCTTAATAAATCTGTCAAATCTTCAGCGCAGCAGAAAGCTTAGACTGGCCTATGAAAATCCAGTCTTAGTAAATATGCCCCATTATTGGTTAAATAATTGTTCACCGATTGGTGACTTAGTCGAACATGCTTCACTGCATTCACACAGGGCCGCCATCAGGAATTTCAGGGCCCCCTACAGCTAAATTTTCTGGGCCCCCCTACCGTGGCACCGCCTGTTAACGGTACTCCGTCCAGCACTATATCATGGTACCCAGGGCCGCCATCAGGGGGGGTATTATGGGTACTGATTTGAGAGGCCCGGCCAAACCTAATTGAAAGGGGGGCCCGGCAACTGCCGCGACTTGCCTTTGGTAGAAAAAAAACAGGCTCCTGCAATGGGGCCCGTTTTTTTCACCAAAAGAATGTTGTGAGCTGCGGGCCCCCCTTTCAATTAGGTTTGGCCGGGCCTCTCACATCAGTACCCATAATACCCCCCCTGATGGCGGCCCTGGGTAGCATGGGGGTCGTCATGGGGGCCGTCAAACACTGCCGCCCGTGCGACCGATCGCGCGCACTCGCAAACTCCCGCGCATGCGCACCCGCGACCGCCTGGAACCGCGCACCGAATTTTGAGGCAGATTTTGACCTGCCCACACTATCTTGCCGCGTTTTTTGCCCGCGGCGATTGAGGACAGCAGTCAAAAAACGCAAGGAAAAATGCATTTTCTGCCTCCCATTGATTTCGATGGCAGGTCAGAGGTGGAACCGCGGCAAGAAAGGATGTGCTGCTTTTTCTTTTTTCCGCGACTGGCTCCCATTGATTTCAGATTAAATCAATGGGAGGCGGTTTTGGAAGTTGTTTGGTGCTGATTCTGACGCAGTGTCCGAGTCAATATCAAGGGCCAAAAACTCTGTGAACTGGGCCTTATTGTTAGGGCTTATTCAGACGAACGTGTAATACATCCGTGCAACGCGAGTGATTTTCACGCGCCTCGCACGGACCTATGTTACTCTATGGGGCCGTTCAGACTGGAAGTGATTTTCATGCAGCGTGTGTCCATGTGTCCGCTGCGTAAAACTCACGACATGTCCGATATTTGTGCATTGTTCGCGCATCACGCACCCATTGAAGTCAATGGGTGCGTGAAAATCACGCGCAGCACTTCCGCAGCCGTATAAACTATGAATGAAAACAGAAAAGCACCACGTGCTACAAACATACAAACAGAGTGTCATAATGATGGCGGCTGCGCGAAAATCACGCAGCCGCGCATCATACGCTGCTGACACACGGAGCTGTTATGGACCTTTTGCATGCGCAAAACGCCACGTTTTTTCCGCACACAAAAAGCACACGCTTGTGTGAATCCGGCCTTAGGGTAGGAACACACTAGGCATGAACACTGCGGATTTTATGCAACACATTTTATTGTGGAAAATCCGCAGCGTATCACAGTCGCAGCAGAGTGGATGAGATTAGAACAAATCTCATCCACACGCTGCAAAAAAAATGGACCTGCCGTGTGGCTTTTGGCTTTTTAAGCCGCAGCTTGTCAATGTATTCTGTGGAATCGCTGCTCCTCAGTTGCGGAAATGCTGCGGTTCTGCCGCAAAAAGCACACATGAGAAAAAAAAAAAAAGGCACTTTTTTAAATTTATAAAAAAGTTTAGACTTGCCCCGGCCGTAGTCCTGGTGACGCGATCCTCTATTCTTAGCGCAGCCCGGCCTCCTGTCATGACGTTTCATCCCATGTGACTGCTGCGGCGGTCACATGGTCTACAGCGTCATCCCAGGAGGCGGGGCTACGTTCAGAAGAGAGAGATGCGTCACCTAAACTACGACCGGGGTAAGTCGAAACTTTTTTTTCCCTGCAGGATTCCCGCAGCAGACACGCCTCACGAAACCTGCGCCACTATTTGGTGCGGTTTTGCTGGCGGAATTCCCTGCGGCTACCGGGGGCGGATAAGCTGTGTAGTTTTACTCAGCATATCCGCCTAGTGTGTTCCTTATGATTTCGCTCCTGGAGCTGCTGCCGGTCTCTAAATAGGCAATTGGTCGTGTAGAATTTGGAATTATTTTTTTTTGTGAACCAGCTTAAAAAAATACAAAACTTTTGTGTTAGGGCCTGTTCACATCACCGTTCGCTTCCGTTCCGTCTGAGGTTTCCGTCGGGTGAACCCCGCAACGGAAAGTGAAAGTGACAGCTTCCGTTTCCGTCACCATTAGCGCAGTCGACTACGCTATTGATTCCGTCCGAAAACCTGCCGGAATGGTGACGAACGGAAACCATTAGCGATGTTTCCGTCACCATTGAGATCAATGGTGACTGAAACGGAAGCTGTGCTGTCACTTTCACTTTCCGTTGCGCGGTTCACCTGACAGAAACCTCAGACGGAACCCCGGAACGGAAGCGAACAGTGATGTGAACAGGCCCTAACACAAAAGTTTTGTGTTTTTTTAAGCTGGTTCACAAAAAAAAATAATTCCAAATTCTACTGCACCAACTGCCTATTTAGAGACCGGCAGCAGCTCCAGGAGCGACATCATAAGGGACACACTAGGCGGATATGCTGAGTAAAACTCCACAGCTTATCCGCCCCGATAGCCGCAGGGAATTCCGCCAGCAAAACCGCACCAAATAGTGGCGCAGGTTTCGTGAGGCATGTCCGCTGCGGGAATCCTGCAGGGAAAAAAAAGTTTAGACTTACCCCGGCCGTAGTTTAGGTGACGCATCTCTATCTTCTGAACGTAGCCCCGCCTCCTGGGATGACGCTGTAGACCATGTGACTGCTGCAGCAGTCACATGGGATGAAACGTCATGACAGGAGGCCGGGCTGCGCTAAGAATAGAGGATCGCGTCACCAGGACTACGGCCGGGGCAAGTCTAAACTTTTTTATAAATGTAAAAAAGTACCTTTTTTTTTTCTCATGTGTGATTTTTGCGGCAGAACCGCAGCATTTCCGCAACAGAGGAGCAGCGATTCTGCAGCATAAATTGACAAGCTGCGGCTTAAAAAGCCAAAAGCCACACTGCAGGTCCATTTTTTTTGCAGCGTGTGGATGAGATTTGTTCATATCTCATCCACTCTGCTGCGACTGTAATACGCTGCGGATTTTCCACAATAAAATGTGTTGCATAAAATCCGCAGTGTTCATGCCTAGTGTGCTCCTACCCTAAGGCCGGATTCACACGAGCGTGTGCTTTTTGTGTGCGCAAAAACGTGGCGTTTAGCGCATGCAAAAGGTCATAACCGCTCCGTGTGTCAGCAGCGTATGATGCGTGGCTGCGTGATTTTCGCGCAGCCGCCATCATTATGACACTCTGTTTGTATGTTTGTAGCACGTGGTGCTTTTCTGTTTTCATTCATAGTTTATACGGCTGCGGAAGTGCTGGGCGTGACTTTCACGCACCCATTGACTTCAATGGGTGCGTGATGCGCGAACAATGCACAAATATCGGACATGTCGTGAGTTTTACGCAGCGGACACACGGACACACTCTGCGTGAAAATCACTGACAGTCTGCACGACCCCATAGAGTAACATAGGTCCGTGCGAGGCGCGTGAAAATCACGCGCGTTGCACGGACATATTACACGTTCGTCTGAATAAGCCCTAACAATAAGGCCCAGTTCACAGAGTTTTTGGGCCTTGATATTGACTCGGACACTGCGTCAGAATCAGCACCAAACAACTTCCAAAACCGCCTCCCATTGATTTAATCTGAAATCAATGGGAGCCAGTCGCGGAAAAAAGAAAAAGCAGCACATCCTTTCTTGCCACGGTTCCGCCTCTGATCTCCCATCGAAATCAATGGGAGGCAGAAAATGCATTTTTCCCTGCGTTTTTTGTCTGCTGTCCTCAATCGCAGCGGGCAAAAAACGCAGCAAAAAACGCGGCAAGATAGTATGGGCAGGTCAAAATCTGCCTCAAAATTCTTTAAGGAATTTTGAGGCAGATTTTTTCGGCCTGCAAAATACTCTGTGTGAACAGGGCCATACATAAACAGCACTTTGAGACACTTTACTCACCGTGTCAGAAGAGCTGCTCCCACTCCAGTCCTCTTCAGGCGATGTCTTCGGTCCAGATGTCGTCCTTCACCTCCAGGCTCCAGGCTCCAGAAAATGGCGGGGATCGTAGAACTGCCGCTGCGCAACAACTAGACTCCTCCCCCTCTCCTTACGCAGCCACGCTCTGGAGAAGAAGGAGGAGGAGGCGGAGTCGGACGAGGAGGCGGAGTCGGACGAGGAGGACGAGGAGGCGGAGTCGGAGGCGGACGAGGAGGATGAGGAGGACGAGTCGGAGGCGGGCCAGCAGGTAAGTAGACTGCGCCGCTGTCCAGTGTGGCTGTCCTTCCCCCTAGATCTTGTGTTGCGGGCGCACCGCCTCCCTCTCGACGGCGCGCCTGGTCGTTCGCGTGTGGGCGCGCGCGCTTGCGGTCGTTCGTACGCGCGCAAGCGGGCGGTGTTTCGCGGCGGTGATAAGAGGGGGGCCCGCAGCTCACAGCGGTGTTTCACGAGAGGGGGGCCCGCAGCTCACGACATTGTTTTGGTGAAAAAAACAGGTCCCATTGCAGGGGCCTGTTTTTTTCTACCAAAGGCAAGTCGCGGCAGTTGCCGGGCCCCCCTTTCAATTAAGTTTGGCCGGGCCCCCTACACTACTACCCCTAATACCCCCCTGATGGCGGCCCTGCATTCACACCTGTACTATATCAGAAGATAATTGGTATAGTATGCCGCTATAATAATTTTACATGTAGTCTCTCGATCAAATGATTCATGTTTATCATTAGTCATTACGCCGCTACACTTACTTAAAGGGGTTTTCCAATATTTTTTATTTATTTTTTTAATCACTGTAACACTTCTCAATTTATATTAATGCCCCCTGAATATCGTTAACTACATTTTTATTTTTTAATTTACGATTATTCTATTTTATCTACATTGAGAGGTTTGTTTACCTCTGTGTGTTCGTTGTCTTGCTCTTCCAGTCATACAGTTCCCAGCATACATCGCTTGTGTCCCAGTATGCAATGCACCGGCAGCAGGGACTCATCACGCCTACTACACCCAGCTATTAACCATCTCTGATGCCATTTTACTGCTCTCATTAGATCAGTGAGAGTTAATGATAAACCTGCAACGTATCAGTGCTGGACCAAACAACACTCAGAGCAGAGCAGAGTGCTAGTATAGGCTCTGCTCCGGGACTCTGAGGAATCCCCTGACAACACTGTCCATATATGGACAGTGTTTTGTTAGGGGCTTCCCCAGAGCAGAGACCCGGGCAGAGCACTAGTATAGGCTCTGCTCCGGGACTCTGTGGAATCTCCTGACATCACTGCCCATATTTGGACAGTGTCATCAGGGTCTTCACCAGAGCCGGAGTCCCGGGTAGAGCGCAAGTATAGGCTCTGCTCCACGACTCTGTGGAATCCCCTGACATCACTGCCCATATATGGACAGGGTGTGGTATTCCCTGACATCACTGTCCATATATGGACAGTGTTGTCAGGGCCTTCCCCAGAGCAGAGTCTCAGGCCGAGCACTAGTATAGGCTCTGCTCTGGGACTCTGTGCAATCCCCTGCCATCACTGTCCATATATGGACAGTGTGTGGAATCCCATGACATCACTGTCCATATATGGACAGTGTTGTCAGGGTCTTCCCCAGAGCGGAGACCCGGGCAAAGCGCTAATATAGGCTCTGCTCCAGGATTCTGTGGAATCACCCGACATCACTGTCCATATATGGACAGTGTTATCAGGGTCTTCCCCAGAGCCGGAGTCCCGGGCAGAGCGCTAGTATAGACTCTTCTCCGGGACTCTGTGGAATCTCCTAACATCACTGTCCATATATGGACAGTGTTGTCAGGGGCTTCCCTAGAGCCAGAGTCCCGGGCAGATCGCTAGTATAGGCTCTGCTCTGGGACTCTGTGGAATCCCTAACCCCAGTGCCTGTGTCCTTGTGAGAGCACTACTAGCAACTTGCTCCTGATATCTGATTTCTTCTGATAGTTTCCGGTACACTACTAGGGGGAGAAAATGACGCGCAGGCACTGTGATGGCGCAGGAGTGGGCATGCGTGGTAAACACTGCTAGTGTAGAAACAACGCATGCTCAGAGACTAGCAGTGTTTTTCTCCCCTAGCAGCAGACCAGAAATTATCATAAGAAAGGAGTATCATGTCCCCCAATTCCCTCAGTGTACAGTGACGTCAGGAATGATGTACCCGTACATTGAGCTAACCGGAAAACGGAACTCAGGTCATGGACGGGCTAGCGCCGGAAGTAAGGATTTTGCTACTGGAGAAGCATCATGTGTCCAGCACTAGAATCGGGTGTTAGAAGATGAAATCAATACATAAGTATATTACAAATTACATTATTTTTATATGTGCAGTGAGTTAGAAATTACTTAATTGCTTCTGGAAAACCCCTTTAACCAATTATTTGCTTGATCGAATCTGATCGATTATACACTTATGTAAACGGGCCTTAAAGGGAAGCAACTGTAGAAGGTTTTTATTTATCTTTTAAATTAATTATTCACTTTCTCTTTCCATTGTTTGTATAATACGTGGTTAACACAATTAAGAATTTAAAGGCTTTTTCCACAATCGACATAGCATTGAAAAAACATGTTGCCTGCTACTTATCACTCAGCACTCTATGATTACAAAGTATAGAAATAAAGAAAAAAGCACGGCGCCACATAGTGTAAGTAAATCCAAGGAGTAACAGTCAGTAAATACAAATGAATGCTCACCACAGGGCAGAAGAATATTCGCGTTGGAATTGCAGTATGGAGTGAGTGCTGCTGCCGAGATCCCAAACGGTGAAGCCAAAAGGCCATCGTAATGGAGACAATATATGTTGGAAGAAAAAAGGACCAAAGACGGCGCTGCTACTCAATAAAAGTAAATAATTAATCAATGATATTGATGTTTTATTGCAATCAGGCTACGCGTTTCAATGCCGCACCGGCATCTTCATCAGGCCTTATCAAATAACTATACAGACACAAATGTTTAAATACTGCATGGTGTAGCCTGATTGCAATAAAACATCAATATCATTGATTAATTATTTACTATTATTGAGTAGCAGTGTCGTCTTTGGTCCTTTTTTCTTCCAACATATATGATTACAAAGTGACAGTGTAGAAAGAAAATGACACTTTTTAAATCTGTATAATTCTGTCACAAAATATATAGGGATACAAAGTAAAATTCATTCAGGATTGTCAAACAATAATGTGGTTTAAACTGTTTCTTAGAAAAGCAAAGAAAAACCATATATCATAGCACTACATTTGATAATGCTACAGATTAAGATGGTGAGATAGGCTTCGACAGGAGTAGACAGTTGGCCTAAGAAAATCAAAATGTAACGTCAACTAAAAAGTGTCATTCAGCAACAGAAAATGACATAGTATACATAACTTGGCTCCTTGCTCAAAAATACGGTTTCCGCACCATATACATCTCACCATCCTACTAGCATCCTCTTACTTTTTTATATCCTTCCAATTCCAAACTATGCCTTTTTTCTTTGCATGCATGTTAATGGAGAGTCAGGTGTTATTTTAGTTAAATATTATCCAAAGCATACTTCTAATATATGCAAAAACTATTAGGTGAAGAAACAAAGTAAATATACTGTACGAAAAGTAAAGCTGGTTACTTAGAACAAGGGGGCAACACAAAAATTTGGAGGGAGGAAGAATGAAATATAACACAAGGAAGAACTTATTTTCAGAAAGAATGATAGATCCATGGAACAGTTAAAACATTCAAGAATGCTTGGGACAGTCATAGTCATTGTCAAAAATGTGAAGAATTACAAAACTGAGGGTATATATTTGTGTATTATTATACAAGAAAGATAAAACCCAATAAAAAAAATACAATAACATATTGATATATATGTGTATAAAATTATTCTCACAAAAAGGGCAAAATGGATGGACTTACAGGGTAATTTTCTGATGTCAAAATCGATGTTTCCATATTTTACTAGTGTATTTGATCAGATTTATAAAAACTGGCCTAGACAAGTTTTTGCATTTATTTTTTTTTTCATGTTCAGCAGTTTACAGTTTGGGGTGTGTATTAATTGGTTCCAAGCACGCACTATTTTTATAAAGCAAGCACAGTTCCAACTGCAATAAACTGTGGACTAGACACTGAACACTTGGTCAAAGATGGTGCACATTGTGAAAAAGTATCTAGGGATGACGAGGCATGTGTTCAGGTGCTAGGTGCCAGGGGTGTGTCAACAAGCCATTCTTCCTTAGCCGGGGTATTTAAATACAGGGCTAGGGCAGCAAACTGAATCTTTACCCCAGTTGTATGGAAAGCCTAGCTACAACTGTATTATTTTGCACCAAATATTAGGTGTATTTTGCTGAGGGAGGTAAATTTACAGAAACTTAATTTTCTTTCCTTGGTATTTCCTACGTATCGTCGAGCCTAATTTAATCTAACAAAATATTATTCTGCATGCAGTGTTAAAACAATAATTTATTTATATTATTTAATCTATACTTAGGCTAAGATTTTGCTGTATATAAAATGAGGGGCCATAGCACAGGCTACAAAATGAAAAGTAGTAAATCAAGAAAAATAATAATGTCTGTAGTACAATGTATTAACATGGCTAGAGGGCCAACAATGCATTATGGGTCAGATATATATATATATATATATATATATATATATATATATATATATATATATATATATATATATATATATATATATATATATATATATACATATCTCTCAAACAAAATAATTTTAATGATGGTAAATCTCCAGGCAGGATATGTCAGGTGTCTTTCTCATATATAGAAATATCTTTCTCCTTTGTCTTGTTGGTTTTCTCTGTAAGTAATGACTCCCACTTGCAGATGGTCACACAAGTTGACCACAGACAGCTGCTTGGATTTTTCTTTTCCTAATCCCAAAGGCAAAACAACAGTTTCCCTCTACAAAGAAACGTGACTTACTGCAGGTTACCCACCCCCATCAGACAGCAGCCATCTCCCCACCTAGATAAATCATAGGCCCATTAACTAGCTGATCAGACGGCTTATGATAGAAACAGTCACCTTCTCATTGTCCAACACAGCTTGATAATTGCATGAAAATTGAATAATTTCACACTTCTTTCCTGAACACATTTCTCTCAATCATTTAAAAAGCAAGAGATCTCACGTTTTCTTCCATCTTCACCGGCACAATTTAAGCTCTTATGTAATTCTTCCATTTCTTTCAGTATTTGCTTGTGTATATTAGTTTTATTTAAAAAAACAAAACCTTTATGAGTCACTTTCCTGCCCTACATATGAATAATAATTAGTACATGGATACTAAAACATAAAGTTTCCTAATATTTATTTGGATCTTGAGCACAATGTTTCCCTGTGTGTTAAATATTGATTTACATTCATGATCAAGCTGCTCCTTTCAAAGAATTCTATAACTTTCTGTTATCATTCTTTGTGTCCATGTGCAATGCAGTGACTTGTAGGACAAGTTTTCGTGCAAAAATACACAGAGCTCAATATCCTTTAAAAATTATCCATCTTTATTAAGAATCAAGGTCTACATCCCTATGGAAAAATAAATGGCTAACATATGGCTAAAACCTAAACATACTCCATTGCACTAGCAATAACTGTGTGTGACTATCTGCACTAATGAACCTGGATGGCAGTAGTAGGTGATAAATACAATAATAAAGGGAGGAGGGAGCCATAACTATAGTACAAAGTAAGGCTAACATCCAATTGAACAGATATGCAGTACTTTCATTGGCCAAACACGCATTTTGCCAATGTTTCGTCAGGAGGTTTGTTAAGGATGGGTACAAGAAGTACTAGATATGGAGACTCTTAGTGTAAAGTATCTGCCAGGCACAGCTTCTGTGTATATGCCCATAGGTAATCAGTCTGCACGTGCTTCTATGTCTGTGAGACTGACTCCATCTTCCACCCCTCAGGATGGCAGGCTTAGGAGTGGGAGAGCCTATCACAGCCTGGCCAGACGGAGCTAGCTCCCGCATTCTGTTTATTTATACCTGCCTTTCCTGTTCCTCCTTGCTTGTGATTCTTCTCGTGTGGTTTCCAGGCCCTGCTGCAGCTTCTGAACTATTTGACCCTGCTTCATTCTGACCCTGGCTTACTGACTACTCTCCTGCTCTGCGTTTGGTACCTCGTACACTCCTGGTTTGACTCGGCTTGTTCACTACTCTCCTGCTCAATGTTTGGTACCTCGTACACTCCTGGTTTGACTCGGCTCGTTCACCACTCTTGTTGCTCACGGTGTTGCCGTGGGCAACTGCCCCATTTCCCTTAGCTTTGTGTACCCTTGTCTGTTTGTCTGTCGTGCACTTACTGAGCGTAGGGACCGTCGCCCAGTTGTACCCCGTCGCCTAGGGCGGGTCGTTGCAAGTAGGCAGGGACTGAGTGGCGGGTAGATTAGGGCTCACTTGTCTGTTTCCCTACCCCCATCATTACACTTAGCCAATAGTATAACAAATATCTAATCATGTGACTAATTAAGGGAGGATTCCAGAAATATTTTCCCTTAGAAGCTTTTAGGTGAGAATTCCTCCATAATATGGTATTTGATGGAACATATCATGATTTTTCATGTGAATTTGTTAGAAAGAAAACCCTATGCCTGCCTCCGTATTAAATTGAAGGTACAAATGTGGCCATAGATCAGCAGCTCTTTGTCTGCTTGTGTAGGTTTTTGTTTTTTTTCTTGCTAAAGCAGAAAAGGAGGAGTAAATGCACAAAGACTTCTTTTAAACTTTTTTTTCCCTTTAGGGTCTACATATTTCTGAATTCACACGCAGCGTTAACTGACAGTTTTGGTGTTTTGTTGTTTTTTTTGCCCCAAAATGCTACAGTCAGATTAGGGATGCACGGTGCATCGAAACTTCGATACTGTTTCGATACTTTGCATCCCTAAACGGTTCGATACCGCTATTTCCTGTATTTCGATACTTCGCTGCGCAGCCGCACAGCTCAGTATAGTAACACATGAATGTATGGGAGCGCGGCTGCGGCTGTGTAATTCAGCCACAGCCCCGCTCCTGAGTCCTGATAACATGTGCGCACGGTCAGGATGATGCGATGTGGCCAGCGCTGTACTTATGAGCGGCGGCACTGGAGACAGAACATGGCGGGCGCGCTGCAAAACACCCCCATGTTCTGTCCTCCGTGCCTGAACCGCCGCGCATTAGTGCAGCGCCGGCCGCTTCTCCTCATGCTGACCGCGCGCGCACTTCCTGTCAGGAGCGGGGCAATGGCTGTATTACACAGCCCCGCTCTATAACGGCGGAGATCAGAGAAACCTCTCATCTCCGCCGTTATTCCCCTGAATGCTGCGATCACAGCAGACTGCAGCATTCAGGAGAAAATGAGAAGGGGGGATGCCCCTGGATCGCGTCACAGGGAATTCCTGTGACGCGATCGAGGGCCATACCATATATGGGCAGACAGCCCAGGGTCTATTGACGGACACCAGGGCTGTCTTACCATATTTCAGGTTGTTAGGATATACCCAAGTATGTCCTAACAACTGCCTGTGTGCTATCTGTCCACAGGCTAATGTACTGGCATATATCTGATATATGTCAGTACATTAAAGTTTAAAAATAAAGTAAAAACAAAGTATTGTTAAATGTAAAAAAAAGACACATTCACCTTTTTTACAATAAACATTAAAATAAGTCTCAATACATAAAATATTCACACATTCAGTAATGGCGCGCACAACAATTTTTTGCATCCTTTATGATATGTACGCTGTAAAAAAATGAAATAAACACGGCTTTCTATCACTTATTAATGTGAGGCGCGAGGTGCGATGAATTTACCCTCCATGTTCCTCACATTAATAGTAATTAACCCCATCATGTACCTCGCACATTAACCCATTATGACTGAGAAACATGATGGGATTAATTACTATTAATGTGAGGCGCGTTCAAAATTCATCATCACACCTCGCGCCTCACATCAGAAAACGGAAGATTTTTTTTTTTTTATTACTGTTGGCAAAAGTATCGAAATTGGTATCGAAATCGCAATACTAAACGAAGTATCGGTATCGAAGTCCAAATTCTGGTATCGTGACATCCCTAAGTCAGATGTTACTTTAAAGTCTTTAGTAAAAAAAAAGAAAAAGCCTACATACACTGTGTTGACGCAATCATGGCCAAAATATATATTAGACTGAAGTTTTAGATGAGTATATCAACTGACAATCGCTGAGTAAATTTATCCCAATCCAAATCATGTTATATCGATATATTGGAGAGAAGTAAGAGACACAGAGACACTGCTTTGTATACCCAAAAATACTCCTCTGAGTTTATTGCCAAAATCTCATTACTATAATATCTTTCAAATGGGGAATAAGCTTGAGGTTATCCAATCACAGACAAGGAACACTTTTTAAATGTAAAACTATGATTCTCATGAAATTTTACATCATCTCTGCATCTGCCACAAAACAATATCCATATTCTTCAGGCCAAAATACATTCTTATCTTCTGGCCAGTTCTTTCTCATGAAAGACCTTTACATAGAGTTACAAATACAAGGTCATAACATAATGTTTCTTATAACGGAGACTCAGATAAGATTCAGGGAGACAGAAAGCTTAAACAATCCTAGCATAAATAGATGTTCTCTTAAAGGAACACATTACTTCTTAACCATAAAATGTAGACTTTAGGATACAAAATGGAGACTTTAGCATACAAGATGGAGACCCCATGCAAGATGGAGTCACATAGTCTTACAAAAATGGAATCAATAAACATATTTTAATTACTTTCATACATTGTATTCGGTTTTGTGGCATTTTTGGGGTTAGTAGCGCTTTGCATGCACTAGTTATGGCATTTTTATCTGCTATTTCTTTCCCAAGGGATTCCCCATAGGACTTAAAAAATGGCAGGTAAAATACCTGTACAAAATGAATCTAAATAAAAAAACACCACCAAAATGCATGTGAAAAATGCCAATAAAAACACGTGATGCAGTTTAAAAATCTGAAAAAAAGTGTGTGTGAAGGAGGCCTATGGGTTTGCCAAAAAGACAAAAACTGTCACCAAAATTGCACTGTGTAAGTCCCAGTCATGCTCCCTCCTTGCTGTGCAAAAAAAATATGTCATATGTGTCTCAAATAATGGCAGGTTTTACAAAGCGCCAAAATCTGTCCCTGCAACATTAATATTACTGTATGCATCTGTATTAAGGTGTTTGAATGAACACTAGGTGGCAGTCTAGTATTTCAGAAGAAAAGTTGTACTCCGAATGGAATGTCTTTATACCCTATTCCAGGCATGGCTCAGTCCACTGGAAACGTTTCACAGAATTTCTATCAGGGAGAGGTTTTCAAAATAAAAGAAACCGCTACAGGACTTTTCTATTGTGTGCTAAAGGAAACTGGACATCTGGATGTAATACATCAGACCAAGTTTCATTCCTGCACGCACTAGAAATTCTTACATAAGAATTGTTTTATTATATATATAACAAAACAAGACAAACCCATAGAACTGAAATCCCCCAAAAAATCAGTTCAAACAGCTATTTCTTTCAGGCATGTGAATGAGCGGCTTTATGATGACTGTGCGGGATCCATTACTAAAAAGACTTCAAAATCAAGAGTGCTGCCACTCCCCTCCACAAAATAGCTGATCACTATACTTTGATTCATTGAGCACTATATCACATAGTTTGTTAGAAATAAATACAATTCCTTCCCTTGCATTGCATTCTTTTTATGGTAGATTTTTAAGAAATGGTTAAGGAATATGTCTCATATGGTTCTGGTAATGAGAAGTTTGATTACACTGCAATTGGCTCAGCCTCCAGTGCAGATTGCTGATTCGGATGCAAACTGTCCTTGTCAGGAGTCAGCACGGTAGAGATTAACACACATGCTGAATAATACTCTGCTAATAGCTTAATTCAGATAATGTTCAGCAATCCGCTAGGGAAAGGAGGAGAGATTATATTAAAAATCAGACATGGCAATAATAATGGTATCTTGCTTGCTCAGTGATACAGCCATTAATACAGTCCAGTGATACACAGCCGGAAGGTCCTTTTACAATACAGCATGTCTAGCTCGTCAATACGATCTTTCGTCCTCATACATTTTTCTTATTGTCGGTTCCCCTGTTAACCTACCTGTTTATTTGCCAGTTCATCGGCAGTTCGTTGTCCTGTTTATCACACCGATTCCGCCACAAAATTCGCAACTAAGAAAAAAAAGCTTATACTTACCACCCGGGCGTTATCATAGCAAAGCTATCTTCTGTTCTTCCAAGCCGGCCCCCTGAGGAGTGACGTTTCATTCCATGTGACTGCTGCTGCCAATCACAGGCTGCAACGCTATCCCGAGAGGCCAGACTGCATGTCAACGGAGGTAAACATCGCCATGACTACAGCCGGGGTAAGTATGAGCTTTTTTTTTCTATCGCTGCTTTCCTCAGCGGAAATTCCACTCAAAAAACCGCACCACAATGTGGTGCGATTTTTTGGACGGAATGTGCTACGGGTTCTAGGTTGGATATGCTGCATAATTTTACGCAACGTATCCGACCTGTGGGAACCTGGCCTTAGGCACATGACTGTGCTTTTGTATCCGCAATTTATCCGCTTTTTTTTGGCTCGCAATAGCACTGTGGTCATGTGTATGAGGCCAAAGAGAGAAATACAAACAGAAAAAGAAAACAAAATTATCACATGTCCATTTTTGTGCTGATTTGTTTACCGTATTTCATGAGGCACGTCTAGTTTGTTGGTAAATACAGTAAAGATATATATTATGCTCTGGGTTCTCCACCATTTAGGAGTCTCCACTACCATATCTGAACCTCAAATGGTCATCTCTCTTAACTCTAGGGGTCCGAATACACAGGATGAATATGATGCGTACATTTACACAGCATATCAGTACTGGAAGCCGCAGGGAATTCCGCCTGAAAAACCGCACCAAATTGTGGTGCAGCTTTTTTCAGGCAGCATGTCCGCTGTGGAAATCCTGCAATAATACAAAACAAAGTTTATACTTACCCCAGCCGTATTCATGGCGATGCGTCCCTCTCTTCTGAGTGTAGCGCGGCCTCTTGGTACTTTAATTGGCTGCAGCAGGCACATGGGATGAAACGCACTCAGAAGATAGGATCGCATTGCTAGCACTGCGGCAGATGGCAAGTATGAACTTTTTTTTTAATT
Source organism: Rhinoderma darwinii (assembly GCF_050947455.1). NCBI lineage: Eukaryota > Metazoa > Chordata > Amphibia > Anura > Rhinodermatidae > Rhinoderma > Rhinoderma darwinii. Next base: position 57,878,210 of record NC_134692.1, read on the forward strand.
TCAACTAAGAAAAATTTATATATTTTTTTCCCGCTCATTTGCAATTTTTGTAGCGTAATCTCAGCTTTTCCACCTCAAAATTCGCAAAACCTCTTTGTTCCGGGTTTAATGGGGAAAACCTGCAACAGAAGAACAGCGATTCTGTAGAATAAATTGACATGCTGTGGCTTAAAAAAAGGTAAATTTATGAACGTTTTTCTGGATGTTTTTTTCCGCTGTGTATGGTTGAGATTTGTTCAAATCTGATCCGCACTGCTGCTACTGTACTACACTGCAGATTTTCCGCAATTAAATCCTTTGCAGAAAATCTGCAGTGTTTACGCCTAGCGCGTTCCTATTCAAGTAATGTGGTGAAAGGGAAATGTTCCCCCAGCAACTTCCATGTGAGTGGGTGATGCTAATCAGCATCATAGAAGAGAGACATCCCATCCAGCAGCCCCAAAATCCATAGAACATCATCCTATCCAATCCAATCATCCTATCCCCAGCTATCTCCACCCACTCAGTCTACGTATTACCATAGGCAGTCCAGGTGGATGGCGCCATAGATGACTTCATATATGGGATTAATTGGGATCCAGCAGCTTCCACATTGAATCCGGGCAGGGGGTCCATTCATGGTCCGTCTGCGGGCAGAGGGAACGAAAATCCAGGGATAGATGCGCTTCCTGGGTCCACTGCGGTCTGAGTCAGGGGAGCAGGCATCGTGGGAACCGGAGGTATCACTACCGACTCGACCCTAGACACAGCTCGAAGCCTCCTGGATGAGTCGGACCGATGCCGGCGATTTCTGCGAGAGCCCCGTTGATGTTCACCGTGATTAGTGGCGCTATAACTCTCTGCAGAAGATCCTGATGACCGGGGTGACGATTAATCCTTTTAGCTAGACTAAATAAAAGTTATATCTTAGTTTATTTCCACACATTTATTTCATAGCTGTGAAAGCTGGGTATTTTGTGTGCTCCTGCACAGTTGTCCTTTTTTGAATGTCTATTGCCCGCCATCTATCAGGGTCATTTCGTAGTCCTTGCACTATCTACAAGGGGGCTGTGGGCAGTGTGGCACTACCTACCCAGGGGCTGTGGGCTGTGTGACACTACCAATCATGGGGCTGTGGGCTGTGTGGCACTACCAACCAGGGGGCTGTGGGCTGTGTGGCACTACCAACCAGGGGGCTGTGTGGCACTACCAAACAGGGTGCTGTGGGCTGTATGGCACTACCAACCAGGAGGCTGTGTTGCACTCCCTACCAGGGGGCTGTGGGCTGTGTGGCACTCCCTACCAGGGGGCTGTGCAGCACTCCATAGCAGGAGGCTGTGCGGTCCTCCCTACCAGGGGGCTGTGTGGCACTCCCTACAGGGGGCTGTGTGACGCACTCTACGGGGGGCTGTGTGGCGCACTCTGCAGGGGGCTGTGTGGCACTCTTTACAGGGGGCTGTGTGGCACTATCTACAAGGGGGCTGTGTGGCGCTACTTACAAGGGGGCTGTCTGGTGCTACCTACAAGGGGGCTGTCTGGCGCTTCCTACAAGGGGGCTGTGTGGTCCTACTCACAAGGGGGCTGTGTGGTGCTACCCACAAGAAGGCTGTGTGGCGCTACCCACAAGGGGCTTTGTGGCGCTACCTACAAGGGGCTGTGTGGTACTACTTACAGGGGGAATCTGTGAGTGGTGGGCTGATGGTCATTTTACTGTGACTGGTGGGCTGATGGTCATTTTACTGTGAGTGGGGGGCTGATGGTCAATTTACTGTGAGTGGGGGGCTGATGGTCATTTTACTGTGAGTGGGGGGCTGATGGTCTTCAAGTGGTTTCCGCCTCTGACCTCCAATTGAAATTAACAGGAGGCAGAAAATACCTGCGGCGCCCGTTTGGAGATTTTGCTCCTGCGTCTTTTGCATTCGCTTCAACGGCTTAAGAAAAAACACCAAAAAAAGGCCACACAACGCTGTCAATTCCTGAAGGAATTTTGAGGCAGATTTTTTTTGCCTTACAAAAAACTTGTGTGAAAATACACTACGAGTGTAGTGCTTGTTCTTAGCCGTTTTCGGTCGTTCTCAAAACAATTTTGGTAGGGGTGCCCTGAGGAAACATTTTATTTTTCCAGGGCTGCCTCGAGTCCGAAAAGGTTGGGAAACTCTGTACTAGGCTACAGTATCACAGTGTGGAGCAGCTCAGTTCGTCATGGGAACGGGGAATAGGTGAGTACAATTTTTGTTTTTGTTTGGGGGCACTGTCTACAAGGGGGAGGTGGGAGACTGTATGGCACTGTCTACAAGGGGGAGGTCGGGGGGCTGTATGGCACAATCTACAAAAATGAGGTGGGGGATTATGGCACTGTCTACAGGGAGGCTATATGGCAAAATCTAGAGGGGGCACTATACTGTGCAGGGGCCACTAAGCGGACATTATATTGTGTAGGGGTAATACAGGTGGCATAATACTGTGGGCACAATTAGAGGACAAAATACTGTGTCCTTGAAGGGGTTGTAATATATTATTAAATATTATTATTATTATTATTATTATTATTATACTGTATGGGGGCACTAAAGGGGCATTATAATTTTTTTATGGGGCATTTTTTTTTTTTTTTCAAATATATTTTTATTCAAAACCAGAACAGTTACAAGTATGCAATGTGTATCACACATACAATAATACATACACCAAATAACAATGTGTTCCAGCTTCAAAATTATTTTTTCATTTTACTTGTCATCATTAAGTTACAAGGTATGCAGTAAAACAAAACACAACCAACAATTCCCTTCCCTCCCCCCAACTCTTCCCCATCTCGGTGAACATTTTCTTAACTAGCCACCAGCATGCCTAGCGTGCCCTGGATACTCTGTGAACTATACCATGATGTGTGTCGAAATGTGCGCATGAACATCCCTATCTCTGCTGTGGGATAATGTTGCTCTATGAATTTACGCCAAGTTTTAAAAAATTGTTCTGTAGACCTTTCTTTGTGTCTTTCTAGGTCCGTCTTATCATACCCCAATAAAGTCTTGAGAGTAATCACTACCTCCGCAATTTCCGGGACCGATGCCTGTAACCAGTGACGCAAGATGCACTTTTTGATAGCCAATAAAGCCATATGCACTCCTTTCCGGGCCACTAGAGGTGGTCCCTCCCCCCCTGGATCCAGAGGAATATAGTGAAACAACACTGTCTGTGGGCTTGCGTGCACCTCCTCCTCCCAGGTATCTTTAATAAATTGTAAAGCCCGATCCCAAAACGTGCGAATTTGTGGGCACAACCACATCCCATGAAGTAAATTGGCTTTATGTAAGTCGCATTTAGGACAATTACGCAGATAGTGTGCTGGAGCGTCCCTATAGGATAAATTAAAGGCGTATGTCGCTCTGTGCATAAGCCTGAAGTGCATCTCACGCCACTGTTCATTTACCATGACCTTCCTCACCCTCTCCCATCCATCTCGTATTTTGCTGGAGATGTCTGGATCCTCCAGCTCCAACTCCCACGTTCTAAAGCAGGAAGTACTAAAGGAATCAAGATGAGCATTCCGAAGTTTACCATATAAACTTGCAAGACTTCTCCCCGCACCACCCTGCGGCACCATCCCATCAAATGCTCCCCGTATCTCTACTCCATCAATATTGCGGACTTTGTTTTTACCTAACCCTGTTATTTGAGCATATTGCAGATATTGATTTTCCCTCAAATTGTATTTGCTAGAGACCTCCTGCCACGTAAGCCATCTCCCCTCCTCAACATTCATGAGTTGGCCCAGGACCTTGATCCCTTCATCTTTCCACTGCGAAAACAATTTATTCTGACTCCCCTGTGGAAACATAGGGTTATCCCACAACGGCCAGAATTTAGAAAGACCATACGGAAGACCAAAAAGCTTCCGCACCGCCTTCCAGGCGCCGATTGTATCTTTCAGCAACAGACTTGCCTTAACATTATTAGGTAGTTGAGCATATGACATGTGTAGCAGGGCCTGCAATGGAACCGATCCCGCCAATTCCTGCTCCAGCTGAACATTGGAGTACATATTAGTGTTATGTATCCAATCCCCTATATGTCTGCAGATGGCCGCTAAATTGTAGTATCGTATAAGTGGCAGCTGAATACCTCCATCCACTTTGGGCAGTGCCAATTTTTTATATGCAATCCTAGGTCTCTTCCTTTGCCACAAGAATTGTAAAAATGCTGTCTGTAATTTCTGGTTATCTAGGTGCTTGATCAATATGAGTATGGTCTGCATTGGATATAACAGTCGAGCAAAGCTTATCATTTTTAAAAGAGCAGCCCTCCCAAACAACGACAATGGCAATGACGCCCATCGATTTAGTTCCTTATGGATTTTTTCAAACAAGGGTGAATAATTTAGCTTATAGAGAGAAGAGGGAAATTTGCCTATTTTAATCCCCAGGTATGTAATATACGATCTAGCTATTTCCACCGTGTCCTGCAAGGGTGGTCTTGCCCCTGATTCCTTCAAGTAAAGTAATTGACTCTTTTGCGCATTGACTTTATATCCTGAGAAGGACCCGAAGTATTTTAGCTTCTCCAGCACCCCCCCCAAATGATCCCCAGGCGATTTCATAAACAACAAAAGATCATCAGCAAAACATGTTAGCTTGACCTCCTGGCTGCCAACCATAATCCCTTCAAAATCTCTGGATGACAAAAGATGTCTCGCTAGCGGTTCCAAAGCCAAGTCGAACAGCAACGGAGACAGGGGGCATCCCTGCCTTGTTCCCTTCTGTAAATGTATCGGTGCTGACAAAAAACCTGCAGTGAACACCCTAGCTATAGGTTCTGAATATAACGCTTCCAGGTAATTCCTGAACAATCCTTGTATCCCAAATCTATCTAGAACTATCCTCAGCCAATCCCAGTGTACATTATCGAAGGCCTTTTCGGCATCTAACGTTAAAAGTGCTGGCGAATCATGTCCCTCCATATTAGAATTCCTCATTGCGTCTTGAACCGCCAAAACCGTGCGTATGTTTTTGACCGCCGACCTCCCCTTGACAAAACCCACCTGGTGTGGCCCGATCAAATTAGGGAGAAACATAGCCAACCTATCTGCCAGTATCTTTGACAATATTTTAACATCCTGATTTATCAAAGAGATTGGTCGATAGGACCCCGGGTTAGCCGGGTCTTTCCCATCCTTGTACAATACTTTAATATAAGCTACATTTCCCGACTTCAAGAATTCCTTATTTAACAGCATACGATTATACACCGGCAATAAAATGGGCGTGACTTCCTCCCTCATAAGTTTGTAAAAATCACTAGAAAATCCATCTGGCCCTGGCGCTTTGTTATTCGTCAATGATTTAATGGTCGATATTATCTCTTGTTCCGTGATCAATGCGTTTAATGCTTCTCTATCAGAGTCCGAGAGTGATGGTAACGCTACGGAGTCCAGAAACTCCCTCCCCTCAATCCTCTCCGAAATGTCCTGTGCATATAGCGCAGTGTAATAATCTCCCAGTATACCATTGACGACTTTTGGATCTTTCTGTACTTCCCCATTCCCATCTCTCAACCCCCCTATGTGAGTCGGGCGAAATTGTCCTTTCGCCATTTTAGCCAGCAGGGAACCTGATTTGTTCCCATATCTGAAAAAATGTGCAGTTGTTTGCTCTCTCTGGAACCTTTCTTTTTTATCCAGCCACCTTTCAAACTCTGCCTTTGCCATGAGCCAGTCCCCCCTAAGCGCTAATGTCGAGTTTGCCAAGTACGCTGTGTATTTCATGCGAAGATTTCTGCTAGACTCGTTATAATGTTTGTTGGTTTTTCGTTTAAGCGACGCAACATAAGAAATGATCCTCCCCCTCAGCACTGCCTTGGCTGTGTCCCAAAACAAGTGGCTGTTTTCTCTATGAGCTTGATTTTCCTGACTATATTCCCCTAACCAGCCCTTCAAGCAGGATTGAAAGGATTCATCAGTTGCCAGAAATGCCGGAAATTTCCACAATATATCCGACCCCCTTTTAAACGTATCTGCCAAGATCAAAGAAACCGGTGAATGGTCTGATATCACCAAGTCCTCTATTCGAGCACTGAGGATCCTAGAGAGGAGCACCGGAGAAGCCATAAAATAGTCAATACGCGACCATGCGGTATGCGCATGAGAAAAATGAGTGAATTCTCTACCTAATGGAAATTGTGTTCTCCATACATCTACCATGCCCGTGGAAGACATTAATGGGGCCAAGACTTTATCATGTGTTCTTTCAACCAACACCCTACCATCCCCCCTTCTCCTGTCCTCTGTTGTACATAAGACCGAATTAAGATCCCCTCCCAGCAGAATCTGAGGTTCTTTATCCGCTAAAAGTTTTCCTTCCAGAAATTTAAAAAAGACCCGATTGTTGTCATTTGGTGCATATATACAGTACAGACTCACTCTCCCCATGGCACCCTCCAAGATCACATGCAAATATCTACCCCCCTCATCCCGCTCAAAAGTAACCACAGAACATTCAATTCTTTTGTGTATGAGAAGTAAGACGCCCGCCTTGCCATTAACTGCTGGAGAACCCATTACCGTGCCCACCCATAATTTACTCATTCTCTGGAAATCACGTTCCAATAAATGGGTTTCCTGTAAAATCGCTATATCCGCTTTCAACTTTTTCAGGTGGCGAAGAACCATCATGCGTTTATGTGGGGACTGCAGTCCCTTCACATTCCATGTAATTACCTTAGGCATCTCACAGTAATGGCAAAGCAAACCTCATCCACCGAGACAGTTCCCCCCCCTCCTTCCCCCTCCCTAAACATAAAACAAAATTGAAACCCCAACAACAGATCATTATTACTTTCAGACTTCTCTTTTTTCGCACATTTTGGCGTGGAATCTCTGTGCATTCCACCTCTAGAAACCCTTTGGTATACCATGAACTCCCTGTATACCCTTAAAATATCAACAGCACCTTACACTCCCACCCGACTCCTTGCAAGAAAAATTTCCTCAAGCCTCACTTCAGCTGGGCCCTCCCCTACCATTAACATCAGCAGACCTCAACCCCCGATAGGTATAACAATTCTATCTCAAACAATGTGGAACTTTAAAATAACATGAGATTTCTTCCATCTCCGCCTGGACAGTTCCCTTCAATCCGGGGAAGAAGAGGTGAGACCCCTCCTGATACTCCTGTTTCTGGAACGTCCCCTGCGAGGCAATCCGTCCCTGTGTGTCTGGCTATCACCATTATTGTCTTTAGACAATCTCTCCACAAATTTAGCCGCCTCCCCTGGAGAAGAAAACGATTCCACCCCACCACCGGGTTCGAAGATCCTGAGAATGGCGGGAAACATCAAAGAGAACCGAATGTGTTTCTGGACCAGTAGAGAGCACACCGTGCTAAAAGCCCGCCGCTTACGTGTAACCTCAGCCGAGTAATCTCCAAACATTAAGATTCTGCTGCCTCGTACTCTCACTTGTGCCGATGACCTTCGGTATGCCTGTAATACATTCGTTTTATCCACATAGTCCAGGTACTTCACAATGACTGGTCGCGGTCGTGCTGGGGCGCCATCTTGGGTCACACTTCGCATCGGTCCCACTCTATGAGCTCTCTCCGCTCTCAGCGGGGCTGGCAATCCCAGCGCCTGAGGCAACTCCACCGCACACAACTTTAACAGCTGACCTGCTGGTATAGACTCTGGGAGCCCAATAATACGTAAATTGCTCCTCCTCGAGCGATTCTCCAGGTCATCCACTTTATCAACCAGCTGTAGATTGCAAGCTATCACCTTCTTCACCTCCTCCTGTGTTCCCGCTAGCTCATCCTCCAATAAACTGAACCGTTGTTCCAAATCGTTAAGTCTTTCCGCCTGAGCTGAAACATCCGACTGAATTTGGTGCAATAATTTCGACACCGTCGCCTCCAGAGAAGCTGTAATATCTGGGGCTATAAGTTTCGCTACTTCCCTGGCCAAGACTCGACATGAAATGTCCATATTGTGAAACATAGTCTCAGGCTCACCTTCTTCCACTTCTGGCTGCACCAGAGGAGGTTGTGATGCCGAGCGCGAACTCGTACTCCTCGTGTTCCTGGCCGGTTCAGGCGCCATTTTCCCCAGCGGCATCATGTCGTCAGTCTGCAGGGCCTGTGATTTCAATCCTGGGGTCCCGGTTTTCACCAGATATCTCTCCATACGCCGGAGAGAAGCCTGTACGTAGGGTTATCGGCCAGCAGCCTCAGGTCAGGTAACAAAGCCTCGGGACCCCGGTTTTCGAGTCGGGTTAACGGAGCTCTCCTTACTCGCGTCTACTCATGTGCGCGCCGGAACCGGAAGTCATGGGGCATTTTTTTTAATGATGGGGTGGGGCGCCGAAAGACCATTTCGCACAGGGCGCCATCTATCCTAGGGCCGGCCCTGCCTGGAGTGACCATGAAGAGATCGATGCTGACTGACACTCGCTTGCGAGGCAACAGATGAAGGGGCGAGAATGGCTTCCCATTAATCTGTACAGTAGACGGGCCCTAAACTGGGATGAACTAGGATAGCCTGATCCTGAACAGCAGGGACAGAGGGATGTAAAGCAGGCTGCGCCTTTGTACAAGGAAAAAACTAATGTGTTCTATCAGCAGAGAAGTCTTCATCAAAAAGCTGTGGGGACACTTCCTGCCATGCCCCACTGCTGCCTGCCTGGTCTACATGAAGTAGAGGGCCAGCACCGGGAGAACGAGACCCCGCAGGTACACAGAAGGAATATGGAAGCTGATGGAAGACGACGCTGCAGTCATATTAATAGTGCTCTAAACGGCCTCTGAGCAGGATCTAATCCTACACGTGCCGGAGGAAGTGACAGCAATCTGAGCAGAGTGGGCTCTAATAGAGGTAACTGCCTCCGGCGCCGTTCCAGCTGGGAACATCGGAGCCGGTACAGTGGAAAGCACAGCAGGAAGAGGAGTGGTGCTGCGAGCGGGCCTAGGCCGCACAGCCTGGGACCGCGTGTTGGTCCCCGTTGACAAGAAGGGGTGGGTGGGACAGCCACAATGAGCATCGAGCAGGGACGCCTACGGGAGGGTCAGGGGGAACAGTCTCTTGTACAAGAGACTGCTACCACTCGCTACCTTCATCTAGCAAGCACAGACGAATAATCTCTGTGAGCTCTTGCCGGTCCATCGTGGAGAAGATTTTCAGCCAAAAGAGGAAGAAGGAAGTAGACTCTCTTCCTATAAGCGCTCTGAATTACCATAAAAACACCCTCTTAACAAAATGATTGGCCAGCCCTAAAACGATACTCCCCTAGCCTACATGTGGATCATTTTATCCCCTTATGGCCACAATCCAAAGCCCAGGGCTATACGCAGGTGGGCCTACAATACATTCAGGAGGTGGCATGGCTATCCAATGGTAATTGGCCTGTATTGCCACAATGGGGCAGATTTACAATTAAAATTGGGACAGAATACTGGTGCATATGCCATGCGGCAGATTTATTAATTGTTCTAGAAACTTTTTGCACTGCGTTCAAAAAGGGGTGTGGCTTAGCAGAAAAGGACATGTATTTAAATGTACTGCCATGTGCCAGAATTGTGCAAAAAATCTGGCGTAAACTAAGCCAACCAAGAGGTGGTATAAGAAAGCGAAAAGTGTCTAGGATGTGTATCTAGATCACATTTATCATTAAGTATGCACCACTTTGATAAATTTGGAGCATCTTCGATTGCTTGATCTACTGTAAGTTTACACTGTCTAAAACTTTAACAGTCTTAGGCCCCATGCACACATCCGTGTAGTATTTATGGTCATCCACATTTGTGGACCATGCTCACAGCAATAAGTGTAGAAGTACAGTCCGTAAACACGAAAAATAGAACATGTCCTTTTTTATGCGTCTCATTTCTACGACCCGGACAAACACCCGTAAATATACGGGAAGGTGTCCGTGGCCGATAGAAATGAACGTCTCAATATTTTATCTGTAATTGCGGATAAAAACTATGGCCGTGTGAATGTGGCCTTAGTAAATCTGCCCTCTGTCTTTGGCCAGTGTATTTTGAGACCAGTACGAGGCAGTAAAGCACTGTAAGTGACCTGGCTGTATTCTACTGTAAGAAGTATAATATTAATAGCAAAAAAGCTTTAAACTATTTAGACTGACAAGGCAAATGTAATACAATGAGTCATTTCACAGCTTGATCTCATTCTCAGCTTTCCTCTCCTCTTCACATCTACTAGATAAGTGTGGCCATTGGTGTTAAAAATGACTGTATTTGCATTAATTGTGCTATTGGTTGATGCATTTGGGCAATCATTTATGACAATTTTCTGTATGAGCCTTGTTCTCTACTGGAGTTCAGAATTACACACTGTCACTTTGCATGGTTGTATCTGTTTCTTTTTACACTTTCTGATTTCATGGTCTCATGTTTTTCTTTTGAGCCTTGTGTTCCTTCTTTCTGCCTTGTTCCCTTCCCTGTGTCACTTGCTCCGCATCCTACACTAATAATGCCAGTAATCACAGTCTGGCAGTCCACCCTCGGAGCAGTGCTGCAAAATTGAAGATCATTTTTCATTGTGAGTTATGACTCAAGGGCCTCACCTCACCCCTGGTATAAAATAGCACCTGCCAACGGTGTTAAAGTAACAGGGTGGTGAATGAAAGGCTTGCAAGTATCCGGACAGCTTCCCTGCTGACTCTAATTACCCGGCTAAGGATTTTTACCATTCATCCTCTTAGCTTGTGTCTAGATACTCCAGTCCTGATCAGTCTGCAGGTCTTAGCTCTGTTTAACTAAGGCCTGATTCAGATGAGCGTTGTATATGCAATTCAATGGGGCTCTTGAGATGTCCATGCTTTTTTACGCAGCGTGTTTCCGTTGCATGAAACTCACTGCATGTCCTATTCTTGTCAGTTTTTGCAGACCCCGTCACCCATTGAGGTCCTTGGGCATGTCATCCGTGTGATGTCTGTGAAAATGAATATAAACATTTTTGTCCACTAAAATTTTGAATTTTTTCATTTTCACAAGGGATAAAGGAGAAAAAGTCACCCTAAATTTGTAATGCAATCTCTCCCGAGTATGACAATACCCCACATGTGGTAATAATTAATTTTTTTAGTAGAAATTAATTAACCTTTGCAGCACTGATCCTTTTTTGCTTTTCCATTTTAGTTTTTCACTCCCCGCCTTCCAAACGCCATAACTTTTTTATTTTTCCATGAATTGAGCGGTGTGAGGGCTTATTTTTGGCAGCTGTAGTTTTGGTACTATTTTTTAGTACATGCAACTTTTTGATCACTTTTTATTACATTTTATTTAGAGCTTTCTTGACCAAAAACAGTTAATTTTGCGTTTTAAATTCTTTATTTCTTACGGCGTTCATAATGCGCTATAAATGACAATTTGACTTTATTCTGCGAGTCGGTATAATTACGCCGATACCATATGTATATAGTTTTTTTATGTTTTGCAGGGTTTGCACAATAAAATCACTTCTTTATAAAATAATTTATTTTCTGTGTCACCATATTCTGAGAGCCGTAACTTTTTTATTTTTCAGTCAAAAAAGGGCTTGTTTTTTGCGGGACGGGTTTTAGTTTTTATTGGTACTATTTTCGAGTACATGCCACTTTTGATCACTTTTTATTCTATATTTTGGGAGGGGTGGTGGCCAAAAAATAGTGATTCTGGCATCGTTTTTAGTTTGTTTTTTTTTGCGGCGTTCACAGTTTTATAGATTGGGTCGTTACGAACGCGGTGATACCAAATATGTGTACTGTTTTTTAACGTTTTTATTTTTTCCCTATAATAAGAGACTTATTATAGGGAAAAAATATCTTTTATTTTTACACTTTTGTAAAACATTTTTATTAACTTTTTTTTACTTTTTTTCTGTACTTTTTACACTCTCTTTTTTTACCTGCAGCTCTGATCGCTGCTAGAATACATTACACTACCTAGGTAGTGTAACGTATTCCAACTGTCAGTGTGACATCACAGTCACTCTGACGGTTAGTCTACGAGGACCAGCCAGAGGCTGGTCCTCATAGGCTTCCGTACATGGCAGACCCGGAGGCCGTTGTCTGGCCCGCGGGTGCAGGGCCGCCATCAGGAATTTCAGGGCCCCCTACAGCTAAATTTTCTGGGCCCCCCTACCGTGGCACCGCCTGTTAACGGTACTCCGTCCAGCACTATATCATGGTACCCAGGGCCGCCATCAGGGGGGGTATTATGGGTACTGATTTGAGAGGCCCGGCCAAACCTAATTGAAAGGGGGGCCCGGCAACTGCCGCGACTTGCCTTTGGTAGAAAAAAAACAGGCCCGTGCAATGGGGCCCGTTTTTTTCACCAAAAGAATGTCGTGAGCTGCGGGCCCCCCTTTCAATTAGGTTTGGCAGGGCCTCTCACATCAGTACCCATAATACCCCCCCTGATGGCGGCCCTGGGTAACATGGGGGTCGTCATGGGGGCCGTCAAACACTGCCGCCCGTGCGACCGATCGCGCGCACCCGCAAACTCCCGCGCATGCGCACCCGCGACCGCCTGGAACTGTGCACTGAATTTTGAGGCAGATTTTGACCTGCCCACACTATCTTGCCGCGATTTTTGCCCGCGGCGATTGAGGACAGCAGACAAAAAAACGCAGCGAAAAATGCATTTTCTGCCTCCCATTGATTTCGATGGGAGGTCAGAGGCGGAACAGCGGCAAGAAAGGACGTGCTGCTTTTTCTTTTTTCCGCGACTGGCTCCCATTGATTTCAGATTAAATCAATGGGAGGCGGTTTTGGAAGTTTTTTGGTGCTGATTCTGACGCAGTGTCCGAGTCAATATCAAGGCCCAAAAACTCTGTGAACTGGGCCTTATTGTTAGGGCTTATTCAGACGAACGTGTAATACGTCCGTGCAACGTGTGTGAATTTCACGCGCCTCGCACGGACCTATGTTACTCTATGGGGCCGTGCGGACTGTCCGTGATTTTCATGCAGCGTGTGTCCGTGTGTCCGCTGCGTAAAACTCACGACATGTCCGATATTTGTGCATTGTTCGCGCATCACGCATCGGTCGCGAGTTTGCGGGTGCGCGTAATTGGTCGGCGGTGTTTGACGGCCCCCATGAGAGGGGGGCCCGCAGCTCACGACATTCATTTGGTGAAAAAAACTTTTTCTACCAAAGGCAAGTCGCAGCAGTGGCCGGGCCCCCCTTTCAATTACGTTTGGCCGAGCCCCTCACACCAGTACCCCTAATAACCCCCTGATGGCGGCCCTGCGCGGGTGCCATCACAAGCATCAGCAGCCCCCACAATTGCATGGGGGCTGCTGATGTGCTACAAACCCCCTACATGCGGAGATCGCAATCGAGCTCCGCATGTAACGGGTTAATTGCCGAAATCAGCTGCAATGAGCCGCTGATCGGCAACAGTGGAGTGTCAGCTGTCAGGGACAGCTGACCTCCCGGTTCCCGATGCACACTGTCACTCACACTGTCACAGACACTGTCATCGAAAGTGTGCATCGCGAACGGCAGTGATGTCCTGTCACTCTGACAGGAAGTCTATCAGGAGGCTGGTCCTGATAGGCTTCCGTACATGGCAGACACAGAGGTCATTACTTGGCCTCCGATCGCCATGCTAGCCATCTGCAAACCTCACGATTTCATATTGAGTTCTGCCGATGTGCTAGAAAACCCTGAATGCGGTGAATGCAATCGATCACCGCAATTAAGGGGTAATTGCTGAAATCAGAGGAAATAAGCCGCTGATCGGCATACAGTGGAGTGTCAGCTGTCAGGGACAGCTGGCCTCCCAGTTCCCGGGGCACACTGTCGCCAACAGTGTGCACCGGGAACCACGCAGTAACTGTACGTCCCTGTGCGCTAAAACACTGGCCACATTGACGTACAGTTGCGTCGTGGTGCGCCTAGGGGTTAAAATCTATGGTAAAATATGAGAAAACCTACTTACACAGAGTTTTGGTTTGTGCCGTTTTGGTAGTGTATTTAGGGTCAGAGGCGTTTGTTTCTTTTTGTTTTTTTTTAAACGCAGCAAGCTTTGGGTATACTGTTTTTTTCTGGCGTTTTCCCTCATAGGCTTCTCTATAGATCTTCAAAAGCTCCTGGGAAAACACATGTACAAAATGACACTATATTAAAAAGGCCACGGAAAACACATGAAAATATGGCATGGAAAATGCATGTTCATTTTAAAAAAACAAAAAAGTTTTTACATACGCTTTTTCATGAAGTTTAAAACACCAAATACCCCCTGAGTGAAGGAGGCCTTATCAGTGCTTGCCGGCTCTTTAATAGCTGCCAAAATATGATATGGTGCAATTTGATCTTACATTTTGATTGCCCAGGGAGATGGGCAGCAGGGATTGTCCACCTATTCCAGTCCTACAGAGCTGATGATGTAGCCTAATAAAACTTTAACTCAGAAAACTGTCATTTGGGTTGTGGTAGACCAGTTCAGTAAAATGTGTCATTTAATTCCATTGCCGCAACTCTCTGATTCCAAAACTCTGTCTAAATTATTTATTGATCAAGAGGTTCGTCTGCATGGTATTCCAGAAAAATTTCTCTGATAGGGTTGTACAATTTGTAGCTAACTTCTGAAGAGCTTTCTTTAAGAAACTTGGTGCACAGTTATCTTTTTCTTCTGCATTTCACCCTGGGACTAATGGTCAAACTGAGCGCTTTAATCAAACCTTGGAACAATATCTTAGGTGTTATATTGCTGATAACTAGGTTAAATGGGTCTTCCATTGGCGGAATTTGTTACAAATAATTGTCACCATGATTCTCTTGATACCTCACAGTTTTTCTGTAATTATGGTTTTCATCCTCATTTTGGTTCATTTTCCACCTCTTCCAGTGATAACCCTGAGGTAGAAGTTGAATCACATAAGCTGTGCACAGTTTGGGCTCAGGTTCAATTGAACCTGAAGGACTCCCAAGTAAGGCTGGGTTCACACGACCTATTTTCAGACGTAAACGAGGCGTATTATGCCTTGTTTTACGTCTGAAAATACGGCCCCAATACGTCGGCAAACATCTGCCCATTCATTTGAATGGGTTTGCCGACGTACTGTGCAGACAACCTGTAATTTATGCGTCGTCGTTTGACAGCTGTCAAAAAACGACGCGTAAAATTACAGCCTCGTCAAAAGAAGTGCAGGACACTTCTTGGGACGTTTTTGGAGCCGTTTTCTCATAGACTCTATTGAAAACAGCTCCAAAAACGGCTGAAAAAACGGCACGAAAACGCAGCGAAAACGGCGCGAAAAACGTGAGTTGCTCAAAAAACGTCTGAAAAGCAGGTGCTGTTTTCCCTTGAAAACAGCTCCGTATTTTCAGACGTTTTTGGCTCAGCGTGTGAACATACCCTTATTCAAAAGAAAAATGCTGACAAAAAACATACTGTGGGTCCTGTGTTTTTTTTTGTATGTGCCAAAAAATGTGACTTTCTACTAAAAATTTGCGACTGAAAGCACAGTCTCGTAAATTTGCTCCTAGGTTTATTGGTCCATATGAAATTGTTGAAGTTATTAACCCTGTGTCTTTTCGTCTGGTTCTTCCTCCATTCAAAATTCATGATGTTTTTCTCAAATCCCTCCTTAAAAATGTTTTTCACCACTCCAGTTCAGGTAGAAAGAGATATGGAATTTGAGTTTCAGAGAATTGTGGCTTCCAGAAAGGTCAGGGGTACTCTCCAGTACTTGGGGCACTGGAAGAGGTATAAATCAGAAGAACAAAATTGGGTTCCTGCCTTTTCAGTACATGCTAATCGTTTAGTTAAAATCTTTCATATGAAGTTTCCTCTAAAACCTAGGCCAAGGTTTAAGGGTCTGGTTGCCCCTCGTAGAAAGGGGGGTACTGTTAGGAAACGTCCGTCCCTTTAAGATTACCATGACTACTAGTCTAGCTTCTGGGCGGTTCTGGTTTTAGTTGTTCCGCCTATCCCTTTTCTCTGTCTTTCTTCCTATAAAGTGTAAGGGTGGAGTACTTAAACCTGGGTTGCTTCTGTGTACTTTGTTTGTGAATTTTCTGATTTCCGTGTGTTTGATCAAGCTAGTGACTATACCCTGTACCTTTGGCTATTTTGACTTCTTGGACCCGGACTTCGGCTTGTCTCTGGATTACCCCCCGCTTACGTATTTGGACTTTCTGCTCCCGGCTGGTACTGACCTCTAGTATTTCTGACATGATTTGGACTTTCTGCTTAACCTCTGGCTGTCTTGTTACCTGTTCTGGTATTGCCTGCATTGCACCTCTTATCCAAAACTGAGCTCTGTTAAAACAACCTCGGTTCTATACAGCAAAAACCATCCTGCCTTCCGGTGGGCTCTGGCGAAAACCATAGAGTAGCCTTAGACTCTGTTGATCAGAGTTGCGACGGATTTGGGGTTGCGGATTTATTTGCATGCTCAGTCCTGACAGTCTGCAGCAGCCTTTGGGAAATCGCTCACCTAGCAACTCCATAAAGTTCCATCCTGGGAATTGCTCAACCAATGATTCCACTACACCCATATGTGGATATGTTACATGCAGGATTTACAGCGGGTTCACCCTTCGCGCAAAAGATTTGCAGAATGCCCCCAATTTTTTCTGCAGCATGCATTGTAGTGTACTTTAGTCGTAGGCATACAGATTCAGTGTGCATAAGGCCTAATGCTTTACATTGCACAGATTATTTGTTTTCATTTGCACTTTAAGGGCATGTTCATACTGCTTTTTTTCCGAGTATATTTTGGAGCGCTCCAAAATACACCTGAAAAACGGCTGCAAAACTGTGTAGTTCATATGGGGCGTATTTTCACTCTGCTGAATTATAAAACGCCTCTTAAAAAAATAGTGACATGTTTTACAAGCAGATTTTCCCATTGACACACAAAAAATATGCGTCAAAATACGCTTTAAAAATGCTTGCGAAAATTATTTGCAAAATCGTGGTAAAAATGCATGCGTTTTCTCAATGTGGTTTTCGGACGCATGGCCAAAACCACGCCAAAAATGGACCATGTGAATACACCCTAAAGCTCCCGAAGAAGCAGATTCCTCGCTGCTGCAATTCTTCATTGTTTGGTTGGAATGGATTTTTAAGCCAAAGCCAGAAGTAGGTCCAGGAGAGAGGAGAAATATAAGCTCTTCCTTTATGTTTCCCATTCCTTATAAAACCACTTCTGGCATTGGCTCAAAAATCTGCAACAAATATGCGATGTGTGAATCCAGCCTTAGGTCTGTTTCACAAAAAACTATTAATCATGTTTATCCTGTCAAATCTAGTCCCTGATGCATACCCTCAACTGTTACATTACTTATGGCATTATCTCCTCATTACTGTGAAGTCACTTTTAACTGGGATTGTATAATTGGACATTGGCCGATTACCTGCTCCCTGCGATACTGCTACTGTATGCTGTGCCTAGTTCCTTAAAAGGTCCAGTGAACAAAAATAGTGCTGAACATTTTGGTGCCAGTGCTCTGCAAAGGTGATGTTTTATTTTTTCTGAGCTTGAATTCTGAAACTTAGTTCACATCTGCGTCAGGGCTTCGTTCCATCTGAGCTTTCCATCAGAACGGAGCCCTGACTGACAGAAACTGAAGCCATAGGTTTCCGTTTGCATCACCATTGGTTTCAATGGTTACTGATCCGGTGCCAATAGTTTCAGTTTGTCTCTGTTATGCAAAGGTTCTGTGGTTTTGACGGGATAAATATGGTAGACGGGATGAAGACGGAACCCTTGCACAACGGAGACAAACTGAAACCATTGGCACCGGATCCGTAACCAATGGTGATGGAAATGGAAACCTATGGCTTCAGTTTCTGTCAGTCAGGGCCCCGTTCCGATGGAAAGCTCAGACGGAACGTCGAAACAGAGCTCTGACGCAGATGTGAACATCTGCGCTAGGACTCTGTTCAGACATTCCGTCGGAGCTTTCCGTCGCAACGGAGCCCTGAAAGACACAAATGGAAACCATTGATTTCAATGGACGGAACCAATACCATAGTCGACTACAAGCCCATTTGTGTCTGTCAGGGCTCTGTTCCGACGGAACGCTCAGACGGATCATCGGAACGGAGCCCTTGCGCACATGTGAACGAAGCCTTACTTTGATAATCATCATCATTAGGGCCTATTCACACGTCGTAATGAAATCACCATTAATTACCGCCGTTAAAAATTCTACGGTTTTTAGGTCATTGTAAAAATAAACCGCAATTTGACTGCACCCTATGAATAGACTCTAATTATTCATATGTTATGCTACTCTTATTATGTTGATAATATATGGCTAAAGTGGATAACACATGAAATATAGTATTCATAAAATATAAATGGTGACTAAAGTATTAAAAATAAAAAAAGGAAAAACTCTTTAATTATTCCACACTACTTGGTTTATCAAAGATCTTTCTGCTCTTCCATGGTCTTAGTTTATCCTATTTATTTTTCCTCTTTTATGTGTTTTTGCCTCCAAAATAGTATTTTATAATTATTACTCATGGCAATCTTTACAATACTTAACAATACCATTTCGAAATTTATATTTACACTAGACAATAACTGGGCTAATTTTTCATAGTAATCAGTAAGTTTTTCTATTTTCCCTGTTACATAACAATTGACAGTAAGCAATTATCATTTAATCATTCCTGTCTTCACGTTTCACTAAAAAAACTTTGTAGTCAATCACATTGGGCATCTATTACCCTTCAGCCTGCATCCCATTGTTTATCTGCCCCTGAGTGCATTGTATTGCCAAAGGGAAGAATAAAATAATCGCTTGGAAATTCTATTAAGGAGAAATGAAGACATCAGCTGCATCGATGTAACAATAAAGGTAAGACATGGGCATCAGGCGTAAAGAAGCATAGGAAAACAAAAATCACTGGGGTATGGCCATTCTCTTTTAAATTATGTGTACAAATGGCATTTTCTGACAAGAAAAAAAATGCACCGCTTTAATCTCCTGGTTGACTGTAGTACAGGTGTAATACACTGAATCTAACCATTGAACTGTAAACTAATTACAGAAAGAAACAGATGTTGCCAACTAATGAGGAAGCGAGATGTTCTTAATGGCTCAGATTAGAAAGGCAAAATAAATCCTATTAGCAAGGTAGTCACTGGGATACCCCCAAATATCCCCAGTCTCTGGAGCCTAATCTTTTCAGTTCTTAAATGCATATTGATTTTTAAAATTACCATGTTTTAAGAGTTTTGTCTTATCTTACCTCATTTAAAGTGTAATTTTCCCACTAAGTCTCTGCTGACCTGCATTTCCCGTCTGGTAGCACTTTATCTGGTTATCAGGTGAGGTGCTCAAGGGCAGTCCTCACAGGTTCCTGGGTCCGAGACAGGGAGCATGTCCCCATATGTTGCTTCTATCTCAAGAATCTTTATAATTAAAATTCTTGTGTCTTGGAAAGCCAATAGAGCCTAACAATTATTTACTTTATTAAATACAGCCCCTGGGGTTGTCAGGTGTTTACCAATGTTATATTTATGCAATTTAAAAAAATAAATTATGCTAAGATTCACAATAAAAAAAATATCAACATACATTTTACTTTGATCTTTTTGGTCTTACATTGGTTGAGATTTTTGTACATATTCATATTACAAGATAGAATTCTCAGGTGTCGAATAACCTGTGCTTATTTGCATTTGTAATGCCCATTTTGAATAAATGTATTAAAACGGACATTCTGCCAAATTGCACTCATGATGAAGTATTAAAATGTAATGAGATCCCCCTGGATTCTAACAGCTGTAAAAGCTTAATTTATAGAAAATATGCTCTCCATGCTACAACCTATGTAATGATTGTTCTACCCGTAGCATTGATAATACTCTCCTTTTTTTATGAACAACATTAATACCAGGGGCAGGTCGAAACATTCCATCTTGGAAACATTTTACCAATGAATAAGAAAAACCAATGTTCACACATTGCGTATTTGTTGCATAATTTTGATTGCGTAAACCAGATAGAAATTCCGAAACCGCAAACGCAACACAGGTTCTGCAGTGCGTTTTTAGATTCCACAGCATGTCAATTTATGCTGCGTGTTCTGTGCGGAGATGCTGCGTGTTTGGCCCATAAACTTCAATGCAGAGCAGAAATTCCGCAACAGATTTATGTTTTTGCGGTTTTTACAGCGTTTACACAGCTGAAATCCGCTAGAAGTCCACAGGTGCACATATACTTGGCTATAAGCAATGTTTAACACTAAATAAGCAGGCAAAACCGCTGTGGAAAAAATACACAGTGTTTCCGCATGAATATGAGCAGAAAAAAAATGCATTTTTTGGTGCGGATTTCTGTCCCGAATTTACCAGCATTTTTCTTAAGAATCTGCTGCTGTTTTTCTGTTGCAGAAAATCTGCAGCGTATCCTGTGTGTGGGGACGTACCCTTAGGTAGGGTTCCCACGGGACGCATGCGCTGCGTAAAAACCACGCAGTGAATCCGATCTGGAACCCGCAGTACATTGTGGTGCGTTTTTTCGGATGGAATGTCCGCTGCGGTAAGCAGAGGTAAAAACCGCTCATACTTACGTAGGACGTTGTTATGGCGACGTGTCCCTCCATCGCAGTCCGGTCCGGCCTCCCTGAATGATGCTGCAGTCCATGTAACCACTGCAGACTGTGATTGGCTGCAGCAGTCACATGGAATGCAATGTCATCCCAGGGGGCCGGACTGCAGGAAGGAGGAGGGCGGTCTGGGTAAGTAAGATTTTTAAATTTTTCTGTAGTTGCGATTTTTGCGGCATAATCGTTGCGAACACGCCGCAAAAGTCGCAACACTGGGCTTTCTGTTGTGGGTTTTGCATCCCCATTGAATTCAATGGGGAAAACCCGCCATGGAAAATCAACAAAAATGCAGCATAAGTTGACATGCTGCGTAGTTAAATTCAGCACTGCAGGTTAATTTTTTAACGTTTATGCTGCTTTTTTTTCCCATAGTGTGGGCATGAGATTTTCTGAATCTCATCCACTTTGCTGCTGCTGTAAATCCTGCGGAATTTCCGCACAGAACTTCGTTGCGGAAATTCCGCAGCGTTTATGCTACATGGGAAGCCAAAGTACTTGTCCACATGAAACTGATTTGCCTCCATCCCAAAATTCACCTGCGGTGTGTTTTTTTCGTTCCGCAGCATGTCAATTCCTGCTGTGGAAGGTGAACCGCACCATCTTCTGCAGTAAAAAACACAGAAAATGGTGCGTTTTTTTCCGCTATGGAATGTCTGCTAGCTTTAGCGGAAATGCTGCAGAAATTTTCTGCACCAATTCCATTACGTGTAGACCCTAACAGAGACAGAACGACACAGAATCCTGAGGAGGTATGTAACTGACGTGTAATATTCGGCTCTTTCTTTCTTTTAACATGGGAGAACATGTCATGCAATGCCAACTCACCATATAGCCCTGCATCTCCACAGCATCATGCATGGTAGGCTTAGATAAAGGGCACAGCAGACAGTATCACACATAGTATGAATAGATACAGGGTCCCAGCAGACAGTATCAAACATGATAGGCTTAGATAGAGGGCCCCAAAAGATAGTATTCTTATAGTTAACCTCCTCGCTCCTGAAACGGGTCCTCTTCATCTCATTGCAGTGCGGGTCCTGATGTCATTCAGCCTCACGGCATTGTGCGCCATGCACATAATGTCTTGATCATGAAAGGCATCAGGACTCATCGGTACACTCGGACCTGACCCAGGAGCGGGGAGGGTGAGAATACTGTTACTGTAGTAAAAGGGGCCCATGTAGTTCTTTACATAGGCACCAGGTACTACAGTAACTGTGGACATAAGTGGTGCAGCGGGCCGTGAGCCCTCTGGCTTCTGGGCCCGGTCGCAATTGTGATCGCTGCAACCCCTATAACTACACCACTGAACCAAGGAGAAGAACCATATGGAGTTAAAGACGGAGATGGTGTAATTGCAAATTCTACAGATTAGGAAATAGGAACAATTTCAACCACCAGTATTATGACTACTAAAAAGTCACTCTTTTGGAACTTCACCATAAAAGCCAAACTTGTATACAATAATATCAAACCACTCTCTACAGCAAGTTAGTGGAAGCATACCATGACTACAGGATAGACAACATGAGCACTGCAGCAGCACCATCATCAGCAGTTTCCAATTCATATAATTTGATATGATGGATATAATGTATGTCAAGTGGCCTCGATCATGGTCAGATCCTACCTGGACTGCACCCTAGCTCCAGGGGAACTTCAAAGCCAGAATTCATGGTCTTCTGGGTCTACAGAATAGAGCGATAACCTGAATTCACCAAGTTTACAATGCAGATACTGGCCTGGCCTGCTGCAAGTGGATGTTTGGAGCGAGTCTTCAGTGTGGCAGGTGGGGGTCATAATGCCACAGTGCACACAATTATCTAATATCAACATGTAAAGACTTTCTAGTCTTGGATATCTGATATATTTCATCCAGCCCTGGCAGATAAACTCGTCAAAAATCACATAAAATAGCCTAACATACCGTCATCATCAGAAATTCTGCTGCTGCTCATTCTACATTCCCAATTCCCACCCAACTTCAATACAAATTGATATCGTTATTTGGTTATCAAATGTACTAAACTTTCTTCCTACAATAGGTACTTACTCTAAATAATTTTCTACTCCCACCATAATAATTCGGAGTTAATGAACATTTTAATTCCAGAATATTCAAATTAAAGTTATTACACCATTTATGATTTTTATATGATGCTATATTACAATTTCTATCAGCTTATACTGCTGTTTTTCCACAGGAAATAATAGAATCATACATTATAGCTGATAACTTTTTCCTGATGATGCCCTCCGGTTATGGGAATTTCTTCTGAATCTGTAGAATAGCGCACCGCTGCGAGTATAATTCCATTCTCAGGATGCATGGCGCTTGTGACAGACTGCACTGACCTACTGATTACTCTGCACACAGACCTCATTCACAGGCTTCAGATCCCGCAGTGCCGATGATGTGGGAGCAGCTGCCAGATCAATTCATGAGACGAGAGCACTCACTGTTCGGTTCATGTACAGTATCTCATCTTAACTGCATCTCAGGATGGATTTTTAACAGCAGGAAAGCTGCTACATTGCCAATGGTGGAGAAACTGTAGTTAGCATAGCTGTCACAGCACAAAGGGCAGGGTTGTCCCTTTTGTTCATGGTGTCATGGGAGATTGCTGTGTGAAGGACAATACCACCTCAGGCATGTATAAAACATGGTGTCTATGAAAACGTCATGTGTACTATTTAAACACACGTACAGTCAGGAAAAATAATGCTCGGCTATGATACAACTGAAGAAAAAAATATATATATTTATTCAGTGGCATTGCATTAGTACAAAGTAGAGTGTGAGACAGCTATAAATCTGCTATCCCTCAGGCTATGTAAATCTTCACGTTTATAAGGAGAGCTCATAGTTAATATAGAAACTAAGAAGGAATCCCAATTGCATATATTTCGTAGTGCTCTACAGACCTTGTCATCACTCACATCTGTGCCTGTCCTCCATGGGGAATGGTCAATCTAATTTCCCTATCTCTAACGGGGAAGAGGTGATGTGGATAAACGAAAGGTCAGAATAAAAAAAATTTTGTTTACCCCTTTTCATCCTTTTTGCAAAGGTGTATTCACTGTGATCTATCCTTAAAATGAGCAGACTATTAGGCTGTGTTCACACAGAGTTTTTTGCAGGAGGAAAACACCTCCTGCAAAAACTGCTCCAGACTGTTTTTGCACAGTGGTTTGACAAAAACTCGTCAAAACACTCGTCGAGGTGTTTTTTTTTACCCTTTCTCACTGATTGAAATGGGGTTTTGGAGGGGTCATGTCACTTCTTTTTACCGCAACGCGTTTTTTTTGGTTGCGGTAAAAAATCAATGGGAGGCATTTTCGGGCGTTTTTTGACGAGTTTTGCGAAGTGGTTTCTGCGCCAAAAAACTCGTAAAAAAACTCTGTGTGAACAGGGCCTTAGTGTAAACAATCAAGGAGAATGTTACAATTTTTATCTGAAATTGGAGTTGTTATTATTACTATTAATTATTACTATAGCACCATCAAACTCCGTAGTACTTTACAAAGCATAGTTTCACTTTAAAGTGAATGTCCACCCTTAAATGCCATTGTTATATCTAAACAGGTTACAAATTCGGTGCTGATTCATTTCTAAAACTATTAGTTAAAGTCCACTGCATAGTCATAGATTTAAAAGATAACATGCTGGCTGCCTGTAATCTTCAATAGACAGAGCTTACTGTACACTGCCATATATTAAAATCAATTGGAAAAAAAAAACTGTATGCAGAAAGCTACTAAGCTCCCTCTAGTGGCAGCTACAGGCAGGTAGTATGTTATTGTTCATGTCTATGCTGATTTGGAGCGCTTTATAATGCCTCATGCACATGACAGTGTGTGCCGGCTAAGTCCCATCCGTGATTCATGGAAAGATAGGACATGCCCTATATTTCCACGGATCAGGAAGTCGGGTCGGATTTCACAAACCCGATTCACCCACTAAAGTGAATAGGTCCGTGAAAAATATCGAGTGCCACTCAGATGCTGTGAAAGACGACCTAAACTTGACACTTTCCAAATCATTAATGAGACCTCTTCTAGACTATGCTGCTCAGTTCTTGTCACCAGTTTATAAAAGGATGCCTGGAGTTGAAAAAAGTGCAGTGAAGAAAAGCAAAATTGATAAACCCATAAAGACCAGGATATTTTGGGCCTTAAATATAATATTGTTGATCTATGATTACAAGAGGCCATCAATATTCAAGGTGTTTTTGAAACCCCATAGATAACCCTATGGAAAAAAAACACTAGGAAAAACGCTACATTTAGGCCAGGGTCTCAAACTCGAGCGGGTAAATGGGCCGCACATAGAAAAAATTTGAAGTAGATGGGCCGCATCACTTTCAATTTGATACAATACAAAATTAGATTTGAACTACTATAACAGTACTACATTACTATAATAATAGTGCTAGGTTTAAACTTACCGGAAACTGCAAGTTGACTTCCACGTGCTTATTTTAAAAATCCTGTTTTCTAGTTTGTGTCGCTAAATGTAGTCTGGCGGCTCAGTTGGCAGACACAAGAATGTCAAGATTGGGCAGCCCCTTTTTAGATAGTGCCACAGTGCCCTCTGTATATGCCACAGTGCCCTCTGTAGATAATGCCACTGTGCCCTTTGTAGATATTGCCACAGTGTCCTCTGTAGATAGTGCCACACCCCCTGTAGATAATGCCACAGTTCCCTCTGTAGATGGTGCCACACCCCCGTAGATAATGCCACAGTGCCCTCTGTAGATAATGCCACAGTTCCCCTCTGTAAATAATGCCACAGTGCCCTCTGTAGATAGTGCCACAATGCCCTCTGTAGATAGTGCCACAATGCCCTCTGTAGATTGTGCCACAATGCCCTCTGTAGATAGTGCCAAAATGTCCTCTGTAGATAGTGCCACAGTGCCCTCTGTAGATAGTGCCACACCCACCCACATGTAGATAGTGCCACACACACGCCTTTATAGTGCCACACACACGCCAAATAGATGGTGGCACACACCCCCTATAGATAGTGCCACCCCCTATAGATAGCTCTATTGGGGCTCCCTCTAAGGGTATGTTCACACGGCAGCGTCCGTAACGGCTGAAATTACGGGGCTGTTTTCAGGAGAAAACAGCTCCGTAATTTCAGCCGTAATGGCATGTTGAGGCGCTTTTTGCTGCGTCCATTACGGACGTTAAATGGAGCTGGTTTTCCATGGAGTCCATGGAAAACGGCTCCATTTACGTCTGAAGAAGTGACAGGCACTTCTTTGACGCGGGCGTCTTTTTTACGCCCCGCCTTTTGACAGCGGGGCGTAAAAAAAATGACCGTGTGCACAGAACATCATAAGACCCATTCAAATGAATGGGCAGATGTTTGCCAACGCTATCGAGGCGCATTTTCGGCCATAAATCGAGGCGTAAAACGCCCGAATTACGTCTGTAAATAAGCCGTGTGAACATACCCTAAGAGTGGAATCCCTAGCCAGAGCCCCAATGGAGCTAACTACTGTTAACAGGGTGGGGTATGTGGGGCACTATCTACAGGGGGGGCTGCACTATCTATACAAATACTATAGTAACAAGGGCCTATGTAGTTTCCCACATAGGTTTCCAGTTACTACAGTAACTATGGACAAACGTGGTGCAGGGCGTCATGGCTTCAGTGTCCGGTCGTAACTTTGACTGCTGCAACCCCTATAACTATGCCACTGGCGGGCGAGCATGCACCCTGTCACTTCATTCAATGTCCAACTGACGGAAACAGCTGCCTCCATTAGTCCCATAGACTTTGTATGGAGCGGAACCGTGCATGCTCGACTGCTGCTCTATTCAAAGTTCTCCTTACTGCAATCATGCAGTCAGGATGAACGGGTGAGGGGGCTCGGGACCTCCGTTCTACTGATCGTTGGGGAGTCTGAACGGTGAGACCCCCAGTGATCAGAAATGTATCCAATGTATCCTGTGGACAGGTGATAAATATCAAGTGTGAGAAAACTCTTTAATTAACTGTTTCTGAACGTCTTTACCCCAGTGAAAGGCGACAGATTTATCTATTTTTTCTATTATGTCTTATATCAATTATAAATAGACAGGTTTACAGTTAAAAATCTATTACTTACCTCTAAAAAATACAAAAATCTATGAGTGTACATTTATTCTAGTGCCCATTTCTATCCAATTGGCACTATAATCAAAATGATTGGCACAACTGGCATTTGTTAAATGTAGGTTAAATGTATGTAGTCTCCTGCCATAAAACATCAGTGCCAGACTCTTTGTCCATGTAATTACATGTAATATCTATGTTTAGGGCCATTTTATTGCTGCACCTCCGTATGCCTCCAATTTCATATAAAGGCATACAATATGGAGGTTTTCTTCTAAAAACAATTGTGGCATGTTCTAACAGACTCTATATGTATGAAGGTATTCTCAGTATACATGGAATTCAGCATTTATTATTTAACCTGTTACTCATTTATCTATGCTATATATACTATACGTAGCTGTTGATTGTCCTGTAATGTGTACTATACTATGTTGTGTGTATCTTATAAGATTCTCCTTTTAAATGATTTAGCTTAGGAGTTTATCCAGTATCTGTCACTCTGCACATGTGGAATGACACTATGACACAATATTTGAATAATTGTTCTATAATCATCCCTAGACTGAGAGATTTCAATGTTCTCATTCTTTTTTTTTTAATGTTAAGGCAGCTCAGATCTCTATTATATTTCTATGTGATTCCTTTCTGGACAATTACTTCTCTGCTTTCACCATGCCATATCTTTTTTTTCTCCTGTGCCTACTCTAAAAAAAAAAAACACTTTAACTCATCATTAAGGAGAATCTACTACTACTAAAAGCACCAGGGGATATGTACTTGGTACTGTCAAGCATTAAATTGTTTTTTTTTTTCCTTTTCTTGCACAGCTTCAAATTGTAGGGCATGGATACAAGCAGCCACTGCAAACAATCTGGCATGTCTTTTTTTCTGTCAAGGAAAGTTATGCTACTTAAGCAGGTGCACATCAAAAATGAAGCATTATGTTTCAGGACATGGAGTTGAAGAGAACAGAATATTGCTTTATTTTCTCTTCCTTTTTTATGTGGAAAGCAGTTTGTGATCAATTTAATGAATTTGCTAATGTTATTTTACCTTCTAATCTTAATATTTAATACAGTTCAAACATTTCAAACTGTTTATTTAATTTTTTAGCTTGTAGTGTTCTATTAAATTAACTGGCTATGGTGTCAATTTTGTTGAAGTTACAGGCAGGGTTATACGTTTTTTACTGGATGACATTTGTCGGCCATCCGTTGTCCATATACTCCAATGTTAAACAAATCTAAGTTTTTTACTGGATGGCTGTGATGGATGTCTTTGATAGATGCCATCCATCGCCCCTAGTCTCCCATGTTAATAAAGCATAAGTTTAACATATCCGTTTTATTATATTTCCCCATCAAGTAACTGCTACTTGTCAACTGAAAAGTCCAAGAAAGCATTGTCAGGGTAGCTTCCTTCTCCCTGTTATCTCACACCGAATAACCACCTCCGTAAGTTGGAATCTGAGGGCATGCGTGGAGAAAATATACCAGGCAGACAAGTTGGTACAGATCCTCCCTCAGTCAAGTAGGAAGTAAGAACTAAACTTTTTATTTAACAAAGAAAGAAACACAATCTCCCCCCTAGAGATGTGGGACGTGCTTAAGCCCCATTGGCTCCTCAGCTGTAAGTTCATCTGTACACTCCTATTGCATTCCAGGGGCGGTGTCTCCATAGGCGTGTCCCTCATGCAGGCTCCTTTGTGTTCCATAGATCCAATCTCTTTGTGAAATATACTGATATATATACACATATATGTGAGGATAATATTTTTGCAAACAATATACATGGTAATGATCCCTGACAGTCCCCCCTAAAAATATTATTACTCTATCCCTGAGTCTTGCCTAGCAACCTACCACTGACCACTCGAACCAGGCGGGTAGGGGTTTTTGATTTCTTCACCAGCTTGACACGAGCTACTCCTTATGAGTAACCCCCCTTTGTACCTGGACTTCCAAGGTTTCGGAGTGGTCCTAACTTTCCCTATTCTCCTCAGGATACAGGATGGTTGTCTTGGTATAATCTACAAACCGCTGCTGATTGTAATATATATATAATTAATCCAGTCTACATTTTATTAATGGTAATAATTGTCGCACTGTCACTTACTGTCCTAATGGGACTTTTACCCCTGCAGATATAACAGGTCATGGGCAGCATCTTCCCTAAACCTAAAGACACCCGGGTAACATAACCTCCGGGCTCTCATTGCTGCCATGTACTTCTTACATATGAGTGACAACAACCAGTGACCTTCACTTCACACTTCCACATAAAACTCCTCAGATTGTAATTTGCAGCACCGTGGCATATGTACACACATTACAATTATAAACCCCAGACGATATAAACAATAGGGCCTCAACTAATAATATAATGCTATCACCAATCTCATGCTATCACCCTCTGGTTTTGGGTCCCATCAGTTCATTGCCAGTCCTGTACATCATCGTCTTCTTCTTCTCCTTCTTCTGTCTTCTGTCTTCTGTCGAGTCAGACTGCACAGTGGTGTCCAGTGGGGGATTTATTATTATCCTCCACTTGGTCACTTACTTATTAAAACACTTGATACTGCTGACGGATTCACTCAGGTCTTTGGTCTTTACTTTACTTTGCTGATGTCATCAGGACTTAGTTTGGTCCTTCTCATCTGTCAGACACCGTCTCTTTTAGTATACGTCACCGGGCTGTACATAGCACCTCATGCTGTGAGCCTGGGGTGAGATCCCACGTAGACGGAGTGGAGTTTTATTGTGACTACCACAAACCCTCCGCATCTGTCCTCTTCCTCCGGTAAGTTACTTGTCTGGGCGGCTGCTTAGAATTGTGACACTGCCGTCAGTTCATGACAAACGCGTTGTACTGGCTCAGGCTGCTCCTGCCGCATCTCAGTGATGGAGTTCATCATATTAAAAGTCTTCTAGTTCATGTTTACTGGCACTTGCCGGGACCCAAACCTTGTCAATTGTTAAAATAAATGCTAATCTGGTGATAACATCATCCGCATACACTATAAAAGTTGGTCTAAGTACATACAATAATAATGACAGGCCCTTAAACCACATCAAACAAACACCTTCATGTAAGAAAAAAACTTCTCTGTTCCACTGGACAGGGCACCTAGAAGATGTGTAATTACTGGGTACATTGTATTTGAACTTGGTGTCACACTTTCCAGCAGGATTTATACCTTATTCTCAGCTAATTATCTGGAACATCTCCTATTCACAGAAATATACACACATTCCACATGTTTATCTGACAAATGTCTCAAACCAATTTTTCTCCCCCTACTCTGGTTCGTTTTACCTGGGAAGGCCTCTCAAGGTCTGTTCTCTTCGTGCGAGGCGGGTATGATAAGGTTGGCACCGGTCTGCCAGGTCTGTTCTGTAGGCAAATCAAACAGCTCTAGCAAAATTTGCAGCATCAGCTGTAAAGCCTGGGACATACCAATTAGATCTTACCACATCGATCCTTGCAGTCTTGGGTCATATGTGAGGTCATACACCATCAATGTAAGTGCCATCAAGAGTGCCTTGGGTGCTACCGGTTTACCTGCCTTTATCCGTCCACATTCTGTCAGAATCTGGTTCTCACGCCTTCCGCTCCCAGTTGGACTCTTCCTGTGGAGAACAAGCTTTTTCATTGTATAATCAGTAATTGATTTTAATCAGATAATTAACTTGAAGAAAAACATTAACAATGACAGATTTATATTAAACGTTCACACTGGGCAGTAACTAAACTGATAACTACAAACTGATTCTTCTCCTCTTTATATATATCTATACATACACATATACACTGCACAGAATTCTCTGCTCTAAAATTTTCCTTTCACAACAAAAATATTTTCAAATGGGAATCTATTTGCACTGAGAAGTTCTCATTTACACAAACATAATACTGACGTCTCCAATAGTCCAATGCTGGTCCAGAACTTTACATAAAACTTAACCTCAGTATTTCATATTCCCACAACACTTTTTGAATATCGTTATTAAACAAACTAACTCTGGAATAACATCTGTAGAACTGCTGACATCTTATCATTGTACAAACACCTGGTCAATACGTGGGATAACACTGTTCCCCTGTCACTACACACAACGTCTGCAGTGGGGAAGATACCGGCCGGGCTTCAGGCCCCCCTGAGAACAGGTCTACACACACGAGCACATTGTCATACACTTCTACCTCGGGTAGTTGTATGTTCTGCAGTCGCTGGGACAGGTAATCTGGCCGGGCTGCACTTTTCACAGGTACCTTTGCTGTTTTACCTATGTAATGCCGTGCGCACATCATGCCGGCTGCTACAAACCTAGTGGTGGCGTTATTGTATCCAGGGACAAGCCAATTTACTGATACCTGGCTGCACATACCCTTTTTGTCAGGTCTGTCTTCTCTTGCTCTCTCAATTGGCTTACCCGATGATCCAATAAAGTTCCTACTACTAATGGGCCCATAATTGTGGGCAATGCCAAAAGCATACCTAGAGTTAGTGTAAATGTCGGCCGTATTACCTTTCGCCAGGTTACAAGCCTCAGCGAGCACCTCCAGCTCTGCTCCTTGAGATGAACAAGAAGGTGAGAGTGGTTTCTGGATAATTTACCTGGTGCCTCGTATCCTGTCTTGTACATACTATATATGATCAAGTATTTCTACATTACAAATTTACATTTAAAACCCATGTCACATATAGATAGAACATTTCAAAGGGGTGGCGTCTTCATTCTCTATAATAAAAACAAATGTTATACACTTCTCCACAATCATCTGATAATCCAGAACACTTTGAGAATCTCACTTTTATCAGGTTCCTTCCCTCCTAAATCTGTAAAGACTCATCTGTGGGTGACGTCACCTCGGCCCCTTGGGTCAATTTGCTGGAGGGGGATGGTCTCTTACACAATACCTCATATTGGGTGGAGACTACACCACAGCATACCCAGTGCCATATTTACTGTTCTGGAAGGATCTACACAGAAAAACCTCAACATTTAGGTTACTCTTATACACATTTAATGTGGATTACTCATTGGGGTCTCATACACATTTTGTAGATCTCCTGGAACCAAATTCATTAATTCAAAACAAACCAAAATTGTACC
The DNA here is from genome assembly GCF_050947455.1 of Rhinoderma darwinii. Taxonomy (NCBI): domain Eukaryota; kingdom Metazoa; phylum Chordata; class Amphibia; order Anura; family Rhinodermatidae; genus Rhinoderma; species Rhinoderma darwinii. Next base: position 57,909,985 of record NC_134692.1, read on the forward strand.
TGATCAGTTCCTTCACCATTCCCCCCTTTGTGGACTCTGCGAAAGTAATGTAGCAGGGTTCAAAACTACATCTCAACATAATAAGGTTGGGCACTCTATCTGGGGGGCACTAGTTTAACCCCCTGTAATACACAACAGCCTGGAACAAAAATGACTTTCTCCTGACAAAAATACATCTTTTTTTATCTTTAAAATGACTTGCAACCATTTACCTGTAAAACATCTCACATTTTCCAAAGTAACATTTAGGCAGCACTATAGCACGCGCCTCATGTGTGAAAACAAAAACAAAACAATAGTAATTAGTTATTCAATAAAACGGAAAATATTATATCTGGTAATATTAATTACTGCAAACCAATAAACTGTATATAAGAATAGGGAACAGTGGGGGCACATACATTTTCAAGACCCCGTGTCTCACAATATCTGTAGTTTAATACATTTGAATTAACATCAAAACACATTAAATCTTATCACATCATAGCACATAAATATGCAGCGTAACTTTTATCATTTTTTTTTTTCCTTTTATTTTTTCCGACATATCCAGCAGTCTGTAATATTTTCCTCGCTGGGCGAAGGTTAGGACAACAGCGCATGCGCAAAGATAAGAAACTTTCCTGTACACAGAAAAAAAGAGACTGATTTTAATCTCATACACAAAACACTAAGAATTTTTGTTTTTTTAGACATTACTGCTGTTAAAAATAAGAGCATACAATATAGATCTAAAATCAATGCAATATTGTAATCACTTGTCTCAGTCCACGCCCAGTATATCAGTCTGCTGTTTCAGACTTTACACTGCACACAGCCCCCCTCCCTCACACAATTAAATTCTACAGGAGGGGGTCACACACTCACTCCTCACAGCTTCTATTCTCACAATCTTAACAACTTCAATGCCGGCAAAAATTCTCCCATACAATGAACCTTCAAGAGTCATACATCTATACAACACAAGATAACGTATGTATCTGCAATCATTCATCACACTATTGTATAGGAATTATCTACGTTCAAAACATCAAACACATAATCTGTAACAGTGTCCAATCTGTCGGCCACCAGCTCTATATTATGATGACGTGTCTTTTCACCAGTGCACAGCATCCTGCACCCTGGGACGGAATCTAGAATAGAAGAAAACACTGCAGCATGTGTTACTGGCAATTCGTTACTGAGGGAAATGACAAAATTAACAAGGCTATCATTTCATACTGATTTGGTTGGACCGGGCGTGACCTCATCAGGGGGTGGGGGCAGCCTCTCACACAGGAAGCACATTGCTCAGCTGTGAGGGGGGTTTTGCTGCCCACAATGAGGACACACTCAACATGAGGTATGGCCGCCATTACAGGGCGGCGGCTGGTCCTGTGTTTTCTAATACATATAACATACAATGCCTTTCTTATTTCCAACTTTCCTTCGCTTCACCAAATCATATGAATAGGATTGTCCAGGTACGGGTGATCCTGATGATTTTAATATGGACCGTAAACCACCCATTCTAACCGTCATAAATTACGTGAAGAATATAAACAACTTTTGGTCTGCAACTCTCTGGTGACTGGTTTCACCATGGTCTGGCCACGACTTATCACACGACTTATCGCACATGTATGGTGCCTGCATGCCCACGTATAAGACAGGTTATAATACTATACACGACTTACCGCACATGTATTGTGCCCGCGTGCCCCTGTATAAGACAGGTTATATTTTCTATCTAGTCCCTAATTACCCAGAGGATGGTTAGTCGGGCGCGACTAATTTCTTACGGGTTCGTGACCACACAGCGGGGATGTCGCCCCTGTCGCCTGAGAGCTAATCCAGGCAACCGACAAGGGTTATACATATTACCACAAGACCGTTCACTAACACAGATAAGTCGAAGATTAATAAAATCAACTGACTCACCGTGTTATTGTGGAGGTGATCAGGCTCCTTCAGTGGGCAGTCCTGGGTCGTCTGTTTCACCCTGTGATTGTCGAGATCCCCTCGAGTATGTCCCCACGCTTGGGTGCCAATTGTCAGGGTAGCTTCCTTCTCCCTGTTATCTCACACAGAATAACCACCTCCGTAAGTTGGAATCTGAGGGCATGCGTGGAGAAAATATACCAGGCAGACAAGTTGATACAGATCCTCCCTCAGTCAAGTAGGAAGTAAGAACTAAACTTTTTATTTAACAAAGAAAGAAACACAATCTCCCCCCTAGAGATGTGGGACGTGCTTAAGCCCCATTAGCTCCTCAGCTGTAAGTTCATCTGTACACTCCTCTTGCATTCCAGGGGCAGTGTCTGCATAGGCGTATCCCTCATGCAGGCTCCTTTGTGTTCCATAGATCCAATCTCTTTGTGAAATATACTGATATATATAGACATATATGTGAGGATAATATTTTTGCAAACAATATACATGGTAATGATCCCTGACAGCATCACCTGGGAATTAGACATGGTGGGGAAAAATAATTACTTATCGTGTAACTCTGCTACATGTCAGCGCAAAAATCATCCTCGAATGGAAGTTTCTCATGGTGGAGTACAAGAAAGCATCACCTGGGAATTAGACATGACGTGGAATTTTTTTTCCCTATGGCTGAGGACCTTTCAGTTGACAGGTAGCAGAGTTAGGCCCTATTCACACGACAGGGATTCCTGGCCATGTGACAGATGTTTTTGAACGGCCGTCACATGGCCGCAGTAGGAACCTTAGACCCCGAATGAGGCTATTCACACGGCCGATTTTTTGACGGCCCGGTAAACCGGGCCATCAAAAGTTGATGCATGCCCTATTTTCGGCCGTTCTCCTGGCTGCACGGCTCCCATGGAAGTCTAGTGTAAAGCACGGTTGTCACTTGCTTTCTGCAGCTCGTTCACTCTCTTCTCCTCCTCACAGTGCGAATTGCATGTGAGGAGGAGGAGTTTTTTTTTGCTCCCTATAGGAGCAAAATCCCCAATCCCCGGCCACAGCGTTTGCGAAGCTGTTGCCGGGGATTCCGCTCCAGGATAATTCCCTAACTTGACTGTCTATATATGGACAGTCACCTCAGGGACCTCTCCTAGTGTGGTCCCCTACGCCTGAAGTGGAATCCCCGGCGCTCCAGGAGAAGTCCCTGACTTCACTGTCCATAAATGCACGCAGTGACATCAGGGACTTCTGAAGCGGAATCCCCGATGTTTCCGCTCCAGGAGAAGTCCCTGACGTCACTGTCCATATGTGTGTGCCATTATCTACAGAGGGAAGTGTGTGGCAAAATATTTACAAATTAAATTCATCCGTTTTTTAAAATGGACAGGGAAAACAATGGCTGCAAAACGGGTTAAAAACGGAAACACGGCCTGGAACAAAAACGGAACGGATACAAAACAGATGCAAAATGGCAGAGAAAAACTGACCAAAATGGCCGTTTTTATCGGCCGAGACTCTGACCCTGTCGCGTGAATATAGCCTTACATGAAGGAGAATTATTTTTCCCTGTCATGTCTAATTCCCAGATGACGCTTTCTTGTACTCCACCATGGGGAAATTTTTTTCCCTCTGGCTGATCATTTCCGCATCAATTCCCCATCATGTAACTCTGGTACCTGTCAAAGGAAAATTTTCTTTATTGAAATAAAAACTCCCCCACACAACCCTCTTTGAACATTGAAAAAAGTAGATCATTAAAGTAGTCCAACAAATCTATGACGTAGTCCAAACAGTCCAGCGGAACCTGCAAATAAAATAAAAAAAACACCAAAAAAAGTCCCTGCGCCACAATAGAAACTAGAGGTCAATGAACTCTGGTTTCTATCGTGGCACACGGGACCTAGAGATGCACCAGAAATATTACATTTTATTAATAATTCTGGTGCATCTAGGAGGACCCGTGCACCAGAAAAATGTAATGCAGATACCCTTAAAGTTATAGAAGAGTCCTTGTATTAGCTATTTGACCGGGGTTACTGGCTATCACATACTGACCTACTTTCAATGTGACAACCAGTAACCCCGGTCACATAGCTAATACAAGGGCTCTTCTATAACTTTAAGAGCACCTGCATTAACTTTTTCTGGTACATGGGTCCTCCTAGATGCGCCAGAATTATTATTACTGTTTAATATTTCTGGCGCATCTCTAAGAACTGCAACGCAATGTGGTGCGGTTTTTCGGACAGAATGTGCTGCGGTTTCTAGGCCGGATGCGTTTGCCTGCCTCTTGCTGCCTAAAGGGAGTCATGCACTAATGAAGTTCCATTAAGGCCAGGTTCACAAGGGCCGGATACGCTGCGTAAATCTATGCAGTGTATCCAACCTAGAACTCGCAGCACATTCTGTCTGGAACACCACACCACACTGTGGTGCGTTTTTTCGGGCGGAATTTCCTTTGCCTGAGGAAAGCAGCGCTAGAATCCTTCATACTTACTCCGGCCATAACCATGGCGACGTGTCCCTATGACGTCCTGCAGCCTGGCCTCCTGGGATGACATTTCATCCCATGCGACCGCTGCAGCATGTGATTGGCTGCAGCAGTCACATGGGATGAAACGTTATCCCTGGAGGCCGGGCAGGATGCAGGAGCAGAGAGTAAGGGGTAAGTATAATTTTTTTTCTGAGTAGTTGCGTTTTTTGTGGCAGATTTGCAGCTTTTCTGCTGCAAAAATTGCAACATCTGCTATTTGTTGTGGGTTTTACATCCCTATTTATTTCAATATGGAAAACCCGCTACAGAAAAGCAGAGATGCCGCAGCATAAATTTACATACTGCGGATAAAAAACCGCACTGCATGTCAATTTATTAAAGTTTTTTAGGGGGTTTTTTGTACGCATCATGTGGATGAGATTTGTTCAAATCTCATCCACTTTGCTGCTACTGTAATACATTGCGGATTTTTCCCAATAAAATCTGTGGAGGAAAATCCCCAATATTTACGCTACGTATGAACCCGTCCTAAAAGTATGTTCCCACACAGGATACACAGCAGATTTTCTGCAACAGAAAATTTGCAGCGGAATCTAAAAAAAATGCAAATGAATCTTTTACAGAAATCCGCAGCAAATAGTACATCTTTGCTAGGAATATTGCTGCATAACGCTGCCTTTTTTTTTGCAGCGATTTTACTTGCGGATTCAGTGTTAAACATTGATTATAGCAAAGTATATGTGCACCTGAAAATTTCCAGCTGTTTTTAGGATAGTAGCACACTAGGCGGAAACACTGCAGATTTTCCGCAACGGATTTTATTGTGGAAAATCCGCAGTGTATTACAGTAACAACAGTGTGGGTGAGATAGGATAAAAAAATCTTGTCCACGGAAAGCGGAAAAAATCAGCTGACCTGCAGTGTTTTGTTTTTTTAAGCCGCAGCATGTCAATTTATGCTGCGGAATTGCTACTCTTCTGTTGCTTATTTTTTGCTTTGAATTCAATATGGAGGTAAAACCTGCAACAATGAGCTGTCGGTTGCAATAATAATAATTTTATATTTGAAATTGATGAAAGTTTCATACTTACCCCCGGCCGTAGTCCTAGCGACGCGATGCTCTATTCCAGTGGCGGATTAAGTAGACCATGGGCCCTGGGCTGTTACCCAAACTTGGGCCCCCCTTCCTCACCGCCGCCCTGCCGCGCCGTAACTATTTTTGACACTACTTTTTTGGGCAAGCATTAACAGTGTTACGATTTCCCTTGTCACAGGGCTGTGTCCCTACATACTGAGAGTATCACACTGTGCAGGGACACAACCTCCTGACAAGGGGAATTGTCTATCAGTCCTGGACTGCAGAAAGACTTTTTGTGAAATACAATACATATAATAAACATGTCAGGAGAGGTGACAGATTCTCTATAAATCTAGTGACTCACAGGTGACGACGTCTAAGATTCTAGTAGTTTTTTTCCTCTTTTCTTCTCCATCCGGTCCAGCGCTCATGACGACTTCTCCCGGCCATGACTCATTTCTGCAGAATTTGCCACTCAGACATCTCCTCACTTTTCCAACATTTCCACACCTATAAACGAAAATAAAGTTATCATGGTGCCACATACCGTACCCCTAAATATAATAGCACCAAACACTGCGCGCCTGAATATAATACCACACACTGTAAAACACCACATACACACAGCCCCCTGTACATAGTGCCACACACAGCTCCCTGTATATAGTGCCACACACAGCCCCTGTAGATATTACACACCCCCATAGATATCGCCATACACAGCCCCCTCTATATATCACACATCCTCCCCGTAGAGAGCGTTACACACAGCCCCATATAGATAGTGCCATACAGCCCCCTGTAGAGAGCGCCACACAGCCCTCCCCCTCTTGTAAATAGCACCAAAAAGCCCCCCCTATAAAGAGCGCCACACACATACCACTGTGGATAGCACTACACAGCCCCCCCTTGTATATAGTGGCACACAGCGCTCCCCTTGTATATAGTGCCACACAGCGCTCCCCCTTGTATATAGTGGCACACAGCGCTCCCCTTGTATATAGTGCCACACAGCGCTTCCCCTTGTATATAGTGCCACACAGCGCTCCCCTTGTATATAGTGCCACACAGCGCTCCCCCTTGTATATAGTGGCACACAGCGCTCCCCCTTGTATATAGTGGCACACAGCGCTCCCCCTTGTATATAGTGGCACACAGCGCTCCCCCTTGTATATAGTGGCACACAGCGCTCCCCCTTGTATATAGTGGCACACAGCGCTCCCCTTGTATATAGTGCCACACAGCGCTCCCCCTTGTATATAGTGGCACACAGCGCTCCCCTTGTATATAGTGCCACACAGCGCTTCCCCTTGTATATAGTGCCACACAGCGCTCCCCTTGTATATAGTGCCACACAGCGCTCCCCCTTGTATATAGTGGCACACAGCGCTCCCCCTTGTATATAGTGGCACACAGCGCTCCCCCTTGTATATAGTGGCACACAGCGCTCCCCCTTGTATATAGTGGCACACAGCGCTCCCCCTTGTATATAGTGCCACAAGGTTATGTACACATTTAAAAACTTTATATCATAATTTTATATATAAATATATATATATATATATATATATATATATATATATATATATATATATATATATTACCCAATTACCCTAATATAGACATATAATATATTACAATTTACGGTAAACAATGACGATTACAAATAAAAGGTCTATTTTAGGGTAAAACTATGTTATTACCAAAAAAAAATAGCTGAAACGTAAAAAAGCTTATTTGTTTACTATTATTTTCAAACTTTATGAATAAAAATTGTAAAATAGCAAAAAAGGTGTGTATAAAAACGATAAAAAACGAAACCTGCATTGTCTACGGAAAAAACGTCGCAAAAATCACGTCGTTTTTATTTATTTTTTATAAAAATGTGTGTTTGGTGCAACTTTGTGATTACATTTTATTAAAAAATATTTTTACTTTTTGAGATACAGCTGCTTTGTATCCTGTATCCGTCAGGTCAGCAGGACTGACGGGATCAGTGAAACGGGCCCTGCGCTAAATTATAATCTTAGATGTGATAGATTTGAGCTGGATCCTGCGTGTCACTGATCCTGTCAGTCCTGCTGACCTGACGGATACAGGATACAAAGCAGCTGTATCTCAAAAAGTAAAAATATTTTTTAATAAAACGTAATTACAAAGTTGCACCAAACACACATTTTTATAAAAAATAAATAAAAACGACGTGATTTTTGCGACGTTTTTTCCGTAGACAATGCAGGTTTCGTTTTTTATCGTTTTTATACACACCTTTTTTTGCTATTTTACAATTTTTATTCATAAAGTTTGAAAATAATAGTAAAAAAAATAAGCTTTTTTATGTTTCAGCTATTTTTTTTTGGTAATAACATAGTTTTACCCTAAAATAGACCTTTTATTTGTAATCGTCATTGTTTACCGTAAATGTTAATATATTACATGTCTATATTAGGGTAATTGGGTCAGCGCTAGCGTTACAGCAATGATTGGCGGGGGGGACGACGTTTTTTATTGGGGGTGGGTATTTTATGTGTATTTATTATTTCATTTTTTTTTTTGCACTTTATTATTTTTTTATCACTGTGGTCTGTTCCTCAAAGGTCACAAAATACCTTTTTGGAACTTTTTTTTTTTCTTTCTTTTACACCATGTTTTTCCACTGTAACTGGAGCTGTACAAGAGCCCCAGTTACAGGGGAAATCAGCCCTCTCATAGTGACGATTGTCACTAATAGGGCTGTGCTGGGTCTAGTTAGACCCAGCAGCAGCCTGCCACTAACGGCACCCGGCGATCATGTGACCAGTCACATGATCACCGGGAGGAATAGAGACAGCGCCGCTGCTGCTGTCTCTATTCCTATACACAGCGTTCATTGAACGCTGTGTAAGAAGACATCGGAGAAGACAGAAGCAGCGAAAGCTGCTTCTGTCTTCTCCTCAGGGTCCCCGGCAGTCACTGACAGCCGGAGACCCGACATTCAGCTGCCCGATCGCGCGGGCAGCAAGTTAAAACCCGAGCCGTAGAAAGTCTATGGCTCGGGTTTTAAGGACCCGTCCCTGACCGCTGGCCGTAAAAATACAGCCAGCGGTCGGGAACCAGTTGGGCAGGAGGATGAGCCTGCTGTACTGACCTCAGCGCCGGTGACCGACCGCCCGGCTCTTGTCTTGCAGATTCGGAGTAACAGAACAGCCGTCCGTCGCTGTTCTGTTACTCAATGGCGGCGGCCAGCACTTTTTAGGGAGGCGTGTCCTACCCCTTTCCCGGCCAATTCCCTGCTCCTCCCCTCCTCATCTTCGTTAGTTAGCAGCGCTAGCGCGCTGAATAGGTACCTTTGCCAGATGATGTGCGGTTCGGGCTGCCATGGGCCCCCTGGGAGCCTCGGGCCCCGGGCGGCCGCCCGAATCGCCCATATGATAATCCGCCACTGCTCTATTCTAAAGTGCAGCCAGACCTCCTGGGATGAAGTTTCATCCCATGAGACTGCTGCAGCCAATCAAAGCCTGCAACGGTCACATGGACTACAGCGTCATCCCAGGAGGCCGGGCTATGCTCAGAAGAGAGGGACGCGTCGCCATGACTACGGCCGGGTAAGTCTAAATAATTTTTTTTTCCAGCAGGATTTCTGCAGCGAACATGCCACCCGAAAAACTACACCATTGTTTGGTGCAGTTTTTTGGACAGAACTCCCTGCGGCTATCAGGGCGGATACGCTGTGAAGTTTTACGCAATGTATTTGCCTAGTGTGTTCCTACTGCGTTTCTGTTGCGGAATTTTATGCGGTTTTTCACCCGGAATTCTCTGCGGCCACAGGGACAGTGTAATTTTACGCAGCATATCCGCCCCGTGTGAACTCAAATCAGCCTAAGGCATTATTCACACGAACGTTGAATCCGTCCAAACAACAGCCGTCAAACAGACTTATGCAATTCAATGGGGCCATATTGGCATGCTTAGACTTTTGTACGGTATGTGTTACGGATTTTAGATTAAAAAAATTCTTTATAGGATTCAATGGTACTTAAAATTTTGCACTCAAATCCCCAATATAAATACACAGCGCAAACACCACTAAATATGCAATGTTCATTCCGCAGGTAAAAATGGAGGAAAATCAGCATGTTTAAAAAAATTATGTTGACGGATCTTAACACCACGTGTGAATTCAGCCTAAATGGAACTTCATAAGTGCATAATCTCCAGCCAGCAAGAAAAAGGCCGAAAGCATTAGGAAGGGCACTTTAGGTCATGAATAAAACATTGACATAGTTTTACTTGAAAACAAGTCGTGTCTGTCACATGTTATGCCAGTCCATGCTTCCAACCTCAGCAGTCATTCTAAGATCATGCAGCTCCAATTTCCAGAGATGAACAATATAACACAAGGGAATGTAGGAGATTAACCGCCATGCTCCTTCAGCTTATCGAGCATGGAAAATGGGAGGAAGTAACATCTATATTTTTAGATGATTATGTCTTCAAGTTGCATATTTGCATATTTTAAAAAGGTCATACTAATGTCTGACTGCAACAGATTAAGAAGCGAAGGGAAAAAATCTTTGCACAGCAGCTGGCAATGTGGCTACATTCGTTGGCAGATATTGAATCTGTATTATATATCATGAGGTTGGCTTTCAAAATGAACACAGACTAGCCAAGCACTGATCAATGTGGAGAATACACTTAAAATGCCAATAAGACTGAAAGAAATACAGTCCATGTGGGCTTATGAGTTGAAAGTAGGTGTCGACAACAGCATGTGTTTACAACGCTACTTTGTTTAGTGAGAAAAGCATTTCATAGGATACATCTCCTTGCTAAACAAATGGATATAGACGATTTTATCTGAACAAGTTCCGTCTGATTTCTACGAGCACTGTGAATGAAATTCGCTCATTTTCATTCACTAGTGTAATGAATGACAAAACACAAGTTGGTGTTTGAATGTCTTGTGGACAACAAAAGGAAATTCAGACAGATTTATGCTTTTGTATTTTTTCTTGTTTTGTTTTTGTTTTTTTATCAAACAAATCTTTTTGTAGAATTAACAACACAAGATGTAGTTATCAGCTCCGTAAAGACGTTAAAGGTCTTGAAATAAAACAGAAGGTTTTATCTAGGCCGCTAAAAACCTCATGGCAGCTCCGAGCCGCAAGAACCTGCTCTGTTTTTCTCGCTCGAGCCAACAGCAAAATGTTTCTTAATCACTACATTGAAAAGAAAAAGTGGTAGCAAGGCAGGAATCCGTAGTTCTATTATTCCAGTATGGCTGTGGTCCAGAGCTGATTATTTCACACAGTCATACTGCACCATTCAGCATTATTACAGCTAGTAATACAAAGAAAGAGATTTTTGTTTAGTTCAAAGAACACATACAATGGCCCAGAATGGTGCATCTTCACGTATTTTTTCTGGAACTTTTCTTTAAACATAATTGGCCACATATTGATCATAAAAACCACTCATCTCTCCAACTCTGCAGTGTTTGCCTAGACATTTCACCTCTTCCACTGCACCTGGCCATATGAGAGAGAGAATGAGAAATTGTCGTTATCCAATCTGACTCGCTAATTAGACCATCGGTTAGATGGTGTATATTTTTCACAGTCATATTGTTAGAAATTTGCATATTTTCAACCCTCCTCCAAAACATTCATCATTATAGATTTAAATTAATCTTTTACATTGATAATTATAACAGTTCATAACTTTAGAAATTATTATTTATTTTTTTGTAATTCATTTTTTTTTTCTATTGACATAATACGTTTCGAATTAACCCCTTCTCCCCCCAACTTTTCTGTGATTTTTGTACGGTATGATTTCTGAAATAATATCTCAGAAATATTTGTCTTAGGCCGGATTTACACGAGCGCACGCAAAAGGTACTTAACAGCTCCATGTGTCAGCCGCGTATGATGCGCGGCTGCGTGATTTTCACGCAGTCGCCATCATTATGACACTCTGTATGTTTGTAAACAGAAAAGCACGTGGTGCTTTTCTGTTTTCAATGATACTTTTTACTGCTGTTGCGTGAATCACGCGCATCACACGGAAGTGCTTCCGTGTGCAGCGCATGATTTTCACGCACCCATTGACTTCAATGGGTGCGTGATGCGTGAACAACACACAAATATAGGACATGTCGTGAGTTTTACGCAGCGGACACACGCTGCGTGAAACTCACGGACAGTCTGCACGGACCTATTATACGTTCGTCTGAATAAGCCCTCACTTTGTTAGGGCATGTGTACACGGGTCAGACACATATTTACAACAGGAAATCTGAGGCTTCACTCGATTTCCACCGCGGGTGTTCAGTTTGATGTGCCGTTGATCTGCAGAAGGATAAGCTCCATTCAATGATGCTATGAGAAAAATGCCAGAAAAAAAAGCCATATTCAGATCATGCAACATTTTGAAAAAAAGTCACAAAAACTATACAAACTAAAATGCTGTGTATATAGCCTTTTTTCAGTGATGAAGTAACATCTGGCCACACAATCTTTTACCTAATAAATAAAAAGCAGTGAAAAACGAAAATACCACAATAAAAGCAACAAAATGCTGTATGTGAATCTAGCCTAAACGAATAAATATTTCTTTAATTTCTATATGACCAAAAATAAATAATTATATATTCATTAAATAAAAATTGAGGTCGGTTCCACACACAATGTACAGCAGCGCTTTTAGGGCACATTCAGACGTGGCAGAATTTATGTTGAATTCCGCTGCGGACAGTCTGCAGTGGAATTCTGCAGCTGCAATTTTTTATATTTGTTTCTATACATTTTTAGGAAACTTAGTTCAGATGTTGCAGAAAATAACTGTGTGAAATTTAGGCAGCGGGGCAGAATTTTCCCTCCGTATCATGCACATTATGTTGCGGAGAAGCAGAATTTCACTGCAGATTTCAGCCTTTGCATTGCAAAGGCTGAAATCTGCAGCAAGTCTGCTGTGATATCCACAAGGTCAGAATTACCTGTCAAATATGAAAATGTTGCTGCAAATTTGCAAAGAATCTGCAGCAACTTTTTCAGCGGAAAAATTCTGCCACGTTTGAACATAGCCTTACTGCCTTATTATCAGGGCTCAAATGCTGCACCCAGATATTATTTAGGGTATGTTCACACAGCTTATTTTCAGCCGCTTTTCAGGCCGTAAACGCCCCGAAACACGGCTGAAAATACGGAAGCTGAACGCTTCCAAACATCTGCAAATTGATTTAAATGGGTAAAACGGCGTTTCATTCCGACAAGGCATTTTTTTATGCGGCCGTTTGAAAAAAAGGCACGTGAAAAAAAACTAAAAAAAAAAGCTTCAAATTGCAGGGGTTATTCTTTCATGCTTTTAAAACGCAGAAGAAAAATACTGTGTGAAAGAGACCAGAGGGGTTGTCCCACATTTCAAGTGTTTACATTCAGCTGTTTCAAACAGTCCAATAATTTCTATAGAGAGTTGCTGTTCACATGTGGCCAACTTTTTTTGTCCAAGAACCTTGGGGCCTCTCGTTGGTCCTCGACCTTTCATACGTATCTAGATGACCATGTCATCGAAGTAAATAAAGAAGATGAAAGAAATGAAAATGCGGCACTCACCCGTTTGCAAATCTTTTTAACTTTATTGTGTCACCTTGGCGAGGGTAAGGTGACACAATAAAGTTAAAAAGATTTGCAAACGGGTGAGTGCCGCATTTTCATTTCTTTCATCTATATTATACTACAAGACTGTCTGTTTTTATGCTGAGCACCGCCCGAAGTTTGCTTAAATGAGGAAACCCTGACTCCACTTGCATCTATCTGCCTGTTCCATGCTGTGAAGATTGAGAGTGGTGCCGACTTCCTTCTACTGTGCTTGAAGTAAATAAAGAGTTGGCATGGGACAACTCCACTTCCTATACTATCAGTAGGCTATATCTCCCAACACCACTCACTGTTTTATACCATCGCATAATTTGAACACTAGTAGCTACAGGATGAGGAAGCAGCAACAGGACGCAGCTTGACAACGGTAAGTGATCATATCTGTTCCTCAGTGATGCCCAGTGCTTAAGTGTGACAAGTACACAGTCACAACAGGGGCGTTGCATCCATTGGGGCATGTCATGTGGCTGCATTGTCCTATTGCTGTATCACAAAGTGATGTTCACCTCAGTCGCATTTCGTTCATAGGGATGTAACATCCCCGTGACCATCGGTTGATATAACCATGTATTAAGGCATTACTATGGACTCAGTGTTACTGCAGCCCTGTTGTCACCCCAGAACTACAGGGGACTGGTGGAGGGATAACAGCGAACAGTTTTAATGGTTAGTGTACTGCAAATATTTACTTTTCCTTTAGTCCAATAAAATAGAGAAAATTGTGTCCGTGGAAAAAAAAAAAAGTAATATGTGTTGTGAGTGGGTAGGCACATGGGTTATTTTCGTTTCAATAGTTTTTATTGAGAATTTTTTTAAACATATAAACATTTATACATTTCAAGTATTTCAAGCATACTGAAGATACAAAACATTGAGACATTCAGTCCCGACAAATAACAATAAGAGCATAACAGAAGTAAACAAAAACATTGCAAACCATTCGTATAGTGCACTACAACTGTATTGTACATTCAATATCCATGTGTATTCATTTTCTTGTGGTCATAACCTTCATTTTTGATATTATTGGAACATTTTATTATTGTTGTTGAGACCTCACATAATTGTAGAATAAAACCTACTCAAAAAGATTTATAGAAGATACTGTTGCACCATGGGGCCCATAAAAGGTTGAATCTTGCGTACGTGGAGTTTCCTAAGGCCATTATTCTTTCATAGGAATATGTTGTGTTAATTAATGCTATGAGCTCCTCAAGCATTGGGGTTTCTACTTTCTTCCAATATCTTGTGATGACTAGTTTTGCCATTACCAGGATTTTACAAATGAGGCATCTCGCCAAGGAAGGGAAACCCTCTAATTCCAGAAATAATAACGCTACCTGAGGAGACATGATAACTGGATTTTGTATTACTTCTGCCAGTAATCTAAATACTTGGGCCCAGAACCCGTCTAATTTGTGGCATTGCCATAGCATGTGGAATAAGGACCCTGTATTTCCACACCCTCTCCAACAGAGAGGCGAAGACTCAGGATATATCCTATGTAGACGGTCAGGAGTGTAGTACCATCTCAGGGATGTTTTAAGTGCTGCTTCAATATGTTGAATGCACGGTAAAGCCTTATGTATGAGCCTGAAAGAAGCCAGCCATGTGGCATCGTTAAACGATAACCCTAAGTCTCTTTCCCATGACTTGTGTAAGTGAGTTTTAGTAAAAGAGTAGTGAGATTTAATCATGTTATATATGGGTTTTAAACCTCCTATCCGTCTGGAGAAGTGAGCAAATAACTTATTGTTACATAAGGCATTTAAATTGCCGGTGGATTCCATGCAATGCTTTATTTGAAGAAATTTAAAAAAGTCAGAGTTGGGTATAGAGAATTTCGACTTTAGCTGTTCAAACGTCACCAAGTGTTGACCATCAAGTAGCATGGAAACATCAGTGATGCCACCAGCAATCCAGGACGTTAACTTGAGGTTTGGGATTATTAGCATAAAGAATTCTAAAGGAATATAACTTTTAAGTAACGGACTACAATTTAGCGTGTTGTTCTGAATGTAGGACCAACATTCCAGAGTCGTCTTTGTCAAAGGGGATAGTGGACGTGAAGGTACCAAATCCCAAAACGTCCCGAAGAGAGTGGTTTTTAAAGGTAAAGGTGAGATATAGGAGGTTTCAATTTGTAACCACTGCTTTCCTGAGTCCATGGCCCACCAACTAGAAATTTGTGCTACTTGGGTGGCGATATAATAACTATGAATGTCCGGTATACCCAGGCCTCCAACCCTTCTATCTTTGACCAACAAATGCATGGCAATTCGGGGGTGTGTTTTTGACCAGACAAATTGGGAGAGATTTCTTTGTGTTATCTGAAAAAATCTTTTAGGGAGAGTAATGGGTAAAGTTCGGAATAGGTATAGTAGTTTTGGCAATAGAAGCATTTTATAGGCCGCAATCCGGCCTAGCCATGAAGTTTCGAATTTAAGTAATCTATCTGTGTCTGTCTGGATGTTTTTTATTAGAGGTTCATAATTGGCTACGTATAGATCTTTATATGAAGAAGTCAAAGTTATCCCCAGATATCGGATGCCCTTCATTTGCCAATCAAAGGGATATTTTGTTTTAAGAAAATGCAATGTGGGCGGGTCCATGTAAAAGGGAAGTATTTGTGATTTCTGCGCATTTAATTTATAATATGATATTGAGCCAAAAACTTTAATGATGTCCATAACAGCTTCTAATGATGATTCTGGATTAGTTAGTGATAAGATAATATCATCTGCGTATAATGAAATAGTGTGTGAAGCCCCACGGCATTGGACTCCCTGAATGTCCATGCAGTTTTTAATATGTTGGGCTAACGGCTCCATGGAGAGAATAAAAATTAGTGGGGATAATGGACATCCTTGTCTAGTACCATTAGTTATTTGGAACTCTGTAGACAGGATGCCATTAGTGTAGATTTTCGCTGTGGGTGCTGAGTAAAGTGCTCTAATAGCTGTCAAAATGTTGCCCTCAAATCCCATTTCCTCCAAAGTAGCAAATGCGTACGCCCAATTTATTCGGTCGAACGCTTTTTCGGCGTCCAAAGCCAACATCAATGCTGGTGTGGCTCGTGTTTCAATGAGATGAAGTAAATTTACAATCCTTTTTGTATTGTCTGATGCTTGTCGTCCCTTAACAAAGCCCACTTGGTCCACGCTCACAAGGGTAGTTAGCATAGGGGTGAGCCTTGCCACGAGAATCTTAGCATAGAGTTTGAGGTCTGAATTTAATAGCGAAATAGGCCTAAAATTTTGGGGGGTATCAGGAGTTTTACCCGGTTTAGGGAGAGTAACAATAGTAGCCATTTGATTTTCCTTTGGGAAGGAACCCTGTTCCATAGTTTTTTGAAAAAATTTGGCTAAATAAGGGGTCAATACAGTAGATAGATTTTTATAATACGAGTTGGAAAGACCATCCGGTCCTGGAGATTTACCGGTTGGAAGGGAACGTATATTATTCAAGATTTCCAATTCTGTAATTGGGGCATTTAAAGAGCTTAGTTGTTCTGCTGACAGTTTGGGTAAGGATGCTTTCCTAATGAAATCTACTATCTCATGTTGAGTAGGGCAGCTAGTAAAGGGGTCATCTTTTAGATTGTAAAGAGATGAGTAGTATTTTCTAAATTGTTCTACTATGTCTCTGGGATCCATACATTTATCTTGTGTGAGAGGGTTTTTTAAATAAGGTATTCTTGTCTTCTGGTACTGAGTTTTAAGCCGGGTAGCCAGTAGTTTCCCTGCCTTATCATTCTGTGAATAGTAACGGGCTTTGGTTTTCCTTAAATTTTTCTCATATTCTGACACTAAACAAAGACGTAGTCGTTGTCGGAGTAGTAGCAATTGTGCAGCCCCCTCTGATGATGGAGAGAGTTTGTTTTTTGTGTCTGCAAGGCGTATCTCGTTAGTTAACTGAGACACCTCTTCCAGACGCTTTTTGCGGACCGTATGCCCTAGACGTATAAACGTACCCCTTATATATGCCTTATGAGCATTCCAGAGGGAGGAGATTCCAACATCCGGCGTATCATTATATTGGAAGTATTCGTAAAGATCTCTTTCTATGTCCATTTTATAAGTAGGATGAGATAAAAGATAGGAGTTACATCTCCAGAGGTAATCTGGACTAGTGTCATATTTTTCCATGATCGTCAGAGTGATCGGCGCGTGGTCAGACCACTGTATGCTTTCAATTGTCGTGGCTTTTGATAGGAGGAGTGTCGCCTTATCTACAATGAACATATCAATTCTAGAGTAACTATTATGGACTTGAGAGTGAAACGAATAATCACGTTCCGATCCGTGTTGCATACGCCAGATGTCGTACAGCTCCTCCCCCCAGAACCAATCCCCAAAAGCAGCCCTAGATTGTCTAGGCTGAGACGTAGTGTCCATCCCAGAGTCCATTACAAAGTTGAAATCCCCACACACAATCAGTTTTCCCTGTTTATGTTTAGCAATTATTCTGCGAATCTTTTGAAGGAATCTCAGTTGGTGGTTATTAGGCCCATATAATGACAACAAAGAATATTTGACATTGTTAATAGAACAAATTAGAAACACATATCTCCCATTGGAATCTGCGAGCAATTCAATTAGTTGAAAAGCAACTGTATTTTTAACTGCTACCAAGACTCCTCGAGCCTTGGTAGAGTAATGTGACTGAAAGACATGAGGAAATTGGGGGTGCTTAATTCGGTGTGCATCTTTTTCCAAGAGGTGAGTCTCCTGGATACACATGACCTCACAGGCCAGTTGTTGTGCCTCTTTCCACATGTGTGCTCTCTTATGTGGGCTATTAAGGCCATTTACATTTAGAGAACCAATTTTAAGAGCCATCGTATATGTGAGAGTGCTGTTGTGTTTTTGACCATGTCACATCAAGTTGTAGGTCATACTTGGAATGATCCCAAGGAATGTATGTGGATTGACTGTTATACGAGTACAATTGAAACATAGTGGTCTGCACTAGACAAAGAAGAAAATTAAAACAACAAAACAATAGCATTCAAATACGTTTGAATAAAGACAGAGAAAGACTGAACTTCAATGAGTTCAGACACAGTGGGGGGAAAACAGTCAACTTGTGGACCGGACTTTTAGGACTCGGGAAAAAACCCCGCTGCTCCACCACCATATAGTGAAATATACCTCAGCGTCGCGGACGTTGTCGGAGGTTTGGCCCCTGCCAGTCATCTTTAATCGTGTGAGGAAGGGATTTTTTCTTAACTCCCGAAGAGGCGTCAGGGATGTTAATACCCCATTTTTGTAGAAGAGATGCACCTTCTTGGACAGTTTTCACCACGTGCATAGAGCCATTTTGATGGATCAATAGTCGTACCGGAAAGCCCCATTTGTATGGAATGTTGTTGTTTCTCAAAGTTGTAGTGATGGGAGCAAGTTCTCTCCTTAACTGCAGAGTGACGGCGGAAAGATCAGTATAAACAGATATTAACTTGTATGGCTCCGGTATTATCTCTTTATTTCTTACGGCTGTCATAAAGAGTTCCTTGATATGGAAGAAGTGGAACCGAGCCAAAACATCTCTGGCCACATCTGTCGATAGGTGTTTGGGTCTGGGAACTCTGTGTGCTCTATCCAGGATCAAATCTCTAGAGGTGCAGTCAGGTAGCAAGGCATTAGCAAAGCTTTGGATAAATTGGGTTAGATCTTTTGGGGCTATATCTTCAGGGATACCCCGAAACTTGATATTGTTCCTTCTGGAACGGTCTTCTAAGTCTGCGATTTTTGCTTTGACTTGTGTAATATCAGCTTCTAGATCGAAGTGAGCGTCTATAAGCTCATTGTGGGAAGTTGCAAAGTCCCCCATTTTAGATTCCACGTGTTGTACACGATCTTCCACTTCATGTATTGCGACAGATATGGGCTTGATTAACTGGGCAAACCCTGAGTAAAGAGATTGCTGAAGCGCCTGCAGCATGGTCTTGAGTAGAGATGAGCGAACCGGGACAACCGAACCCGGTTTCGGTCCGAACTTCCGGTAAAGTTCGGTTCGCAGCGAATCCGAACTTCACCGGGTTCGGCCGAACCCGTTTTGACCGAACCCGGTCAAAAACATTATACAAATCGGCAGCCACTTATCTCTATCAATCACTGATAGAGAAAAGAGGCTGCTGATTAAAAATAAAATAAAAAGCATTTCATACGTACCCGGTCGTTGTCTTGTTAACGAGTCCCTCTTCTTCCTCCAGTCCGACCTTTTCTGACGCGGCAGCCTGTGATTGGCTGCAGAGGCCTCTGCAGCCTGTGATTGGCTGCAGAGGCCGCGGCAGCCTGTGATTGGCTGCAGCGCTCACAAGGCTGCATCGTCATCAAGGAATGTCGGGCCGGATGTCGAGAGGGACGCGTCACCAAGGCAACGGCCAGGAGACCGGACTGGAGGAAGCAGAAAGTTCTCGGTAAGTATGAACGTCTTTTTTTTTACAGGTACTGTGATCGGTAGTCACTGTCCAGGGTACTGAAACAGTTACTGCCGATCAGTTAACTCTTTCAGCACCCTGAACAGTGACTATTTAGTGTATGTGCACACACACTAATTACGTCCGTAAATGACGGACGTATTTCGGCCGCAAGTACCGGACCGAACACAGTGCAGGGAGCCGGGCTCCTAGCATCATACTTATGTACGATGCTAGGAGTCCCTGCCTCTCTGCAGGACAACTGTCCCGTACTGTAATCATGTTTTCAGTACGGGACAGTAGTTCCACGGAGAGGCAGGGACTCCTAGCATCGTACATAAATATGATGCTAGGAGCCCGGCTCCCTGCAGGGTGTTCGGTCCGGTACTTGCGGCCGAAATACGTCCGTCAATTACGGACGTAATTAGTGTGTGTGCACATACCCTTACTGACGTCACCTAGCAACGCTGCCGTAATGATGGGTGCACACATGTAGCCACCCGTCATTACGGGGCCTCATGCACACGAGTCGACCATAAAAACACCCGTTATCACGGGTCGTAATTACGACCCGAAATAGCGGGCCCATAGACTTCTGTTAGCCACGGGTACCTTCCCGTTTTCTCACGGGAAGGTGCCCGTGCCGTTAAAAAGATAGAACATGTTCTATTTTTTTATTTTACGGGCCGTGCTCGTAATTACGACTCGTAACTACGAGCACGGCCGGCCGGCCACGGGCAGCCGGCCGCTTTTGCGAACCGTAAAATAGAAAAATAGAACATGTTCTATTTTTTTAACGGCACGGGCACCTTCCCGTGAGAATACGGAAAGGTACCCGTGGGTAACAGAAGTCTATGAGCCCGTTATTGCGGGTCGTAATTACGACCCGCAATAACGGGTGTTTTTACGGTCGTGTGCATGATGGGAGCACGGCTCGGAAAAACGAACGGCTGCCCGTGCTCATCTCCTGAAATACTCTGTGCTGCCTTAAACTCTGTGGACAGGTCAGGATCCTGTTTCTTTTAAATGCTGCTAGGGAACCCGCTCGATCCACTATATAAGGCTACGCTACAGTGCAGCATTTAAAAGAAACAGGATCCTGACCTGTCCACAGAGTTTAAGGCAGCACAGAGTATTTCAGGAGATGAGCGTGCAGATTCAGTGCTGTTGTGAACTCTGCTCTTACCATTACGTAGCTCTCAGTCTGTTATCTCTCCTCCACTCCTGTCCTCAAGAACACCTTCACATGATTGCCAAGTCACCACGTAATGGTAAGAGCAGAGTTCACAGCAGCACAGAGTATTTCAGGAGAGGAGCGTGCAGATTCAGTGCTGCTGTGAACTCTGCTCTTACCATTACGTAGCTCAGTCTGTTACCTCTCCTCCACTCCTGTCCTCAATAACACCTTCACATGATTGGCAAGTCACCACCCCGCACAAGATCCGCACGCTCATCTCCTGAAATACTCTGTGCTGCTGTGAACTCTGCTCTTACCATTACGTGGTGACTTGCCAATCATGTGAAGGTGTTCTGGAGGACAGGAGTGGAGGAGAGGTAACAGACTGAGAGCTACGTAATGGTAAGAGCAGAGTTCGCAGCAGCACTGAATCTGCACGCTCATCTCCTGAAATACTCTGTGCTGCCTTAAACTCTATGGACAGGTCAGGATCCTGTTTCTTTTAAATGCTGCACTGTAGCGCAGCCTTATATAGTGGATCGAGCGGGTTCCCCAGCAGCATTTAAAAGAAACTGTGTTTGTGTATGTGTGTTTGTGTATATATGTGTGTTTGGGTATGTGACTTTGTCTGTTTTTGTTTTTATATGTGTGTGTGTATATATGGGTGTGTTTGTGTATATGTGTTTTGTGTATATGTTTGTGTATATATGGGTGTATTTGTGTATATGTTTGTGTGTAGATGTTTGTGTGTGTTTTTGTATATGTGTATATGTGTGTATATGGGTGTGTGTTTGTGTGTATATATGGGTGTGTTTGTGTATATGTGTTTGTGTATATGTGTGTTTGGGTATGTGTGTTTTTGTTTGTATATGTGTTTGTGTATATGTGTTCGTGTATGTGTGTATAACTGTGTGTGTGTGTGTGTGTGTGTTTGGATATGTGTGAGTTCGTGTATATGTGTTTGTCTGTTTATGTGTGTGTGTATATCTTGTTGTGTTTGTGTATATATGTGTGTCTGTGTATGGTTGTTTGTGTGTGTGTGCGTGTATATATGTGTGTGTAGGAGAGTAGAAGTATTGGTATTGTTCACATTGATAACTGTTTTTTTATGTTGTTGCAGATTTTGATGTACCGATTGGACTACATCTTCGATTCGTTGGACTACTGCGTAGATCTGCGTTTTTTCAAATTTTAATAAAATGGTTAACGAGGGTTTTGTTGGGGATTTCTTATTTCAATAAAAAAGAATTGTCTTTGTGTTTTTTTTTCAAACTTTATTAGTGCCTAGATAATGGCAGTTGGCTGATTGACAGCGTCCATTATTAAGGCGGTACTTAGTGTTAGCCGGTGCAGAGGCTAGCACTAACCACCCATTATTACCCCGGTACCCACCACCACCAGGGGTGCCGGGAAGAGCTTGGTACGATCCAGTACCCGACCATCTGTTGTGATGGTCGGGTACTGGGGCGGCCGTAGGCTGGTATTATGAGGCTGGGAAGGGCCAAAATCAGTGGACCTTCCCACCCTTGTAATGCTAGGCTGCTGCTGCTGTGTTGTATCGGGCTGGTTATAAAAATGGGGGGGACCCCCACGTCGTTTTTTTTTTGGAATTTAACAAATTTAGCAATAGACGGGTCCCCCACATTTTTAATAACCAGCCATATACAAGGCCGCAGCAGTCTGGCATTACATGGGTGGGAAGGGCCACTGGTTTTGTCCATTCCCAGGCTAATAACACTGTGTTGTATGTGGCTGGTTATGATAAATTGGGTGGAACCCCATGTCTTTTTAAAAAAAAAAAATGTAAATAAATAAATAATTTAAAAAAATGACGTGGGGTCCCCCCCACTTTTATAACCAGCCAGATACAACACAGCAGCAGCAGCCTAGCATTACAAGGGTGGGAAGGTCCACTGTTTTTGGCCCTTCCCAGCCTCATAATACCAGCCTGCGGCCGCCCCAGAGCCCGACCATCACAACAGATGGTCGGGTACTGGATCGTACCTGGCTCTTCCCAGCACCCCTGCTGGTGGTGGGTACCGGGGTAATAATGGTGGTTAGTGTTAGCCTCTGCACCGGCTAACACTAAGCCTCGCCTTAGTAATGGATGTTGTCACTCAGACAGCGGCCATTACTAAAGTGGTAATAATAAAATTTGAAAAGAAAAAGACAAAGATATAGATAAAATATTTTATTGAAATAAAGCACCCCCAACACAACCCTCATTAACCATTTTATTGTAGAAAAAAAAACGTCATCGAAGTAGTCCTCGAAACCGACGTAGTCCAAACACCAAACCTGTAAAAAAATAAAATAATGAAATAAAACATGTCGTAGGCTTAGATTCAGTTTAATGTGTGATACTGACTGTTATACCATGTATAGAAGCCTGCCGTGAAGTTGACTTAGATACAGGGCGCCAGCAGACAGTATCATACATGGCCATACATACATACATATATACAAATATACATACATATATACAAACATACATACATACATATATACAAGCATGCACATATATACATGCAAATATACATACATGCAAACATACACACATATATACATGCAAACTATCATACATACATGCATACACACACACACATGAAAACATACATACAAACAAACATGCAAAGATACATAATACATATATACAAGCATGCACAAATATACATGCAAACATAAATACATGCACATATATATATATAAACATACATGCAAACATACATGCAAAAATAAAAACATGCAAACATACATACATGCACATATATACATACATACATGACAACATACATACAAACATACATGACAACATACATACATGCAAACATACATACATGCAAACATACATACACACATGCAAACATATATACATGCAAATATACATACAAACATGCACATGTATACATACATGCCAACATACATGCAAACATACATGCACATATATACATACATACATGCAAATATACATACATACATACACACATGCACATACATGCCAACATACATGCACATATATACATACATACATACATGACAACATACATACATACATATATATATATACACACATGCAAATATACATACAAACATGCATACATACATGCAAACATACATTCATGCAAACATACATGCAAACATACATACATACAAATATACATACACACATGCACATATATACATACATGACAACATACATACATACATGACAACATACATGCAAAAATACATACATGCAAACATACATACATACATACATACATGCAAATATACATACAAACATGCACATATATACATACATGCCAACATACATGCAAACATACATGCACAGATATACATACATACATACATGCCAACATACATACATGCCAAAAAATAATAATAATACGTTCATACTTACTTTCCTCCTGTCCGGCCTCCAGCGATGACGTTTCATTCATGTCGCCGCTGCAGCCTGTGATTGGCTGCAGAGGCGGTCACGTGGGATGAAGCGTCATCCTGACGTACGTGACCGCCACTACAGCCTGTGATTGGCTGCAGCGGCGAAAGGGATGAAACGTCATCGCTGGAGGCCGGACAGGAGGAAAGTAAGTACGAACGTATAATTTTTATTTTTTTATTACATTTAAATGGTATTTTCCGCGCGCCGAGCATGTACTGTGAAGGTTGCTGAAAGAGTTAGTGCAGCCCATTAACTCTATCAGCACCCTGGACAGTAGCATGCTCGGCGCACGTAAGTGACAGGTTCGGTCAGAACTAGTTCGGTCCGAACCGAACTTTTTTGTGAAATTCGGCGAACTAGCCGAACCGAACTTTTGATAAGTTCGCTCATCTCTAGTCTTGAGTGTGAGTTCTGTAACAGGGTTAGATGTAGATGGCATATCTGTAAAAAGATCTGAGGATTCCTCTATGTCTCCCTCAGGACAATCTGTCTCCTGGTGTGTTAGGGCAGAATAACCATCCCTTTTTGATCGAGAGGAAGGGCTCCCATATTCCGATGAAGGAGGTGAGGAGGAGAGGATGCCACGTGCGTGGCTTTTAAGATGGCGGCCTCTAGGTTCTGTCATCCCCCTTGTCCCCTTCCTCGGCGTTAGAGCTGCACTCTGTGAGTGCGGGCCAGCTGGCAGTGATCCAGGTGACAGCGCAGGGACGGAGCTGCTGCGGCGAAGTGGAGATCTAAACTGTCGGGGCCCTGGCAATGAGGTGAGTGGATTTGTGCGTTCGGTATCGGCGCCATTTCGGGCCGTCTGTCGGTCATTTGGAAAGTAGAAATCCAGCATTTTCGCTGGTCTACTCACCGACTTCTTATGTCTAGGCATGCCTGGCAGGATTCCCTCTCCGGTGCAGCAACGGCGGGATGTATTAGAGGTCTTTGTTGCTTGTGTGTCGCTTAGATGTGGTGAGGCAGCACGGAGCTAGGTTCTCACGCGTCCATTCAGTCCGGCAGCCAAGCCACGCCCCCCACATGGGTTATTTTCAGCCATTTTTCGGGCCGTAAATGTCCCAAAAAATGGCTGAAAAATCGGAAGCAGAACGCCTACAAACATCTGCCCATTGATTTTTAACTCCTCATTTTCAAATAACGGCACGTAAAAAGACACCCCGTAAAAAGAAGTGCATGTCACTTCTTGAGCCCTTTTTGGAGCTCCAAAAATGGCCGAAAAAACACAGCGAAAAATGCTAGTATGATTAAAAAACGGCTGAAAATCAGAAGCTGTTTTCCCATGAAAACAGCTCCGTATTTTCAGCTGTATTTTGATAACCGTGTGAACATACCTTTACTCTTACCCTCTTTGTGTATCTATGTTTTTTGCTTGCAATATGTTTTTTCTTAAAACTGAAGATAAAATGTTAACATGTAAAATTTGACTGTCACTTCCATAAATTGATACATAAATGCAATGGACCTCATGCATAAAAACTGTTTTTAACCAAACGTCCGTGTTGCCCATAGCAACCAGATGACTTTTTACATTTTAAACCTGCGCAAAAAAAAAGGTAAAATCTGATTGGTTATGGTTACTAGGGGCAACACTTACTCTTATTATGCATGAAAACCATAGTCTTAAAGTTGGGGGCACTGTCGTTGAGCCATGTTAATAGTTTCTTGTATTTAGAACTCTTCTTTGATTCACAACATCTTAATTTTACTCAAGCCCATCAATACTCTTGTAGTGGTGCATACTCATAAATACGTCATGGTTGTAAATAAGTG
Organism: Rhinoderma darwinii; assembly: GCF_050947455.1. NCBI lineage: Eukaryota > Metazoa > Chordata > Amphibia > Anura > Rhinodermatidae > Rhinoderma > Rhinoderma darwinii. The sequence continues at coordinate 57,935,927 of NC_134692.1, forward strand.
CACCTTTTTCTATTAGATAATTGTTTTATTCCAGTATTTTAATTGTTGATTGAAAAATAACTGAATTTCTGTGCCTAACATTTATATGAAATAATGGTAGGTAGACCATATAATTGGCAGAAACTATATCCTTAACGTGTCACTCCACCAAATTATAAAAATTCCCTTTTTGGCCCATGTCATGGAGCTCTACTTGACACCAACTTTTCACTTACCTAAAAGGTGACGTTACATAGATCTCAAGTATAATGGAATATAGATCTTAAACTTAGCTAGCATGTTGGTGTTATCGTGCAGGGAAAAGTAGCGTTCAATCTCTTGGACATAGCATAGAAAGGTAGATAAGCACGATTCAATAATTCAACGTTGTTTTAAATCATTTAAAGTGTATTTTCCTTTTTCCAAATAAATATTTAGACAAAGCATGTGTTAAGGATCTGCCAGGCACAGCTTCTGTATCCACGCCCATAGGTAATCAGTCTGCACCTGCTTCTATGTCTGTGAGACTGACTCCATCTTCCACCACTCAGGATGGCAGGCCTAGGAGTGGGAGAGCCTGTCACAGCCTGGCCAGACGGAGCTAGCTCCCGCCCTCTGTCTATTTATATCTGCCTTTCCTGTTCCTCCTTGCTTGTGATTCTTCTCTGTTGGTTTCCTGGCCCTGCTACAGCTTCTTGAACTACTTGTCCCTGCTTCGTATTGACCCTGGCTTACTGACTACTCTTCTGCTCTGCGTTTGGTACCTCGTACTCTCCTGGTTTGACTCGGCTCGTTTACTACTCTTGTTGTTCACGGTGTTGCCGTGGGCAACTGCCCCGTTTCCCTTTGTTCTGTGTTTCCTTGTCTGGTTGTCTGTCGTGCACTTACTGAGTGTAGGGACCGTCGCCCAGTTGTACCCCGTCGCCTAGGGCGGGTCGTTGCAAGTAGGCAGGGACTGAGTGGCGGGTAGATTAGGGCTCACTTGTCTGTTTCCCTATCCCTGTCATTACATAATCACAAGCCCATATACCTACTCTACCCTGGTCCCTCACACCACTATGGACCCCCTTGAGACCCTAGTTCAGCAAATGCAGGGTCTCTCCCTACAGGTCCAGGCCCTGGCTCAGAGGGTCAACCAGCCTGATGCTACCATGGTAGTTCCCCTCACCTAACCTCTTGAACCCCACCTCAAGTTGCCTGACCGGTTCTCAGGGGATCGGAAGACTTTTCTCTCCTTTCGGGAGAGTTGTAGGCTCTATTTTCGTTTAAAGCTCCACTCCTCAGGTTCTGAGAGCCAGCGGGTGGGTATAATTATGTCCCGGTTCCAGGAAGGGCCCCAAGAATGGGCCTTCTCCTTGGCTCCTGACGCCCCTGAACTTTCCTCCGTTGATCTTTTCTTTTCTGCTCTCGGACTCATTTATGACGAGACTGACAGGACTGCCTTTGCCGAGAGTCAGCTGGTGACCTTACGTCAGGGTAAGAGACCTGTTGAGGAGTATTGCTCTCACTTTAGGAAGTGGTGCGTAGCTTCTCGGTGAAATGACCCTGCCTTAAGGTGCCAGTTTAGGTTGGGTCTGTCGAACGCCCTGAAAGACCTGCTAGTTAGCTATCCCTCTTCTGACTCCCTAGACCAGGTTATGGCTTTAGCGGTACGACTTGACCGACGTCTCAGGGAATGACAACGTGAACGTTTATGTGTTTTCTCCTCTGACTTCCCCATGATGCCTCCCGAGGTTCCGTTGCTATGTTCTTCCACGGAAGACTCGGAGGTACCTATGCAACTCGGGGCCTCCGTGTCCCCCCAACAACGTAGAGAGTTCCGCAGGAAGAATGGTCTCTGCTTCTATTGTGGGGATGACAAGCATCAAGTGAGCACCTGTCCTAGGCGTAAGAATAAGCAGCCGGAAAACTTCCGCGCCTAAGTGATCATCGGGGAGGTCACTTGGGCGCACAGGTATTTCCCGTAAATATGAAACGTAATAAAATCTTGCTTCCCTTTCAGGCCTCTTTCGGTGGTAGGTCTGCTACCGGCAGTGCCTTCGTGGATTCAGGATCGTCTGCTAATATCATGTCTGTGGAATTTGCTATGTCTCTAGCTATGCCTTTGATTGATTTGCCTAAACCTGTCCCGGTAGTGGGTATCGACTCCACTCCTCTTGCTAATGGTTATTTTACACAGCATACCCCTGTTTTTGAACTCCTTGTTGGCTCCATGCATTTGGAGCAGTGCTCTGTACTGTTGATGCAGGGATTATCGTCCGATTTGGTTTTAGGCCTTCCCTGGTTGCAGTTGCATAATCCCACGTTTGACTGGAATACTGGGGATCTTACCAAATGGGGTAATGAATGCTTGACGTCATGTTTTTCTGTTAATTCTATTTCTCCCCCTGAGGAGGTGAACACGCTCCTGAGTTTGTTCAGGACTTCGCTGATGTTTTCTCTAAGGAGGCCTCCGAAGTGTTACCTCCTCATAGAGAATATGATTGCGCTATCGATTTGGTACCAGGAGCTAAGCTCCCTAAGGGTAGGATATTTAATCTCTCTTGTCCCGAACGTGAAGCCACGAGAGAGTATATCCAGGAATGCCTGGCCAAGGGTTACATTCGCCCCTCTACTTCTCCGGTAGGTGCTGGCTTCTTCTTCGTAGGGAAGAAGGATGGTGGTCTTAGGCCATGCATTGACTACCGTAACTTGAATAAGGTCACTGTAAGGAACCAGTATTGATTCCTGATCTCTTTAATCAGGTTCAGGGGGCCCAATGGTTCTCTAAGTTTGATCTATGGGGGCGTATAACCTTATCCGCATCAAAGAGGGGGATGAGTGGAAGACTGCGTTTAACACGCCTGAAGGTCATTTCGAATACCTCGTCATGCCCTTTGTGTTGTGTAATGCTCCCGCGGTCTTCCAGAATTTCATAAATGAGATTTTAAGAGATTACCTGGGGGTATTTCTTGTAGTGTACCTTGATGACATACTTGTGTTTTCCAAGGACTGGTCCTCCCACATTGAGCATGTCAGGAAGGTGCTCCAGGTCCTTCGGGAAAACAAACTGTTTGCGAAGACCGAAAAATGTGTGTTTGGGGAGCAGGAGATACCATTTTTGGGTCAAATCCTCACTCCTCATGAATTCCGCATGGACCCCGCCAAGGTCCAGGCTGTGGCGGAATGGGTCCAACCTGCCTCCCTGAAGGCGTTACAGTGCTTCTTGGGGTTCGCTAATTATTACAGGAGATTTATTGCTAACTTCTCGGTCATCGCTAAGCCTCTTACGGACCTCACTCACAAGGGTGCTGATCTCCTCCACTGGCCTCCTGAGGCTGTCCACACTTTTGAGGCCCTTAAGAAGTGCTTTATCTCGGCCCCGGTGTTGGTTCAGCCCAACCAAATGGAGCCATTTATCGTGGAGGTTGACGCGTCCGAGGTGGGAGTGGGGGCTGTCTTGTCCCAGGGTACCAGGTCCCTCACCCATCTCCGTCCCTGTGCCTACTTCTCCAGGAAGTTTTCGCCCACTGAGAGTAACTATGATATTGGCAACCGTGAACTCTTAGCCATTAAATGGGTATTTGAAGTGTGGCGCCACTTCCTGGAGGGGGCTAGGCACCAGGTAACGGTCCTTACCGACCACAAGAATCTGGTTTTCCTAGAATCGGCCCGGAGGCTAAACCCGAGACAAGCTCGATGGGCGTTATTTTTTCCCAAATTAAATTTATTGGTTACCTATAGGGCTGGGTCTAAAAATATTAAGGCTGATGCACTGTCGTGTAGCTTCATGGCCAGCACTCCTTCGGAGGAAGATCCTGCTTGTATTTTGCCTCCAAGTATAATCATTTCCTCTATTGATTCTGATTTAGTCTCTGAAATTGCTGCTGATCAAGGTTCAGCTCCCGGGAACCTTCCTGAGAACAAGCTGTTTGTTCCCCTGCAATTCCGGCTAAGGGTACTTAGGGAAAATCATGACTCCGCACTATCTGGTCATCCAGGCATCCTGGGTACCAAGCACCTCATTGCCAGAAACTATTGGTGGCCTGGGTTGCCTAAAGACGTTAAGTCCTACGTCACCGCTTGTGAGGTTTGTGCTAGGTCCAAGACTCCCAGGTCCCGACCAGTGGGCTTACTACGTTCTTTGCCCATTCCCCAGAGACCTTGGACCCATATCTCCATGGATTTTATCACCGATTTGCCTCCATCTCAAGGCAAATCGGTGGTGTGGGTTGTAGTAGACCGCTTCAGTAAGATGTGCCACTTTGTGCCCCTCAAAAAACTACCCAATGCTAAGACATTAGCTACCTTGTTTGTCAAACACATCCTGCATCTCCATGGGGTCCTTGTCAATATTGTTTCTGACAGAGGGGTACAATTTTTGTTTCTTTGTTTTGGAGAGCCTTCTGTAAAAAGTTGGAGATTGATCTGTCCTTCTCCTCTGCCTTCCATCCTGAAACTAATGGCCAAACCGAGAGGACTAATCAGTCTCCAGAACAATATTTAAGGTGTTTTATCTCTGACTGTCAATATGATTGGGTCTCATTCATTCCCCTCGCCGAATTTTCCCTTAATAACCGGGTCAGTAACTCATCAGGGGTCTCCCCCTTTTTCTGTAATTTTGGGTTTAATCCACGGTTCTCCTCCGTTTCACCTGGTAGTTCCAACAATCCCGAGGTAGAGGTCGTTCATCGGGAACTGTGCACAGTCTGGGCCCAGGTTCAGAAGAACCTAGAGGCGTCCCAGAGCATACAAAAAACTCAGGCAGATAGAAGACGTTCTGCTAACCCCTTGTTTATGGTCGGGGATCTGGTGTGGCTATCGTCAAAGAACTTGCGCCTTAAAGTCCCGTCCAAGAAGTTTGCTCCCCGGTTTATAGGGCCGTACAAGGTCATTGAAGTCCTCAATCCTGTCTCCTTCCGACTGGAGTTGCCCCCATCTTTTCGAGTACACGACGTGTTTCATGCCTCCCTCCTTAAACGCTGCTCCCCGTCCTTGGCTCCCTCGAGGAAACCTCCTGTCCCCGTTCTCACCCCTGAGGGGGTAGAATTCGAGGTGGCCAAGATTGTGGACAGCAAGATGGTCCAAGGCTCCCTCCAGTAACTGGTCCATTGGAGAGGATACGGGCCTGAGGAGAGGACTTGGGTACCCGCCCGGGATGTTCACGCTGGGGTATTGGTCAGGAGGTTCCACCTTCGTTTCCCCAATAAACCAGGTCCATCTAGAAAGGGTCCGGTGGCCCTTTATAAAAGGGGGGGGTACTGTTAAGGATCTGCCAGGCACAGCTTCTCTATCCACGCCCATAGGTAATCAGTCTGCACCTGCTTCTATGTCTGTGAGACTAACTCCATCTTCCACCACTCAGGATGGCAGGCTTAGGAGTGGGAGAGCCTATCACAGCCTGGCCAGATGGAGCTAGCTCCTGCCCTCTGTCTATTTATATCTCTCTTTCCTGTTCCTCCTTGCTTGTGATTCTTCTCTGTTGGTTTCCTGGCCCTGCTGCAGCTTCTTGAACTACTTGTCCCTGCTTCGTATTGACCCTGGCTTACTGACTACTCTTCTGCTCTGCGTTTGGTACCTCGTACTCTCCTGGTTTGACTCGGCTCGTTTACTACTCTTGTTGCTCACGGTGTTGCCATGGGCAACTGCCCCGTTTCCCTTTGTTCTGTGTTTCCTTGTCTGGTTGTCTGTCGTGCACTTACTGAGTGTAGGGACCGTCGCCCAGTTGTACCCCGTCGCCTAGGGTGGGTCGTTGCAAGTAGGCAGGGACTGAGTGGCGGGTAAATTAGGGCTCACTTGTCTGTTTCCCTATCCCTGTCATTACAGCATGTGTATAAAATACAGACAAATGCATCACCCTTTATGGCTAGAGTCCATGGAGTATTCCGGTCAGTTTTTATTTTTTCTGCTCCGGTAGTTCCTATACTGTGTAGCAAAGACCACACGTGGAGGATTGGCATCTAACGGCACCTGTGCGACGTTTTGGTGGAACGACCTCTTTCTCAAGCATGTGTGAAGACGTACTGTGCTTGTTTATATAGCAAAAAACAGTAAGTGGGGAGAGATCCTCCAGCTCACCTGACACAATGGAACGTGTCGTTGATAGCGCCCGGATCCTCGTGTCGGCACACGATAAGGAAGCAAGGATAACAGGGAGATTGGGTCCAGCACTGTGGGGTGGATAAAATGGAAGCGATTTCCGAGTTTAATAGTCCTGGTTAAAAAGTCCAAATGTGTGGAGTCCTGGTGTGGAGAAAGTGGGGGAATAATATCCTCAGAGCCTACGCGTTTCGGACGGCTTCAGCGTCCTTAGACTTGGCTGTAGTGAGTTTGAATTGAGCGCGCTGTCAGATATATACTGGATCCGGTGAGACAGCTGGGTCTTGAGTGCGTTCCAAGATCTGTCGGACGTTTGGAACGCAAGCCGGAAGTGGTGAAGATTCAGTCGAGATGAGAATGATGGCCTTGATATCGGGTAAGTATTGCTCCAGTAGGAGATAGGTCACGGGTATCGTAGTAAATGTAATAGATGGATATAAATCGTTGGCGTGTGTTAGTGACAATGAAAACGTCTATTGAGATCCAACGCTTAGAGTTACGTCCGGGCATTGAATAAATATATGCGTTTCAGGTCTCGTTGTTGTGTGAGACGCACGCCAGCGATTGGAGGATCGGAGTCCTGTGCCTCGCCATCTCGATGAGATCGCCCATGGATTCTGCAATTGTAGTAAGTTGGTAGAGAACATGTTTTGTATTACTAAATAAAGTTTAGGCTGTAGATGCAGAAGTTGTTATTAAAATAGGACCGGTAGTTTTAAATGGCTATACACCACTAGCGGGGGGTATTAGCGCTAGTAATATGTAATGGATAGATATTAGTCGTTGGCGTGTATTAGTAGCAATAAGAACGTCTATTAGGATCCAGTGCTTTGGGGTTGCGTCCGAGTATTGAATGAATATTTGCGTTTCAGGTCTCGTTGTTGTGTGAGACGCACGCCAGCGATTGGAGGATCGGGGTCCCATACCTCGCCATCTGAGTGAGATCACTCATGAATTCTGCGGTTGTAGTAAGTTGGTAGAGAACATGTCATGTATTACTGTATAAAGTTTGGAGTGTAAGTGCAGAAGTTGTGAGTAAAATAGGACCGGTGATATTTAAATGACTGTACACCACTAGCGGGGGGTATTTGCCCAGTTGACACTGGCATTGTGTATGTCAAGGTGCTCAATGACACTACCAAGGATAAAAGTCAGAGGTGGTGAACATACAAGAAAAATACAAGACGGGAAGAACGAAAACGGCTACGTGAAGTGTGGGATGTGTGTACATGACAAATAGCATACGTTATGCATGTACTGAGGTGGGGTATTAAAATACGTATCTTGGAGAGGCTAAATCTTGGAACATTGGATTATAGAATGCCCTGTAGTCATTGGGTGAGAAATACTTGGTATATGAGGGGGTATGATGTATAACCTTGTATGATTGTAGGGTTAATATTGGAACATCAGCTCCTTTCTCATTTTGAGGCCATCTGGGGATCTTGTTTTTAATCTATAAATCCAATAGGCCTCCCTTAGATGGGTTTTGTGTTAGATGGGTTACCCAAACCCATCGGAAACCTACATCCTCAAACAGCATACTTCATGCTAAAAGCAACCATTCAAGACAAACCATCAAGGCCATACCAGTGGGAGAGATGCATCGAGCGAAACGTAATTGCACTTTCCCAAGTCGTTTCGAAATAGAACAGGAACAAATCAAAACACGACTCAAAGCAAGAGGCTACCCCCAATGGTCACTCAACCGAGCAAGTGACATCATGACCAAAAAACCCAGAACTCAGTTACTCGGTTACCACAATACAAATACCAACAATGGTCCAATAAATCAATCTGCTAATGACCAGCCTACATTGATTCTGCAACAGAGTAACCAGTTCACACAAATTAAGAGGCTAGTCAACAACTACTTACCCATCCACATGGAGGATGACAGCATGCGAACCATTCTGGCTGGAGGATGTAGAATAGTGGCAAGAAAGGCACCTTCCTTAGGCAGCATCCTATCCCCGTCCGTCTTTACATCAAAAGAAAACCCAAAAACAACATGGTTGGAAACCAAGGGTTTCTACAAGTGTGGCCAACATCCTTGCAAGGTTTGCTCCCACGCCTATCCCACCAAAACTTTTAGCAATTCTACACAATCAGACTCATTTACTATTCAAAATTACATCAACTGTAACACTGAATCCGTCATCTACATAATTGAATGCACAGAATGTCAGCTGAAATATGTAGGTTGTACAAACCGAAAATTAAAAACCAGAATTTTGGAACATCTCAGTTATGTGAGAAATGCAAATATTCTTAATATCTCGAATGTGTCAAAACACTTCATACTCCACCATAATAGAACAATAAAAACCCTACGTTGCTATGCTATAGAGAAGATTCACCCCTCCAAAAGAGGAGGTGACTTAAAACACAAAACCCATCTAAGGGAGGCCTATTGGATTTATAGATTAAAAACAAGATCCCCAGATGGCCTCAACCTGAGAAAGGAGCTGATGTTCCAATATTAACCCTACAATCATACAAGGTTATACATCATACCCCCTCATATACCAAGTATTTCTCACCCAATGACTACAGGGCATTCTATAATCCAATGTTCCAAGATTTAGCCTCTCCAAGATACGTATTTTAATACCCCACCTCAGTACATGCATAACATATGCTATTTGTCATGTACACACATCCCACACTTCACGTAGCCGTTTTCGTTCTTCCCTTCTTGTATTTTTCTTGTATGTTCACCACCTCTGACTTTTATCCTTGGTAGTGTCATTGAGCACCTTGACATACACAATGCCAGTGTCAACTGGGCAAATACCCCCCCCGCTAGTGGTGTACAGTCATTTAAATATCACCGGTCCTATTTTACTCACAACTTCTGCACTTACACTCCAAACTTTATACAGTAATACATGACATGTTCTCTACCAACTTACTACAACCGCAGAATTCATGAGTGATCTCACTCAGATGGCGAGGTATGGGACCCCGATCCTCCAATCACTGGCGTGCGTCTCACACAACAACGAGACCTGAAACGCAAATATTCATTCAATACTCGGACGCAACCCTAAGCACTGGATCCTAATAGACGTTCTTATTGCTACTAATACACGCCAACGACTAATATCTATCCATTACATATTACTAGCGCTAATACCCCCCGCTAGTGGTGTATAGCCATTTAAAACTACCGGTCCTATTTTAATAACAACTTCTGCATCTACATCCTAAACTTTATTTAGTAATACAAAACATGTTCTCTAACAACTTACTACAATTGCAGAATCCATGGGCGATCTCATCGAGATGGCGAGGCACGGGACTCCGATCCTCCAATCGCTGGCGTGCATCTCACACAACAACGAGACCTGAAATGCATATATTTATTCAATGCCCGGACGTAACTCTAAGCGTTGGATCTCAATAGACGTTTTCATTGTCACTAACACACGCCAACGATTTATATCCATCTATTACATTTACTACGATACCCGTGACCTATCTCCTACTGGAGCAATACTTACCCGATATCAAGGCCATCATTCTCATCTCGACTGAATCTTCACCACTTCCGGCTTGCGTTCCAAAAGTCCGACAGACCTTGGAACGCACTCAAGACCCAGCTGTCTCACCGGATCCAGTATATATCTGACAGCGCACTCAATTCAAACTCACTACAGCCAAGTCTAAGGACGCTGAAGCCGTCCGAAACGCGTAGGCTCTGAGGATATTATTCCCTCACTTTCTCCACACCAGGACTCCACACATTTGGACTTTTTAACCAGGACTATTAAACTCGGAAATCGCTTCCATTTTATCCACCCCACAGCGCTGGACCCAATCTCCCTGTTATCCTTGTTTATATAGGTTGGTCGGGACATCAAAGATCGTCAAATTGTGAGTATTATCATAAAGATAACATAGTAATAAAAGTGCTAATGAATTTAAAACTATAAATACAAGCATTTGGTTGTTATATGTTCGTCATCATTGCCTTCTACTTCTTCAAGCACGCACCATTTAAGATCGTAAACTTTATGTTTTAATTCTAAAAAATATTTAGCTACAGTGGTTTCTCTATGTTTGCTTTTTGTTTTTTCTGTTAGAGAGGTTGTTTGTTCTTTCATCTTTTTCATCTGAATGTTTTAATTGCTGATCTATGTTCGTTTGTGCGCGTTTTTACATTCCGCATAGTCTGACTGATGTATACTTTACCGCAAGGACATTTCATTAAATATAATATGTTCTTACAATTGCAATTGTTACAATTGAAGTAACTTTTCATTTTGATGTGGTGGCTTTTAGTGGGATGGTTGATATAGTCGCCTTTAATAATTGAACTACAGTTGGGACATGATAAGCAGGGATATGTATGACTATCATAGGTAGAGATAAAAATATGTTTATTAACAGTTTTTGTTTTCAGTTTTTGTTTTTGTAGCTCTTCTGTTTTATATTTAATAACTTCAGTTCCGATTTTTTCTAATTCATTTTTACAATAGCCTTTATTAGTGAATTTATCTATAATCATGGTTTTATGTTTTAGATATTCTTTATCATCGGTAGAAATGCGATGGGCTCTAATGAAAATTTAGACAAATTTATGTTGTACATTAATAAATGTCATAACTTAATTAAATTCTCTGTCGAATCTAATGACAAATACACTATCTAGATGTCAAAGTTAACAAAACAGTTGATAAACTAATGACAACGCTACTCTAAACCTACTGATGGAAATAACTTAGTAAGGCCACGTTAACATCTGCGTCAGGGCTCCGTTCCGACATTCCGTCTGAGCTTTCCGTCAGAACGGAGCCCTGACTGACGGAAACGGAAATCGTGGTCGACTACGGTATTCATTCCATCGAAATGACGGAGCCCTTGCACAACTGACAAAAAACGGAAACCATTGGCACCGGATCCGTCACCATTGAAATCAATGGTGATGGAAATAGAAACCTGTGGTTTCCGTTTGTGGAAGTCAGGGCTCCGTCCCGATGAAAAGCTCAGACGGAACGTCGGGCCGAAGCCCTGGCGCAGATGCGAACTAAGCCTAAGGCTAGACAGTGCCCACACCCCCCAAATATTTAAAGGAATCCCAACAGGTCAATTCATCAGAGCCCGTTGCGTTTGTAGTGACAATAAAGAATATCTAAAACATAAAACCATGATTATGGATACATTCACTAATAGAGGCTATTGCAAAAATTACATAAAATCGGAAAATGAAAAACCGAAAACAAAAAAACTGTTAAAAAAAACATCGTTTTATATCTACCTATGATAGTTATTCTAAAATAATTAAAACAACAATAAACAAATATTGGGAAATGTTAAAATATGAACCAAAGTATGGATCCCATATTTTGGAGAAACCTCAATTTATTTACCGTAAAGGTAAATTGCTTTGGCTAATACGTGCTGATATTAGCCCCTTCCCCCTGCTTGCATTCTGGGCCCTAGTGACCAAGCCATTTTTTACATTTTTCCATTGTCACATTCGAAGAGCTATAACTTTTTTTGCGTCGACATAGCTATATAAGGTCTTGTTTTTTGCAGGACAAGTTGTACTTTTTAATAGCACCATTTTGGGGTACATATAATTTATTCATTAACTTTTCTCTTCAATAGTTTTTATTAAAGTTTTCAGATAAATACAAAACAAATGACTTGACTTCAAAAACTGTATCATCTCATAACATTGGTATATGATATGCACTTATAATACATCAATTATCATGACGTGTTATCTTTAATCAAAGTACAAACATACTCCTCAGGTACATCAATGTTGGTGTTGCTAGCAGATGTGAGATGACATAAACATAAATAACAAATAAACCACGCATAACAATATTTGCCAGCAGAACCGATATCACAAATACTTGCTCTATTTCTGTGTATATTTTTATTTCAGAGGGGGAGATAATAGTAACCCAATCCAATTTTCAACTCTCCTCCTGTCTGGGTTTTCTTCTTCTACTGTTTGGAACAAAAAAGAGAGTTTGTCCACGCTATCCAATGTTTCTCAAAGGATGAGATTGTGAAGTTGCCATGTGCTATCGCCTTTTCATATTTATATGATGTGTTTATAGCTATGACTAGTTCAGCAATTGGGGGAATTCCTACTTGTTTCCAATACCGTGTTATGACTAATTTTGCCATAACTAAAATTTTACAAAACAACCTCCTATGTTCAACAGGGATCGTATCTAATTCCAAGAAAAGTAGGATGAGATGTGGGTTTGGCGCAACTTCCATAGAAAATATAACAGACAGTAAATTAATCACCTCTGTCCAATAATTCCTAATATTCGTACACTCCCATAATACATGTATGAGCGAACCTTCCCTCCCACAATTCCGCCAACATAGTGAGGATACATTTGAAAACATGGCGTGTAAACGGTCTGGTGTATAATACCATCGCATATATGTCTTAATTGCTGCTTCTACATGGGATACACATTTTAGAGAAGTATGTATCCACTTAAAGGCTAATATCCAATGGTGGTCTGCAAACGATTTTCCCAGGTCTTGTTCCCATCTTACAATTGGACCATTTCTTTGGAACTCTGAGTGGAATGAAATGGAGTTATATAGATATTTCAACCCCTTCTTCCCGTTATTAAAACCACTCAAGACTGTGAGGTTACCTTGGTAAACAAGGTTTGCGTGGCTATGTATAAAATGTTTTACCCTGAGGTATGTAAATAGTTCTCTCTGAGGAATATCGTTCGCAGACCTTAAATGCTCAAAGCTTATCATTTGGTTATTTTGGAACAATTGTTCACAGGAGGTCAGTCCCCTTGTTATCCATCCCTGGAGCGTCATATATGGTATAGCGAGTTCTAAAAAATCTAATTGCAGATACGACCTAGATATAGGTAGTCTCTGTGTTGCGTGGGTGTGTAAGAATGTCCAGCATGTCAGAGTAGTCTTGGTAAGGGGGGAAATTTCAGTCGGTAGTGGTATGTCACATAGTGCGAGGAAGAGAAGTGATTTTAAACTACCTGACCTTAAATAAGATGCCTCCATGTCTACCCAATGTTTCGGGCTGTCTTCCTTCCACCACGCCCTTGCTTGGGCCGCTACTGTCGCGACATAATATCCAAATATGTTGGGGACTCCCAGACCCCCTGCTCCTTTATCTTTGGTAAGAATGTGAGAAGCGACCCGTGGTTTCTTTTTGTCCCAAATGAAGTCCATCATGATACGTTGGATGCGAGAGAAATAAGATACAGGAACATGTATGGGAAGAGTTCGAAATAAATATAATAATTTTGGTAGGAGAAGCATTTTAAAAGCGGCAATTCTGCCCAGCCAGGATACCTCTACTTTCATCATTCTATCTAATTCTTCCTGAAACATCTGTATCAGTGGTATGTAATTTACTCCAAATAACTTTTTGTGTGTGGCTGTCAATGTGAGGCCTAGATATGTGATTTCCATTGCGTTCCATTGGAATGGATATTTGGACTGGAGAAAGTGTAGGGTTGAGGTATTAAGATTTAGGGGGAGACTCTGCGACTTTTGTGTATTCAATTTATAAAGAGATATCTGTCCAAATTGCTTTATACAATCCATTGCAGCTTCTAGAGATGTCTCCGGCTCAGACAGGGATAAAATTATATCATCTGCATATAAGGACACTGTGTGGGTTTTCGTCCCTACTTGAATACCCTTTACGTCTTTATGTGTTCTGAGTAGTTGTGCTAGTGGTTCTATGGACAGCACGAATATGAGGGGTGATAATGGACATCCCTGTCTGGTGCCATTCGAGATATCGAATCCACCTGAGAATACTCCATTTGTGTAGACCTTAGCAGATGGTTCCGAATATAGAGCTTGGATGGCCGACAGTATACTCCCTGAGAAGCCCATGTGTTCCAATGTAGAAAAGGCGTATTTCCAGGAGACTCGATCAAATGCTTTTTCTGCATCTAACGCTAATAATACCGCCGGGATGTGTTTACTTTCAATGTGGTGTAGTAGACCTATCACCCGTCTTGTGTTGTCCGAACCTTGTCGACCTTTTATGAAGCCCGTCTGATCGTCTGTTATGAGGTGTGGTAAAATGGGAGCCAATCGGTTCGCTATTAATTTGGCATATATTTTCAGGTCAATATTCAGTAACGAAATGGGCCTAAAATTTTTTGGTTGATCATTCGTTTTTCCACTTTTGGGCAGCGTAATTATGAGTGCCTCTTGATTTTCCTTAGGAAAGGATCCTGAGGATTGAGCTGCTTGGAAAAATCTGCTTAGGTATGGGGCAAGAATTTTATGGAATGTTTTATAGTAAGCGTTAGTTAGACCGTCGCGACCTGGTGCCTTATCTGGTGGTAAGGATCTAAGAATGGCAGATATTTCCGTTTCTGTAATTGGAGCATTTAAACTATTTAGTTGACTCGGTGATAGTTTTGGTAAGGGAATGTCCTTTAAAAAATTTCTGATGTCGTTTTCCCTTGGTTGTGATGTGAAGGGATCTCTGTTGATGTTGTATAATGTTTCGTAAAAATCCTTAAATTTATTGGCAATATCCACTGGATGTGTAATTTGAGCCTGCGTATTCGAGTCTATGAGGTATGGTATTCTAGATTTTTGATGATGGTGTTTTAGACGTGCTGCTAGTAATTTGCCCGCTTTGTTGTTTTGAGAATAATATCTCGTTTTAGTTTTGCGTAAGTTTTTTTCATATTCAGAGATCATAATCAATCTGAGCTCCTGGCGCAAATTATTTAAATTGGTGGCATGTATAGGGGAAGGAGCTGTTTTATTTAGTGTTTCTAGTTCGTGGATTTGTTCCGTTAATTTTGTAATGTTGCTTAGACGTACTTTCTTAGCAATATGTCCCACCCGTATTAATGATCCCCTTATGAACGCCTTATGTGCATTCCAGAGTGAGTTGATATGGATTCCACTTGTATCATTCATCTCAAAATATTCCCCCAGATCTCTAATTATATCCAGTTGAAATTTAGAGTGGGATAACAAAAACGGACTACATCTCCACATAAATGCGGGATTGGAATTGTGATATTCTTTTAAGGAAAGCGTTATAGCTGCGTGGTCGGACCATTTGATAGTTTCTATGGTAGCTTTGTCCATAAGGAGTAAGAGTTCCTTATCTATGAGGAACATGTCAATTCTGGAGTAACAATTGTGTGGATTAGAAAAAAAGGAGAAATCCTTCTCTGTACCATGCTGAATCCTCCAACTATCATATAATTCTTTGTTCCATATCAGTTTCCTCAGTGATGTTTGGTCTATTCTATTGCCAGATGTGGAGTCTAAGGCCGTGTTCATTACCATATTGAAATCTCCGCACAATAATATTTTACCTTCTTTAAATTTCTCTATAATCCTGAACATTTTATGTAGGAAATGTATTTGACGTGTATTAGGTGCATACAATGCTACTAAAGTGTATTTAACATTATTAATTGAGCACACTAACAAGATAAATCGACCATTGGGGTCTATGTGTACCTTTATCTGTTGAAATGCTACTGAGTTCCTAATGGCCAACATAACTCCCCGGGATTTGTTCTTATAGTGAGATTGATATATATGTGGGAAATTATGGCATTTGATACGATGAGCATCTTTAGATAGGACGTGAGTCTCCTGCGCACAAAAAATATCGCATGCTAGTGTTTTAGCCTCTGCCCACATAAAACTCCGTTTCTGTGGAGTGTTAAGGCCCTTGACATTTAGGGATGCAAACTTAATAGTCATGGTTTAAATCAATAAATGTGTTAACCGTTGATATTACTTCTCCTACTGCGCAGTATCTGTACAGATGGAACCCAAAATTCTCGCATTTAACTATGGGAATACAAGTAATAAATATATACATTACATGTTCATTCAATAGGGATGAACTCCAGGTAGTGTTGGTGTGTTCTGGTCTGCCAAGAAGTAGGAGCCGTATACTTCTCGAGAGAAGGTCATGTCGGATTCTGTATCTATGAATTAGTTCTGCAAAGCAAAAAACTGTAGAACAACAAACTCTGTATAACAAACAGATGTGGGGGGGAAAAGTCAGCCTAAGGTCAAATCAAGATGAATGCCTTGAGCACCCGCGAATTCCGGTCACCTCCATTCTGGAATCTTATGTCTGTCAGTGGTGTGTGGATCTATGCCTAGCTACCTTCTTCCATTCCTCCATAAGGTGTTGTGGAGGCTTACTCGTTGGATTAGTTGGGTGCTTAATCGTGATATTCCAACGGTGTAGAGTCTCTTCACCTTCCTCCAAAGTGTTGATTACATGCAGGACATTCTGGCGTTTGACCAGCAGCTTAACAGGAAATCCCCATCTGTATAGGATTTGGTGTTCTCGGAGTGCAGTCGTGATTGGGGTCAGTTGTCTGCGCAGTTGTAATGTCGCTGCTGAGAGGTCGGCAAATACAGAAATCTTTTGGAATTGTGGTGGTCTCCCTTCTTTCTTTCTAGTCGCTTCCATCAGTTTTTCCTTGATATGGAAGAAGTGTACGCGCGCTAGTACATCTCTAGGAATATCTGCATCAAGATGTTTCGGTTTAGGTATACGGTGTATACGATCTATGATCAGGTCACTCTGTGAGCAATCCGGGACCATGCTTTTGATAAAGTGTTGCGCAAATTTATTGAGGTCTTGAGGTAGTATGTCTTCAGGGATCCCCCTGAATTTGACGTTATTACGTCTCGACCTGTCCTCCAAATCAGCCATTTTGGCTTTAATTTGAGTAACTTCTTCTGCTAGGCCATAGTGAGCATCTACCACTTCATTATGAGAGGAGGTAACTTCTCCCATCTTGTTTTCTAAGTGTAGGACTCGCTGTTCCACTTCTTGCATGGAAGTAGATAGTGGGTGAATAAGGCCTGCCAGGCTAGTGTGCAGAGACTGATGTAACGCTTGCAACATGTTTCTCATCATGTCTACTGTTACTGGGTCTGTGGATGCAGGTAAGTGTCCCAAAAAATCAGGTGTCTCTGTCAGAGATTTGTTAGTGGTAGTTGGAAGATTTCTTACCTCTTCTAAGCGATCGTCCGCCCTGTGTTGTTGCTGGTGTAGACGTTCTGAGCTATTACTCAGGGGAGAAGATGGCGCCGATCCGACAGCACCTCGTGGAGTGAAGCGTTGCGGTCTTCCTGTTCTGGTGATCCTATGTACTTCCGCCTCATGGCGTCGAGGGCTCCCAGCCAGAAATCCCATCCCCGGACTCCCAGACGGTTCCGAGCTGTGTCTGGTACGTATGGGGGTCTTCTGTTTCCGACTTTGAATGTATTCTGGCGGTGCCTCAGATGTCGATGAGTCCGCATCTTCTCCGTCCTTCTCCCCGGACGACCGGCGGGGGTAAAAGTCCGTCAGTTTTGCCGGTCTTGCCGCCGATTTCTTCTTCCTTGGCATCTTAGGAGTGAGAGGATCCACTGTGAGAATCTGTGAGAAGTGTTTGAGAGGTCTTGTTATCGTTGTTTGCCGTTAGGGTGCAGGAGCTCTCTGTTCAGACGTCCATCTTCCTCAACAGCCAGGCCACGCCCCCCTATTCATTAACTTTTATTAACTTTTATTGGGGGGGGGAATAGAAGAAAACCTGAAATTTCACCACTCTTTTTTTGCGCCCTAAATCTACGTCGTTTACCGTGTGGTATAAATAACACAATAACTTTATTCAGCGGGTTGTTACAATTGCAAAGATACAAAATTTGTATAGATTTTGTATGTTTTACTACTTACACAGTAAAAACACTTTTTTTTTAAAATTATTTGTTTTTGCGTCTCCATATTTGAAGAGCCGTAACTATTTTATTGTTCCGCCGATGCAGTTCTATGAGGTTTTTTTTTTTTTGCGGGACGACTTGTAGTTTTTACTGGTACCATTTGAGAGTAGATGCAACTTTTTTTGATCACTTTTTATCACATTTTTTTTTGTCAGGATTAACAGAAAACAGCAATTTTTCCATTGTTTTTTATTTTATTTTTTACGGCGTTCACCGTGCAGGTTAAATAATGTAACCGATACCAAATATGTGTAACTTTTTTGCTTTATTGTGTTTTTTTAATAGTAAAGCATTTTGTAAGGGGAAAAAGTGTTTTTTTAATAAAAAAATTTTTTATTAACTTTATTAAACTTTTTTTTACTTTTATACTAGTCCCACTAGGGGGCTTTAATATGTGATCCTCTGATCGCTATTATAATACACTGCAATACGTATTGCAGTGTAATACTGTCTGTCCGTTTAAAACGGACAGGCATCTGCTAGGACATGCCTCTGGCATGACCTAGCAGGCATTCACTACAGGCAGACCTGGGGGCCTTTATTAGGACCCCGGCTGCCATCGGAGACACAGACACTCATCGATTTTATCGCCGAGTGTCAGTGGGATGAGAGGGAGCTCCCTCTCTCTCTCCAAAACCACTCAGATGTGGTGCACGCTATTGAGCACCACATCTGAAGGGTTAAACGGGTGAGATCGATACTAATATCGATCTCACCCGGTCGAGCAGGGATACCCCCAGCCCTCAGCTACCTCTGGCAGCTGAGAGCATGGAGATTTGACAGCTCCCTGCTCTGTTTACTTTATTCTGATGCAGCACCGTGGAATGGCGGCGCTGTAGAATAAAGCCCACTAATGACCGCCGTGAAAAGGCTGATCGGCGGTCATTAAGGGGTTAAAAAGAAACAAATACCAAAACAATTTTTCTAAATACTCCAAAAAATGGTACATACCCCTGCTTATCATGTCACAACTGTAGTTCAATTATTAAAGGCGAATATATCAACAATCCCACTAAAGGCCACCAAATCAAAATGAAAGTTTACTTCAATTGTAACTGTAAGAACGTAAAATCTTTATTAAAATATCCTTGCGGGAAAGTATACATCGGTCAGACTATGTGGCATGTAAGAACACGCAAAAACAAACATAGATCAGCAATTAAAACATTCAGACAAAAAATCAAAGAACAAAACAAAGTAACAGAAAAACCAAAAAGGAAACATGGAGAAACTACAGTAGCTAAATAGCTAAAAAAAAAAATAGTTAAAACATAAAGTATACGCTCTTAAATGGTGCGTGCTTGAAAAAGTAGAACGCAATGATGACGAACATATAAGAACCAAATTACTCCAAGGAGAAGTTTATTCAACCTACACGCTTTAAAGTTTAAGCCCAACAGGCATAAATTAAATATATAATTTTGATATTTTTTTATGATTATTGGGTCCAACTTTAGTTACATGCAATACTCGAACACTAGATCTACATTCATTGAATGAATTATAAAAATATAAAAGATGTACTTTATATATACACGAATAACCCACAATACCACTTAGATATCCTTCCGTGTTAACAACTTTGATAGAAAATTACACTAGATTATAAAATATAGATATAAAATTAAAAACAAACTTATATGATATAGAAGTACAAAAAAAGAAAAAAAAAGGCGTTTTATATATATATATATATATATATATATATATATATATATATATACAAAGTCTTAGAAAAATAATATAGAGACTAATTGTAACTAGTGGATTGCTTCTACCCTACCTCAATGCTTGTTTTTATAGTTTTAAATTAATTTTCACTTTTATTACTATGTTATCTTTTTGATAATACTCACAATTCGAAGATCTTTTATGTCGCGACCAACCTATATAAACCAGCACAGTGCGTCTTCACGCATGCTTGAGAAAGGGGGCGTTCCCCAAAACATTGCACAGGTGTCGTCAGATGCCAATCCTCCACGTGTGGTCTCTGCTACACAGTCCAGGAACTACCAGAGCAGAAAAAAGAAAAACTGACAGGAATATTCCACTATTACTGTTTTGGGGTACTATTACTGTGTGGGGCTCCAAGAGGGGGCATTATTATCAACTGGGGCACTATGAATGGCAAGTTTTTGGTAGTGAAAAGGTGGGGACAGTGCTGAAAAAGAGAGGAGCCCAAAAATTTAGTGCTGCAAATTCTACAGAGAAAAGTAGTGGCTGGAAAAAGTTTTCATGGTGGTATGGGTTGGATAAAAAAGAAAAGGGAAAGTAAATGACTCCAATTAGAGAAGACGTCACCTTTAAGTCTCTAGATTTAACTGTACTGCATTCATTTTTATGTTCTGTGGAGCACCTGTGTAGAACTGGTGTCTACCACTGTATGGTGGTAATAATGGTATTTGTATAGTGATTTCTTTTTCAGTAACAGTAAGGTGGTATTATTCAGTCACTATGTGGTCGTAATATCTGGCTATGGTATTTGTCCCCTTTAGGGTATGTGCACACGATGAGAGGCTTTTACGTCTGAAAAGACAGACTGTTTTCAGGAGAAAACAGCTGCGTCGTTTCAGACGTAAATGCTGCTCCTCGTATTATGCGAGGCGTCTTTGACGCCTGTAATCTTGAGCTGCTCTTCATTAACTTCAATGAAGAACGGCTCAAATTATGTTGCAAAGAAGTGTCCTGCACTTCTTTGACGAGGCAGTCAATTTACGCGTCGTGGTTTGACAGCTGTCAAACGACGACGCGTAAATTACAGGTCGTCTGCACAGTACGTCGGCAAACCCATTCAAATGAATGGGCAGATGTTTGCCGACGTATTGTAGCCCTATTTTCAGACGTAAAACGAGGCATAATACGCCTCGTTTACATCTGAAAATAGGTCGTGTGAACCCAGCCTTATAGTGGTATCATTGGTAATACTGGTCATGGTATAATAGGTTTTGTTCAGTAACAGTATGGTGATATTTGTTTCTTGTATAATGGTATTACTTTGTAACTATCTGACTGTACTATTTAGAAATATATTATCATACATAATTATGTTATAGCTATATTATCTTTGAGTCTCCCAACGCCACTGGAGATTGCGCATCCGATCAACAAGCAGGGGGAAGAGGAGCGCGCAGGTGCAAATTTTGCCCTTGGGCCCATAAGACTCTAGTTATGCCCCTAGACAAGAGGCATGTGATGTGTGAGGTCCGTACAATATAAGGGGGGGAGAGGAGGACGAGAAAAGTGGAGATAACCAGGCGTTTAGTGTACAAAGTTACACAAGCGGGAGATAAGCACCAAGAACATGGTCACATGACTGCATGTGACTGCACAATTGCTAATAGTGGCATATATATTTGCAATTTATTTTTTTGGGGGGCGGGGACATACTGTATATCTTTATTGATCCTGTGCCAGGGCATACGAGAAACACTCTCATTATGCCCCTGTCCCCTTCTGTTTTTTTGCTAGGCAACAGCTGTATCCTGTGACGGTCAATATAATAGACTGAGTCCGGGGTAGTAGGCAAAAGGGGTATTAGCTTGAAGAAGAATAAAGCAGAAAGAAATAGTAACTGAACAGGAGATAAATTGCAAATGTAACGTTACTCAGAAGAAAGTTAAATTATTGGTGGTTTCAAGTACTTAGTTACAATAAAATTAACAGTTGGTCTCATTTGGTGCTGATGATGGTGGCTGCCTCTCTACAGGTCACTAAATTTTTTTCTATCACCCTCCGTCTGCTCCCTCCACCTGCTTCAATAAATAGACTTTCTCTCGGCGCACTCCGCAGCCGCGCCAATAATCAATCCCTCTGAAAACTTTGGCACACTCACCTTGGGGTTAATACTTAGACAGTATTGCCCTTTCTTCCTTTACAGAAATGTGCTGGAGCTGGGCTGTCTCTTTGACTGCTTTCCACTCTTACCCCCTCTTTCGCTCAACAGCGATTACGTGGACAAGCGTAACCACATAGGCCTGCGCCCGACTAAAGACTTTTCAGACGAGAAACACTCTTTAATATAAATCACTAAACGTCACCCACGCTGTGATGTAACTATAATACCTATGCAGTGGCTCTGTTGTCTTTTGAATCCCGTGTTGCCTGCCTCAATCTTGGAATAAAGAGAAACCTTTTGCAAATGGTGAGTGCCGTGCTGTCGTCTTTTCTACATGTTGTCATTTGCTGAAACTAACTTCAACATTCACTGAGCACCGCCAGACAAAGGCTGTTGAACTACAGGTCCCAGCGTGCTGAAGCACAGAGTCTGTGACATTGCAAGCTAAGGCAGTGCCAACCATTTTTCCTTTCTACATGTTGCATAATACCTATGCATCCTACATCACGACGGGGCTCCCAATTATGTGAACCCAGCATCTCCCAGCAACATGTCACTAGGGGAAACTCTCACCGTTGCCATGTTCCAAGCAACATACCCATACCCATTTAATTAAAGCCACTGCTACAAACCAGACCAACCACAATGCAGGAAGTTGACACAATAATATGAATACTTTACGCTAAAGGGCAGTGTGATGCACACCAATATCCTTATTAGTGCCCCCGGTTTATGTTTCATTTCCAGTGCCCGTTTTACTACATGTTGTTGAGTGTTATGCAACAATGCTAGTGTTGACTGCATCAATTACGTATTTTCATTACTGATGCCTGCACAGTAGATACATAATCAAGGCAACTAGGTCAATTATTTAACTTCAGATTGTCTACACATGCTACTCATTACAGAAGTCACACAGGTATGATTTTTTCTGAAGGGTTCTCTACCTAAGCATGTTGCTATATAGTAGTGTTTTTTTTACACCATAGTATTTTTACACTACTAATTTGGACTATTTATGTCTGCTGTACTAAAATCTGTTTCTGTTAATTATACTAATACTATATACTCTTGTTTATATTTGTTTTTAGAAATACCGATGAGAATGGTCCTAGTGGACCGAAATGTCCGACTCTAACCAGGTGACTGAACTAATATATTTCACTTCTGAATGTCTTAGCCTAGATTTATACTAACATTTACTAAAATATGAATTAAACAGCAAAAACTGTTTGAGAGCTGTGACATTTGTTTGAGTACATTGGTAAGTGAGTACTCTTACTGCAGTTACACCATCAGCACACAATTTTTAAAGACCCCGTTAACTCTCCCTTTTCTATTCGGCCTGCACCACCATAATGACTTTGTAGCGGCCTTGACCACGGACTGTCGGGATTACTCACCACCCCCCACCCCCCCCGGCGGCTGCAGCCATGGATCTGTGAGCACTGGCCCGCATCTCCTCCCCAGGAGGCCTGCTGTGTCCCATAGGATGCGCGCACACGCTGGTGCCCGGCCTTAATGGGCCAGCGCACATGGGAATTATCATTAATTAGCCCGTGATCACCCTGGATTATAAGAAGGGCCCTGCCCCTTAGCTCATTGCCAGAGTGTTTGTTAGGGATCTGCCAGGTACTTCATCTAGGTATACTCCTGGGATTAATCAATCCACACCTGAGGCCAGACCTGTTCGACTGACACCATCTCCCACCAACCAGGGTGGCAGGCTCAGGAGTGGGAGAGCCTATCGCGGCCTGGTCTGTCGGACTTAGCTCCGCCCCCTGTCCTTTATTACCTGCCCTGTTCTCTCCCTCAGTGCTTGTAATTCTTTTGGATTCCTGGCCCCACTGCTGCTTGCTCCAGCCTGCTTCTGCCGTGCTTCTGCCTTGCTGCAGTTCTGCTTGACCTGCTTTGCTTTGCCCCTGGCTTGCTTCTGTCTCCGTGCCCGCTTGGGTGTACTCACTTCGTCCTGGTCCTGACTTTCGTTCGCCGCTCCGTTTCCTCGTGGCGTTCCGTGGCTACTGCCCCTTCCCTTGCGTGTTCCCTGTTTGTTTTCCTGTGCACTTAGACAGCGTAGGGACCGCCGCCCAGTTGTACTTCGTCGCCTAGGGCGGGTCGTTGCAAGTAGGCAGGGACAGGGCGGTGGGTAGATTAGGGCTCACTTTCCCTTCACCTCCTTTCTGCCATTACATAATTACAAGCCCTTACCTAGTCTACCATTTCTCCTATGCTGACGCTATCATGGACCCCCTTGAGACCCTGACCCAGCAGATGCAGGGCCTCTCCCTACAGGTCCAGGCCCTGGCCCAAAGGGTCAATCAGGGTGACGCTGCTTTAGTAGTATCCCTCACCTCACCTCTAGAACCCGACCTCACGTTACCTGACCGGTTCTCAGGGGACCGTAAGACGTTTCTCTCCTTCCGGGAGAGTTGCAGACTGTATTTCCGCCTAAAGCCCCACTCCTCAGGTTCCGAGAACCAGCGGGTGGGTATCATCATATCCCGACTGCAGGAAGGGCCCCAAGAGTGGGCCTTCTCCTTGGCTCCTGACGCCCCTGAACTTTCCTCTGTTGATCATTTTTTCTCTGCCCTCGGACTCATTTACGACGAGACTGACAGGACTGCTTTAGCCGAGAGTCAGCTGGTGACCTTACGTCAGGGTAGGAGACCGGTTGAGGAATACTGTTCTGATTTTAGGAAGTGGTGCGTAGCTTCTCAGTGGAACGATCCGGCCCTAAGGTGCCAGTTTAGGTTAGGATTATCTGACGCCCTGAAGGATCTGCTGGTTAGCTAACCCTCGTCTGACTCCCTTGACCAGGTTATGGCCCTAGCAGTACGACTTGACCGACGTCTCAGGGAACGTCAGCTTGAACGCTTCAGTGTGCTCCCCTCTGACTTTTCTGCGATCCCCCCCAAGGTCCCGTCTCCTCGCCCCTCCACGGAGGACTCGGAGGTACCTATGCAACTCGGGGCCTCCATGTCCCCTCGACAACGTAGGGAGTTTCGCAGAATGAATGGTCTCTGCTTCTACTGTGGGGACGACAAGCATCTACTGAACACCTGTCCCAGGCGCAAGAATAAGAAGCCGGAAAACTTCCGCGCCTAAGTGATCATCGGGGAGGTCACTTGGGCGCACAGGTATTTCCCGTTAATGTGAAACGCAATAAAATTTTGCTTCCCTTTCAGGTCTCGTTTGCTGGCCGGTCTGCCACGGGCAGTGCTTTCGTGGATTCTGGCTCATCTGCTAATATCATGTCTGTGGAATTTGCTATGTCTCTAAAGATGCCTTGTATTGATTTACCTTATCCTATCCCTGTAGTAGGAAACGACTCTACTCCCCTTGCTAATGGTTATTTTACTCAGCATACTCCTGTTTTTGAACTCCTGGTTGGCTCCATGCATTTGGAGCAGTGCTCTGTACTGGTGATGCAGGGATTATCGTCTGATCTGGTTTTAGGCCTTCCCTGGTTGCAGTTGCATAATCCCACGTTTGATTGGAATACTGGGGACCTTACCAAATGGGGTAATGAATGTCTTATGTCATGTCTTTCTGTTAACTCTATTTCTCCCCGGGAGGAGGTAAACACGCTTCCTGAGTTTGTTCAGGACTTCGCCGATGTGTTTTCTAAGGAGGCCTCCGAGGTGTTGCCCCCCCATAGAGATTACGATTGCGCTATCGATTTGGTGCCTGGTGCCAAGCTTCCTAAGGGTAGGATATTTAATCTTTCATGTCCTGAACGTGAAGCTATGAGGGTGTATATCCAAGAATGCCTGGCCAAGGGTTTCATTCGCCCCTCGACTTCTCCTGTAGGTGCTGGCTTCTTCTTCGTGGGGAAGAAGGATGGTGGTCTTAGGCCGTGCATTGATTATCGTAACCTGAATAAGGTCACCGTAAGGAACCAGTACCCACTTCCTTTGATTCCGGATCTTTTTAATCAGGTTCAGGGAGCCCAATGGTTTTCTAAGTTCGATCTACGGGGGGCATATAACCTTATCCGCATCAAAGAGGGGGATGAGTGGAAAACTGCGTTCAACACACCCGAGGGTCATTTCGAATACCTGGTCATGCCCTTTGGGTTGTGTAATGCCCCTGCTGTCTTCCAGAATTTTATTAATGAAATCCTGAGAGAGTACCTGGGTAATTTTCTTGTTGTGTACCTTGATGACATACTGGTGTTTTCCAAGGACTGGTCCTCCCACGTGGAGCATGTCAGGAAGGTGCTCCAGGTCCTTCGGGAGAATAATCTGTTTGCTAAGACTGAAAAATGTGTCTTTGGGGTGCAGGAGATACCATTTTTAGGGCAAATCCTCACTCCTCATGAATTCCGCATGGACCCTGCCAAGGTTCAGGCTGTGGCGGAATGGGTCCAACCTGCCTCCCTTAAGGCGTTACAGTGTTTTTTAGGGTTCGCCAACTATTACAGGAGATTTATTGCCAACTTCTCGGTCGTCGCTAAGCCTCTTACGGACCTTACCCGCAAGGGTGCTGATGTCCTCCATTGGCCCCCTGAGGCCGTCCAGGCCTTTGAGACTCTCAAGAAGTGCTTTATCTCGGCCCCCGTGCTGATTCAGCCCAACCAAGAGGAGCCATTTATTGTGGAGGTTGACGCTTCCGAGGTGGGAGTGGGGGCCGTCTTGTCCCAGGGCACCAGCTCCCTCACCCATCTCCGCCCCTGTGCTTACTTCTCTAGGAAGTTTTCGCCCACGGAGAGTAACTATGATATTGGCAACCGCGAACTTCTAGCCATTAAATGGGCTTTTGAGGAGTGGCGGCACTTCCTGGAGGGGGCCAGACACCAGGTAACGGTCCTTACGGATCACAAGAATCTGGTTTTCCTAGAATCGGCCCGGAGGCTTAATCCTAGACAAGCTCGGTGGGCACTATTCTTTACCAGATTTAATTTCTTGGTTACCTATAGGGCTGGGTCCAAGAATATTAAGGCTGATGCTCTGTCACGTAGTTTCATGGCCAATCCTCCTTCCGAGAAGGATCCTGCTTGTATTTTACCCCCTGGTATAATCGTCTCTGCCACGGATTCTGATTTAGCTTCTGATATCGCGGCTGATCAGGGTGCAGCTCCCGGGAACGTCCCTGGGGACAAACTGTTTGTTCCCCTGCAATACCGGCTGAGGGTACTCAGCGAAAACCATGACTCCGCTCTATCTGGTCATCCTGGCATCTTGGGCACCAAACACCTCATTACCAGAAACTATTGGTGGCCTGGGTTGCCTAAAGACATTAGGGCTTACGTCGCCGCTTGTGAGGTTTGCGCTAGGTCCAAAACCCCTAGGTCCCGACCTGCGGGCCTACTACTTTCCTTGCCCATTCCCCAGAGACCTTGGACCCATATCTCCATGGATTTTATCACCGATTTGCCTCCATCTCAGGGCAAGTCGGTGGTGTGGGTGGTAGTCGACCGCTTCAGCAAGATGTGCCACTTTGTGCCCCTTAAGAAGCTACCTAACGCCAAGACGTTAGCTTCTTTGTTTGTGAAACACATCCTGCGTCTCCATGGGGCCCCAGTCAATATAGTTTCTGACAGAGGGGTACAATTTGTTTCCTTATTTTGGAGAGCTTTTTGTAAAAAGTTGGAGATTGATCTGTCCTTCTCCTCCGCCTTCCATCCCGAAACTAATGGCCAAACGGAAAGGACCAACCAATCCCTGGAACAATATTTAAGGTGTTTCATCTCTGACTGTCATTTCGATTGGGTCTCATTCCTTCCCCTTGCTGAATTTTCCCTGAATAACCGGGTCAGTAACTCGTCAGGGGTCTCCCCGTTTTTCTGTAATTTCGGGTTTAACCCAAGGTTCTCCTCCGTCTCTCCTGGTTGTTCCAATAATCCTGAGGTAGAGGATGTTCATCGGGAACTGTGCACTGTCTGGGCCCAGGTTCAGAAGAACCTAGAGGCGTCCCAGAGCGCACAAAAGATTCAGGCGGATAGTAGACGTTCTGCTAACCCCCGGTTTGTCGTCGGGGATTTGGTCTGGTTGTCGTCCAGGAACTTGCGCCTTAAGGTTCCGTCCAGGAAGTTTGCTCCCCGATTTATTGGACCTTATAAGATCATTGAAGTCCTCAACCCTGTATCCTTCCGTCTGGAGCTCCCCCCATCCTTTCGCATACATGATTTCTTCCATGCCTCCCTCCTTAAACGCTGCTCCCCGTCCTGGTCCCCCTCGAGGATACCTCCTGTTCCCGTTCTCACCCCTGAGGGGGTGGAATTCGAGGTGGCCAAGATTATGGACAGTAGGATGGTCCAGGGCTCCCTCCAGTACCTGGTCCATTGGAGAGGATACGGGCCGGAGGAGAGGACTTGGGTACCTGCCCGTGATGTTCACGCTGGGGTATTGATCAGGAGGTTCCACCTTCTCTTCCCCACTAAACCGGGTCCCCTTAGTAAGGGTCCGGTGGCCCCTCATAAAAGGGGGAGTACTGTTAGGGATCTGCCAGGTACTTCATCTAGGTATACTCCTGGGATTAATCAATCCACACCTGAGGCCAGACCTGTTCGACTGACACCATCTCCCACCAACCAGGGTGGCAGGCTCAGGAGTGGGAGAGCCTATCGCGGCCTTGTCTGTCGGAGTTAGCTCCGCCCCCTGTCCTTTATTACCTGCCCTGTTCTCTCCCTCAGTGCTTGTAATTCTTTTGGATTCCTAGCCCCACTGCTGCTTGCTCCAGCCTGCTTCTGCCGTGCTTCTGCCTTGCTGCAGTTCTGCTTGACCTGCTTTGCTTTGCCCCTGGCTTGCTTCTGTCTCCGTGCCCGCTTGGGTGTACTCACTTCGTCCTGTTCCTGACTTTCGTTCGCCGCTCCGTTTCCTCGTGGCGTTCCGTGGCTACTGCCCCTTCCCTTGCGTGTTCCCTGTTTGTTTTCCTGTGCACTTAGACAGCGTAGGGACCGCCGCCCAGTTGTACCTCGTCGCCTAGGGCGGGTCGTTGCAAGTAGGCAGGGACAGGGCAGTGGGTAGATTAGGGCTCACTTTCCCTTCACCTCCTTTCTGCCATTACAGTGTTGTTGTGTTTTCCTATCTTAGTATTGCAAATGGTCCCTTAGTGTTATCCTGTTCCCATTATTCCCGTGCCCTGCTACCTGTACGCTGTATCCCGTGCTATTTGTTCCTGTGCCTTAAACCTGTTGGAGTCGTGTTGTGCCACCAGTTCTGCCTGCTGTGTTACACCATGTCTGGTGTCTGCTGTCAAGATTCCATCTGTGTCTAGCTGTTGCTACGGTCTGAACCACTACAGGTACCCTTGTGCTTGGACTATTTATATATTGACTTGGTACTCTGTTGGCCAGCTGCTACGTCTGTACAGCCCAGTGGGTCCACATACCCACAGATCGTGACAGACTTCTTCAGGCCATTGCCCCTGAAAACAAAAGTGCCAGAGAAATATTGACCAGAACAGTAAGGGTATGTGCACACGAGAACTTGCTTTTACGTCTGAAAAGACAGACTGTTTTTAGGAGAAAACAGCTGCGTAGTTTCAGACGTAAAAGCTCTTCCTCGCATTTTGCGAGGCGTCTTTGACGCCCGTAATCTTGAGCTGTGACTTCAATGAAAAACGGCTCAAATGACGTTTCAGTGTCCTGCACTTCTTTGACGAGGCAGTCCTTTTACGCGTAGTCGTTTGATAGCTGTCAAACGACAACGTGTAAATTACTGGTCGTCGGCACAGTACATCGGCAAACCCATTCAAATGAATGGGCAGATGTTTACCAACGTATTGTAGCCGTATTTTCAGGCGTAAATCGAGGCATAATACGCCTCGTTTACGCCTGAAAATAGGTCGTGTGAACCCAGCCTAATAGTGTTCCAGACGGTAATAGTGCCTCACGCAGTAAAAGTACCCCTGTAATTGCTCCACACAGTAATAGTGCTCCCTTTTGTGCCCCACACTGTAAAAGTGTTCCTCTTAGTGTCCCAAACAGTATTAGTGCCCCTTTGTGCCCCACACAGTAGCAGTGCCCCGTTTGCACCCCCATACACCTATAAGGCCCTTTTTGTGCTCCGCACAGAGCTATAATGTTCCCTTTTGTGCCCCCACATACAGAATTAATGACCATTTTTGTGCTCCCCAAGTTTAGGCCTAAAAAAAATTTAATAAAAAATAAGAGTAGAGTGGGCTGAGACCTCTTCCTGCCTGTGCTGTCAGCAACCAGGTACAGGTGGCATGATTCAATAATGTCATCATACTGCCTGCGCAGGAAAAGCTGTTTTACAAATTAAGACTTGACTGAACTTTCTTTAGACTTACATGTGTCAATCTGCAAATTAAGAGAAGTTTGCAGTGTTATTTCTTCCCAGTGACTTTGTTTTTGAAGCATAGGTCCTGGCGGCCCGATGTCAGCAGCCCAAGGTGATTATGTGAATACAGTTGAAAGCATTGCTACCACCAGGTGGCCCAATGCAGGAGCACTGTTTGTCCTATGATTAAAGCGGCCCCATGTACATGTATGCCCTGTATTTATGTATGCTCTGTAATGCCCTTTACTATGGATACATTTTAATGCCCATATTACAGCTGCAACACCTAGACCTCCTGTGGTTCCACTGCACCTGACAGAAAGCAGCCTGCTACTTAGGACTGATGGACATCTCTTTCCCAGGATCTCATTAGTATCCATACAAGTAGTGGCTTCCACAGTCTCATGCAGGCCTGCTGTTTAATAATATTATTATTATTATTATTATTATTATTATTATTTTTGCCACCCATGCAGAGGTATTCATGACATGTTGGACATTTTGTTTACTTTAACTGAGAACAAGGTATTTCTTAGCAAAGCATTCTTTTCTTGCATAGGAAGCGTAATTAGAAATATATTCTTTGTATCACAAATAATCATGGAAAGCTCTCTGTGATTTATGTTGCTAAAATGAGTTTTGTGAAATGGAGTTTATTATTAAGCGACCTTGTATATAAATAAGCAAAAGTAAATATATAAAAAGCTTGTTAGAGATAAAATACAATGGAATGCAATAGATTTTATTTTTTACATCTTGTACTTGTAAATGGCATATATCAACATGTGTATAATAATATAAACACAAAGAGAGTATATATACATATATATATATATATATATATATACACATACTCTAAGCTGAAATATTTATTCTGAAAATTGCAAATATGAATTAAAAGCGTGTACAGATGGCTGCCTAGGTGGACATGTATCTCTGAGCTCCTGCTTACCCTGACCCACCATCCTGTCTAATTCAGAGCCATCCTGCTATTTTGGGACCTTAAAACCCACTGCAGCTTATTATCCAGAGCTGCCGATTACCTGGGATGGTGTCTTAGTTGGATGATGACTGGAGTGTATGTACTTACCATCCCTGCAGACATCCCGCCCTCCTGCCTGTTGACTAGGCCACGATTGTCCAGCCAAAACGTCTGGACAGCACTGGGTATCTCTGGAGGCTCCAGTTTTCTGGCTGCCTCATCTTTCCTGCCAGAGATTTCCTCTGTTTCAGCACTGGGACCTCAGTGTGTTCTCCATTGGGAGTGGAACCGGAAGTGCATCCAGGGGCTCCGGTGCCATTGCTATTCTGTGAGATGGAGCGTTTACACTGTGACAGGTCAGCTGAGGGTGTTTCTCTCTCTCCCCACACTGGACCACCTGGAGGAGATTCAGTCTTTTCATGGAGAGCGGTGGGTATTGCAGGAGGGCCGGTACTGTGCTGTGATAGGGTCCTGGGGATAATCTGTGTGTATGTGGGCTCAAAGGCCTTTTGTTGCATCTGAAGTGAGGGATGTCCCCCGAACAGAGCCACAACTTGTCAGGCTTTATGTCTACAATATCCTGGAGGATATTTTTCATGTGAAGAAGGAGACATTCAAATCCTGTTATATGAGTGACTCTCACCTAATCAACCCTTCATCGCCTCTGCCCACGGTCACATCTCTAATAAGACACCTACAAGTTGTATGCGACAGAAATTCCTAACGATAGAAAATTGAGGGGACTGTTTGCTCTGTCTGTCCTACATCTCATACCTCATGCGGGGCAAGAGGGATAAAAGGGGGAAAGGGAAGGTCTCCCTTGCAGACATTTCCAGACCTTCATCTGATGAGGAATCATTGCTAGAGGACCACCTCTCCAATCCCTGGAGCCCATTGGGGATGAAGCCTCAACATCTGCAGCTGTTTTATCCCACATTCACAGCAATGCAGCCAAAAATCTGGAACAATTCTCTAGACCCCAAGAACAGATCAGGAGTGCATCCCCAGATCCATCTCTCTGACTGTTTAATGAGCCCCCTTCAGCTGTGGTCGTCCAAAAGAACCCCACACTCAGGGCCGTATTTACCACTAGGCACTGGGGGTGCAGTGCCTAGGGAGGCTCCCAGGGGGGCAGCGCCAAATGAGTAATACAATTTTAATTTAAAAATGTGTTTCTTTACAACCCCTTCCCTTGCTCCCAGCCGGACTAACAAGTAAAAAGGGGATGGGGGAGGGAGTTCACGTACGGTCCGCACATCAGAGAGGAGAATTGTTCCTTCATCCCCTCTGCTGTGCGAAGTGAGCGCTGATTGGTGGAGCAGCAGGGGCTTCAGTCTGCTCCACCAATCACTACAGTCTGTCCTGCACACAGACTCAGTGCCTCCTGCAGCTCCTCCCTCCTCTGCTGCTGCCACAGTGATAACTCCTCCACGGACCTCCGGAGTCTGGTAAGAGCAGCAGCTGTAGTGTAATCCATGTGAAATTATGTTCTGTGTGAGGGAAGAGTGAGCTATAAATTATATCTATAAGAGGATGGGGACTTGGTTATAAGTTATTTATGTGTGGGGATTCTGTATAGATCGATTTTGTGGGGAGGGGACATTGCTCTAAATGTTATAAGAGTGTGGGGGATTCTTTATAAATCTATTTTGTGGGGAGGGGGACTTCTGTATAGTTTATTTTGTAGTGTAAGAGCTTATTATAAATAATATGTGGGGAGGGCAACTTAGCTGCAAATGTTATGTATGAGAGAGAAAGGATTCTTTACAGATAATTTTTGTGGGGGAGAGCAACTTCTATATATGGGCAGGAAAACACAGGGCAGATACACTGCGTAAAACTACACAGAGAATCCGCCCTGAAATTTTGGTGCAGTTTTTCGGGCGGCATATCCGCTGCGGAAAGACTGCAGAAATAATTTAGAAAAATAGCTTATACTTACTCCCGGCCATAGTCATAGCGACGCGTATTCTGTTTTGAGCACAGCCCGGCCTCCTTGGATGACGCTGTAGTACATGTGACCGCTGCAGCCTTTGATTGGCTGCAGCAGTCATATGGGATGAATCATCATCCCAGGAGGCCGAACTTCGCTCATAACAGAATACGCGTCATTATGACTATGGCCGGGAGTAAGTATAAGCTTTTTTTTTTCCCACTTGAGATTTTTGTGGCGGAATCGCGTTTCTGCCGCAACACATAGCTTTGTGATGCGGGTTTTACCTCCCATTGAATTGTAAAACCCACAATACAAGAGCAGCGATTCCACAGCATAAATTGACATGCTGCAGATGAAAAAAACTTGTATGATGGTTTTACTCAGTCACTGTGTGGAGGTGTTATTTAGTCACTGTTTGGTATTATTCAGTCACTGTGTGGAGGTATTATTCAGTCACTGTATGGTGGTATTATTCAGTCAATGTATGGCGGTGTTAATTAGTCACTGTATGGCGGTGTTATTTAGTCACTGTATGGCGGTATTATTTGGTCAATGTATGGCGGTGTTAATTAGTCACTGTATGGCAGCGTTATTTAGTCACTGTTTGGTGGTATTATTCAGTCACTGTATGGCGCTGTTATCCAATCACTATATGTTGGTGTTATTTAGTCACTGTGTGGTGGTATTATTCAGTCACAGTATGGTGATGTTATCTAGTCTCGGTATGGTGGTATTATCTAGTCACTGTGTGGTGGTGTTATCCAGTCACGGTATGTTGGTGTTATTCATTCACAGTATTGTGGTGTTATCCAGTCATTATATTGTGGTGTTATCTAGTGACAGTATGGTGGTATTATTCAGTCACTGTATGGTGGTATTATTCAGTCACTGTATGGTGGTATTATTCAGTCACTGTATGGTGATATTATTCAGTCACTGTATGGAGGTATTATTCAGCCAGTGTTTTAGCGGTGTTAACAAGTCACAGTATGGTGGTGTTATTTAGTCATAGTGGTAATATTTAAGCATTGTATAATTATAGTTTGGGGGTAGGGCTAATCTATGTATACAGAGCCCAGACTCTGGTACAGCATAGTGTGGCCTGTATTTCCCAGTAGAACTCATGAGTTTTGGGGAACACAGTTCACACCACCTGACACCAAGACCGGGCTCTACACTAGGCATCAATGCCAAGTGTAAATTTCACTATTAGCGGCATTCACATTTCTCAATCGTGTCACTGATAACAATTAGGCCCCATGCACACAAACGTGTTTTTGCGGCCGCAATTCACCTGCAAATCTGCGGGTGAATTGCGGTCCGATTCATTTCTATGGGCCCATGCACACGACCGTGGTTTCCTCGGTTCGGTGCATTGCCCGGGAGCCTGGACCGCAAAAAGATAGGACATGTCTTAATACGGCCGTGTTTTGTGGCCCTGGCTCATCGACTACGGTTCTGTGCATGAGCCCGTTTTTTTACATCACAATTGCAGAGCAACGATAAACAAAGGTTTTAACACTGATCTTCTCCTTTGTTAACACTGACCAAATATCATTATAATTGGTCAGAAACTAGCAAATCATGATGATAATTGGCTAAAGTAAATGGGCCATTAATGGGGTCACTAAGGTGGATGAGTTGAAACAAGATTTTGTTTTCCTAAAACATGATGTACAAAAGATAAGAGAATGCACCACTTAAACTGAATGGAGGATCTCAGAAGTATATGCACAGCGTCCTTTGCAAGGGTAAATTACTGATCTCCAGTGTCAAATGGTGGCCACGGTTGATCGTGCAGATGATTTTGAAATGTATTTTCCCTTTTTTTTGCCTTTTAACAAACACATTGGGTTTCATCTCGCCCTGGACCCTCAGGGGGCCCTCCTTGGCCACTCCTTGCCCAGCTTCTTCATTTTAGGGATCGGGATGCTATCCTAAAGGCGATGTGCCTGAAAGGTGTAGTCCTTTTTGAAAATACTAGAATATCCTTGTACCTCGGATCTCTCAATCGCCATAATAAAACAAAGTACTCAATTGACTCAAGTTCACTCCAAGCCACAAAGGATATCAGTATGCAATGCTTTACCCTGCCAAGTTGTGAGTGGTGGATCGGACTACTGCTCCTTTCTTCACATCTCCTGTTGAGGCTCTGGCATCATAGGCTGAAGCCTCTCCGCATTCACCTATTAGAGATCGACCCCCTGTCTGAAGTTAGTGCTTTCACCTACATTAATGTGCATATTGCCTTCTTCATTGCTCAAGTCGTCATCACCACTGGACACCATAACTATGACTTTCTTATAGTTTCCTGAGTCCTATTATAGGACTATTTTTTCTCTTTTATAGGGTCTTGGATTCGGTGGACTGTTTGGAATTTGGAACCAAGGTAATTTGTGAGGGTACTTTACATCCTCACTTGTTCGGAATTGTGTTTTTGAAATATTTATTGACATGTGTGTGGTATGTCTGGTATGTCTGTTGTGTATAAGGTTGGTTGAGGACACAATGCATCTCTCTATCCACCGAAACTGCCTTTGGTGGTGCACAGCTGTCGCCTTTACTTTTAACACTAATTATGGAGTCACTTTAGATTTTTTCCTGGAATGTCAAGGGGCTTAATTCTAAATTCAATCAAGTCTTAGTGTACGACACGGTAAATAAATACTCTCAGCATTTCATCTATTTGCCAGAAACCCATCGCATGGGCTAGAAACTTCTCGCCCTTAAGAGGGCTTAGGTGGCCAGGGGCTTTTATGTGGTTAACTCCAATTCTTCCAGAGGAGTGTGTAACAGGTGGGAGACGGTTTTGGATGGTTAATGTGCCACAGAGGAAATTGCACAGAAAGAAGTTCAGATGACACCGGTATAAGATGCTGAAAAGACTTTACTCCAACAGAGCCACAATCTTCATGTTTACAATATTTGGTACATAAGCTTGATGGTTTCATTAATAAATAGGCTTTATACTTGGTAGTGTAATGATAGGGGTAGGGAAACGGACAAGTGAGCCCTAATCTACCCGCCACTCTGTCCCTGCCTACTTGCAACGACCTGTCCTAGGCGACGGGGTACAACTGGGCGGCGGTCCCTAGTAAGTGCACGAGACAAACAGACAAGCGTACACAAAGATAAGGGAAATGGGACAGTTG
Source organism: Rhinoderma darwinii (assembly GCF_050947455.1). Classification (NCBI taxonomy): domain Eukaryota; kingdom Metazoa; phylum Chordata; class Amphibia; order Anura; family Rhinodermatidae; genus Rhinoderma; species Rhinoderma darwinii. The sequence goes on from NC_134692.1 coordinate 57,971,883, forward strand.
CCACGGCAACACAGAGAGCAACAAGAGAGGTGAACGAGCCGAGTCAAACCAGGAGTGTACGAGGTACCAAACGCAGAGCAGGAGAGTAGTCAGTAAGCCGGGGTCAATATGGAGCAGGATCAAATAGTCAGAAGCTGTAGCTGGGCCAGGAAACCACACGAGAAGAATCACAAGCAAGGAGGAACAGGAAAGGCAGGTATAAATAGACAGTGGGCGGGAGCTAGCTGAGTCTGGCCAGGCTGCGATAGGCTCTCCCACTCCTAAGCCTGCCAGCCTGAGTGGTGGAAGCTGGAGTCAGTCTCAGAGACATAGACTCAGGTGAAGACTGATTACCTATGGGCGTTAACCCCGAAGCTGTGCCTGGCAGATCCTTTACAGTACCCCCCCTTTTATTAGGGGCCACCGGACCCTTTCTAAGTGGACCTGGTTTATTGGGGAAACGAACAAGTGAGCCCTAATCTACCCGCCACTCTGTCCCTGCCTACTTGCAACGACCCCCCCTAGGCGACAGGGTACAACTGGGCGGCGGTCCCTACGCTCAGTAAGTGCACGAGACAAACAGACAAGGGTACACAAAGATAAGGTAAATGGGACAGTTGCCACGGCAATACAGGGAGCAACAAGAGAGGTGAACGAGCCGAGTCAAACCAGGAGTGTACGAGGTACCAAACGCAGAGCAGGAGAGTAGTCAGTAAGCCGGGGTCAATATGGAGCAGGATCAAATAGTCAGAAGCTGTAGCTGGGCCAGGAAACCACACGAGAAGAATCACAAGCAAGGAGGAACAGGAAAGGCAGGTATAAATAGACAGAGGGCGGGAGCTAGCTGAATCTGGCCAGGCTGCGATAGGCTCTCCCACTCCTAAGCCTGCCAGCCTGAGTGGTGGAAGCTGGAGTCAGTCTCAGAGACATAGACTCAGGTGAAGACTGATTACCTATGGGCGTTAACCCCGAAGCTGTGCCTGGCAGATCCTTTACAGGTAGTTTCTGATTTAACTAGTGAGAACGGGACATCGTGTTGGCTAAAGGTTCAGTCTCAAGTTAAACTTGTGGTTCAGGGGATCTTTGTTCTCATATGAAGTGCTGAGCTGACGATACGCCATTCAGCCTAGCAATACAAAGTCTTTTTAGTGGCTCAGTCACTTGGCAGCTTGCGCCCTACCTGGCAATCTCAACTGGCAGCTCCCACCCTGCCCGGCTATCCAACAGCGGCTCATGCCCCGCTCGGCAAATCCACCCACTGTGTACTGACTTCTTTCTCTCTCTCCTCTTTATCCCACATTCATCACTCTTTTCTCAATCACTCACCAACTGTCACTATAAAAAAAAAAGGTAATTTTTTTTTTTTTAAAGACTAGGCTCCTCTGATTTTTTTTTAAAGGACTCAACTGACCCCTAACGCTAATATGCCTTCACAGAGTCCCGTCTGTATATCATATATAGTGCTCTATGGAAAATAACCTTTTCTCCTAATACAAATACAGTTGCATTACATAACATTAGGTGCTTAACATATATACATAAGTGGGTTCGGGGCACACCCTACCACTGTCCATACTTGTTACTAAGGTCATGTCGCTGGAGATCTTTCAGCTGACATACGACCATATTTGTCACTTTGTTATATTACAGTACACTGCGAACAGTTTTATTTTTACTATTGTTAGTGTGTATATATATATATATATATATATATATATATATATATATATATATATATATATATACATACAGTGAAGGAAATAAGTATTTGATCCCTTGCTGATTTTGTAAGTTTGCCCACTGTCAAAGACAAGAACAGTCTAGAATTATTAGGATAGGTTAATTTTACCAGTGAGAGATAGATTATATTTAAAAAAAAACAGAGAATTACATTGTCAAAATTATATATATTTATTTGCATTGTGCACAGAGAAATAAGTATTTGATCCCTTTGGCAAACAAGACTTAATACTTGGTGGCAAAACCCTTGTTGGCAAGGACAGCAGTCAGACGTTTTTTGTAGTTGATGATGAGGTTTGCACACATGTTAGATGGAATTTTGGCCCACTCCTCTTTGCAGATCATCTGTAAATCATTAAGATTTCGAGGCTGTCGCTTGGCAACTCGGATCTTCAGCTCCCTCCATAAGTTTTCGATGGGATTAAGGTCTGGAAACTGGCTAGGCCACTGCATGACCTTAATGTGCTTCTTTTTGAGCCACTCCTTTCTTGCCTTGGCTGTATGTTTCGGGTCATTGTCGTGCTGGAAGACCCAGCCACGACCCATTTTTAATGTCCTGGTGGAGGGAAGGAGGTTGTCACTCAGGATTTGACGGTACATGGCTCCATCCATTCTCCCATTGATGCGGTGAAGTAGTCCTCTGCCCTTAGCAGAGAAACACCCCCAAAACATAATGTTTCCACCTCCATGCTTGACAGTGGGGACGGTGTTCTTTGGGTCATAGGCAGCATTTCTCTTCCTCCAAACACGACGAGTTGAGTTAATGCCAAAGAGCTCAAGTTTAGTCTCATCTGACCACAGCACCTTCTCCCAATCACTCTCAGAATCATCCAGATGTTCATTTGCAAACTTTAGATGGGCCTGTACATGAGCCTTCTTGAGCAGGGGGACCTTGCGGGCACTGCAGGATTTTAATCCATTACGGCGTAATGTGTTACCAATGTAAAGGATCTGCCAGGCACAACTTCTGTGGATACACCCATAGGCAATCAGTCTGCACCTGAGTCTATTTCTCTGAGACTGACTCCAGCTTCCACCACTCAGGCTGGCAGGCTTAGGAGTGGGAGAGCCTATCGCAGCCTGGCCAGACGGAGCTAGCTTCCGCCCTCTGTCTATTTATACCTGCCTTTCCTGTTCCTCCTTGCTTGTGATTCTTCTCATGTGGTTTCCTGGCCCAGCTACAGCTTCTGACTATTTGATCCTGCTCCATACTGACCCTGGCTTACTGACTACTCTCCTGCTCTGCGTTTGGTACCTCGTACACTCCTGGTTTGACTCGGCTCGTTCACCACTCCTGTTGCTCACGGTGTTGCCGTGGGCAACTGCCCCTTTTCCCTTAGCTTTGTTACCCTTGTCTGTTTGTCTCGTTCACTTACTGAGCGTACGGACCGCCGCCCAGTTGTACCCCGTCACCTAGGGCGGATCGTTGCAAGTAGGCAGGGACAGAGTGGCGGGTAGATTAGGGCTCACTTGTCCGTTTCCCTACCCCCATCATTACAACCAATGGTTTTCTTGGTGACTGTGGTCCCAGCTGCCTTGAGTTCATTAACAAGTTCCCCCCTGTGTAGTTTTTGGCTGAGCTCTCACCTTCCTCAGGATCAAGGATACCCCACGAGGTGAGATTTTGCATGGAGCCCCAGATCGATGTCGATTGACAGTCATTTTGTATGTCTTCCATTTTCTTACTATTGCACCAACAGTTGTCTCCTTCTCACACAGCGTCTTACTTATGGTTTTGTAGCCCATTCCAGCCTTGTGCAGGTCTATGATCTTGTCCCTGACATCCTTAGAAAGCTCTTTGGTCTTGCCCATGTTGTAGAGGTTAGAGTCAGACTGATTAATTGAGTCTGTGGACAGGAGTCTTTTATACAGGTGACCATTTAAGACAGCTGTCTTTAATGCAGGCACCAAGTTGATTTGGAGCGTGTAACTGGTCTGGAGGAGGCTGAACTCTTAATGGTTGGTAAGGGATCAAATACTTATTTCTCTGTGCACAATGCAAATAAATATATATAATTTTGACAATGTGTTTTTTTTTGTTTTTTTTTATATATATATAATCTATCTCTCACTGGTAAAATTAACCTAGCCTAAAAATTCTAGACTGTTCATGTCTTTGACAGTGGGCAAACTTACAAAATCAGCAAGGGATGAAATACTTATTTCCTTCACTGTATATATATATATATATATATATATATATATATATATATATATATATATATATTGTAAAGGATCTGCCAGGCACAACTTTTGTGTATACGCCCATAGGTAATCAGTCTGCACCTGAGTCTGTGTCTCTGGGACTGACTCCGTCTTCCGCCATTCAGGATGGCGGGCTTGGGAGTGGGAGAGCCTATCGCAGCCTGGCCAGACGGAGCTAGCTCCCGCCCTCTGTCTATTTATACCTGCCTTTCCTGTTCCTCCTTTGCTTGTGATTCTTCTCGTGTGGTTTCCTGGCCCAGCTACAGCTTCAAATTATTTGATCCTGCTCTATACTGACCCTGGCTTACTGACTACTCTCCTGCTCTGCGTTTGGTACCTCGTGCACTCCTGGTTTGACTCGGCTCGTTCGCCACTCTTGTTGCTCACGGTGTTGCCGTGGGCAACTGCCCCTTTCCCTTTGCTTTGTGTTCCCTTGTCTGTTTGTCTCGTGCACTTGCTGGGCGTGGGGACCGCCGCCCAGTTGTGCCCCATCACCTGGGGCGGGTCGTTGCAGGTGGGCGGGGTAGATTGGGGCTCACTTGTCCGTTTCCCTACCCCCATCATTACATATATATATATATATATATATATATATGTATATATATATATATATGTGTGTGTGTGTGTGTGTGTGTGTGTGTGTGTGTGTGTGTGTGTGTGTGTGTGTGTGTGTGTGTGTGTGAAAGATACAGATAGTAGGGCAAGATTCTCCTCTCCTCTGTATGCAGTGTATTAAAGACATAAAAGCAGTTAGGCTCCGTCCACTAGCTCAGAGACAACTGAGAATTAGAGACTGCTAAAAAAAAATGGAGAATACAAGTCATATAATGTCCAGAAATAGTGTAATTCCTCATGTACACACATATGGAAGGTTATTCTGAAAAGTCATCTGAAAAGTTAGGTATGCTAGGTACTGTTTGTTGTTGATTGTGATACTTTCTCATGTTTTGTATTTGTGATGCTTTTGCATTGCTACTGTTTCTCTTTCAACAACAATAAATAAAGTCTTTAAAACAAACACAACATGTGTGATATTTATACATTACAAAAATGAAAAATTTGTTTAATATTCTGTTTCACTTTTACATTTGTGCTTTCTCTTATTTGTTATTTCAACATATTTTCTACATTGTATCATCAAGTGGCTACTTTGTCCATGAATGTACATGCCTTTATTAGATTGCCATTTTGTTGAGTTTTGTTCAATTAAACTTCACCACTGTTTTTTGACCTTGCTGGAACCCTTCCCATGTGCCCCTCTTCATTTCCCCCACTAGTGACCTTGTTGTGTAACTTGCTTGAATGGATGCTAAAGCAGCACATAAGGGGGGGGGGATTTTGTACTTGTTCTACTGGAGAAGAAAAGGCGCAAACAGCACAAAAGTCACAATTTGCGCAAAAAAAAAAAAGTACAACTTTTGTGCCATTTGCACTGCACACACAAGTCTTCTAAAAAGCAGTCAAAGCTTAGTGAAAGGGGCGGTAGCCATCTGGGACCCAACAAATTCACTACAATTTACATTAAGAACTGTCGTAAATTCTAGCGCAAATCTATGCCAGCTCATATTGGCAAAGATTTGACTTTCTGGCGCACAGACAGCCAGAGATGCTCCTAATTTATTAAGAGGCGTGGGCTATGTGTTACCATTTAGTAAATGTGATATTTCTAAATATAAAGCTCTGGGATAGCCAAAATGTAATATAACTATCCTTATTTCTTTATCGCCTACAACTTTTGTGGGAATCAGTTGAGAGAGCCATACTTATAGAAAGTGTTAATATACAAGCCTGGAAACAAACCAGAACAATTCATGTGTAAAAGATTCCTGGGAAGACCTGATTATTTTACCTCAATACCTTTTCGAAAAGTAAAGGAAGAGGAAAACAGTAATCAAAGGCAAAAAGCATTATTTTTGTAGTCCATGCTTGATTCTTTAATAAGTTGAATGTTGCAGGATATGTAAAAAAACAAAAAACATTCCAAGTATAGTTATGACAAATTGAGAATAATAAAAAAAAATGTTTAATAGACAATGTGATATCTACTCTTTTTTATATATATTAAGTCAAGTTTCATAGAGGTTGGAGTGGTAGAAGTGGTACTTAATGTGCTAATAGTAGAGGGAAAAAAAACCAACCTTAAAGTCCTTTCCAGGTATTTAATGGCTCTTAAATGCTTTGTGATTTAAGAAATGGCACAGACTGAACACAACTCAGCACTTCTTAGCTAAATGATACCACTGAAGAAGATTACATCATTGAGGATAAATGACAGGATTTTTAACTTACAAAAATTATAGGCAATTTACAAAATGTCTCTGACTTCAAGCACTGGATTTTCAAGATTATATTAACTGTTACACCACATTATTTTTACAATATTGGTTTATTTAATTTTAAAATTGAAGTAAAATTCAGTTATGTTGTACAGTCTCAGCTATATAAAGCATCTTAAGTGTGCATTTCTGCTCTCGCTCTACTGAGCTTGGGCCATCCATGTATTACACGGGCGGCCATTTGTTTGCATGGCCACATATAATATAAAATTTCCCTTGTAAGGCTAGATTGACACAGGCGTTGCACATCTCAGACGTGAAAAACTGCAGTTTTTCACGTCCGAGGTGTATCCGTGCTCTGCGCTGCAGGGCGCGATTTCACGCATCCCCCATAGACTAGAGTCTATGGAGGGATGCGTGAAGCGTGAAAAAATAGAACATGTCCTATTTTATCACCGACCCTTCACACAGGCCGTTGAAACAATGGCCGTGTGAACGGCTACATTGAATTATATAGGTCCGTGTGACGGACGTTGTTTCAACGTCCGTCACACGGACATTTAACACGTTCGTGTGAATAAGGCCTAAAGGAAATGATCAGCAGAAGGCAACGTAACATGGCAAGATCCTCTGTTTGCCGAGGCTCTAATTTTAAAGGGGTATACTATGATAAGTATATACCTTTAAGAAGGCTACATGTTCACCTAAATTTGACTTAGTGACAATTATTGGTAAAATGATCTGGCATTCTAAATTGAAGGGTCACGGAAGCAGATTCTATACAATAGCCCACAGAAACACAAGGACAGCAGTGGTTAAAGGAACATTCAAATCATTTTATTTTTCTACCCACAATCATAGTTTTTAAAGGAGTTGTCTAGTTTGGACAGCCCCTATACATCTGAAAAGTCCCTTGATGAAAAGCTGATCTGTATTTTGGCCAGTGGAAGTGGCCGGCTACTGTTCAGCACCACTGCTGAAAAAATAAAGCACTACAAAGCGCTTATTGATATTCAATTAGCCCTATGGGTAATGTGTTTCTGTGTAGCTTTGTGACGTTTCATCCCATGTGACCACTGCAGCCAATCACATGGCCTGCAATGTCATCTTGGGAGGCCAGACTACGCGCAGAAATGAGGGAGGGGGTAATTCTGTTTGAAAAACTGCAACACAGCGTGGTTCGGTGTTTTGGACGGAAGGTGCTGTGGGTTTTTTTTGTTGTTTTTTTTAACCAGTTCAGGACCGGGCTATTTTGAGCCTTCAGGACCAGACACCTTTTAGCCATTTTTAGCACGCTTTAGTTAAACGTATATGACATTTTTATGTGTTAGGCTAGCGACGTGATTTTTTTTGTAGACAATGCAGTCAATGCGGCAAGTGCTACAGTTTTCCGAAGCGGACATTCCGGGCGAAAAACTGCACCACAGTTTGGTGCGGTTTTTCGCCCGTAATTCTCTGCTGCGCACAGGATGGATACGCTGCGTGCTATTACGCAACGTATTCGCCCCATATGAACACAGCCTTATAGTGACTATTGTCACTCTTAGGGCTGTGCTGGGTCATAATTCACTGTATTTCTTCAATATATATTAACTTGTGCTCCCACAAAGTATAGGAAATTGTAATTCACTGAAGTGATATATGAGTAAAACGTATACATTTTATTTCATAACTCTCTAAAAACAGGGGTATAGTCACCACTGTGAAAAGCCCCACCGTGTGCATTAAAAACGTATTAAACAGATACTCTAAATCCTGGTTCGTTTGTGAACCCTCTCTGACTGGGTATACTTGAAAGATACAAATATGGGATCAACGTTTCAACATTGGTGTAACAGTGGATTAGACCCTAAAACACACCGGAGCCTGCAGTTACCGCTCCTAAATCTCCTGGTGCTAAGGTACACAACAGTGCCACTGTTCCCTACGCTATGATCCCTCACTAACCTGACCCTACGCGTTTCTATACATATCATCAGGGGTCTGTAACTTGGTCATTCTGGATGGGATGCCAGCGATATTGATTCATTAGCATATATTCTGCTGTACAACACGGAAGCGTGCACGCATAGATGTCAGCGGCACGCTTCACTTCGGGACTCAGAGTTGATATAACTAATACTCCACCCCCTGGCCTCGGCAGCGCACTTCAGAATGACCCAGTTACAGACCCCTGATGATATGTATAGAAACGCGTAGGGTCAGGTTAGTGAGGGATCATAGCGTAGGGAACAGTGGCACTGTTGTGTACCTTAGCACCAGGAGATTTAGGAGCGGTAACTGCAGGCTCCGGTCTGTGCTGGGTCAGTTAAACCCAGCAGCAGCCTTCCAATAATGGCATCCCAGCAATCATGTGACCAATTGAAAGGGGCCGGGCAGGGTAATCAGCTTCCCTTTAATACGGACAAGACAGCTGATATCACTCAGTCCTGTTGGTTAAATTTTAAGATCAGACTGGTTGCTTTAAAGGAAACGCATTCAGTCATCATTACTTTGCATTAAAAGGGCTTTACAGGCAAGGACATTGCTGCTTATAAGATTTTCCCAAAATCAACCATTTATTGGATCATCAAGAACTTCAAGGAGAGCGGTTCAATTGCTGTGAAGGTTTCAGAGCACCCAAGTAATTACAGCAAGTGCCAGGAGCGTCTCCTGAGTAGGATTCAGCTATGGGATCGAATCAACACCAGTGCAGAGCTTGCTCAGGAATAGAAGCAGGCAGGTGTCAGTGCATCTGCACGCACAGTAATGAGAAGGCTTTTGGAGGCTGGCCTGGGGCCAAGAAGGACAGCAAAGAAGCCACTTCTCTCCAAGAAAAACATCAAGGACAGACTGGCATTCTGCAGGAAGTACAGGAATTGGACTGCAGAGCACTGGGATAAAGTTATTTTCTCTGATGAAGCCCCATTAAGACTGTTTGGAACATCTGTAAGAGTGATTGTCTGGTGAAGAAAAGATTAGCGCAACCATGAGTCCTGTGTCATGCCAACAGTAAAGAATCCTGAGACCATTCATGTGTGGGGTTGTTTTTCAGCCAAGGGAGTGGGTTCACTCACAATTTTGCCTAAGAACACTTCCATAAATAAAGAATGGTATCTAAACATCCTCCGAGAGAAACTTCTCCCAACGATCCAGGAGCAATTCGGTGATGAACAATGCTTTTTCCAGCATGATGGACCACTATGTCACAAGGCAAAAGTGATAACTAGGTGGCTTGGTGAACAAAACATTGAAATTTTGGGTCCATGGCCAGGAAACTCCCCAGATTTCAATCCCATTGAGAACTTGTTGCAGTGTAAGGGGATTGTGGTCTGTATTTAGGGGGTCTGGTCTGAGGCGTGTATTAGTTTATGGGGTCTGTACTTTGGGGGTCCGGTCTGGGTTCTGTATTAGTTTAGGGGTCTTTATTTAGGGGTCTGTATTTAGGGGGCCTGGGGTCTGTGTTAGTTTAAAGGCTCAGGTCTGGGGGTCATTATTAGTTTAGCATGTCTGGTTTGGGGTCTGTATTTAGGGGTCTAGTCCGAGGTCTGTATTCAGGGGGTCTGGTATAGGGTCTGTATTTATTTAGGGTGCTTGTTCTGGGGTCTAAATTTGTTTATGGGGGTCTGGTCTTGGGACTGCAAGAGTTTAGAAGGTCTGGGGTCTGAATGTATTCTAGGATCTGTATTATTAGTTTGAGTAAAAGGGGTTGTCCGGGCACGCAAATAGGTCATCAGTATGAAAAACCAGTCCGTGCCCAGACAAACCCTTTAATGTATGGGCCTGGGCCTTGGTGTCTGAATCTTTGTGTTTCTATAGAGGTTAGAAATGGCTGCAGAAGCGAGGGGCAAAAATGTCTCATCAGGAGAAGTTGCCATAACGTTCTGTGTCAGATGGGGAGGAAAAGAAAACTGAGCGACTCCCATCAGAGAAGAAATCACTTGTGAGTCACTGGATTTATAGACTCATGGTATGTCTGTTATAGGAAATCATTGTATTCCACATAAAGTCTTTGTGTACCCAGGACTAATAGATAATTGTATGTTACCATTCCCATTGTCAAGAGGATGTGTCCCCACACAGTGTTATACTGTCAGCGAAGGTTGGAGACTGTCAGTCTGTAGGGACAAAGCCCTTTGACAAGAGGAAACGTAACACTCATTTGTCAATGCTCGCACAGTAAGGTGGTGCTTACTATAGACACGGCAGAGCTGCAGTGGGGAAGGGTCGCCCAAGTTTGGTGAACAGCCCAGGGCCTATGGTCCACTTAATCCACCACTGTATCCAGCATGCCATGGCGAATTGTGGAAGTCCTGACAAAGAAGGGTCAAACCTGTAAATATTGAGTCTTTGCATAAACTTGATGTTTTTGTCAATAAAAGTTTAAAAACTTATGAAATGCTTATAATTGTACTTCAGTATACCATAGAAACATCTGACCAAAAGTTCTAAAAACACAGAAGTAGTAAACTTTGTGAAGAACAAAATTTGTGTCAGTCTCTTAATTTTTGGTCAGGACTGTAAATATAAGTAACGTACTAAAATATTTTACTAACGAAAATACCCCTATAGAAAGGGCCAGTGACTTCTTGGCCAAGTAACTTTAAAGAAGACCTGTCACCAGGTCCTAACATCCAATTTACATATATTGTCTGTAGCCTGCTCCCTCTCTGTTTTCCATCGCCATTTTTTTTTTTTTTTGTTCTGCTCCCCCTGTTTCTGAGTAATTGTCCCCCATGGTTTTGGCTCCCGATTTGGTAATTACAAGAATGTTAGTAATCTCTAAACACACAAACTATTTTTAATACATTTATATTGCAAAACTAATTATTTTCACAAGTTCTGTCCAATGATAAGTAATATTTTTCATGAGATAACCCCTTTAACTTAACCAGATGCTTTAATGATTGCAATGAATATAGATCACTTTGTGACTAATTAATATTCATAGGTTAATGAGCCATGCTGCAGCAAGTATTCCTCAGTTATTGAGCCAGACTGCAGAACATATAAGGCGTTTATTAAACCAATCATATCCATGGTTCATTTAGAACATTACACCCTTGCATATTTAAAATCCTGCCATTATTAATGGGGAAACTGGTCAAAATGGTGTCTCACCACTGCAACGTTCAAGCTGTATTAACCGACACACTGAAACTTCCCAAGTGTGTACATACCATCTAGGCAGACGATGCTGCTGCAATGGGGCCCCGTGGAGAGAGGGGATCAAGCCCAGGTGTGTCTCATCTCCTCTGCTGGGTGGCAGGGACTCCCCTCCTTTAGAGGAACTACATTGTTAGCAAATATAGGGTGTAGAATTAGCCATAGAAAGGGGGTGGAGGGGGAACAAACAACTGGTCCTTCTGTCCTGAGTGGAAAACCCAGCACCATTTTGGGGTGCCATTTTGATATTTGCAGTAGGCCCCTCTCTTCTATTTACACCACTAATTCTTTCTATAGGAAGTATCACCTTGTTGCTTTTTACTTATACTAATGAAATTGAATCCAATGTTAATACATACGGTATAACATATTTTAACATAAAACCATTCTAACTTCATTTGTATTTCTATATTATCATTTACTAATCATTAGAATAGTAATTTCACAGTAAGCTTTTTTCACACTCTAATAAAATTGATAAACATATTTCAAAAGTCTCGGAAATGAAAAATGCATTCTTCAAGCATTTATTTCTAAATATTTTTACATGATGGCAAGACCATTCTAGGAAGCCATTGATTAATATAATGATGCTTCAAACACAGGGCAGATAACAGCTGACCAACTTGACACTTAAGATAAAAAAAACATAAATTAAGTTGTTATTTCGTGAGTGTCTTCTACTATGTCTTCTAGTGACTCACATTCGCCTTTCCTATGTTCACTACATGTCAAACATTTGACATCAGTACATTGCATTGCAATTACATCAAAGACCTGTGATTTTGAACAGCACAATTGCTTTCTTGATGTCCTCTCTTTGCTGTATATAAGGGTCATTTGCAGGTGCCCTCCCTGGAGTAATGTAACTGAAGGGATAAAAAGATTGCCGTATACTACTAGACATAATAGGGCATTAAAAAGAGAGATGACAAGTTAAGACCTGACAATAATTATCCAGGACACTAGGGTGTTAATCTCTTTCACAGTAGGAAACTCAGAAATCTAGTTTTGACAAATTACCTACGTATTTGTACGTGGACAAATTTCCCACTAAAATTCTATGCTGCAGCCTATGAAATATTCTGGAAAAGGCATAAGGGAAGGTCAAAAATGTTCAGTATTATTTATCTTTTTTTAATTTAAAATATCCAAATATGTTGCAAAATGTTTCCCATAATTTATTAATTTCCTAATTTTTATATAGTGCTACACAATTTGCAGCACTGTACAGCGATTTTGACCATTTACATTAGTCCCTCACTAGCACTTGCCTTCACTCACACAGGGGCATCACTAGAAAAAGTCCCACAGAAATGTTTTAAAATATCCCCCCCATGCATGAGCATTTATCAGCTACATGTAAAATTAAAGTTGCATTAAAAAAACAAATATAACAAGGCTGCTAAGTGTGCCCCTACCCTTACAGGTTTAAGAATAGCAAAACAGTTAAGCACTTTTATGTTAGAATTTATTTTTCACTCATTAATACCACTATACAAGTACCAAATAATATCTCCACATCTTGACCACATATAACTACCACAAAGACCAATATAACCAATAATATCAGTGGTCACATACTACGCTCTGCAGATGCTACTGGTGCAAAAATAGTGACACACAGATAGTGCCCCCAAAAATAATAGGGCCACATAGAGTGCTGCTAAAAATAACAGTGGCAAACGACTAGTGCCCACACTGTAATAGTGCCCCTTCGCGACCTACACTGTAATAGTGTCACCATTCTGCAGCACACAGTAATAATCACACAACCAATGCGGTGGACAACCAAAATACCCCTTGAAGGTCATACAAAGTAAATTACTTCAAATAATATATAATATATGGGGGAAGGGCATATAACACAGTGAATACCCATGACTGCTGGTAACATTAGCAATGACTCATATAATGTATAAGAACAACAACCTAAAAGAATTGAGTCAAAGACCAAATTTTAATAAAGAATTATAATTTTTATTATTGCACAACAAAAGAAATAAATATATTTACTCACAAGTTTAAAAAGACAAGGATGACTACCACAGTGTGGAAAAAGAAGCCAGACACATGTATATAATGGGGCTACTGTAATAGCATATGCATAAAAAGGATATATATAAGAGACCAAGGTACATAAATAGATAAATTAATTAATTAATTAATTACTAACACCTCGGTATACTTATCAAAAAAAGGCTTGTGTAAGGTCCCAAATGATGGTATATGGTTATACTCATTAATGTAGCCTAACATTTGATAATGCATAAATCATTAGTATAAAGTGCACATGCAGTTGAGTGAGAGCAGCTTACCCATATTATAACACACTGTTGTCTGGCATCACACCCGGCGCGCGTTTCGGCGGGGGTGGTGTCAGAGGACAGGAAGCGGGAATATATGTCTACAGGGAACCAATCAGGGAACCAATAATAATGAAATATTATGCATTAAATAGTTATACCACTAGCTGAGGATTTTTATTTTTTTTAAACAGTAAACCATGTGGTTATTCAAGGTATTACAAGATAAAAAATACCAAGAAACACTAACATTACTTGAATCCTAATGTATAAATTAGACAAAACTTAAAAGAAAAAGAAATTACCTGACAAATTATTGTATGCAACATCTGTTGTATATTTTCACATGAGCAACTTTCTAAGTTCTCTTCCTCATCTCAATGAGAGACTGTTATGCAGCGTATATAACTTTCCAGGTACTCCAACCAATTGTATCTATCATATTGCCAAAGTTTTCACTACTATTTAACCCCTTAAGGACGCAGCCTAGTTTGGGCCTTAAGGCTCAGAGCCCATTTTTCAAATCTGACATATTTCACTTTATGTGGTAATAACGTCGGAATGCTTAAACCTACCCAAGCGATTCTGAGATTGTTTTCTCGTGACACATTGGGCTTCATGTTCGTGGTAAAATTTGGTCTATATATTCAGTGTTTATTGGTGAAAAATTGCAAAATGTAGAGAAAATTTGGAAAAAATAGCATTTTTCAGAATTGAAATGCATCTGCTTGTAAAACAGACGGTTATACCACCCACAATAGTTACTAGTTCACATTTCCCATATGTCTACTTTAGATTGGCATCGTTTTTTGAACATTCTTTTATTTTTCTTGGACGTTACAAGGCTTAGAACATGAACAGCAATTTCTCATATTTTTAAGAAAATTTCAAAAGCCTTTTTTTTAAGGTACCTCTTGAGTTCTGAAGTGGCTTTGAGGGGCCTATGTATTAGAAACCCTGATAAAACACCCCATTTTAAAAACTAGACCCCTCAAAGTATTCAAAACAGCAATTATAAAGTTTTTTAACCCTTCAGGCATTTCACAAGAATTAAAGCAAAGTGGAGGTGAAATTTGCAAATTTCATTTTTCTTGCTGAATTTCAATTTTATTCATTTTTTTTTCTGTAACACAGAAGGTTTTACCAGAGAAACACTACTAAATATGTATTGTCCAGATTCTGCAGTTTTTAGAAATGTCCCACATGTGGCCCTACTGCGCTCATGGACTAAAACACAAGCCCTAGAAGCAAAGAAGCACCTAGTGCATTTTGAGTCCTCTTTTTTATTAGAATATATTTTAGGCAGCATGCCAGGTTTGAAGAGGTGTTGAGGTGTCAAAACAGTAGGAATCCCCCAATAGTGACCCCATTTTGGAAACTACACCCCTCAAGGAATTCATTTAGGGTTGTTGTTACCATTTTGACCGCACAGTTTTTTCACAGCACGTATTTGAATTGGGCTCTGAAATGAAAAAAATTTCATTTTTTACAATAAAATGTCATTTGTGATCAAAATTTCTTATTTTCACAGGGAACAAAATACCCCTTTTTGTTGCCCAATTTGTCCTTAGTGTGGCAATACCCCATTTGTGGTGATAAACTGCCGTTTGGGCCCATGGGAGGGCTCAGAAGGAAAGGAGCGCTATATGTTTGTTGGAGTCCAGATTTTGCTGGTTTGGTTTTCGGGTGCCATGTCGCATTTGCAGAGCCTCAGAGGTATCAAAGCAATGGAAACCCACCAAAAGTGACCCCATTTTGGAAACTACACCCCTCAAGGAATTCATTTATGGGTAATGTGACCATTTAGACTCCATAGTTTCTTCACAGAACTTATTTGAATTGGGCTGGGAATTAAAAAAATATATATTTTTTCCAATAATATGTCATTTTAGCTCAAAAATTCTTATTTTCACAAGAAATAAAATACTCTATTTTGTTGCCCAATTTGTCCTGAGTGCGGCAATACCCCATTTGTGGTGATAAACTGCCGTTTGGGCCCATGGGAGGGCTCAGAAGGAAAGGAGCGCTGTGTGTTCTTTGGAGTACAGATTTTGCTGGTTTGGTTTTCGGGTGCCATGTCGCATTTGCAGAGCCCCAGAGGTATCAAAGCAATAGAAACCAACCACAAATGACCCCATTTTTGGAAACTACACCCCTCAAGGAATTCATTTATGGGTGTTGTGACCATTTTGACCCCATAGTTTTTTCACAGAACTTATTTGAATTGGGCTGGGAATGAAAACAAAATATTTTTTTTCAAATAATATGTAGTTTTGGCTGAAAATTTCTTATTTTCACAAGAAACAAAATACCCCATTCTGTTGCGCAATTTGTTCTGAGTGCCGCAATACCCCATTTGTTGTGATAAACTGCCGTTTGGGCCCATGGGAGGGCTCAGAAGGAAAGGACCACCATTTGGCCTACTGGAGATTTTCTAGTGCGAAGTCATGTATGCAGAAGCCCCTGAGGTACCAGTACAGTTGAAACCCGCAAGAAGTGACCCCGTTTTAAAAACTACACCCTTAAGGCATTCATCTAGAGGTGTAGTGAGCATTTTGACCGGAGACATACAACCCATAAACTGTAATGTGGGTTCTCCCGGGTATGGCTATACCCTCAATGTGGCTGTTATCAGCTGTTTGGGCACACAGCAGGGCTCAGAAGGGAAACATAATGGGGGATAAGCTGTGCGGAGTACATCAGGGTAAGTAGAATTGGGGTAAATTATAAATCAAGGGATGTATGATAAATTTTAAAACACTTTCATACAGAGCTCTGGTTATTCGGGACACGTGTCACATTGATATATTGTGTCATCCATTATCGCCCTCTTATAGCAGACTTTGCACCTCTTTTGACTTTTTCCCTTCTTGCCAGTTTGGGGAACTTCTCCTGGAAAGTGTTGCCGCCCTGGTACGATGCGTGTGGGCTCGCTTCCAGAAGTACTGGGTGCCCCCCCTTCTTGGTCCCTAAAGATTAGGTTCTTGATAATCACCTCTTGAAATTCCAGGAAAGTTCCCGTCTGGCCTGCACATCGACGTAGCACGTACGCATTGTACAATGCCATCTGTATGATGTGCCCGGCTAGCTTCTTATACCACACTGCAAAAACACCGAAAAAGGCCATACTTACAAATGGACACAGCCAGGTCAGAAACGCTGATGAAGTCGAGTGAGCAGGTGCTTTAAATAATAATAGCCACTCCCACTAGTCTTGAGGGGAGTGGTATGTGGTGCATGGGATGTATAGTAAGAAATAATAAATGAATAGTGTATGTGCAAGTGTAATAATGTAAGTAAAATATAGGGGGCAGTAATGAGTAAAGTGCCTAAAAAATAAATGAATAATGGGATGCAAGTGTGTGAAACATGGAGGGATAGTGTGTAAGTCATGAGGCGCAACGTGACTAGCCAGGTAGAAGCCTATTTGTGACGCCTTGATAATTCATAGAGCGGGCTACCCTGCTTGCTAGGCCAAACAACAACACACCATGCTCTCCCAGCATCAAAGACCTGGCTGTGTCCAAAAGAAGCGAATATAAGTAATAATGAAAAATACCTGGGGCATTAGTGATCATTTTGGCCAAAAGGACGCAAGCTCGCAATCCACGACAAGGATCCCCAGACTTGCGAGTCCCTAACTGGAGCGAAAAGCTCCTGATGTACAGACAAAACAGATAAAAACAAGGACATTTATGCAAAAACACCGAAAAAGGCCATACTTACAAATGGACACAGCCAGGTCAGAAACGCTGATGAAGTCGAGTGAGCAGGTGCTTTAAATAATAATAGCCACTCCCACTAGTCTTGAGGGGAGTGGTATGTGGTGCATGGGATGTATAGTAAGAAATAATAAATGAATAGTGTATGTGCAAGTGTAATAATGTAAGTGAAATATAGGGGGCAGTAATGAGTAAAGTGCCTAAAAAATAAATGAATAATGGGATGCAAGTGTGTGAAACATGGAGGGATAGTGTGTAAGTCATGAGGCGCAACGTGACTAGCCAGGTAGAAGCCTATTTGTGACGCCTTGATAATTCATAGAGCGGGCTACCCTGCTTGCTAGGCCAAACAACAACACACCATGCTCTCCCAGCATCAAAGACCTGGCTGTGTCCAAAAGAAGCGAATATAAGTAATAATGAAAAATACCTGGGGTATTAGTGATCATTTTGGCCAAAAGGACGCAAGCTCGCAATCCACGACAAGGATCCCCAGACTTGCGAGTCCCTAACTGGAGCGAAAAGCTCCTGATGTACAGACAAAACAGATAAAAACAAGGACATTTATGCAAAAACACCGAAAAAGGCCATACTTACAAATGGACACAGCCAGGTCAGAAACGCTGATGAAGTCGAGTGAGCAGGTGCTTTAAATAATAATAGCCACTCCCACTAGTCTTGAGGGGAGTGGTATGTGGTGCATGGGATGTATAGTAAGAAATAATAAATGAATAGTGTATGTGCAAGTGTAATAATGTAAGTGAAATATAGGGGGCAGTAATGAGTAAAGTGCCTAAAAAATAAATGAATAATGGGATGCAAGTGTGTGAAACATGGAGGGATAGTGTGTAAGTCATGAGGCGGAACGTGACTAGCCAGGTAGAAGCCTATTTGTGACGCCTTGATAATTCATAGAGCGGGCTACCCTGCTTGCTAGGCCAAACAACAACACACCATGCTCTCCCAGCATCAAAGACCTGGCTGTGTCCAAAAGAAGCGAATATAAGTAATAATGAAAAATACCTGGGGTATTAGTGATCATTTTGGCCAAAAGGACGCAAGCTCGCAATCCACGACAAGGATCCCCAGACTTGCGAGTCCCTAACTGGAGCGAAAAGCTCCTGATGTACAGACAAAACAGATAAAAATTTGTAAGTATGGCCTTTTTCGGTGTTTTTGCATAAATGTCCTTGTTTTTATCTGTTTTGTCTGTACATCAGGAGCTTTTCGCTCCAGTTAGGGACTCGCAAGTCTGGGGATCCTTGTCGTGGATTGCGAGCTTGCGTCCTTTTGGCCAAAATGATCACTAATACCCCAGGTATTTTTCATTATTACTTATATTCGCTTCTTTTGGACACAGCCAGGTCTTTGATGCTGGGAGAGCATGGTGTGTTGTTGTTTGGCCTAGCAAGCAGGGTAGCCCGCTCTATGAATTATCAAGGCGTCACAAATAGGCTTCTACCTAGCTAGTCACGTTGCGCCTCATGACTTACACACTATCCCTCCATGTTTCACACACTTGCATCCCATTATTCATTTATTTTTTAGGCACTTTACTCATTACTGCCCCCTATATTTCACTTACATTATTACACTTGCACATACACTATTCATTTATTATTTCTTACTATACATCCCATGCACCACATACCACTCCCCTCAAGACTAGTGGGAGTGGCTATTATTATTTAAAGCACCTGCTCACTCGACTTCATCAGCGTTTCTGACCTGGCTGTGTCCATTTGTAAGTATGGCCTTTTTCGGTGTTTTTGCATAAATGTCCTTGTTTTTATCTGTTTTGTTTATACCACACTGCATGGCGCTGTAGGGCTTCAGGGCTTGATCTTACAAGTCCATCCCTCCCATGTACCTATTGTAGTCCAGGATGCAGTCTGCTTTGGGGGTGGCCTTTCCTTCATATATCCTAAACCTGTAGGTATACCCTGATACACTCTCGCACAGCTTATACATCTTCACGCCATACCTTGCCCTCTTACCCGGCAGGTACTCGCGGAATTGAACCCTCCCTTTAAAATGTACCAGGGACTCATCAATAGAAATACACGTCTCGGGGGTGAATGCTTGGGAAAACCGGGCACTGGAACGGTCTAATAGGGGTCTCCGTTTATCCAAACGGTCAAAACTGGGGTCATCTCGGGGTGGGCACGGCTCATTATCAGTATAATGTAAGAAATGAAGTATTGCCTCATTTATTTATTTTTTTAGGTTCCAGTTCAGGTCTGAAGTTGCTTTGAGGGGCCCATATATTAGAAACCCCTATCAAATACCCCATTTTAGAAACTAGACCCCTCAAAGTATTCACAACAGCATTTAGAAAGTTTATGAACCCTTTAGGTGTTTCACAAAAATTTAGAGCAAAGTAGAGGTGAAATTTACATTTTTTTTTTGTCAGAAAATCCTCTTTATACCATTTTTTTTATAACACAAAAGGATGTATCAGAGAAACGCAACTCAATACTTATTGCCCAGATTCTGCAGTTTTGAGAAATATCCCACATGTGGCCCTCGTGCGGTAATGGACTGAAGCACCGGCCTCCGAAGCAAAGGAGGACCTAGCGGATTTTGAAGCCTCTTTTTTATTAGGCACCATGTCCGGTTTGAAGAGGTCTTGTGGTGCCAAAACATTGGGAACCCCCCAAAAGTGACCCCAATTTGGAAACTAGACCCCTTGAGGAATCCATTGTAGTTTTCTTGGGGTGCATGCGGCTTTTTGATCAGTTTTTATTCTATTTTTAGGTGGCGTGGTGACTAAAAAACAGCAATTGTACGATTGTTTTTTTTTCTTTTTTTTTTTACAGCGTTCACCGTGCGCTATAAATGACATATTCACTTTATTCTGCGTGGCGATACGATTACGGCGATACCAGATGTTTATAGTTTTTTTTTGTCTTATGGCGTTTGCACAATAAAATACGTTTTGTAAACAATCACTCACTTTTTGTGTTACCTTATTCTAAGCGCCAGAACTTTTTTATTTTTCCATCAATAAAGCCGTGCGTGGACTTATTTTTTGCGTAACGAGCTGTAGTTTCGATCAGTACCATTTTTAGGTACATGCGACTTTTTGATCTCTTTTTATTCCATTTTTTGGGAGGTGAAGTGACCAAAGAATTGTGATTGTGGTTCGGTTTATTATTATTTTA
The DNA here is from genome assembly GCF_050947455.1 of Rhinoderma darwinii. Taxonomy (NCBI): domain Eukaryota; kingdom Metazoa; phylum Chordata; class Amphibia; order Anura; family Rhinodermatidae; genus Rhinoderma; species Rhinoderma darwinii. The sequence goes on from NC_134692.1 coordinate 57,992,420, forward strand.
TTTTACGGCGTTCACCGTGCGGGATAAATAACGGAATAATTTTGTAGTTCAGGCCGTTACGGACGCGGCGATACCAATTATGTATAGTTTATTTGTTTGTTTATATATTTTTATTAATAATAAAGGACTGATAAGGGAAAAGGGGGGATTTTTACTTTTAATACTTTTAAATCTTTTATTTTCTTATTTTTACACATCTTTTTTTAACTTTTTTTTTACTTTATTACTTTGTCCCATTAGGGGACATGAGGGCAGGAGGCTCTGATCGCTATTCTAATACACTGCACTACATGCGTAGTGCAGTGTATTAGAACTGTCAGCTACTCACTGACAGCAAGCATAGTGGGTCCTGACGTTGTCAGGACCCACTAGGCTTCCGTCTATGGCATAGCCGGACGCCATTGTTTGGTGTCCGGTTGCCATAGTCACCATTGCCGGCCGCTGTCGCGTAGCAGGCCGGCGATGGCAGCTTAACCCCTAAAAAGCCGTGATCTCTATAGAACGCGGCTTTTAAGGGGTTAATCAGCGGGGACACAGCGATCGGTCCCCGCTGTAGGAGCTGTGACAGCTGCTGAACAAGACAGCAGCGTCACAGCTCCTGTATGTGTCGGGAGGACGGCCGAAACGGCCGTTACTCCCGTGACGTACTATTACGGCATGGAGCGCGAACGATACAGCTGCCATGACATAATAGTACGTCAAGGAGCGGGAAGGGGTTAAAGAGATTTGAGATGGCACATCTTAAAGGGAATGTGTCGCTAGAAAAAAAAAATATATATTTTTTTTTTAGTTAAACTGTTAGTCAATAAATGATTACACATTGTTCAAATTTTTTTAATTTTTTTCACAAATATTATAAATTAGATTCTAATTTCCATGTGCTGGTCATTAGAGGGAGCAATTCCCAAAATTGCAGCATTGCATGTGGTAAAGCAACCTCATTGCTTTATGCTGCAAATTTGGTGTAGACACACACGCTCTATTGTGCTCGCACAATGCCCCCTCCTTTATCCTGGCTAGTGCCAGGAGAAAGGAGGGGGTTGAATGTTCAAACCTCCTACACTGTATGCCGCCATTTTTTGAGCGAATGCACAGTGTAGGAGGATTCGATACAGTATAACACGCACAAACACAAACATAACTTACCTGCTCCTGCCGCTGCCGCTGCCTCCGCTCCGTCCGCTCCCTCCGCTCCTCGTCCTTGCTTCTGAACATATGGACGGAAGCCACGACTGGAAGTAGTCATCTTACTGTCCGGCCGCGGCTTCCGGTCCACATGAAAATGGCGCCAGACGTAGCTCGGCCGAAGACCTTCCTTTTGGACTGTGTGGGAGCGGCGCAATGCGCCGTTCCCACACAGATGCCGTACGCTATAGTGAATGGAACGGCTCCCGTTCGCATTCACTATGGGGATGTATGTGCTGTATTCCATCTCTGTATGTGTCGTTAATCGACACATACAGAGATGAAAAAAAAATGGCAGCCCCCATAGAGAAGTAAAAGTTAGAAAAAAGAAAAAAGTACAACACAAAAACACAAATAAATAAAATTTATTTTAATAACATACTAAAACCAAAAACATATAAAAAATTATTTTTTTTGCGAAACCTGTCCTTTAAAACAGAAAGACAGTACTTTTTGTTACTGCAAAATACAAAGAAAGTATTCAGCACAGAAATATGTGCATACAATGATCATAAAAGTAAATACATGATATATATCAAAATATTCATTCAAGTATACCGTGTAGCATATAAGCAATATTTTTGCAGACTATAAAGTGAATGTTAGTTTGCCATTCAAAACAGGTCTATTATACTATGGACAAAACAGTTGTTTTTTAAAATAAAAATAATATATTTAAAAAGGCTCTCACCAGATTATAAGTGCCCTATCTCCTTCATAATCTGATTGGCGCTGTAATGTAGATAACAACAGTGGTTTTTATTTTGAAAACCGATAATTTTTGAGCAAGTTATGAGCAATTTTAGATTTATGCTAATGAGTTTCTTAACCCCTTAGTGACTAAGCTTCTTTGGACCTTAATGACCAAGCCAAATTTGTCAAATCTGGTATGTGTGACTTTATCAGAGAATAACTCTGTGAAAGTTTTGAATATCCAAGTAATTCTGACATTGTTTTTTCGTCACATGTTGTACTTTATTTTAGTGGTAAAAGTAGACTGATATGATTTGCGGAAATAACTTAAAAAATAGAAAAATTGAAGAAATTTTGTAAAAATTATCATTTTTCCCTATTTTTAACTGCAATATGTCACATATGTACACACATACTGTACAATTTTTTTTATTAAATATATATTTCCATCTCTTTACTCTATTTTGGCAGCACTTTTGAAAAAAAAAATAATTTTTGAGCAATTTAGAGGACTTACAAGTTAAGTAATAATTTTATAAATTTTGTAGTACATTTTGTTTTCCTGCACCAAGCCAGGTTTTCATAGGCTCATAGGTGTCAGAATGGTGGAAACCCCCACAAGTGACCCCATTTTGAAAACTAGACCCCTTAAGGTATTTATTAAGGGGTGTTGTAAGTATTTTGACCCCACAGTTTTTTTGTAAGAATTCATGCAAAGCAGGCATAAAAAAATATAATTTAACTTTTTTCATAAAAGTATCACTTTGAAGACCGATTTCTTTGTAAAGCGACAATGAGAATGAAGAAACACACCCAAAAATCTATCACCCTGTTTCTCCTGTTTTCAAAAATGCCCCCATTGTGACCCTAATGCGTTGCCTGGACACACGACAGGGCCCGAAAGGGAGGGAGCACCCGGAGGCTTTCAGGACTCATATTTTGCTTGAAAATGTTTTAGGCCCCACTGTACATTTGGAGAGGTTTTGAACTACCAGAACGATAGAAACTCCCCATAAACGACCCCATTTAGAAAACTAGACCCCTTAAGGTATTTATCTAGGGGTGTAGTGAGTATTTTGACCCCACAGTTTTTTGCTAAATTTAATGCATAGCAGGTGAAAAAAAATAAAAATTCACTTTTGTAATAAAAGTATCACTTTGAAGACCGATTTCTGTGTAAAGCGACTATAAGAATGAAGAAACACACGCCAAAATCTATCACCCTGTTTCTCCTGTTTTTAAAAATGCCCCCATTGTGACCCTAATGCGTTGCCTGGACACACGACAGGGCCCGAAAGGGAGGGAGCACCCAGAGGCTTTCAGGACTCATATTTTGCTTGAAAATGTTTTAGGCCCCACTGTACATTTGGAGAGGTTTTGAACTACCAGAACGATAGAAACTCCCCATGAACGACCCCATTTAGAAAACTAGACCCCTTAAGGTGTTTATCTAGGGGTGTAGTGAGTATTTTGACCCCACAGTTTTTTGCTAAATTTAATGCATAGCAGGTGAAAAAAAAATAAAAATTCACTTTTTTCATAAAAGTATCACTTTGAAGACCGATTTCTGTGTAAAGCGACCATAAGAATGAAGAAACACACCCCAAAATCTATCACCCTGTTTCTCCTGTTTTCAAAAATGCCCCCATTGTGACTCTAATGCATTGCCTGGACACACAGCAGGGCTTGAAAGTTAGGGAGCACCCAGAGGCTTTCAGAACTCATATTTTGCTTGAAAATGTTTTAGGCCCCACTGTATATTTGGAGAGGTTTTGAACTACCAGAACGATAGAAACTCCCCATAAACGACCCCATTTAGAAAACTAGACCCCTTAAGGTATTTATCTAGGGGTGTAGTGAGTATTTTGACCCCCACAGTGTTTTGCTAAATTTAATGCATAGCAGGTGAAAAAAAATAAAAATTCACTTTTTTAATAAAAGTATCACTTTGAAGACCGATTTCTGTGTAAAGCGACTATAAGAATGAAGAAACACACGCCAAAATCTATCACCCTGTTTCTCCTGTTTTCAAAAATTCCCCCATTGTGACCCTAATGTGTTGCCTGGACACACAGCAGGGCCCGAAAGAAAGGGAGCACCCGGAGGCTTTCAGGACTCCTATTTTGCTTGGAAATGTTTTAGGCCCCACTGTACATTTGGAGAGGTTTTGAACTACCAGAACGATAGAAACTCCCCATAAACGACCCCATTTAGAAAACTAGACCCCTTAAGGTATTTATCTAGGGGTGTAGTGAGTATTTTGACCCCACAGTTTTTTGCTAAATTTAATGCATAGCAGGTGAAAAAAAATAAAAATTCACTTTTTTCATAAAAGTATCACTTTGAAGACCGATTTCTGTGTAAAGCGACCATAAGAATGAAGAAACACACCCCAAAATCTATCACCCTGTTTCTCCTGTTTTCAAAAATGCCCCCATTGTGACTCTAATGCATTGCCTGGACACACAGCAGGGCTTGAAAGGAAGGGAGCACCCAGAGGCTTTCAGGACTCACTGTATATTTGGAGAGGTTTTGAACTACCAGAACGATAGAAACTCCCCATAAACGACCCCATTTAGAAAACTAGACCCCTTAAGGTATTTATCTAGGGGTGTAGTGAGTATTTTGACCCCACAGTTTTTTGCTAAATTTAATGCATAGCTGGTGAAATAAAATAAAAAAAACACTTTTTATATAAAAGTATCACTTTGAAGACCGATTTCTTTGTAAAGCGAACATGAAAATGAAGAAACACACCCCAAAATCTATCACCCTGTTTCTCCTGTTTTCAAAAATACTCTCATTGTTGCCATAATCTGCTTATTAGACCTGTGGCTGGGCCAAAAAGAGAGGGAGCACCCTTTGGCTTTCAGGGCACAATTGAATAAATTCTAGGCCCCATATCATGCATTTAGAGGCATTGAGCTGCCTGAACAAAAAAAAACCACGCAGAAATGACCCCATTTTAAAAACTAAACCCCTAAAGGTATTCATCTAGTGGTGTAGTGGGCATGCGGACCAAAAAATTTTTAAATGAGGAAATAATGGGTATCATTTCAGACACTATGGGTATATAATGTTTTCTTCAAGCTTTTATTACGTTTCCACATGAAATAGAGGAGACGTGGTAGAAGGTTATTTTGTTAGAAATACGCCACATTAATAAATTTGTGCGGCACAGAATAGAAGTGAAGCCGTGTATTCATAACGGATACATGTTGCTATAGACGTATTTGCCTGTACTTATGACTATGTCTTGCTGAAGAAGCAGTTGGTGCCATTATGATGTCATTGTGGACAGAATTCTGTCCTAATATAAAATCAGTCAGAGAGGAAAAAATAAACTGTACTGGAGTGACGGGCAATATCTTCAAACAAATGGAGGAAAATTTATCCAACTATGTTGCAAACTCGAGTCTGTTCACTAGATAGAAGAACACCTGCAGGGCTGTCATGACAAGGATTTTTTTTTTCAGTGACTGGTTGTACAACGTCTCTTTAGCTCCATCAATCCTTATGAGGGACGAATGTGCCAAGTGACGCGGTACACCATAACAGACCCCTGCCCGGCAAGGTAGGAACCGCTATGTGCACAAAACAACCAATCACCTACAGAATATATAAAAGGACAGTGTCCAAAACCATCTATAGGAACAGTAAAGGATCACTAATCCCCAAAATGATGTCAGTATTTCCAGAAGAACCGTAACAAAGCCCATGGTGTATTGATAAGGAACAGCTCAATTATTAGAGATCCTCCAAATAAAAAAAAAAGATCATGCCCGTATCACGGTACAGAATTAGGAATGTAACAGCTGTATGTGGCAGGACATAGTCATAAGAACAGTCAAAATAAAAAAATTGTGGATGTGGGATTTTGTACTGGACAATTAATTCCAGCACTTGATCACCCACAAATAAATAAAAAAAATCATAAGGGGTAAAATTAGTTTCACGGTCTGAAAAAAATGTGCTCTACAACCTCTCCCACAAGAAATAATCCCTACTTGGAAAGCCCACGAACTAAAAAGAAAATATAAAGAAATTGACTCCCTAAAAAGGCCCCCAACCCATTATTTTTTTTTGTGTTAAATTCTAGTAATTTGCAACCGTGTGAAAGGTTTCGAAACAGGGATAGTTACAAAGGGCTGGTTTTGATGGACACATGGGGCAATAAAAGCGGGTATCCCTCCTCCTGCCATGCCTGCTACATACCCGACACCTTTTTTGGGGATATTTTTGGGTCTCAGTGGAGGGAATAGGGTGTAAAAAGTGGCGCTCTGAAAGCCTGCGCACATCCTCAGATTCGCAGGATTGTGCCGGTATAGTGGACTCAAAAAGGAGATGCTCAATGACCTTCTCCTGAAATTGAAGGAAAGTGAGCGTTCCTTGGGCTTTTTTGAAAATAACAAAACTGTTATAGGTAGCAACCTGGATGAGGTAGATTGCTACCTTTTTGTACCAGGCCTTATTTTTGCGCTTCACCAGGTAAGGCTGAAGCACCTGGTCGGAAAGGTCTACACCCCCCATAAATTTGTTGTAGTCTGTTACACAGACAGGTTTCTGCTTTGCAGTGGTAGCCCCCCTCTCCGTAATTGCCACAGTGGTGTCCGTGTGTACGGTGGACAGCATGTAGACATCCTTCTTGTCGGCCCACTTCACTGCAAGCAATTCCTGACTTGCAAGGGCCATGGATGTTCCCTTTCCCAAACGCCTGGACACCAACTGTTGTGGGAGTCCCACTCTGTTCTTCCGTACTGTCCCACAGGCCCCTGTATTTGCAGCATGGAGGGCTTTATAAAGGGCAACGCTGGTATAAAAATTGTCTGTATAGACGTGGTACCCCTTGTGCAGAAATGGCTCCATTAGGTTCCACACAATTTTGCCAGAGGTGCCAATAGTTTCTGGGCAGCCTGGGGTATAAATTTGGCAGTCCCTGCCTTCATAGATTTTGAAACCGCAGGTGTAACCCGTTGTGCTCTCGCAAACTTTGTACAATTTCACCCCATATCTGGCTCGTTTGGAAGGGATGAATTGACGAAAGGAAAGACGCCCTTTGAAGCTCATGAGCGATTCATCTACTGACAAATTTTTGTCAGGGGTGTACAACTTTAAAAATAAATCATTTAGAAGGGTGATTAATGGCCTTAATTTATTAAGCCGATCATAAGCTGGGTCACTTCTTGGGGGGACTTGGGAATTATCAGTAAAATGCATGAATCGCATTAGGGCCTCATAGCGGTTTCTGGACATCACTGCTGCAAATACAGGGGTAGCGTGGACAGCACTACAAGTCCAGTAGGACCGGACAGAGGGTTTTTTAACCAAACCCATATTGAGGGTAATGCCTAAAAATTTTTTTATTTCTGGGACACTTGTGGGGCTCCACATTCTGGAGTACATAGATGCAGGCTTTTGTAGAACAAACTGCCTAGCATACAGATTAGTCTGCTGGACTATCAAGTCTAGGACCGTATCACATATAAATAAATTAAAAAAATTATAGGGGGTAAAATTTTGGACGTCGACACTAATTCCTGGGGTCGCTTCAAATTGGGGTACTTGGGGGGAAAATGATAGTGCAGGATCCCACATCACGGGAGGGACTGCAACACTCGGCCCTGCACTTGACACCTCTACAGCGACTGACGTATCCACCACCATAGGACTATGGGGTTCAGCGGTGGAATTAGAATCGTCACTGTCACTGTCTGGAACAAATTCTGAAGCGGTGTCTGTTTCGCTTTCAGAAGTGTCGGAACATAGCAAGGCGTAGGCTTGCTCCGCGCTGTACATACGCTGAGACATATTTATAGATGTGTATGTATATATATATATATATATATGCCCTATAAGTCCTAACCCTAAAGTAAACCTAAAATCCTAAAAACGACACAAATTTTTTATTTTTTTTTATATATATATTTTTTTTATATATTTTTTTTTTTTATATAACAGACGTAAAATTAATTCTAAACGGCCCTAAACACGAACGCTAAACTAGCCCTAACCCTAAAGTAACGCTAAACTAACGGTAAACTAGCACTAACGCTAAACTAGAACTAACGCTAAACTAGCACTAACGCTAAACTAGCGCTGACGCTAATCTAGCGCTGACGCTAATATAGATTTGATATATTATATATATATATATGTATGTATAAGAACGATGATTTTTTTATCACTTTTTTTCTTTCTTCACAGCACAGGACTTAGACTGATTTCTCTCTCCTCTCAGAACAACTACAATGGGAGGAGAGAGAAACACAGCCCATGTCCTGGCTGTGTTTTGAAAATAACTGTCAGTGATCTCTGTGATAGGTTTTATCACAGAGATCACCTGATCAGGGACCAGTCACAACGGTCCCTGATTGTTGCTGTGCCAGATGACGACACAGGTAAGTTATGCAAAGCGCACTCGGGCGCCATTTTGGGGGGGCGGAATCGGACCGTGGGGGGGGGATCGGACCGGGGGGGGGATCGAACCGGGGGGGGGGGATCGGACATGAAGGGGAATCGGACGGGGGGGGGGGCGCACTATTTACCCGTTCTCTCTCCTCTCTAAGGAGTTATTCCATGAGAGGAGAGAGAAATGGCGATTATCCGCCGGTTTAGCGTGAACGCCGTGAAATAGCGATTCACGGCGATCACGTGACCAGAGACCACTCGTTATGGTCTCTGGTCGTTGCCCCGAACTCTCAGCTACCTCCGGTAGCTGAGAGAACGGAGCCCCGATCTTTAATTTCGGCGCTACTTTAGGCTAATGCGATCACGTTAAAAGGCGTCGCATTAGCCTAAAGCCCATTAGTGAGGAACGTAAAAAGGCGTACTGTTGGTCACTAAGGGGTTAATAGACAACTGGGTGTGTTTTTACTTTTTACCAACTGGGCGTTGTACAGGGGAGTGTATGACGCTGACCAATCAGTGACCAATCACCTTCATACACTTCTCATTGTTCCATTCCATTGGTACAGTGTGATTGTGCAGTGAAAGAAGCTGGGCTGGAACAATGAGAAGTGTATGACGCTGCTTGGTCACTGATTGATCACTGATTGGTCAGCGTCATACACTCCTCTGTACAACTCCAAGTTGGTAAAAAGTAAAAACACGCCCAGTTGTCTATTAAGAAACTAATTAGCAGAAATCTAAAATTGCTCATAACTTGCTCAAAAATTATCGTTTTCCAAAATAAAAACCACTGCTGTTATCTACAGTACAGCGCCAATCAGATTACGTAGGAGATAGGGCACTTATAATGTGGTGACAGAGCCTCTTTAAATTGTGTGCTGAGTTATATTTATATTCAATTACAAAAATATTGAATGAAAACTGGCTGTCAACACACTTCAGGCCTACCAACTAACCATATAATGAAAAGAGAGCCTCAATTTAGGCATAGCCGAGTTTTATGCTATATCAATTAGAAAGTTCATAAAACTGCAAATAGTAGAGATTCAACAACTGGAAAACAAGATTGAGAAGTCCTCATTCTCAACAGAGAACTGTCTACACATGCACACCTACTCTGCCAAGAAATTCATGAAAGATATGGAAACAGCACCATAATCGTGGTATTCATAGGGAAACAATTTAATCTCACAAAGCAGAAGATCCACGGCACTCACTGATCGACAGATAAAAGGCCTCTTTATTTCAGTGCTTCATAGCATGTAAAAAATGAGAGATTGAAACATGTAACTCGGCCGACAGATGTTCCACTCAAGGCCTGATGGGAGATGAGAATAAGTCTGCTTAAATCACCCATCATGTCACACAGGTAATGATGTTATTATATATCCAGATTATACCTAAATAAAAAATCACATACATTTAATTAAAACAATGCAAAAACAAGATACAAATATAAAGTTAGGTCCAGAATTAGAATAAATATGAGATCAGATCATATCAAATGCTAGAGCTCAGTACAAATCGTACGGTGCCAACCAGTGAATAATAGTAATTGTAATACTAGGAGGGAGGAGGGAACGCAAAGGGGGGAGGAAAAGGGCGGAGGGAATAAGGAATACACAAAGGATAACCACTGGTAAGTAGGCACTCGGCTCAGCGTTTTTATAAAAGTATCAAAATTTATTAACAATTCGTCAAAATGTGACAGAAGTAGCACTAAGTGCGATCCTGTGTCTATATGACAAAGTAAGCACAACACAACAATACATACAATAAACAAACAAGGATAGACATCACAGGCCCGGCCGGGTCACTAATTTATAACTCACATAAATCATCTCTACCATTCATTAATAATGATAGTGCAAAAATTATATAGCATATGATTAAAGAATCTAGTATATGAATGTGGTGAGCTAGAAATAGAACCGTTGAGTAAAGAGTAGAATGCGGGCCATCAAATCAATCGGTCGGTATTTTCCACAAAAAACTTAGGAATTATATCAACTGTGGATATGAGGTAAATATAACCTCTTAGTGCACAATACAATTGTATTTATGTATATAACCCATAAGCCTTGTTGCATAAAAATACAATTGGTTACATGGACGTAACAGACAATTTTAGAACCAGCAGAAATTATTAAATTACACGTATCAGATCATATACTCATCGCCAGATGATATGGCTTTTGGAGTGTGAGTCAGCGTGTAGTCGCTAGGTTCCATATATGATGGCGATCTATTGGCTTGCAGGCATTATGCTTTTCCAGCTGTCCGTATCGTGGATGATACAGACTGCTGGAAAAGCATAATACCTGCAAGCCAATAAATCAACATCATATATCGAACCTAGCGACCACACGCTGACTCACACTTTAAAAGCCATATCATGGTTTTCACCAGAGCCCACGGCAAGGCAGGTTGGATTTGGCTGCATAGAACCCAGGTTGCTTTTACAGAATACGGTATTGGACAGGAAGTGCAACTGCAGGCAATACCAGAACGGATAACCAGACAAGAAAGATAGGTAATCAGCAAGCAGAGTTCACAACCAGGGGATACTAAAAGTCCAAATCGCAAAACAGATGAGTACCAAGATTAGCAGAGTTTAAAACCAGCCAAGAGCAAAATGTACAAATCAGTGAGCAGAGGAAAAATCCAAACACAAAGCCAACGTCCAGTTAAAAGAGTCCAAACAGTCAAGGTGATACAGGGTGTAACCAGGAGTTTGAGCAGACACATGCTAACACAAGAAATCACAAGCAACAATGAGACAAACTGAACAGATTTAAATACTCCACCCTTGGCCTTGATATGACGCAAACAGAGAAATGAGATTGGCTCTGCGTCAAAAACCAGGGCCATCCAGAAGCTTGGCTAGTAGTCATGACAACCTTAACGTGACGGACGTTTCCTTACAATAATATTGACTTCTTATCTTCATTATTGGCTGTAACGGCTGCCGCGCCATTCCCCGCCTCTTCCACAGTCTCTGCTCTGAATCCTGCACCCTCCATTTCCTCAGGCTCGTCCCGACCTCCACTTACCCGATCCGGATGCTCTGCAGGCTCTGGGCGTCGTCAGGTAACTGCCTCTCTCACCTCCCTCCACGGCCGTCATCCACGATGTGCGACTGCAGCCACTAGAGGGCACACGCGCTGACTCTGTCCTTCTTAAAGGGCCAGCGCATGCCAAAATTCCAAGACTTCCTATTTAAGGATCCTCCTCCCTCTGAATCCTTGCTTGTTCAAGCAAGTTCCCCGTGAGTTTCCCTGTACCCTGGTTCCCTGTTTTCTTACCTTCTGCCTTTGTCTGGATTTCCCATTTTTTGACCTCTGCCTGAACTTGACTATGCCTTGACCTATTGCTATTGATACCCGTAACGACGTCTGCTGCCTGTCCTGACGTCTGGCCTATACATCCGACTGCCTCTAAACCTGCTGTGCCAAGCGTTGCCATGGATTACTAGCACCATCTCCTGGACGACACAGAGGATCCACAAATGAACCAGGTAAGAACCGTGATAGGTCGAACAAGCCATGGATCCCCTTGACACAGCCCTGCCTGATGTGGCTTAAATGGCTCAGGAACTTTCGAGACAAAGTGTAATGATGGGGGTAGGGAAACAGACAAGTGACCCCTAATCTACCCGCCACTCAGTCCCTGCCTACTTGCAACGACCCACCCTAGGCGATGGGGTACAACTGGGCGACGGTCCCTACGCTCAATAAGTGCACGACAGACAAACAGACAAGGGTACACAGAAGCAAGGGAAAAGGGGCAGTTGCCCACGGCAACACCGTGAGCAACAAGAGTGGTGAACGAGCCGAGTCAAACCAGGAGTGTACGAGGTACCAAACGCAGAGCAGGAGAGTAGTGAACAAGCCGAGTCAAAGCAGGAGTGTACGAGGTACCAAACGCAGAGCAGAAGAGTAGTCAGTAGTCAGTAAGCCAGGGTCAATATGAAGCAGGGTCAAATCGTTCAAGAAGCTGCAGCAGGGCCAGGAAACCAAACGAGAAGAATCACAAGCAAGGAGGAACAGGAAAGGCAGGTATAAATAGACAGAGGGCGGGTGGTGGAAGATGGAGTCAGTCTCACAGACATAGAAGCAGGTGCAGGTGCAGACTGATTACCTATGGGTGTAGACACAGAAGCTGAGCCTGGCATATCCTTAACACGAAGAGTCCACCAAGATCAGCTTTTTCAGTTTTTTCAAAATGTGTCCACTCGTTTGAACGAACTTGCGCCTCCAGTGCCTCCGACACCGCCACCACCACCGCAAGCTCCTGTCTACAGTCCTAGACTACATTTACCTACGCCTGCCTGCTATGAGGGTAACCCCAAGACCTGCAGGGGATTCGTTAATTAATGCACCATCCATTTTGAGGTCATGGCGCATAATTTTTCCTCAGACTGGGCTAAAGTGGCCTACATCCTGTCCCTGCTTTCTGGCGAAGCGCTGGCATGGGCATCGCCCTTGTGGGAGAGAAACGACGCCATAATGTATAATATTCAGAACTTTCTCTTCACATTTAAAAGGGTGTTTGAAGAGCCAGGCCGGGCATGTTCAGCAGCTTCCTCTCTACTCATACTCCAGCAAGGAACCTCCACTGTAGGTCAATACGCCATTCAATTCCACACCCTGGCTACAGAACTCCAAAGGAATAACGAGGCTCTAGTATCTACCTTCTGGGAGGGTCTAGCGGGCCGAATCAAGGATGAACTTGCTGGCCGATACCTTCCACCATCCTTGGATGACTTGATCACTCTTGCCAATCAGATTGACATTCGTTTCCGTGAGAGACAACAAGAATCTGCTCAGGGAAATCGGACATCACGGTTGGCACCAACCTTCCAAAGGCCTCTTCTTGCCTCATCTTCCTCTCGGTTGGATGAACCTATGCAGGTGGAGAGAACAAGACTCACACCTGAGGAGTGCCAGAATAGACGCAAGTTGAATTTATGTTTATACTGTGGTGGAAAACGCACTTCCTCAAGGACTGTCCAGTAAGGCCGGAAAACTCCAACGCCTAGGGCAAATAGGAGAGGTTACCCTAGGTGGAGTATCACCCTCTCAAAATATTACCATACCAGCAAAACTGTCCATTGCAGGAACCTCTTTCTGCGTCCAAGCCTTTCTAGATTCCGGATCCGCTGGGAATTTCCTATGCCAGTCCCTGGTTAATCGCTACCAAATCCCAGTTCAAGAACTAACCCAACCTTTGTCATTTGCTTCTGTGGATGGAGGGCTTCTACAGGAGACTATCTATCTTGTCACCGAGCCCATTTTCATGTTAACAGGGGCGCTGCACCGGGAATGTATCTCCTTCTATGTTTTAAAGAACTTTCTGAACCCTTTGCTACTGGGTCGTGGTTGCAGAAGCACTCACCTGTTATTGACTGGACTGGAGGTCAAATTACCCGCTGGAGTGACTTCTGTCATCAACATTGTCTACAATCAATTCGCCCACCCATGCCTCAGCCTACAGAAGCTAACTCAGCAGGACTTCCTACTCCATATAAAAGCTTCTCTGATGTTTTCTGCAAACAAACAAGCTGAATCGCTGCCACATCACAGGCCATACGACTGTGCCATAGACCTGGTCCCCAATGCCACGCCTCCCAGAGGTAGAGTCTACCCTTTGTCTTTGCCCGAGATGGAGGCCATGTCTCGGTATATCCAAGCGAATCTGGAGAGAGGATTCATCCGTAAGTCCTCCTCTCCTGCTGGCGCAGGGTTTTTCTTTGTGGGGAAAAAAGATAGCTCCCTGCGTCCTTGTATTTATTACCGTGGGTTGAATTATATCACATTAAAGAACAAGTACCCATTAACCGTTGATCTCTGAACTCGTTGACTGCCTACAGGGGGCGAGAATTTTCACCAAACTTGACCTTCGTGGAGCTTATAATCTCATCCGTATCCGCGAGGGAAACTAATGGAAAACCGCATTCAACACTCGTGATGGACATTTTTAATACCTCGTCATGCCCTTTGGACTTTGTAATACTCCTGCAGTTTTAAAGGGCTTTGTTAATGACATTTTTTGAGATCTGTTGTACAGCTGTGTGGTGGTATACCTAGATGACATTTTAATCTTTTCTGCCAATATTCAGACTCATTGTGTGCATGTGCGCCAAGTGTTACAGCGTCTGCAACAGAACTCTCTGTTTGCTAAACTGGAGAAATGCCTCTTCGAGTAAACCAGCCTGCCAGGGGCATAACTAGGAAAGACTGGGCCCCATAGCAAACTTTTGACTGGGGCCCCCCTCCCCTGGGTGTCACACAACCCCCCCCCCCTTGTAGATAGTACATTTTTTACAGCCCCCCCTGTAGATAATGGCATACAGCCCCCCTGTAGATAACGCCATACAGGCCCCCTGTAGATAACGCCATACAGCCCCCCCTGTAGTTAGCGCCATACAGCCCCCCTGTAGATAGCGCCATACAGCCCCATGTAGATAGCGCCATACAGCCCCCCTGTAGATAACGCCATACAGCCCCCCCTGTAGATTATGCCATACAGCCCCCCTGTAGATAGCACCATACAGCCCCCCTGTAGATAGCGCCATACAGCCCCCCTGTAGATAACGCCATACAGCCCCCCCTGTAGATAGCACCATACAGCCCCCCTGTAGATAGCGCCATACAACCCCCCTGTAGATAGCGCCATACATCCCCCCTGTAGATAACGCCATACAGCTTCCTCTGTAGATATCTGAGCTAAAGCCATACAGGCCCCACTATAGAGAACGCCATACAGCCCCCACTGTAGAGAACGCCACACAGCCCCCCCTGTAGGGAACTCCATACAGCCCCCCCTGTAGGGAACACCATACAGCCCCCCTGTAGGGAACGCCATACAGCCCCCCCTGTAGGGAATGCCATACAGTCCCCCCTGTAGGGAACGCCATACAGCCCCCCCTGTAGGGAACGCCAAACAGCCCCCCCCGTAGGGAATGCCATACAGCCCCCCGTAGGGAACGCCATACAGCCCCCCTCTAGGGAACGCCATGCAGCCCCCCTGTAGGGAACGCCATACAGCCCCCTCTGTAGGGAACGCCATACAGCCCCCCTGTAGGGAACGCCATCAGCCCCCCCCTGCAGGTAACGCCATACAGCGTCCCCAACCCCCCAAAAAAATGCAACCTACAGTGTGTCCTACAAAAGACATGTATCCCCTATCCACAGGATAGGCGATACATGTGTGATCGCTGGCATTGATAGGGAGAACGGGGGACTGAAAGTCCCCCGAAGTTCTCCATGACTAACCTCTGAATTCTGGCGTCTGCGCAGCTCAATAAAAATGAAAGGAGCGCTGGTCACTTATGTGCACAAGCGCGACCGGCGCTCCATTCATTTCTACGGAGCTGCCGACACAGACCCCGGAAGTCCGAGGTTTGTGATGGAGAACTTCAGGGGACTTTCAGTCCCCCGTTCTCCCTATCAATGCCAGCGATCACACATGTATCCCCTATCCTGTGGATAGGGGATACATGTCTTTTGTTTAATGGCAGAGCGGGAAGATACCTCCCTGATCTGCCGTAGTGTTTAGTGGCTGCTAACTGAGCCTCCGGCCAAGTTGGGGCCCGTGCCGGCGGGCGACACGGGCCCCCTCATGCCGCGGTCCCCGTAGCAGCCGCTACGGCGGTAGTTACGCCACTGCAGCCTGCCTTTCCTGGGGTATGCCATTTCCGACCAGAGACTTTAAATGGATCCAGCCAAGTTATCCTCAATTCTCAACTGGCCTCATCCGCAAGGACTCAAAGCTGTCCAACGCATGCTGGGATTCGCAAATTATTACCGCCAGTTTATTCCTCACTTCTCCTCTATGACATATCCTATTTCTGCACTGACCAAAAAGGGGGTTAATGCCAAAGACTGGACCACGGAGGCCGAAGCCACATTCCAAGCCCTTAAAATTGCCTTCTCTTCTGCTTCAGTCCTACATAGACCGAATTCCACCAAAACCTTCGTTCTGCAGGTCGATGCTTCATCTGTGGGAGTCGGAGCTATTGTTTCACAAAAGAGTTGTAGAGGGAGACTCGTGGCCTGTGGCTTTTTCTCCAAATCTTTTACACCTGCTGAAAAAAATGATGGTATTGGAGATAAAAAACTTTTGCCTATTAAATTGGCCCTGGAGGAGTGGAGACATTTGCTAGAGATTTGCTATTATAATCTACACAGATCATAAAAACCTCCTTTACCGGCAATCTGCTCAACGCCATAATCCTCGCCAAGCTTGATGGGCATTATTCTTCTCCAGATTTGATTTCCATCTTCACTACAGACCTGATGGAAAGAATACCAAAGCTAACACCTTATCTCGCACTTTTGACCCCACAGATCAAGAGCCCAGTCCTCAGTTTATTATAGATCCAAAACGTATTATGATCGCTGCCCCAGCTAAAGTGGTACACATTCCCCGAGAAAAGACCTACGTACACCCAAAACAAAGGGATTGTTCGCTGGGGTCATGCCTCCAGGTTTTCTGGGCACCCTGGCATCAAAAGGACTCTCAATTTGATTGGCTGTCAGTACTGCTGGCCTTCTATGTCCCAAGATACTAAAGACTTTGTTTCAGCCTGCTCCACCTGCTCTCAGAATAAAGTCTCCCATTTAAGACCTGCCGGTCTTTTACATCCTCTACCCGTGCCTGACACTCCCTGGATGCATATTGCCATGGACTTCATTACCGATCTGCCAAGTTCTGCGTGGTGTACTGTGATCTGGGTAGACGTGGATCGCTTTTCAAGGCCTTCCATCATCTTCCCGACTGTCTACACTGTTTATCAAGCACATATTTCGCCTTCATGGTCTTCCTAAACATATTGTCTCTGACAGAGGAGTACAGTTCACATCCAAGTTCTGGAGAGCCTTGTGCAAACTGCTGGAGGTCAAACTTGATTTCTCTTCCGCTTATCATCCTAAATCCAATGGTCAAGTAGAGCGGATTAATCAAAAACTTGAAAGTTTCCTCAGAAATTTTGTGTCTCCACGACAAGACGACTGGGCAAGTCTACTTCCATGGGCCGAATTTGCCTACAACAACCATATGGGGGAATCTACCTGCTCTTCTCCTTTCTTCTTGGTGTATGGTCAGCACCCAGGATTTCCTCTACCAGTCTCTGTGCCTTCTGAGGTGCCAGCTGCTGACATCGTCCACCGTGAGTTTGTACGTATATGGCAGGAGGCCAAGGATTCCATCCACAAAGCCGTAGCCAGGTTCAAAAGTAACAAGGATAAAAAAACGCAGGATACCGCAGCAGCTCTTTCCTGGGGATAAAGTCTGGCTGTCCACCAGGTACATACATCTGAAGACCCCTTGTTACAAGCTGGCTCCTAGTTTTCTGGGTCCTTATGAGATAACAGAACAAATCAATCCAGTAACTTTCAGACTTCGCCTTCCCCAGTCTCTGAAAATCTCTAATTCCTTCCACATTTCTCTGCTAAAACCTACTATATTCAACCGATTTTCCCAAAAAATTCCTGCCCATACTTTATATAGTAGCACGGCCCGCAAATGTGGATAGCTGTTTGGACGGACTTATAATGGGCACGGTCGTGTGCATGGGGCCTTAGTGTGCTGTGTAGTAATTCAGAATAAATGTAATTTTTTTTTAATGTAAGTATAGTTTGCCTAAATATATGGAGGAAGTTAATTAGTAATATGGGTATTGGGATAGTTTTTTTTTAAAATAAATGTATTTAAATATAATGTAAATAAATACATTATATGTAACAACAAATGTTCTCACAGTATTGTAAGGACACCTCCCTTAGATAATGTTTGGCATTCATTAAGCTATATTTGGAGTCAACCAACACAGTACAGTACTAAGGTTTATTTTAGGAATAATCTCTGGTAGTTGATATGACAAAATTTGGTGCTACAAGTATGGTAATGGGCATACCTAATATAGCAAATCTCCAAACAATGTCATGATTAAATCTTAGCTTTATACCAAATGCTGTTCAGCGGCCTGAATGCCATATAATTACCGGAGCTGGCCAGATTGTGCCTGATAATGCATCTTTATTTGACGTAGCCAACACAATAGTATTCCTTATTTTAACTTTATTAGTTTATAATATGTAATGTAAAACCGTGCTTCTTATAAAGTAGCAGTAATCAGTTTGCAATCTGAAATACATTTTATTTTCCAAAGTATTTAAGTCAATGAGATGAGAAGCAATACCAAGCGCTGACTCACATCTTTATCAAATGAATAGGAAATGAAAAGTAAATTAGTTCTAGATTTAAATGCATGGGAAATGCAGATTGCTTTGCATTTATATTTGATTTAACGAGAGATATCATGACCTTCCATTAATCAAAGTGTATTACTTAAAGCACCACTTATGCATACATTTCTGGCACGTCAGCACATTACTTGATATGTACAGTAGGGTTCTTGTTAATTGTGCCAGTCTGTTTCCAATAATGATATGTACAGTAAAATAAATATTTGTTCACTTAATCAGATTCATTTTTACTTCTTTCCTCAAACAACATAATCACTGCAACTAAAGCTAGGGCTGGTACACTGTAGCTGTTTATTGAATGTTCTACTACTACTTTCAGCTTGTTCCTCTTATGGGAATTGTTCGATGCAGGCACTGTATAGAAAATTCGATATAAACCGGTAATCAATATGTTTTCTTTTGTCTTTAATAACCCGATTATGATTTCGATGGTACAAACTCCAGTTTATAACAATACATTGTGTAGCTTCAAAGGGCCCCTATGGGCAAAAAAATAACTTATTACTATTATAGTCTTGATTACATGTAAAGGACTATTAAAGCGGACATGTCACTTGAATATTATGCCCTACTTTGAGTTTGACTCACCATACAATCTACAGGTTTGTACAGCTCTCTGAGCCTTTGGTTTGGGCTATTTCTTTTGTAACTCACATAATCTCATTTTTTGTATACATCTATGCACATTCTTATGTGCTACTGGTCAGGTGTGCAGTTTTTCTATCGCCCTTTTGCCTTCTGATACGGCTTTTGGTGTATATATATATATCCCTTTTGAATTGAGTTTTCTGTACTTTACCGCATCACATGATGTTCATATGGTACTAGCATGTTACTTGTGTAGTCCTCTTCGTATCTTCCCACTACCTTTTAATCTGTTTGTATAATAGATTTTAACCTTTGATGGCCAATATGTTGTTATGTTTATTGTAATAAAGCTCTTTTTATATTTTCATGGTACAAACCTTGTGCTGTGTGTTTATATTCAGTCTTGGATACATTATATGTCCTCACACATCGTTATAGGTACTCATTTTTGTTTTGTGATATGTGCGGACGCTTAATTTTTGGCGTATGTCTATGGTCTATATTTGTATAGGTATTTAGTACATTATTTTTGCAGTTTATGGTGGTGGTGGCTCTACTGTATAACATTGTTATTTAGGCAACTGTATAAAAGTATTATTTTACCAACATAGGGCACTTTATAGTATTTATAATTAAGCCTATTTAGTATAGTTATTTGTACATTGTATAACAAAGCACCATATGGTAAGGGGGGGGGGGGAGGCAACAGAAGGTACCGCATAGGGCAACATCCAAAGTAAGTCCGCCCCTGAATGGCAGCCATTATGTTTGAAATCAGATTGTCTCCTAGCATTACCATGAATGACCTAACATGGAGTCACATACTATAACAATAATAGTGTAGGTTTACATGCCATTCAAAGTTTACTGAAGTCTGAGTGACATATTCTATTGACACTGTAAAAATTGCTATTCGTGTTTGTCAGCAGGCATCTATAATCCAAGGGGGATTCCTATCTATTTCCAGAGAACATTTAAATTTTTGGTGTAATGCTTTTTAACATTAAATATATTTTCCAAATTAGAATTTTATGGTAAGTTTCAGGGACAATTGTCATTCATTGTCATAAAAACATGGGTTTCTTAATAGAATAGAAAATAAATATCTAATATTATATTATAATGTGTGTGCATCTACAGAATCAGCGTGGTACATGTCTGACAACTTTGGAAAATGCTAACCAAATGGAATTATTCCTACGATTTCCTTTTACAGGACTATATATTGTTGTCTTGACTTTGTTTTGAAAAGGAAATATTCATGCTATGAATAGCGCCTGTATGTCATAGCAAATAACAAGGTGTTGACAAGCTTCACAAAATCTTCAGTAAACTCAACTGTTTCCCTATGAACTGCTGGTCTCTTGGGTGCTATGCAAAACTCAGGTCAACATCCAGACATTTTCCTCTCTCTACCCAAGTAGGAAGGAAAGTTGTCCATGGAATTTTTATATGAGCAAGAAAGTTCATTGTAAAACACAAGTGGATTTAGAGATTGAGCGACGTGAAAGTAATACCACAGGAAGTCAAATAAGATAGCATAGAAAAATAACCAAACTTTTACTAAAATATTATAAACTGATGTATCCTGAACAGAGATAATACTGCCATGACAAGTCACAGGACATCCTGAGGAAGGGCTGATAATGTGCGTAGTGAGGTAAAATTTACAAATTCCCCTTTGAAAACTATTGTTTAAAAGTGTTTCTAGCCATCATAATAATGAATCCTACTTCACAAAGCCACAATTTTCATATCTTGCACTGATGAAATCCAACAAGATTGTAATGGCTCTATTTCAACTGAAATAAATTTCTCTTAAATGTTAGTCTATATCCATGCTATATACCACAGGGATAAAAAAAAAAAAGAATACATTTACACAGCGCATCTGGGTATCCTAACATGAGAAAGAAACCACTTTCTGAATTTGTGACAGAAGGGATGACATACATCAAGAAGGCGTAAACTGAGCCCCAAAAATGTGAAAATAATGACACACACCATTTTCGCAAAAAAAAACTTGTAACTTTTGGAACTTTTGGAAAGTCAGAGAAAAGTGAGTGTGGTTTACACGGCATAAGACTTTTAGACAGATTTATTAATAGTAAAGCCAGTAAATGGGGCAACTTTTGGTGCAAATCTTTGCCTGCTCATAGTATGCGTACATTTCATTTTCTGACTTTAGGGCAGTCCAAAATGTGCCAAATCTATTACGAGGCATGCACCTTTTAAGAAATTTGGCCCAATTCACTCCAACTATCTTTTCTTTTAGAGTGGAGTTTGAAACACGGTCTTAAGTTTTGTAGGCCAATGTATATGATTCTAAACCGATATAATAGAAGTTCTAACATACATGCCAATTTACCCTCAGCCAGGAAGACTTACAGAATACCCCATGAATCATTCCCTCTTGTTGACTTTGCCTCAGGGACTAACAGTATTCTTTTTCTTCTTTTTTGTTTTTTTAACGAAATTAACTATATATTTCGAGAACGTGTACTAATGTATATTGTCATTTCACTTTCTGATCTCCTGCCAAGTTCTGTAAAGCTTTTTCTATGGGTGAGGTTTTTAGAATGCTTGATAAAATAAGGCATTTACAATTCACTACCCTCTCCCTGTCTGTAAACAGATGCAGCAGTGCTGAATTTGTCATTCTTTTGTGTACAGGGTGGGCCATTTATATGGATACACCTAAATAAAATGGGAATGGTTGGTGATATTAACTTCCTGTTTGTGGCACATTAGTATATGGGAAGGGGGAAACTTTTCAAGCTGGGTGTTGACCATGGCGGCCATTTTGAAGTCGACCATTTTGTATCCAACTTTAGTTTTTTCAATGGGAAGAGGGTCATGTGACATATCAAACTTATCGAGAATTTCATAAGAAAAACAATGGTGTGCTTGGTTTTAAAGTTACTTTATTCTTTCATGAGTTATTTACAAGTTTCTGACCACTTATAAAATGTGTTCAAAGTGCTGCCCATTGTGTTGGATTGTCAATGCAACCCTCTTCTCCCACTCTTCACACACTGATAGCAATACCGCAGAAGAAATGCCTCCCGATCTGACCCCCTTAGACTTTTATCTTTGGGATCATCGGAAGGCAATTGTCTATGCTGTGAAGATACAAGATGTGCAGCAACTGAAACTATGGATACTGGAAGCCTGTGCTAGCATTTCTTCTTCGGTGTTACTATCAGTGTGTAAAGAATGGGAGAAGAGGGTTGCCTTGACAATCCAACACAATGGGCAGCACTTTGAACACATTTTATAAGTGGTCAGAAACTTGTAAATAACTCATGAAAGAATAAAGTAACGTTAAAACCAGCACACCATTGTTTTTCTTGTGAAATTCTCGATAAGTTTGATGTGTCACATGACCCGCTTCCCATTGAAAAAACTAAAGTTGGATACAAAATGGCCAACTTCAAAATGGCCGCCATGGTCAACACCCAGCTTGAAAAGTTTCCCCCCTCCCATATACTAATGTGCCACAAACAGGAAGTTAATATCACCAACCATTCCCATTTTATTTAGGTGTATCCATATAAATGGCACACCCTGTACATTGATATCTCTTTGAGCAAAAATCACTCTGTGAATTTACCTTAAATCTTATATAAAAGTATGGATGACACTTTGTGATATCCACACTATTTAAACCAAATTACAAACTCAGCGCTGCTAATCTGTGCCATACTATAGTTTTCTTGCCAGCTTCATTAGATGTCTTCTGAACTCCATATTGATTCCACCTTATGTAGACCATATGCAATGTGTTTGGTTATACACGAATAGTGTGACCATTCTATTAGATTTAATAAACCAGCTTTGCTCAATACATGCACATGTGTATTAGCTACTATGTCATCTGCATTTCAAATCATATACAGTGGATCTATTACAGGCTCCAAAAATCTATGTTCATTATCATTACATCAAGGCTCTTTCTTTCTGCCAAGTATAAAAGAAGTGTCTTCAAATGGTATCACTTGTTCAAGGCTATAATTATTAGCGATAACTAAATATATGTAATTATCACCATTACCAATGATCATAATAATTTGCAACTATGACACTGCAAACTAGTTACACATTTTTCTATTATCCAATTACAATAAACCCTGCCATAAAAAGATACCAGGGTCAATTACAAACTCTGTGTATGTAGCTTTTTTTGACTGTTATAAGAGTATGTAACAAACAACAAGCACATTTTTGCAATGTAAGTTAGGTAAACCAAGACAATTTATATTTTCGGTATATATCATTGGACTATAATCTCTTCAGAGACTGTTGATTCATACAATTATAGTAAGTATATATGTTACCAGAGCTGCAAATACGTTATTATTGTCAGAACCCCAAAACGAATTCAGACCCATTCATCACACCCCAAAACAAAGGCAAACCTTAGATCCCTAAATAAAGTCAGACCCCAGACCAGACTCCAAAATAAAATGAGACCAAACTCCAAAATAAATTCAAACCCCTAAATAAATTTAGACCAGACTTCAAAATAAATTTAGACCCCAGACTCCAAAATAAGTTCAGATCCCAAACCCCTAAGTAAATTCCGACCCCAGACCAGAGCCCCAAAATAAATCCAGACCCGAGATCAGACCCCTAAGTTAATTCAGACCCTCTTGATTTACCTACTGCTCCGCGCTCCCGAGTCCTCTTCACCTTCGTGCACTACCACACTTGCTGCTGATGCATAAACTAGTCAAAAATTATCCGCAGTCCAGTTATATTAAAACTTCTGTATCATCATTTTCCAGATGAAGTCGCTGTCTCCCTAGTCACTGCTGTGCAGGTTTGAACGTGTTACGTTTTTTTATTTGTGACTGTGGTGGGACAAACAATGGCTGTCCCACTTGTGATTTATTCGAAAGGAGAACAGCGTGCAGTCAGTGGTGTAGCTATAAGGGGCGCATCGGTCGCAATTGCCCCGAAGCCAGGGGGCCCACGACCCCCAGCACCATGTGTACAGGGCAGGTGTTGGGGGGGCAAACTGGGCAATTGCTCAGGACCCCATCCTCTTAGGGTCCCCTACCCACTATAGCAGCCGGAGTGGCAGCTATGGGGCAGGGGGAGCCCGCGCCGCCCGGTACATAACATTAAAGGTGAGAATCAGTGGCATGGGATGGCACCAACAGCAGAGACAGGAGAAGAGGAGCGGGAACCAGAAATCCACAGGAAGCGGTAAGTATACTGCTACTACCACGGTGCACTTGTACGCTGACACTTCCTGAAGGACCAGTGCGTGCCTAGCGGCAGCATTGGACAAGACAGAAGGTGAGCGTGGGAGGCTGGCAGCCGCAGAAACCAGCTTAGAGAAGCGGCGCCAGGAGGGAGAAGATGCTTCTAGAAGCTGTAAGTATACAGCGGTGGGTGGTGGTGGCGGCCATTACTGTACCCCACTTCTTAAGTTTTGTGAATTTTTTAGTCTGCAATAAAGACAAAAGTGGACATTAACCCCTTCCCGTCATTTGTCGTAAGTATACAACATGGAAAGACAGTGCTTCCCGCAAAATGTCGTATACTTACGTCAAATGCTTGGCACCGGCTCAGAAGCTGAGTCGGTGCCATCATCGCCGGATCTCAGCGGTAGCTTACAGCTAATATCCGGCTGTAATGGCCGGGATCGAAATTAGCTTCGATCCCCGCCATTAACCCCTTCAATGCAGCGTTCAAACGTGATCACTACATTTAAGGTGTTTGCAGCTCATCGGAACACCGGCAATTAAATTGCCGGGGTTCCGGTGGTTGCAATGGCAACCAGATGCCTAATACTGGCCTCCCGGTCTGCCTAGCACGGAAGCCGGTCAAGATCCGCCAGGCGGCGGAGCCTGATTGGCTTCCGTAGCCGCCGGCAAGATGGTGCCGACTCAAGAGCTGATCCGGCGTCATCAGAGGTGGAAGTCAGCTATATGTTACAGCTGACATCCACCTGTAATGGCAGGAACCAGAGAAAGCTCCGATCCCTGCCATTAACCCCTTCAATGCAGCAATCGAAAGCGATTGCTAAATCTTAGCGGTTGCTAGCAGATCGCCAGCCCTGACAGGCAATCAGGACTGGCGACTGCTGCTATGGCAACAGGAGACACAATGGACTCCTGCTCTTCCATTATGGAAGCCGATTAGGCCCCGCCAGAAGGCGAAGCCTAATCGGCTTGCTGTCAGTGAATAACTGACAGATTTAATACATTGCACATTGCACAATGTATTAGAAAAAAATAAATCTGACTGTTGGACCGTCAAGTCCCCTAGTGGGACTTGAGAAAAAGTGTAAAAAAAAAGTATAAAAAAAGTGTAAAAAAAAAAGTGAAAAAAATAAAAGTTTGAAAACAATAAAAGTTTCAAGTAATAAAATATAACACAATCGCACTTTTTCTCTTATCAAGTCCTTTATTATTGAAAAATAATAATAAACCATACGTATTTGGTATCGCCACGACCGTAACGACCTGAGGTATCAAAATATTATCTTATTTATTGCACGCGGTGAACAGCGTAAAAAAAATGTAAAAAACTTTACCAGAGTTTCTGTTTTTTGGTCACTTTGCCCTACAAATATTGGAATAAAAAGTGATCAAAAAGTTGCCCTTATCCAAAAATGGTACCTATAAAAACTATAGCTTGTCTCGCAAAAAACAAGCCCCCAAACAGCTCCGTCGACAAAAAAGTTAAAAAGTTATGATTCTCACAAAAGTAATTTTATTGTGCAAAAAGTTGTAAAACATAAAAAAGTTCTATAAATTAGGTATCGCCGGAATCGTACAGACCCGCAGAATAAAGTTAACATGTAATTTATAATGCGTGGTGAACGCTGTATAAAAAAAAACGATGCCAGAATTGCGTTTTTTGTTTACCTGGCCTCCCAAAAAATAGAATAAAAGGTGATGAAAAAGTCACATGTACCCCAAAATGGTACCAATAATAACTACAGCTCGTCCCACAAAAAAAAAAGCCCTCATACCACTATGTGTATGGAAAAATAAAATTAGTTAAGGCTCCAATAAGGCAAAAAATAAAAAATATGCAGTTGTGCCGGCCCGAGGGGAACATTTCTTCTGTTTCAAGAGGCGATTTATCAAGGACCTAAAATTAGGGAACCAGGAAGGGGAGGACTCAAACATTTGTGCTAGAAGCGAGGGTGCCCATAATATACCAGGACAATACCTTCCCAGCAAAATTCCCCAAATTTCAAAGGTGCGGAGTGTGGACCAAAAGGGGGATAAGAAAGGACGCTATATATCAGTGCGACATCGGCCTGTGCAGAAAGGAATACTTCACAGCGTAACACACATCTATGGATCATTTTATTGTTTTTTTACCCCCATTATTATGCCACCTGACTATGCCCCTGATGTACTCTGCCCGGCTTACATGTACCCCCACATTGTAAATGGAAACACCAGCAATACTCAAACAAATCTACTACCAAGCAAAATCCGCTCTCCAAAAGCCAAATGGCGCTCCCTCCGCTCTGAACCCTACAATGTGCCCAAACAGCAGTTTCCTTCCACATATATGGCATCGTTATACCCGGGAGAACCCTTTTAACAATTTTTGGGGTGTGTGTCTCCAGCGTCATAAGCTGGGCATGACATATTTGCCACTGAAATGGCATATCTAGGGAAAAATATAAATTTGTAATTTGCACCGTCCGCAGTGCAATCATTTATGGAAAAGAACTGTGAGTGCAATTTAGCCTCCACTACGCCTTGAGTTCCATCCAGCTCCAAATTTTAAAAATCAATTTATGAGTACGAGCAGCTCGGAGTAGCAAAAACACACAGACACGTTACTGTATGAAAATGCTTCTACTTTATTCTTATCAGCGCGGCTATTTATATTCAGACAATAACAAAATTGCAACAACAAATGAGTCAGAAAGTTTAGATAAAGTTCCACAACTCAATTCGCTCTTAGGGGGGCCGTTCCCTCATCTTCCCTATTATTGCTGCGTAGTGCTTTGCACACAGCACTATGATTCTCCATTTTAATTATTATTATTGCTGCGTAGTGTTTGGCACACGGCACTATGATTCTCCATTTTAATTATTATTATTGCTGCGTAGTGTTTTGCACACAGCACTATGATTCTCCATTTTAATTATTATTATTACTGCGTAGTGCTTTGCACACGGCACTATGCCTTAAAGTCCCAGAGCACCTACCTTCTAATATAACTAACTTGTACAAACATATAAGGATATGAGTATATAAGGTATACAGTAAGTATAAAACACTTTGGAAAAATATATTTCCTTTCACAGAACTGTGGGGTAAAAATGCTCACTACACTTGAGGGGTGTAGTTTCCAAATGGGGTTACTTCTCAGGGGTTTCTTTTTATTATTTCACATCTGAGCCTCTGAAGTTTTGAACCAATACTTTGTAAATCGAAATTAGGCCTCAATTTTACATGGTACTCTCTCACTCCTGAGCCTGGTCGAATGTCCAGGCAAAAGATTAGTGCCCCATGTAGGGTGTTTCTAAAACCGGGAAACACTGCATAATAATTAGAGAGCTGTCTTGTTATGGTGGCACAACTGGGCACCACATATCCGCATATCTATGGAAAAAAAGCCCATTTTCTCTCTGCAACATCGAATGCACACTAATTTCTACAAAACACCTGCAGGGTTAAAATGCTTACTACACCCATAGGTAAATGCATTGAGGGGTGTAGTTTCCAAAATTGGGTCACTTCTGGGGGTTTCCACTGTTTTGGGCCCACAGGCGCTCAGAAACCAATCCAGTAACATCTGCATTCCAAATGGCGCTCCTTCCCTTCTGAGCCCTGCCGTGTGACCAAACAGCAGTTTATGACCACATATGGGGTATTGCCGTACTCGGGAGAAATTGCTTTACAAATGTTGGGTTCTTTTTGAATTCCTCAAGAGGTGTAGTTTCCTAAATGGAGTCACTTTTTGGGAGTTTTCATTGTTTTTTCCCCTCATGGGCTTTGCAAATGCGACATGGCCTCTGCAAACCATTCCTGCTAAATGTGATCTCCAAAAGCCAAATAGCGCTATTTCACTTCTAAGCCCTACCGTGTGTCCAAACAGCCGTTTATTACCACATGTGGGGTATTGTTTTACTCGGGAGAAATTGCTTTACAAATTTTATGGTGCTTTTTTTCCTTCAGTCCTTGTGGAAATGAGAAAAAATTTGCTAAACCTACATTTTCTTTGGAAAAATTTAGATTGTCATTTTCACGGCCTACTTCCAATAATTTCTGCAAAAAACCTGTGGGGTCAAAACGCTCACTATACTCCTAGATAATTTCTTCAATGGGTGTAGTTTCCAAAATGGGGTCACTTGTGGGGGGTTTTCACTGTTTTGTCCCCTCAGGGGCTTTGTAAATGTGACATGGCGTCCGCAAACCATTCCTGCTAAATTTGAGCCCTGCCGTGTGTCCAAACAGCCGTTTATTACCACATGTGGGGTATTGTTTTACTCGGGAGAAATTGCTTTGAAAATTTTGCGGTGCTTTTTCTCCTTTAGTCCTTGTGGAAATGAGAAAAATCGCTAAACCTACAATTTCTTTTAAAAAATTTAGATATTAATTTTCACGGCCTACTTCCAATCATTTCTGTAAAAAACCTGTGCGGTCAAAATGCTCACTATACCCCTAGATAATTTCCTTGAGGTGTGTAGTTTCCCACATGGGGTCACTTTTGGGGGATTTTCACTGTTTTGGCACCGCAAGAGCCCTTCAAACCTGACATGGTGCCTAAAATACATTGTAAGAAAAATAAGGCCCCAAAATCCTCTAGGTACTCCTTTGCTTCTGAGGCCGGTGCTTCATTCCAGTAGCACGCTACGGCCACATGTGGGATATTTCCTAAAACTGCAGAATCTGGGCAATAAATATTGAGTTGCATTTCTCTGGTAAAACCTTTTGTGTTATAAAAAAAATTGGATTAAAAATGTATTTATGCAAAAAAATATTTTACTACTTTGCTTTAATTCCTGTGAAATGTCTAAATGGTTAAGACATTTTCTAAATGCTGTTTTGAATACTTTGAGGGGTGAAATTTTTAAAATGGGGTGACTTTTTGAGGGTTTCTAATATATAAGGCCCTCAAAGCCACTTCACAACTGAACTGGTCCCTGTAAAAATAGCCTTTTGAAATTTTCTTGAAAATGTGAGAAATTGCTGCTAAAGTTCAAAGCCTTGTAACGTCCTAGAAAAATAAAAGGATGTTCAAAAAACAATGCCAATCTAAAGTAGACATATGGGGGATGTTAGTTAGCAACAATTTTGTGTGTTATAACTGCCTGTCTTACAAGCAGATACATTTAAGTTGAGAAAAATGCTAATTTTTGCAATTTTTTGCTAAAATTTGGTGTTTTTTACAATTAAATACTAAACATATAGAGCAAATTTTGGCAGTAACATAAAGTCCAATGTGTCACGAGAAAACAATCTCAGAATCGCTTGGATAGGTAAAAGCATTCCGAAGTTATTACCACATAAAGTGAAACATGTCAGATTTGAAAAATGAGGCTCTGCCAGGAAGGTCAAAAGTGCCCAAAGAGGGAAGGGGTTAAACTTAAACCGTTTCTACATTTTCATTGCCAACCACAGTTCCCTATACGCACAGGTCCTGACAATATAATGAGTTAAAATCTCTCTTTGCCAATCAACATTTAAGGAAAAGAAGAAAATGAAGTAAATATATTTATAAATAAGTTTGTGTTAACTGTGCTAAAACTGTGAAAGGGCAATCGCAATACACAAAAATAGATAGGAACATAAAGGATAAAAATAGTACTGCATTTTGCATTTTAATGTACTGCTATTTTGTACTGACATTTGATGCATCCATCAATTAAATATGGATAGCACAGACTGAACATATGATTTTTTCCAGTAGGCAACAGTTTTCAAAGTTGGACAAAATGCCATTTGAGAAAGTACATGTGGCTGTCAGTGGGTTTGTTTTTGGAAGTAAATCATAATGAGGAAACATAATTTAGTGCTCAAAAGAACAAAAGTGCTAGAATTTAACTGTCAATAACCACAAACAACAGCATTTCCCATTTCTAAACCATAAAAACACCATATTGTAAAATATGTAATATAAATTACATTAAGATGAAGATACATGTGCAAAATCTAGTACAAATAATAATTAATTACTAAAACCACAACAAGTTAACAGTAATTTGCCGATTCCGTTGAAAATGGCAGAATAAATAGCAAAGCATGCTACACTATTTCTTCCAGTAAAATTATGGACACCGTGACGGTAAATGGGGTCCGTTGTTGTCCGTCATGTCTCTTATATTGATTAATTCAGAAAAAGATTATTTCTAGTAATACCAGAAAATAAACGCAATGTTTCCTGCACTATTTTAGCATTTATGTAGCCCTATTGGGAGCAAACCATTCTCCCACTGATGTGCCCACTGAGAGAGTTTTAATGTTGCTCCATTCATGTTACAGCTGCCAAAAGGCATTGTAGATTACACATGTGTGTTCTTATAGAGTGTTGATCTTAAAGAAGCACCCCAGGTTTTTTTTCTATCATTAGGTAACTATCCCCCCAACATATATACCCAGGGAGTATAACCTTATTTAGTTATTTCTTTCTATCTTAATTATTTTCTACAGCAGTTAATGTAGATAAGAGTCAGCCCCATCACTTCCAGATTTATGGACTGTACCAAACAGGTTCTCCACAGAGGGGATACAGAAACAACTGTCACTAACTACTGATGAGCAGACACATAACTATTATACAGTTATCATGAAGGAGGTCGCAGCTCAACCTCCTGACTTATACTGTGTGACAGTTATGTGTCTGCTCATCAGTAGTTAGTCACAGTTGTTTCTGTATCCCCTTTGTGGAGAACCTGTTTGGTACAGCCATAAATCAGGAAGTGAAGAGGCTTACTCTCAATTACATTAACTGCTGTAGATTTTATTAGGTCAGAGTGAGTGAGGTCATATGAGCCAACTAAAGAGAAGAATTCAGATCGAAAGGACTAACTAAATAAGGTTCTACTCACTGAGTGTGTATATATATATATATATATATATATATATATATATATATATATATATTGGGGGGGATATTGGAAAAGTAGGCAACGGGGAAGCAGTACTCCAAACTAAAAATATTTATTCATATATTCATATATTTTACAGCAACGTTTCACCCTCTCCATGAAGTCATTCATAGGGAGGGTGAA
Organism: Rhinoderma darwinii; assembly: GCF_050947455.1. Lineage (NCBI taxonomy): Eukaryota > Metazoa > Chordata > Amphibia > Anura > Rhinodermatidae > Rhinoderma > Rhinoderma darwinii. Next base: position 58,023,786 of record NC_134692.1, read on the forward strand.
ACGCTGCTGTGAAATATTTGGTGAATAAATATTTTTGGTTTGGAGTGCTGCTTCCTCGTTGCCTACTTTTCCATTGTCCATGAGGAGAGGTCCCTCCTTTGGAGCTTTACACCGACCGTGTGGTTATTTGGATACAATGCAACTCCATATACCTACTGTTTACCTTTATTGGAGGGATAGGTATCTAATGATAGAAAAAAAAAAACTAAAAGAGCTTCTTTAAGGAATTATACAAGATTAGAAAAAAGGGTCTGTATTTTTTCCAGAAAAAGCAACACTTTCGTCAATAAGCTGTGTCTGGTATTGTAGCTCATATTTACGGTATTCACTTAAATGTGGCTATGCTGCAATACCAGACACCTTCCATGGACAAGGACAATCTTTGAGAACCTCTTTAATGACTGATATTTATACTATCAGAGAATAGAAGAAGTTGACTGCACTTCTCATAAAGTAGATATTTCTGATTAATCCTTTCACGGTGAATAAATCAATAGCGTATATTTTTTAAGAGAGTTTAAGAACCCGAATCCTGCAGAGTAGTTCACAGAAAAGGATTAGCTTTAAAACTGATCTGCAATTACCCCTTTCCAACCTATCTTGCTTCTACAGCACAATTATATTTAGTAATGGATACTGAAATTCAAAGCTGATTGATTGGTCAAAACACTTGATCTTTACTTTCATCAAAGCTTATTAATGTATATTATCCTTCAGCTTCACCTCGTCTACATGGTTATTGCATTTCCTGAAAATACTGTTGAATTATTCGTTTTGCAGTGTGAATAGTTAAAAGATGAAAGTCTGTACGTAAACCGCAGATCCTCTCCAAGATCATTCATTTATCTTTTCTCTTCTCACTCCACGATCTATCAGAAGTCACTAATAAAGCCCATGGTCAAACAAAACCATCACTAGTCAACATCCACAAAACCCTAAACCTGATTCCCCAGAACGCAAAGGAAATTTGTGTTGTTTATGTATAAAACTTGAAATTTTTCTCAATTAAAAAAAAAAATGTACATCCTTCCATTGGCTATGTGGGTACGTTTTATAAACAAGAGTTGCTCTGCTGAAAAGGCCATTTACTACTAAGGGTCAGAGTCGGGTTATAGATCATGGTTTGGGGTAGCCTTCATTTATATTGTCACAGGACCCATGAAAGTAGTGACTGTCACAGCGCCACCACAGGATGGTGTGGACCCACTTTGCTGCTGAGGGATTTGACTTATGACTAAACTAGGAAGCAGAGTCTAAAGGATTACTAGGTGTTCACCCTTTAACCTCCGAATGGAGACGTGGACTTAGCTGCTAGTATTCCCAGGTTGCTACCCCCAGAGTAGTTTTTCTTAGCAACAGCCGATGTGGACACGCGAGGTACATTATCAGCAGACAGAATTCAGAGTCCAATATACTGTAGGTCAGGGCAGGTGGCAGACGTTCACTTTACGGTTAGCAGAGCCAGAGGTCAGAGCTGGTGGCAGAGGGTCATCACAGTTGAACAGGCAAGTGGTCAGGGCAGGCAGCATTCAGGAATGCTCAAAGTTCAGGCAAATACAGGAAATCCAAATATAAACGATTCAGGGTACAACTAGCAAGCTAGTGTAGAATCCAATTGCTCAGGCATTGGAGTGATGTAAGCAGAACCCCATTTGGAAAGCTATGTGGGAGCTCAGCTGTAATCGATTATTTAACCCTCCAGATGCCATCATCAATAGTCACTGCGGCATCTTAGGAGCTTGAGGGTGGTAGGAGGATGTCCGCGCCATGCAATGGTACCGATGTATTACCATGGCAGCCTTTGGACTAACAATGGCCTCCAAGTCTGCCATGGGTATCTGCCAGAAACATGGCCTATTAGATTGCTGTGATACACTGATAAGCAATAATACTTTGGTATACTAATTATACCAAAGCATTATATCTGAATTACACCTTGTCCTGCAAAAAACAAGAACACATGTGGCCACATCGACGGAAAAAAAAATGACGGTTCTTGGAATGCGGCAAAAAGTTAATTTGTTTTTAAAAGTGTTTTTATTGTGCAAACGTAGTAAAACATAAAAAAAAAAAAAACTTTAGATATTTGGTATTCCCGTAATCATACCAACCCATAGAATAAAAGTAACATGTTATTTACATATGGAATTGAATGGCGTAATTCTAAAACATGAAAAGCAGTGCTGGAATAGCTGTTTTTTTTTCTTTTTTCAATTCCCTCCTAAAAAAAAGTTCATAGAAGTTAATCAATATTTTATATGCACCTAAAAATGGTGCAATTAAAAAAACTACATTTCAGCCTGCAAAAGCAGCCCTCATACGGCTAGGTCGATGGAAAAATAAAAAAGTTATGACTCTTGAAATGTGACAGTGATAAAAATGAAAAATAATTCTTGGTCATTAAAGGGGTTATACAGGAAGTGAAAATTATTTAGTAGGGGCTGCAAAATAAATAATAAAACCAGAAAAGTAATACTTACCTATCCTTGCTGCGGCGATACAGCTCTGAGCCTCCAGCAGCACTCCTGGTGGTTGTGTACCTGCATCTATCATGTGACCACTGTAGCCAATCAGAGGGCTCAGCAGAACTATGTAGTGACGAATCGTATTTCTGGCATAATGGCAAAAATCCAACATATAGCTGTTGAGCCTTCTGATTTGCTGCAGAGGTCACATGCAAAGAGCATGTATACAATCACTAGGAGCCAATCACCGGAGCCTCAGAGCTGGATGACCAGGGCAAAGACAGTTGAGTTTTGCTTTTTTAATTTATTTGTTCCATCTGCAGCGCCTAATAAAAAAAATGTCACTTCACGGATAACTCCTTTAAAGGGAAGGTGTCAAAATTTTTTTTATATATATATATATATATATATATATATATATATATATATATATATAATATTGCTTTTAGTATGTCATTAAAATACATTTTATTTATTTGTGTTTTTGTGTTGTACTTTTGACTTTTTTCTTTCTTTTACTTCTGTATGAGGGCTGCCATTTTTGTTTTCATCTCTGTATGTGTCGAATAACGACACATACAGAGATGGAATACGGCACATACATCCCCATAGAGAATACGAACGGGAGCCGTTCCATTCACTATAGCGTACGCCGTCTGTGTGGGAACGGCGCATTCAACGCTCCCACACAGACCAAAAGGAAGGACTTTGGTAGAGCGACATCCGGCGCCATTTTTATGTGGACCGGAAGCCGCGGCCGGACAGTAAGATGATGACTTCCGGTCGCGGCTTCCGACCATATGTTCAAGGACTAGGAGCGGAGGCGGCAGCAGGAGCAGGTAAGTTATGTTTGTGTATGTATGTTAGTGTTATACTGCCTGATTACCACTGTATCTAATCCTCCTACACTGTGGATTCGCTCAGAAAATGGCGGCACACAGTGTAGGAGGTTTGAAAATTCAACCCCCTCCTTTCTATTGGCACCAGCCAGGAGAAAGGAGGGGGGATTTTGTGAGGACACTAGAGCGAGTGTGTCTACTCCAAATTTGCAGCATAAAGCAATGAGGTTGATTTACGACATTGCCAATTCTGCAATTTTGGGAATTGCTCCCTCTAGTGACCAGCATATGGAAATGTTATAAATTAGAATCTAATTTATAATATTTCCTGACTTGTGAAAAAATTAAAAAAATTAAAACAATGTGTAATCATTTATATACTAACTGTTTAACTGGAAAAAATAAAATTCTAGTGACACATTCCCTTTAAGGCTACAAAGGGTCTGGTCATTAAGGGTTTCATTTGCTTACTGGAATAAAAAAAAGTAAAATGAAGTTTAAAAAAAGTGTAAAAACAAAAAAATTCTCCCTAAAAAAATGTATATTTTATTTTTCAAAAATAGTAATAAAAAAAAGGATGGTACCGCCGCAATTGAAATGACTCATAGAATGATATTAACATATTATTTATAATTCATTGCGTATAGCGTTAAAAAACCTATGGATCTGCAATTTTTTTTCCGTTCCTTCTCAAATTTTTTTTATTAAAGTTACTCAATATATTATATGTATCCCAAAATGGTACCAATAAAAATGACAACTTATCCTGCAAAAACAAGTCATCTACAGTTACGGCAACAAACATAAAAAAAAGTTATGGCTCTTGGAATGCAGCAAAACAAAAATTACCTTTTTTCCATAAAACATTCTTTTATTGTGCAAAAGTACTAGTTAGAATTAGGATAGAAGAGTTAGGCTGGGTTCACACGACCATGTTACGTCCGTAATGGACAGAACGTATTTCGGCCGGAAGTCCCGGACCGAACACAGTGCAGGGAGCAGGGCTCCTAGCATCATAGTTATGTACGATGCTAGGAGTCGCTGCCTCGCTGCAGGACAACTGTCCCGTACTGTAATCATGTTTTCAGTATGGGACAGTAGTTCCACGGAGAGGCAGGGACTCCTAGCGTCGTACATAACTATGATGCTAGGAGCCCGGCTCCCTGCACTGTGTTCGGTCCGGGACTTCCGGTCAAAATACGTTCCGTCCATTACAGACGTAACATGGTCGTGTGAACTCAAGCCTTAGAATTAGAATAGAAGAGTTTGAATACTGTTGCATGCAGGAGAATGGAGGATGTAAGATTATGTTGCATTTTTTTATATTGGCAAATATAAGGGTAATATGGCTGGAAATATATAGATTATGTTATGGTTGTTTTTTTATAAGTGATATGGGTAGTGTATGGCTGGTATATATTGTAAAATATATACAATATGGATCATATTAGGTTGGGCTGTATTATAGGGGCATTATGGCCAGTATGTATTGTGGCTGGCATTATATATGCACCAAGACTGGCACTATATAGACAATATATGTCTAGTGTATGGGCAAAAAATACAGCAGCTCAGTGGTATTTAGAAATACTGAATAATTTTGCAAAGTGCTTTTTTTTTGGATTTCTTACTTTTGCTTTGAGTTTTGTATTTTCTATGTACTCTCCTGCACTGGAGGAAAAGTGAAATCTGATTTACAGTGCAAATTTAAGTATGTTCTAGTAGGAGACAATATGTCATCTAATAGTGGACATTTAGATGTATTTTCTGCTTTCTGGTGTGTGATTTTCTTTTGCTGAGTAAAAATATGCTGTATTAAAATGTTCTTCCACAAGGTGGCGCTCTAGAATATTGTACTACATGTGCCTCAATAAAAGTGCTTTGTGTGGTAGGTGTTGCTCATGGCTATATATTACCCATTAACAGCAAACTGTGAGGTTAGATCTAATATAATACATACAACTTTTCAATACTTTTGCTTTGAAACACTACCATCACTTGAAAGAGTTAAAATTAGTTTTGACACGTTATAAATAAGATTAATAAATAAGGATAAGTAAATAAAGGATAAATAAATAAGGATAAATAAATAAGGAACACAAATGTAGCAATGTATTGCAAACTGCTCCCTATAAGATCATGTAGAGTTATCACCAGGTCAGAAATAAATGACTTGATAGCAATTTTACTAGTAGTCAGTGGTAGTAGTCATACTACTGACTACTACTGCCTACTAGTAGTTGGCCACCATAGAAAATCATTTTACCCAGGTGTGGAGTACCTGATGTACAATTGTCTCTTCTGTTGGTTGTCTTTCATTTATTGTCATCCACAAGGTAGTCTTTAAGAGGTAGGATATGCCATAAACATGGCCGGCCTTATGGTTGAGAGACTTGTGTGGGTGCATCAGGCAAACCTGGTAAAAGGGGTGACACAGGGTCACTACAGGGGCATTTGTGACCACCAGAAATCTTATTATTAATTTATAGCACTGTTATTAAATTACTCGGGAAGCTGTTTTTTGGTTGCTATATGTTGGTATTATTTGAGCACTGCATTGTGGTATTAAGGATTTTCTTGCACAGCTGCTTATGTACTGGACAGGATATAATTTTTTTTAGTAATGTTATTGTAAACAAGTGTTATTTGGCCAACATATGGTACTTATAATTAGGCCTGTTTATTATTGTTATCTGTACAATGTATGACAAAACACCATATGGGGAAGGGGGTGCCAACAGAAGGTACTGAAAAGGGTAACATCCAATGTAAGGTTGCCCCTGGTGGTCGTTTTCTAACAGCTGGAGAACCTGCTGTGAGTTGAAGTAGCCAAAGAACTGGAGAGTGGTTGGAGATAGTAGATACAAGTCTTTGAGCAATCTTGTTTGGTCAAGTTGGTAAAATTGTTATACTGGTGTCCATTAGTGAAATCTGTTTCTAGGAAAGCTAGGTGACGAACAAACAAAATGTCTTCAGTCATGGTCAGCATTGGGGGTGTGCGAACTATGTCGTTGCACAGGGTGCATTACTGGTCAATACTGAAGGGGCCACCATGACCCGTGATGGTCTAAGCACCCACATCCAAAACTTGGTGCTCAAACTTATGAAAAGGTAGCTGCACCAGATAAACATCCATTCCCTAGTTTATTGACTGGGCAATGTTATTTGGGCACTATATGAATATATTATTTATATTATTATTTAGGCACTACATGGAACATTATAAGGGGGGCATTCATAGAAGGTACTGTGCAAGGTACCAACCAAGCAATTGAGATTCCCAGTCTGATGCTTTCAAGCCTGACCACTAAGGGGAGGAGAAGGAGTAAAGAGTGTGAATAGCTAGGTGGTGAGCACACATGCACATCCAGCTTCTCCTCCTCTGTGCAGCCAGGTTCTTTGTAAACGCATTGATTTACTAATCCTAAATTATAATACAGAGCTGCATTCACAATTCTGCTTGTTGTTATTGGAAATAGTCCACAATGTTGTCAACAGGTGCAGTGGTTTTTCCTGTAAGATTACTTCACAGTGGCTGGTTTATGCCTCCCATTATATGGAACACCAGAGAAAGGGAGGAAAGCTCAGAAATGTTGAAAGGTATGAAGCCAGTATACATAGGGCTGAAGAAAAGAGAAAATAAGGAGAGAGTAAGTTCAGACAATGTTATTTATAACAACAGTTGTAATGAAGGCTCACCTTATTGTATTGTGCCAATATGTAGGCACAACACTATATTTGATGTGTATTTCTATATGTGAGGATGCTGCCCGTGCCGGGTCCCCCTATACAAACGGTACCCACTCTTCTGAGGTTATTCAACTTGTAGGAAAAAACTGATACTCAGTTTTCGACCTCATAAAGCGGTCATCTGTACCACGAAACATGTCCCTTTTGAGACTTAAACAAATAATATTTGTTTTTACTGTAAGAGTGACTGTAAATTGTAGTGAGGATTGCGTCAGACAAGTGCCGTTTTTACTAATCTGGACTGGGAACCCTGGTTGAATTGATTTTATTTCTTAAAGGTATAGAGCCAAGAGAAGAAAACGGTCAAATGTTATTCAAAGGTGGACATACTCTTTCAAATAAATATATAATAATAATAATAAAACTCTTCATATAGCATCAACAAATTCTGTATCACTTTACAATTAGGAAAGTAACAAACAAGTAACATGACAAGTATTCAAAGCAAATGAACAATTAGGCTATGTTCACACAGAGTATTTTGGGGGAGGAATATCTGCCTCAAAATTCTGTTTGGAACTTTGAGGCAGATATTCCTCTCCCTGCACGCCGATTTTCGCGGCGATCATCGCGCCGTTTTTCGCCCGCGGCCATTGAGCGCCGCGGGCATAAAACAGCGAGAAATACGCTTTCTCCTGCCTCCCATTGAAGTCAATGGGAGGTCAGAGGCGGAAGCGCCCGAAGATAGGGCATGTCGCTTCTTTTTCCCGCGAGGCAGTTTTACTGCTCACGGGAAAAAGACGCCGACGCCTCCCATTGAAATCAATGGGAGGCGTTCTTGGGCCGTTTTTGCCGAGTTTTGCGACGCGGTTTCCGCGTCAAAAAACTCGGCAAAATACCCCGTGTGAACATAGCCTTAGACAAAATGAGAGGCCCCTCTTCATAAGAATTTACAAATTATATGGAATACAATAGGTACAAGGCGCTCCATGGATCTCCACAGAGGGAGTGGATATTTGAGAGCTCTACACCCAAACCTTCCTAAATGTGAATATTAACAACTACAGTTTTGTCCTATAGAAGCAAACTTTAATTTATTAAACAGTTCAATTTGAAATGCCTGTTAATATAGAACGTCCCAATATGGCTTGGGAGTCAAATACTGTATGTTGGCTTTAGAAACACTTGTAATCCTTTCTATCGGCTTGTCTTAACGAGGGAGTTATACATACCTTTCAACTTTCAAAGAATGTAAAGAGGGACAGATGGCAATTTTTTTTACGTTGAGTCACACCTCTAACCCCTATCCATGCTTGCTCAATTCCACCCAGTCTAATGTTACTGCGCGGGGAAAAACTGTGGAGTCGATGCAGCACTAAAACAGCGGCCCCTTAATTTTTATGATTGAAGGCACAACGAGATTTTTCTTTTATAATCGTGGTAAACAGATAGTGCCCCACACTGTAATAGTGCCCCACATTGTGTCACACATAGTAATGGTGTCCCCATACAGTAATAGTGCCCTCCTTTGTGCAGCACACAGTAATGGTGCCCCTCACACAGTGATAATCCCCCTTTGTGCCCCAAATACATTTGCAGTGCCCTTTTTGTGTTGCACACAGTAATAGTGCCCCCACACAGTCATGATGCTATTGAGTATAATATGGTTATGTTGATGTAAAGTAATGTAATGGAGGGCTCTAATCTCCCTTGAGCGGAAACCCCATGGGAGCAGCAGTGCTGCAACTTCTTCTCTCCCTCCTTTTCTCCTTTTGCAGGTGGGGAGACTGTAGGGTATGTGCTCCAGGTCAGTTGGCTACGGAACATGCAGTTAGTTGCAAGATGAAGAGCTGGTTGTCCAATCAGGCAATTTAACTGTTTAGGAATTCTACAGCTGGCACGGAATGCGATTAGGAGAGTTAGCAGTAGGGCAGGGCAGCCAGTCAAAGTGGGGCATAGGATTTAAACTGGCTCATTATAGTGTTTAGCAAGTCCATTGACTTACACTTGCTCAGACTAAAGGACAGCTTTCCTTCAGTCCCTCTTACCTGTTGGCATGGACTGGAAAGAATTAGAGACATTAGGGGCAAGAAAAATAGTGATTATAGCAATTTATAGAGGATGTTCTTTTTGTTGAAGTGTGCATGTGATGACTTCTGGATGCACCCACTGTATAGAGAATTTTTAGCATGTCCTGCAAATGATTTACAGCATTGAAAGGTCACTATGCAGGTGGTCTTGTACAGTAACTTCAATGACAGCTGGTCATGGCTAGCATCTGGAGCATAAATATCTTTCTATTTACATGATCTCCAGATACAGTACTGAAAATATTTTTGAGTGATGTAATTTTACTTCATAAACTATTGCCCCAAATTATTCATTTTCATATAAGAAGAACACATTTTTAATTTTGCATTATTGCCTTTTTCTTCCATGTAATGCCTGCATCTATAGCTAATTTTGTGTTCAAACATTAGTCTGTTTTACTATAAAATTAGCAGCATTAACTTTGAATGGATGTGTCAATTAATACACTCATAAGAATTATATTTTACCTATTTTACCTACCCAAATGTGAGATCTCCTGCTAACAAGGTGGAAGCGGAAGAACCAGCCATTTCAAGCAAGTAGATATTTCATTAAAATAAAATGCTCACTTCCTATCATAAGACAGCAGGGAATGTTAATGAAACAAAAATAAATACTTTGCTGCTATTGTATTATGATTTTCATGAGTCCCAGGACAACACATTTAAACTGGTGACAGCACACAATGGCACATTACCGTATGGAACATGACATTTTGAGGCAGCTCAATTACCAGTGGGGACTCATCAGCAGAAGATAATTTTACCTAATATACATTATTACAGTGCAGCTGGCTGGGCCTGGTGAAATACTTTATGCATTCTGCATGGAAGTTCGATCTACCAGCTTATTGTTTTCTTAATATGTCTATTTTTATATGTCTACTCATTCCGCTTATCACTGTACACAGGACACATGGAACAGTCATTACTCATCCCTTTAGAATGGTTTACTGTATAATTAGAACTATTCTTATTGTTCCGTAATTTAAACATTAATATCCATCACTTTTAAACTGCCTTTAATTATTTTTTAATTTGTGGGTTCAAAAATGATTTCACAAACCACATTTTAATTAGTAAGTCATCTATAAACTATAGAAAGTATCTCCATAGTACAGAGATTAGAATATGGTGATATTTTCGAAAGCGGCTTAGATTTCATGCTTGCTTTTACTTTATTTTATATATATATATATATATATATATATATATATATATATATATATATATATATATATATATATATATTTATTTTTTTTATTATTTTTTTTATTTCTTAACCTCCTCTGGATCAATAGGGGTATAACAAAGTTCTATAGTTTATCCAAATCCCCTCCCTTTCTCCGATCCCTTGGTTGAACTTGATGGACAATTCCTTTTTCAAAAATACCATGTAACTGTGTAACTATATAAAGAGATAGACATAGTCTTGTATACATTTGGTTAAAATGAAGGGACACTAATGAAAGAGAACATGTTTGTGTCCATTTAAGTGCCAACATGGCTCAAAGGTTTAGACAAGGTTAAAGTTTTTATTGTGTGGGATCTGCTATCCAGCAATATTTAAGTTATCTAAATGCCTGATTCAGAACTGTATGTAAATAAGGAATAATAAAATAAAGCAGTGTAGCCTAAAATCAAATAAAAAACATGGAAAAGATTTGGGACATGGGAGGAAGGAGAAGCAGCTGCAGCTTCTCACTCAAGAAAGGAAAGACAACGGAAAACTGCATGAGGGAGACATCTGATTGGCTCAGAGCACACTGCACAGCTATTACATCAGACTAGGAAGATCCCGCCCACTCAGCAAGGATGGAGAGAGAAAATGTAGATTTACAGGAAACAGCAAAGAAGAAAGAAGAACCAACATACACAAGTTAGACACAACATCTAAAATATTGTATATAGATCTACATTTGCAGCTGCCTAAGCAGTGATCGCGAGTTCTTTTATAACAATAGGAGTGATCAAGTTTCTAACAAAAACATGGTTACCAATACCAATGCTACATGATCTTTAATAGAGCGACACATCTATAAGTAGATGACAAGTACAAAGAATATTTTTCAAACACTAAGGCTATGTTCACACAGAATTTTTTGCTGGCGGAATTTCTGCCTCAAAATTCCGTTTGGAAGTTTGAGGCAGATTTTCCTCTCCCTGCACGCCGATTTTCGCTGCGTTTTTTACTGCGTTTTTTGCCCTCGGCCATTGAGCGCCGCAGGCATAAAATGCATGTTGCTTCTTTTTCCCGCGAGGCGGTTTTACCGCTCGCGGGAAAAAGACGCCTCCGCCTCCCATTGAAACCTATGGGAGGCATTTTAGGCCCTTTTTTGACGAGTTTTGCGGCGCGGTTTCCTCGTAAAAACTCAGTGTGAACATAGCCTTATACGATATAGCATCTATTATATTGTATATTACAAAGTTACATCCAGCTTTTGTTTATCACATATTTGTTATTTGTAGAAGGGTGATAATGCCACCACTATTAGCAATGCTGAGGCCTCACTGCACAAATTCTAGAAGATGATCTTTAAAAATGTCTCCACTGAATCTAAAATAAATGTTAAACACAAGCTGTACACAATTAACAGGTATAACACCCAGATACTGAAATTTAGATTCCCACCATGTTCTGTTTGCAAAGTATTTCACAGATCACCATGTTAAGCTGAAGATCAATATTCTTTCTGTTTTTCCTTTTTTTACTTTTTCTGCAGGACATGGACAGCAATCTCCTTGCATCTCAATAAAGATCAATAAAATATGTTTCATTATAACCCTGTCCCCTGAAGGCACCTCTTTTCCCATCTGGATCACATTACATATATATCCTATTGTTTTTCCTATTCCCCCTGCACTTTGAAAGCTTTCCACATATTCAGCAAAAACCATAAGCATCTTCCTGCAGCTGACAAAATAGTCTCCCACCTGCATCCCGGGACACGTATATGCTTGGCCCTGATTCTGATTATAACTTGATTTTAAGAAGCAACTGACATGGTACAAGTTTATGAGGATGCTGAACTTAAGACAATAATGGAGATAACAAAGACCAAGCCTTGCAGGTTATTGACCTCAAGATGTAAATCACTAGCTAAACTGGAATCTCTTTTCTGGCACTTTTCCAATAGCTTCTTCTTTAAGATTACAGCATGGAAAAAGTTTACTATATGGCCAAAAATATGTGGACACCCCACTAAATTATTGAGTTTATGTGAATTCATTGCAAACAGGTGCATAAAATCAAACACTCAGCCATGCAATCTTCATAGACCAACATTGTTAGTGGTATGAGTCCTATTAAAAAGTTCAGTGATTTTAAATGTGGCACTGTCATGGGATGCCACCTTCGCCACAAGTCAGTTCGGGAAAGTTCAGATTTTCTAGATCTTTCCTAGTTAACTGTACATACTAATATTTTGCAAGTTTCCAGGAGTAACAACAACTCAGCCACGAAGCGATAGGTCACACAAACTCACAAAGCAGGGCTGTCAGGTGCTGAAGCGCGGCGCGTAAAAAATGACCTATCCTTTGTTTCATCACTGACTACAGAGTTCCAAACTGCATCTCGAAGTGACATCAGCAAAATAAATGTGCATTGAGTAGATCATTAATTAGCTTAAGATCACCATGCACAATGCCAAGCTTTGGACTTGCTGGACCCTAGGGCAGTGGAAATGTGTTTTCTGGAGAGAATAATTGCATTTCACTACCTGGGATTCTGATGGACGAATCTAGGTTTGGCGGGTGCCAGGAGAACACACTACCCGGTGGCAGTGTGCCTACTGTAAAGATTGGTGGAGGAGGGATAATGATCTTGGACTGTATTTCACAGTTTGGTCTAGGCCCCTCCTTTTCAGTGAAGTGTAATGTTAATGTTACAGCATAGAAAGATATTTTAGACAATTGCAGGCTTCCAACTTTGTGACAACCCATTTTGGGAACGCCCTTTCCTGTTCTAGCATAACTGTGCCCCTGTGCACGATGCGAGGTCCCTAAAGCAGGTGCGTCGCTAGCACCGGACTTCCGGGGCCTAAGCCCCGGATCTGTGGCCCGGTGCACCGGATCCCCAGACGACTGCCGCTATGGGGGTCGCAGCAGTCGCGTTTGCGACCGTGCAGCGGTCGCGATTGTGACAGTGCCGCGTCCCCCACACCGCTATAGAAATTTGCTATAGTATCTGGGGCCTATGTCGTAAAATACACGGGCCCCTGTTACTATATTAACCACACATACTTACCCTCTTTCCCTAGCGCAGCGGAAGTCCTGACGTCTTCTCGCGTCATGACGCTGTGCGCCGCGCATGACGTCACGACATTGGATGGTGTCGGGACATCCGCTGCACCGAAGAGCTAGGTAAGTGTAAGATCATTACTGCCTGCTGGGGTCCTGTATCTAAACCTGCCATGTGGTAAGCTAAGATACAGGGTCCAACAGACAGCATCACACATGGGCATAGATGCAGGGCCCATGTGTGATACAGTCTGTTGGACCTTGTATCTAAGCTTACCACAAGGCAGGCTTAGATACAGGACCCCAGCAGACAGTAATCTTATACTGTATAAGATTACTGTCTGCTGGGGCCCTGTATCTAAACCTAACATGTGGTCGGCTTAGATACATGGTCCAACAGAAAGTATCCGACATGGGCCCTGTATCTAAGCCCATGTGTTATGCTGTCTGTTGGACAATGTATCTAAGCTTACCACAAGGCAGGCTTAGGTACAGGACCTCAGCAGATAGTAATCTTATACTGTATAAGATTACTGTCTGCTGAGGTACTGTATCTAAGCCTGTGTTGTAGGCTTAGATACATGGTCTAACAGACAGTATCACACATGGGCCCTGTATCTAAGTCTACCTCATAGCCTCATAGCCAGCAGCTATTAATAAGGCAGTAGTAATAAAGTTTAAAAAACACAAGTACATAAAAAAATTTAAATAAAAAAACCCACACAACCCTCATTAACCATTTTATTGAAAATAAAAAAAGCCGTAATCGAAGTAGTCCTCGAATCCGACGTAGTCCAATGACCGAACCTGTAAAAAAACACAAATACACCAAAGAAATTGGTAACACATACATAAAAACAATTATTATTCTTACCATTCCTGGGTCCAGCACTGGAGCCGCAATGTCAGCGAGCTGGGACCTATATCTAATCGTATCATGTGTGATACTGTCTGTTGAGCCACTGTATCTAATCCTATCCATAGCTATATGGGACGTAGTGCTATAGATATGCTGTCACATATACACACATACGTATACATACGCACACCCAAATTTTTTTTGGGGGGGTGAACATATGTTAGTAGAAGAATACTTACTGCTGGGGCCCTGTATGTAAGTATCATGTGTGATTCTGTCTGCTGGGCCATGTATCTAAGCCTATCATGTGTGATACTGTCTGCTGGGGCCATGTATTTAAGCCTATCATGTGTGATACTGTATGCTGGGGCCATATATCTAAGCCTATCATGTGTGATACTGTCTGCTAGCTGGGCCATGTATCTAAGCCTATCATGTGTAATACTGTCTGCTGGGGCCATGTATTTAAGCCTATCATGTGTGATACTGTATGCTGGGGCCATGCATCTAAGCCTATCATGTGTGATACTGTCTGCTGGGGCCATGTATCTAAGCCTATCATGTGTGATACGGTCTGCTGGGGCCATGTATCTAAGCCTATCATGTATGATACTGTCTGCTGAGACAATGCATACAATTCTATCCAGTGGTGTAGCTAAAGGAGCCTTAGTCTTATAGATATGTGATCTCTCAAATGTATGTAAAAATGTATTTATTTTCCGGGGGGAGGGTAAATATATGTCTCGGGGCTTGTGCCCATGATCTCTTAAGACCTTAGCAACTCCCCCTGCCTTAAAGACAAGGATTCATGAGTTTGGTATGGAGGAACCCTGACCTCAACCTTAACGAACACCTTTGAGATGAATATGATTGTCCATAGTGAGCAAGACCTTCTCTTCCAACATCAGATCCTAACCTCACAAATGCTATTTGGATGAATGGGCCGAAATTCCCACAGACACACTCCAAAATCTTGTGGAAAAGCTTCCTAGAAGAGATACTTCATATGAACCCCCATGGTTTTGTAATACTATACCCAACAAGCTCAGGTGTCCACATGCACTGTACTTTGACCAGATAGTGTATTTCAAGATCTGTTATTGAAAAAACTCCATGGATGTAATCCAGAAGCATAAAACCTCAACATATATACATATAAAGAGCACAGTGAACACAGAATGATTTTGTCTATTAATTTACTTCATATTTAAATGTCATACAATACTGGCATTTAACTGCAGGTTACATATTACTTTATTACAAAGGGAGATGTGAGAAATATTTAAAAGGTCGGTCTCATAAAAGTCACCAGTCAGGCAGTTTCACTTAACGGGTCAAAAAATTTAAGCAAGTTATCTAGGTAATTAACTTCAGAAAATGATCAAATCAACTTCATCACAATATCTTGATATAATATAACACAATTGTCAAGGATGTAACTTTTTGGCTTTATACCGTACATTATTTTGTAATAAAAATTACGTAGGAATTAAAAGAAGTATGAAAGATGGGCAATGTTTTATCTACTAGACCATTATCTTCATTACATTTCCAGAAAGCTTTAGATCACCTGAAGAACCTATGTGTTTATTTTGCCAACAGTGTCTTAACCTCCCAGAAAGATTTAATACAGCTGTATGCTATATATTCTGCACCAGATTAACTTTTTATGAAAGCCATATTTTTTATTATTCCAATCCAATGTACAGCCAGGGAATATAGTTGGTGGAAAGAGCTCTAACGTTGCCAGTAAAAAGCCTATTGACGGCTCAAGTGCCTGAATTAGAATACAGAACCGGTAGTCTTTTGACTTCCCGATAAGAAGATGGATGCAAGTTAACTTATCTTCCTTTTAAATAGGCAACCTAATGATGTCCTAAAATCATGGTTTCCCTGTTGCAATTTCTTAAATTAGGTGACTCATCATTTTATAATTCCAAATTTACCCTAAGGGTATGTTCACACGGCCAAATTTCAGACGTATACGAGGCGTATTATGCCTCGTTTTACGTCTGAAAATAGGGCTGCAATACGTCGGCAAACATCTGCCCATTCATTTGAATGGGTTTGCCGACGTACTGTGCAGACGACCTGTTATTTACGAGTCGTCGTTTGACAGCTGTCAAACGACGACCCGTAAATTCACTGCCTCGGCAAAGAAGTGCAGGGCACTTCTTTCAGACGTTTTTGGAGCTGTTTTCTCATAGACTCCAATGAAAACAGCTCCAAAAACGAGTTGGTAAAAAAATGAGTTGGTAAAAATGCGAGTTGGTAAAAAACGTCTGAAAAACAGGGTCTGTTTTCCCCTGAAAACAGCTCTGGATTTTCAGACGTTTTGGTTGACTACGTGTGAACATACCCTAATCCTTAACAATAACTCCTCCCTGTTGTACCTGGATCTTGAGACAATTCATTGGCTTTAATTTGTCTTTGCTCACATCACATTTGTGATTTGCGTGTACACCAGGAAAGCTCCCGACATACAAGGTAGATTTGTCCATAGGGCTCTATTTGCCTAACAGAGGCCAAAAGTATCCTTTCAGCCTCCGCGGGGCTGGTATATGTGGCAATATCTTTATTTTTTTATTTTTTTTAGGTATAGTAGTAAACAGCAGGCTCCCGGGTCTCAGTGCTCATTCCCCCACAGATCAAAACTTCTTACATGTCACTATGACTTGTCAAAAATGTTTAAAAGTTTAATTACACTTTAAACTTAATCCAAAATCTAAATTCATTGTGCAGGTTGTTACTGTCGTGGCGATACCAAATAAGTGTATATTAATTCATGTTTAGGGACTTATATGGTATTTTATAAAGTTTGTAAATTGTAAAAAAATATGCATCTGTGTGTATTTTTTTTTTTGTATTACTTTTTGTATTAATTTGAATTTTTTTTTATCTTATAGGGCGATTTTTCATTTAGATTTTTATGTTTTAACTATAATATGATATATGCCAGTGTTACGTCCATGGCTGGGGATCGCCGTTCTAACTCACCCCCTGACGATCCCGGCCATAGACACCTCTCTGCTCGGCGTCCTCCTCCCTCTGGCAGAAGCCGGTACTGTTTTCTGGGTCCTCTCGCCGTTCCCCGCAGGGCGCGCGCGCCTTAAAGGGCCAGCATGCGTCCAGCTGCCAGTAATCAGTTATCAGCCCAAATGGCTGCTGGACTATAAAAAGGGGCTCTGCCCACTGGTTCCTTGCCTGAGCGTCTGTCTTGCTAAAGGTCTCCCAGTGTTTTCCAGTTCCCAGTGTTGCCCGTTCCTGCTGCCTGTACCCTGTATGCCGTACTATCGTTACCTGCTGTAAAAAGTCAAGTCGTGTCTTCCGCCGCTTCCGCAGTGTCACCTGCTGTGAAAGCCAAGTCGTGTCTTCCGCCGCATCTGCGGCGTCACATTCTGTAAAAACCAAGTCGTGTCTTCCGCCGCATCCGCGGTGTCACCTGCTGTGAAAGCCAAATCGTGCCTTCCCGCTGCATCCGCGGCGTCACCTGCTGTGAAAGCAAAGTCGTGATCCTGCCACTGTCTACATTGCCTCAGGTACCCGTTTTGAACTATAGACATTGTTTTGTACCTAGTTGGACAGCTGCTACCCCGCTACGCGGTACGGCCCAGTGGGTCCACACCCCGCGCCGTGACAGTACGCTCAGGCCATGGATCCCGCTAGCCAAGTCAAGAGCCTGTCATCCTCCCAAGCCATGCAGGCAGACCTGCAGGATCTGCAAGCGCGACAGGATCAACTCGTTGTGGCAGTAGACTCCATGGCGCAGCATCTTAGTGCACTAGTTTCTTCCGTCATCGCCCCTAGTGAAACTCCTCCGATCGACCCTCCAGCTACACCTCCTGGCAGCTCCAGTATGGACTCTCGGTTCTCACTGCCATTGCCACCACGGTTTCATGGAGATGCAAGTTCATGCAGGGGGTTCCTGAACCAATGCCAAATCCACTTCACTCTGCACACCCAAGCATTTACTTTGGACGGAGCCAGGATCGCTTTTATTGTATCCCTACTCGCCAGCAAGGCCCTGGCGTGGGCGAATCCAATCTGGGAACAACAGGGACCCGTGACCAGAGACTTCCTGGGGTTTGTGCGGTTGTTCCGTTCCGTGTTTGAGGAGCCTGGATGAGCTTCATCGGCTGCCACTGCTATTTTTAACCTGCGTCAGGAGGACGCCTCTGTGGGCGAATACACCATCCAGTTCCGGACTCTGGCAGGAGAATTGTCTTGGAACAATGAGGCATTGGTAGCATCCTTCTGGCATAGCCTATAGCCTGAGATCAAAGACGAACTGGCTGCGCGAGATCTCACAGCTGCCCTGGATGATCTGATTCAGCTGGCTAGCCGCGTACATAAGGCTCAGAGAGCCAAGAGATTCTTCAGGAGAGATGGCTTCCTAGACTGGCGCCCAACTTCCAGCAACCCCTCTTGCCCTGTTCTTCTGCTGCGCCCGAGGTCCCGATGCAGGTGGATCGGCTTAAACTGTCTGATCAGGAAAAACAGCGCAGGCGCACCTCTGGACTCTGTCTGTATTGCGGCCTCACTGGCCATGTCATGCGTCTGTGTCCCCAGAGGCCTAAGAAACCCCAAAGTCTGGGATTGGTTGGAGAGACAGTGCTACTGCACTTGATAGAGAATTCTCGTCCAAGCTGTTCATTCCTGTGACCATTGTCGCTGGTGAGAGACCTCATCCAGTCTCTGTCTACCTGGACTCTGGCTCTGCAGCCAATTTCATCTGTCAAGACCTTGTGGATCTCCTTCAGTTGCCCACTGTTTTGCTGGAGAGACCATTGATCGTTGCCTCGGTAGATGGACTGCCTTTGCCTGACCCAGTATTGTCTGTGACCAAGCCGTTGAGACTCCAAGTGGGAGCTTTTCATTCCGAGCTGATCTCTCTGTATGTCCTGTCCAAGGCCATCAACCCCGTGCTGCTGGGCTTGCCTTGGCTCCGTCTTCACGCCCCAGTCCTGAATTGGAACTCTGGAGAGGTTCTTCAGTGGGGCCCCAAGTGTCTAGACCGCTGTCTGGACCATGTCCGTCCATACCAGCCTTCTTCGCCTCAGTCATTGTCTGGGCTACCTCCTTGTTACTCTCAGTTCGCTGATGTCTTCGACAAAAAGGAGGCAGAGATATTGCCACCACATCGAGAATACGACTGTCCTATCGACTTGGTTCCTGACTCTTCTCCTCCTCGCGGTAGAGTATACCCTCTTTCCTTGCCAGAGACCCAGTCTATGTCGGCCTACATTAAAGAGAATCTAGAGAGGGGCTTCATATGAAAGTCTTCATCCCCGGCCGGAGCCGGGTTTTTCTTTGTCAAAAAGAAGGATGGATCCCTTCGACCCTGCATTGACTACCTGGGTCTCAATCAGATCACGTTGAAGAACAGGTACCCCTTACCGTTGATTTCTGAGCTCTTTGATCGTAAACGGGGGGCGTAAAAAAATTCCAAGCTTGACCTGCGGGGGGCCTACAATCTAATTCGGATCCGTCAGGGAGACGAGTGGAAGACTGCCTTTAACACACGTGATGGACACTACGAATATTTGGTCATGCCCTTCGGCCTGTGTAACGCTTCCGCAGTATTTCAAGAATTTGTGAATAACATATTTCGTGACCTCCTCTATGTCTGTGTTGTGGTGTACCTCGATGATTCTTGATTTTTTCCCCAGATCTTGTGATTTATCAGGGCCATGTCAGCCAGGTGTTGCTTAGATTAAGAGAGAATCATCTCTACGCCAAGTTGGAGAAGTGTGTGTTCCAAGAAAAGTCTCTACCCTTCCTGGGCTACATTATCTCTGATCAGGGTCTCAAGATGGATCCTGAGAAGGTCAAGGCTGTCCTGGAGTGGCCACGTCCCCAAGGCTTAAGGGCCATACAACGCTTCCTGGGATTCGCCAACTTCTAAGGACTATTCATCCCCAACTTCTCTTCTCCGACAGCTCCCATCTCCACCCTTACTAAAAAGGGTATGAATGCCAAAGTATGGACTCCAGAGGCGGAGATCGCATTTGAAACCTTAAAGAAAGCCTTCACGTCTGCCTCCATTCTGCACCATCCTGATGTGTCTCTGCAGTTTTCGTTAGAGGTGGACGCCTCCTCTATTGGTGCCGGGGCTCTATTGTACCAGAGGGGTTCGAAAGGCAAGATGGTGGTATGTGGTTACTACTCCAAGCTGTTTTCTTCTGCAGAGCGCAACTACTCGATTGGGGACCGGGAGTTACTGGCCATCAAGCTGGCTCTGCAGGAATGGAGACACCTACTGGAAGGCACAGCTCATCCTATCCTGGTCTTTACGGACCACAAGAACTTGACCTACCTACAGACGGCTCAACGACTGAACCCTCGTCAAGCCAGATGGTCATTGTTTTTTGCACGGTTCCGGTTCGAACCCCACTACCGACCTGCCGACAAGAATGTGAGGGCTGATGCCTTGTCCAAGTGTTTTGAAACAGAGGACACTGTGGAGTCCCCACAGAATATTATCGATCCCTCCTGCATCTACACTGTCAACCCTCTGCAGGTTAGAGGCATTCCCACAGGAAAAACTTTTGTACGGCTGGCAGACAGAGGAAGAATCCTTCGCTGGGGTCACTGTTCCAAGCTGGCAGGACATGCGGGTGCCCGTAAGACCCGAGACCTGATTGCCCGTCAGTTCTGGTGGCCCACGCTGCCCAAAGACGTCATAGAATTTTGTCTCCTCCTGCACGGTGTGTGCAGCCAACAAGGGTGCCCACTCCAGACCAGCCGGTCTGCTCCAACCACTGCCGGTGTCCGAGGCCCCCTGGTGGCATATTGCTATGGATTTTGTTACGGATCTGCCTCCCTCTGCAGGATGCAGTGTGATCTGGGTGGTGGTGGATCGTTTTTCAAAGATGGCTCATTTTGTTCCCCTGACTGGCCTGCCTTCTGCCGCTCGACTGGCTGACCTCTTCATGCAACACATCTTCCATCTGCATGGATTACCTCTGCATATTGTCTCGGATCGAGGGGTCCAGTTCACCTCTAAGTTCTGGAGAGCACTCTGCGGCCTACTCGGGGTAAAGTTGGACTTCTCCTCAGCTTATCACCCTCAGTCCAATGGGCAAGTTGAGAGGATTAATCAAATTATGGAGAACTACCTACGGCACTTTGTTTCCAGAAGACATGATGACTGGGTGCAGCTGCTTCCGTGGGTGGAGTTCTCTTATAATAACCATACCAGTGAGTCCACCACTTCCAGTCCGTTCTTTATAGTCTATGGCCAACATCCTCGAATACTCCTGCCCGGCTCTACTATGTCCATGGCTGGGGATCGCCGTTCTAACTCACCCCCTGACGATCCCGGCCATGGACACCTCTCTGCTCGGCATCCTCCTCCCTCTGGCAGACGCCGGCACTGTCTTCGGGGTCCTCGCGCCGTTCCCCGCAGGGAGCGCGCGCCCGCGTGTGCACGGCCTTAAAGGGCCAGTACGCGTCCAGCTGCCAGTAATCAGTTATCAGCCCAAATTGCTGCTGGACTATAAAAAGGGGCCCTGCCCACTGGTTCCTTGCATGAGCGTTGTTGTATACCCTAGTCTGTCTTGCTAAAGGTCTCCCAGTGTTTTCCAGTTCCCAGTGTTGCCCGTTCCTGCTGCCTGTACCCTGTATCCCGTACTATCGCTACCTGCTGTAAAAAGTCAAGTCGTGTCTTCCGCCGCATCCGCGGCGTCACCTACTGTGAAAGCCAAGTCGTGTCTTCCGCCGCATCCGCGGCGTCACCTGCTGTGAAAGCCAAGTCGTGTCTTCCGCCGCATCCGCGGCGTCACCTGCTGTGAAAGCCAAGTCGTGCCTTCCCGCTGCATCCGCGGCGTCACCTGCTGTGAAAGCCAAGTCGTGATCCTGCCACTGTCTACATTGCCTCAGGTACCCGTTTTGAACTATTTTGTTTTGTACCTAGTTGGCCAGCTGCTACCCCGCTACGCGGTACGGCCCAGTGGGTCCACACCCCAGTACATTAGCCTGTGTAGTGATAGTACACAGGCAGTTGTTAGGGCCTACCTTAGTATGCCCTAGCAACAAGAAATATTGTCAGACAGCCCTGAGGTCCCTCAATAGACGCTGGGCTGTCTGGCCGTACAAGCTATGTCCCTTGATCGTGTCACAGAGATTCCCTGTGACTTGATCAAAGGGGGTCCTCCCCTTCTCATCTTTCTTTGAATGCTTTGATCAGCTTTGAATGCGGCATTAAAGGGGTTAATGGTAGAGATGAGAGTATTCTCTTATCTCCGCCATTAGAGCGGGGCTGCGGCTGTGTATTATAACCGTTGCCCCGCACCTGATCGTCATGTCATGCGTCAGCAACAGGTTAATTCAGTCTCTTGCAAACATTTGTTGTGGTGTACATTATAGACAATCAACTTGTGTAAATTACATTAAATATGAACAAAATCAAGGGTGGAGAAATGGAGGGCACCATTAGGTTTTTAGGTGAACAGTTGTAATAACTTCTAACTTTTCATAAATGTATAAAAAAAAGTTTGTGAATAAGAACAGAACAGAAGTATATGTACAGTGTATTGAGGCTGCAGGGAATATTTGTTCAAAAGCTATCAAATTCATTTGGTACTTTAATTATATTTGTAACTTTTATACACGCTGCTCTTTTTTGTTAGGATTTATGGAATCAAATACATGGTTTAAATGTCCTTATTAGAATGAAGCCTTTGATCAATGCTTTAACCCATTGCCTACCGCTGAACGACGTTATACGTCCAGCAGGGGCGTAACTAGGAAAGACTGGGCCCCATAGCAAACTTTTGACTGGGGCCCCCCCCTCTGCTGGGTATCACACAACCCCCCCCCTTGTAGATAGTGCCTCCCTATAGATTCCACCACACAGCGCCCCCCTATAGATAGCACCATACACAGCCCCCTGTAGATAACGCCATACAGCCCCCTCTGTAGATAACGCCATACAGACCCCCTCTGTAGATAACGCCATACAGCCCCCTCTGTAGATTACACCATACAGACCCTCCCCAAAAAAAAAACGGCCTATAGTTTGTCCTACAAAAGACATGCATCCCCTATCCACAGGATAGGGGATACATGTGTGATCGCTGGCAGCGATAAGGAGAACGGGGGACCGAAAGTCCCCCGAAGTTCTCCATGACTAACCTCGGACTTCCGGCGTCTGTGCAGTTCAATAAAAATGAAAGGAGCGCTGGTCACGCATGCGCACAAGCACGACCGGTGCGCAAGTCATTTCCATGGAGCTGCAGACAGACTACGGAAGTCCGAGGTTTGTCATGGAGAACTTTCGGTCCCCCGTTCTCCTCATCGCTGGGCGTCCCAGCGATCCCACATGTATCCCCTATCCTGTGGTTAGGGGATGCATGTCTTTTGTAGGAACAACCCCTTCAGTGGCGTCGCGCTGTAGCAGCCATAGCGGCTGCTAGCGGAGCCTGCGGCCATGGGAGGGGCCGTGCCGGCGGGTGGCACGGGCCCCCTCATGCTGCAGGCCCCGTAGAAGTCGCTACGGCTGCTATAGCGGTAGTTACGCCACTGCGCATAGGTTTGTACGGCGTAAAACTACAGCTCCCAGCATGGCCGAAACAATGATAAGGATATGCTGGGAGATGCGGTTTCACAAAAAAAAAAACATACCACCATCATCTCGCTGCAGATCATACAGTAACTACAATACTGATTAGAGGCAGAATAAACATTTACATTAAGTGACTCACCGGTGACGTCTCAGATTCTAGTTCTTTTCTTCTCCCTCCGGTTCAGACATCTATGATGGATTTCTCCCGGCCATGACCCATTTCTGCAGTTTTCCGTTTAGATGTCTTCAGCTTCTCACTTTTAAAACATTTCTGCACCTGTAAACAAAGTTAAAATTCTCAACACATCTAAATATAACTGTCACACACACACACACACACACACACACACACACACACACACACCGTGGCCCCTGTAGATAGTGCCCCCTGTAGATAGTGACCTACATAGAAGCCCCTGTAGATAGTGCCCACATATGGACTCCAGAGCTGCAAGGCAATAGTGCTAACCACTGAGCCACCGTGCTGCCCTACATATAGCTTCTCCTATAGTTAGTGCTCCACGTATAGCCCACCTCTGTAGATATTGTCCCACATATAGCCCACCCCTGTAGACTGTGCACTACATATAGCCACCCTGTTGCTAGTGCCCCACAGGTAACCCACCCCTGTATATAGTGTCCCACACATAGCCCACCCCTATAGAAAGTACCCTAAAAAATAGCTCCCCTATAGATAGTGCTCTACATATAGCCCACCCCTGTATAGTGTCTCACATATACTGCCCCACATATAGACCCCCCTGTAGATAGTGGCCCACATCCCCACATACAGACCTCCCCTGTAGCTAGTGCCCCACATATAGACCCCCCCTGCATATAGTGGCCCACATATAGACCCCCCTGCATATAGTGGCCCACACCCCCACATATAGACCCCCCTGTAGCTACTGCCCCACATATAGACCCCCCTGTAGCTACTGCCCCACATATAGACCCCCCTATATATAATAGCCCACATAAAGACGACCCCCCCCCTGTAGATAGACCCCCCACTATAGATAATGCCATTCACATTTTTATGAGGAAAAAAATTTATAAAGTTGACATACTCACATTCTCCGGTTCCCACGCTGTTCACTGGCGATGCAGACATGCTCTCTTCTGAGCATGTCTGCAGGAGCTGAATGAGCGTCCTTCAATGACGCTGATTGGCGGGGCAGAATGACTTGCCCCGCCAATCAGCACCTTCCAAGCATGGAAGCGGCGCGATGATGTCATCGCGCCGCTAGCCAATCAGTGTCATTGTAAGGCACTGGATGGTCAGGCACGGAACATGCCCGGCCATTCAGTGCTTATACATGTATTTGGCTGCCGCTAGCACCGGGGCCCCCTCCAGTGCTAGCGACACCTACAGGCATGAGAGTGCCTGTGTAAGGCTCGGTGGCGCGGGCCCCACAGTAGCCCCACAGTAGCGGTGCTACCCCTGTAGCAGCCATAACGGCTGCTAGCGGCGCCACCGGGCATTTGGGAGGGCGTGTCGGCTGGCGGCACGGGCCCCCTCAAGCCCCGGGCCCCGTAGCAGCCGCTACTGCTGCTACCGCGGTAGTTACGCCACTGACGTCCAGCAGTAGGCAGGTAACTGCGAGTCGTTATATATAAACGGTGGCAGCTTTAGCTACCTGCCAGAAACAGGTGGCGCTGCAGACCCCTTTGACCGCACTGATACTATACAGCAGCAATCACGGGGAAGACCCTGAATTACTACTAAAGCACTACTACTACGTTAACCCCCTAGATGCCGCAGTCAATAGCAAATGCAGCATCTAGGTTGTAAAACAGACAGAGGGGGCTACCTTTATCACCCTATTTGACCCCCGCTGCGCAATCGTGGGGCATCAAGGAGTTGCAATGGCAGCCAGGCTGCCAGGACTGCTATGACTATATGGCAGACAAATATATATATGATATATATGTTATATGCATGACTGACAGGCAATAATGCTTTGATATACTGAATATACCAAAACATTATAAAAAGCGATCAGTACATTGAATAGTGAAGTCCCCTAGTGGGAAAAAAAAGATAATTACAGTTCAATAAACTATATTAAAAAAAAAGTAAAACAAAAAAGTAAAAAATAAATAAAACCATTTTGTTCCATAAAAAGTGGTTTTATTTTGCATAATTATTAAAAAAAAGAATACACATAATTGGTGTTGCCACAACCGTAACGACTCATATAATAAAGTTAACACATTCAACTAGGTCAGGGTTTGAGCAGTGTAAGCGATAAAGGAAGAAGCAGCACAAGTGCCATGCTGAGAGTCGGACCCCCACCGATCAGATATTGATGGCCTATTCTAAAAACTCCTTTAAAGTGTTCACCTTCTCTGAGATGTGCCTGTTGACATTTAAATATCCAACAACTGAAGCCCAGAAACTACAGACTGCCTCTTCCTGCCATGTGTTCTTATGTGCTGTAAGTGGCAGTGTGTAGCCAGATTCTCAGCTTCAACTGAGAATTTTTAATATATGTGACAAATCTCAGTAAAGGTGGACTTCCAATCTGTTGGACAAGCTCAAATGGTGCAATATACTTCTATAGTGAGAATATTTTACAATGAGTTAAGTATGAACAATCTAAGTAATTAGAAGCAAGAAGGAAATCAATATTACTTATACAAATGTATTATATATGTATTAATAAATCCAAATATTAACAAAATATAATATATTAATTGTCAATCACACCTTTTACAATAAACATAATCATACTGACAATCTGACACTCAGATTACAACATTGCAATCATCAGTCTTTGAAAACAGTAATTCTTTTTTTTTTCTCTTTCATTTCTGCCTTCAAAGTTCTTCAGACATGTTATATACCAGGCGATAAAAACTGTGCAAATTGCCAATTCCAAGCACGGCAGGGACCTTTAAAAGAATGTTGCTTCCTCTCTGCTAAAATAGACAGAGTGACAAAGTTCTAAACTAATTTGAATTACATATCCCTCAAGATGTAAAATTTAAATTAACCAAATCACCAGGGTTACTAGTATAGTTATTATTTCATCTAAATCTGATGTATTCGCTGGTTATGTTAATTGCAACATTCACACATTCATTTCTATATAGTCTGAAAATAAGCACCGACAGAGGAGTTTTTGTTTGTAAGATCAATCTTTACTTTTATAAGAGAGATCACTGAATGGACACCTGATTTATAGTATTCAATCCTATTTACATGTCATGTACTTTTTAAGAGATACATATAAGAAAAAATGAGGCCCTGGTCAAGGTATCAGACAACCATAGATATCATTCTTGGCCAATGGCCAACAGTACATTTTAAAGTGATTTTCTGGTTTTGACTATTCTATTCAAATAGGCTACTAAAACAACTTCCTTATTAACCTATATTTTGAAAGAGCTGGTATTCTCCTCCTCTGTACTCCGGTTACATGTCGCGTTCCAATCAGAATTCAGGACTTTCGATAAACGTCCTGACGGTTCAGCGCTCTTCTCTTCTTCCAGACGAATGCCTCTTCTAGCCTGCTGTATGAACGGCGCATCATCAATGACGTCCATAAGTAAGTTGTCTAAGGTGACCAGGTATCATCTGGGCGCATGCAAAGTTCAAAGATCTTCGCATGCTCAGCACAATGAGAACTGCATGCTGGGAGCAGAACCAGAAGCAGTCATGCAGTGGAAAGGAGCAAGGTACACAAAGGACAGCATGACAACATGAGAAGATAATCGGAGGGGAAGAACTTGAAACAGAAAAAAGGTATTTGAGGGTGTTTCTATTGGGCAATGTAAGGCGGCCACAAGTAGTTTTAAAATAGCATCTGATCTCGGAAAACCCTGTTAAGTCACTGAAAAGCACCTGGTCTATTAAAACCTAACCTCTATTTTCATGTTAGAATATATAGAACCACTTAATAAAATAAGTGGTCACCGTAGTGTACCCCTCTTACCGAGTTGGGAGTCCACCCTGAGAAAAGCAACTCTGTCCTCCATCCTATCCCTGTTCTGTATCAAAGTGTTGCCATATAGAACCTTGCAGGGGCATAACTAGGAAAGACTGGGCACCATAGCAAACTCTTGACTGGGGCCCCCAGGTGCCACAAGTAGCCCCCCTTATAGATAGAGCCCCCTGTAGAATGTTCTATACAGCCCCCCTGTAGACAATGCATTACAGCCCCCTGTATATAGTGCCACACAGCCCCCCTCTCTGGTATATAGTGCCACACAACCCCCCTTAGTAGATAGTGCCACACACAGACCCCTGTAGATTGTGCCAAACACAGCCCTCTGTAGATAGAGCCACAGCCCTCCCCCTTTTAAATAGTGCCATACAGTTCCCCTAGTAGATAGTGTGATACAGCCCCCTCTTAGTAGTGCCACACAGCCCCTTTTATAGTGCCACACAGCTCTCCCATGTGTATAGTGCCACACAGCTCCCCCTTGTGTATAGTAACACACAGCTCCTCCTTGTATATAGTGCCACACAGCCCCCCCCCCTTGTGTGTAGTGCCACGCAGCCCCCTTTGTGTATAGTGCTTCAAGGCAATGGCGCATCCGAGAAAGTTGTATCGACCAGGGGGATGTCAATCAAAAATGGAAAGGTGGGTTTGGAGGCAGGACTATGTGACTCTTCAGGATAGCGGCACCGCCCCTTGACCCTTTAATGAGTAATTAGCATATAGTGTGCGCCGTTTTAAAAGTGGATTTTAAAGATTTTGCTGCATCTGAAAATAAACATACATTTGGAAATATTGTCAGGTCATTTATTACCGCATGGTGGCGGTTCAAGGGGTTAAAACTACCAGACAGGTTCCCATGAAATATACAATAAATTGAGAACAATTTCATCTGCCCTGCAATTTTGTTATTATAAATATATCCTATATAATTACAGATCCAGAACCAAGCTCATACATATATACAGTACCTCAACCATAAATACAGCACTAGAACCAACCTCAGTACATATATACAGCACCAGAACTAAGCTCATACATATATACAGCACCAGAACCAACCTCAGTACATAAATACAGAACTAGAACCAAGCTCAGTACATATATGCAATACCATAAGAAAGATCAGTACATAAATAAAGCACCAGAACAAAGCTCAGTATATATATACACAATACCAGAAGAAAGATCAGTACATAAATACAGCACCAGAACAAAGCTCAGTACATACATACATCCACAGAACCAAGCTCAGCACATAAATACAGCACCAGAATAAAGCTAATACATATATACAGCACCAGAACAAAGCTCAGTACTTAAACACAGCATCAGAACCAAGATCAGTACATATATACAACACCAGAACAAATACAGCTCAATTTAGTGCAACCCCTGCCGTATAGGTTTGTACCGCGTAAAACTACAAAACTACAGCTCCCAGTATGGCCCAAACAATGGTAAGGATATGCTAGGAGATGTTGTTTCACAAAAAACATCATATCGCCTATCATCTCTATGCAGATCATACAGTGACTACAGCACTGATTAGACGCAGAATAAACATTTACATTATGTGACTCACCGGTGACATCTCAGATTCTAGTTCTTTTCTTCTCCCTCCGGTCCAGACCTCTATGATGGATTTCTCCCGACCACAAACCATTTCTGCAGTTTTCTGCTCAAATGTCTTCAGCTTCTCACTTTTAAAACATTTCTGCACCTATAAACGAAGTTAAAATTCTCAACACCTCTAAATATAATAAAGCGCCATACACTGCCCCACTAACTATAATAGCGCCATACCCTGTGTCCCTGATTATAATAGTACCATACACTGTGTGTGTAGATAGTACCTCACATATAGCTCCCCCTGTATATAGTGATCCACATATAGCTCATCCCTGTAGACAGTGCCTACATATAGTCCCCTATAGCTGGTGCCCCACAGGTAACGCACCCCTGTATATAGTGTCCCACATATAGCCCATCCCTATAGATAGTGCCCTACAAATAGCTCCCCTATAGATAGTGCTCTACATATAGGCCACCCCTTTATATGGTGTCCCATATATAGCTCCCCCTGTATATAGTGCCCCACATCCCCACATATAGACCCCCCTGTAGATAGTGCCCCACATCCCCACATATAAACCCCCCTGTATATAGTGGCCCACATCCCCACATATAGACCCCACCCCGTATATAGTGTCCCACACCCCACATATAGACCCCCCTGTAGATAGTGCCCCACATCCCCATATAGACCCCCCTTGTATGTAGTGGCCCACATCCCCACATATAGACCACCCCTGTATATAGTTCCCCGCATCCCCATATAGACCCCTCCTGTAGATAGAGTCCCCACTGTAGATAACACCACTCACAGTTTTAGTAGAAAAATAAAATTACATACTCATCCTGATCCCGTTCCCACGCTGTTCGGTGGCAATGCAGATCTGCTCTCTTCCGAGCAGGTCCACTGGAGCTGAACGCCGCAAGCGGCGCGTCGTTCAAAGGCACTGATTGGCAGGGCAGAATGACTTGCCCCGTCAATCAGCACCTTTCAAGAATGGAAGCGGCGTGATTACTCATCGCGCCGCTAGCGTCGTTGAAAGTCGCTGATTGGTCAGGCACAGAGCATGCCTAGCTATCCAGAGTTAATGCATGTATTTGTACCTGCGTGCTATAGACGCAGGTACAATTACTGCAAGAGGGGGTGGCTGTCGCTAGCACCGGGGCCCCCTCCGCTGCTAGCTACGCCCCCGGGCATTAGAGGGCCTGTGTCGTCCGGCCTATACATGTTAGAGGCTCAGCGGCGCGGGCCCCGTTGTAGCGTCGCTACTGCTGTAGCAGCCATAACGGCTGCTAGCGGTGCCACCGGGCTTTTGGCGTGTCGGCTAGCGGCACGGGCCCGCTTAAGCCGCAGGCCCTGTAACAGCCCTGTAGCGGTAGTTACACCACTGGAATTACCATTACAGAATAAAGTCAAGGCAAAAAACACCAATGGAAAATATTTAAAGCTTAGACTTTAAACATGAGAGAAGTGTAAATGTGAGACCTCAAATAAATATACATGTTTCATTCAAGCAGTCAGTCGATGTATGATCCTAAGGGTATGTGCACACACACTAATTACGTCCGTAATATACGGACGTATTTCGGCCGCAAGTTCCGGACCGAACTCAGTGCAGGGAGCCGGGCTCCTAGCATCATAGTTATGTACGACGCTAGGAGCTGCCTCGCTGCCGGACAACTGTCCCGTACTGTAATCATGTTTTCAGTACGTGACAGTTGTCCTGCAGCGAGGCAGGGACTCCTAGCATCGTACATAAATATGATGCTTGGAGCCCGGCTCCCTGCACTGTGTTCGGTCCGGTACTTGCGGCCGAAATACGTCCGTATATTACGGACGTAATTAGTGTGTGTGCACATACCCTTAGGGTATGTGCACACGATAGCAGGCATTTACGTCTGAAAAGAAAGACTGTTTTCAGGAGAAAACAGCTGCCTCGTTTCAGTCGTAAATGCTCCTCCTCGCATTTTGCGAGGCTTCTCTGACAGCCGTAAATTTTGAGCTGTGCTTCATTGAGTTCAATGAAGAACGTCTCAAATTACGTCTGAAAGAAGTGTCCTGCGCTTCTTTTGCCGAGGCTGTATTTTTACGCGTCGTCGTTTGACAGCTGTCAAACGACGACACGTAAATGACAGGTTGTCTGCACAGTACGTCGGCAAACCCATTCAAATGAATGGGCAGATGTTTGCCGACGTATTGGAGCCGTATTTTCAGGCATAAATCGAGGCATAATACGCCTCGTTTACGCCTGAAAATAGGTCGTGTGAACCCAGCCTTATACCTAAAATGTCCCAACTTATTTCCCCTGCAATGTGCAGGATCATCAGGGACCAGAATGTAAATAGAAGATTTTCCCCTTACCTGACAACAATACCCAGAAGGAGTAACTGTGACCGTTTAACTTAGCACTGGTTGATGAGCACGGTTATTAAGCTATAATCCATATTGGCATCACCACAGATTCACAGTAGCAAGTTATGGCATGGTAAGTCACGACCACACAATATGTGGAAACACAATGTTGAAAACACACTTGTCATTTATCTGAAAACTTTGTATGTTACAGCTGCCTTTTTTTGTAGGGTTCTTTCTTCCATGCCTCAATTATTTCTATCTGGCAAGTTTACACTAATATAGTATTTTTCCATGCTGAGCGTCCAATACAATTTATGCTATGTTTGCTGAGAAATTATGGAAAAACCCGAATGTTTTTATAAATATGCCACTTTGAGTGAATTTGCTTCTTCTTTTTAATGTACCTGCTTTTATTTTACTTGCGTTAGGCTTCGTTCACAACTGTGTCGGGAGCTTTCCGTCAGGGGAACCCATGAACAAAATCCAAACTGAAACTAAAGGTAACCATAGGTTTCAATCGTGGAAACGTACCTGGTGCAAATGGTTTCCGTTTGTCATTGTTGTTTGAGGGTTCTGTAGTTTGGGCAAAATCAGTACCGTAGTCGACTGCGCTATTCCTTTTATCAAAACAATGGAATCCTTAAACAACGGTGACAAACGGAAACCATTTGCACCAAATCCGTCACTGTTGAAATCAATGGTTATGCAAACGGAAACCTATGGTTTCCATTTATTTCAGTTTGGATTCCGTTCCTGGCTTCCCCTAACGGAATGCTCCGACAGAGCCCATGAACGGAGCCCTGACACAGCTGTGCACGAAGCCTAACTGTTCAAATTATCCTATGTATGCTACTCTTACTCTTTACAGTACTTTGCTTTGAAATATTAAAGACTAAAAAATGGCTTAATGCAGCGCAAAACCATAAAGTATGGATTTGGACATTTTGATAGATTACAGTTTTACACATTGTAACGCTAAACTGCTCAGACACAGTCTTAACTATGCCATTCTGTCCAACCTGCCCAGTGACTCTATGTATAGCAATGTTATGGAGACATTTGTGTGGTCACTGCTTGGCATCATTATGCCGGAACAGTATGGCAACTCTATGTGAGTTCTGTATGGTGCTATTATTAAGGCACTATATGGCCCTACTGTGTCAGTACTATATGGCACTATTATGCATACGTGGTATGGTACTACTATGTAGTCATTTTATGGCACTACTACGTGGGTACTATATGGCACTATTATGTACGCACCTGTGAATAGAGCCTATTACCTTACTTAAGTCAAAGTTTAGAAAGTGTATGGCAAAACCCACCAGGCAGGATTACTAGGCAAACTTTGTGTAGAGAGAAATAGAACATTTTGCTAGCTGTGTATTGGAAGCCTGAACAACTTATCCTACCCCTGAAATTAATCATAGGAGATGAACAGCACACAATTCAATAAATAAATTATGCAGTGTATCTCTGGAAATACTGTATGGAAAAAATACAGCAACATTCCAGATAATGGAGATGTTTTCTAATTTTGTTAAAAATAATGTTGCACCATGACTATTAGGGCAGATTCACACGAACATGTGTGTTTTCCGTCCTCAAAAAATGGACCGTGTTTCATGCATTTTAGTTCCGTGTGACATCCGTGTATGTTTCGCATATGCGTTTTTAACGTCCGTATGTCATGCGGTTTTTTTACATCTGCAAAAAAAATGGAAGAAGGTGTCTTCTTGTCCATCACCCACTGTGCAATTATAAAACATCCACAATAACATCACATGATCGCTCTGAGCCCATTTTCTATAGCTTCTTCAGAATAGAAAGCTTGGTCAGAATCGTGTGCTTACTCAGTTTATTGCTGGAGTGTATTTTGCGTAGCAAACATGGCTTTCAAACCTGTGGACCGTGTTCTGTTGGCATGGCTTATTTCTTGTCGATTTGGAATGCGCCGTCAGATGGTTGCGGAAGAACCACAGAGAAGGAGGCTTTGGGTTTATCCCATTGTCTCCCAACGGACCTCCAAAGGTCGCTTCCATACCCTGTATCAGGACCTTCACCAGCATCCTGATAAATTTAATTTCTTCTGCTGAATGTCTGTGCCTAAGTTTGACCAGCTGCTGAAGGAGATTCGTCCAGGAATCAACTTCCAGGACACAAACATGAGCCGCTGCATTTCCCCCGAGGAACGACTCATTGCGACCTTGAGGCAAGAAGCCATAATTTATAAAACCAGTTTATAATTGTTTATGATAAACGTAAATACGTACCATCACCCATTGTGTAATTCACAATGTTATTTACTATTATTTAATGTTTTTGCACACAATAAGAAATGTTAAAAAAAGTATAGCTGAGTTACTGGTGTAACACAGAACATATTTGTCATGTTATGATTTGTGTAATACAGTATACCCAAATGTAAAATACATGTCATATTATTATCGCTATTTGTTATTTTCAAAAACTTGCATATTATATGTCTGAAATGTTGTTATTTAATATCTAATATTTATTATTCTCACTTGTTTCAGATTCCTTGCCACTGGAAATAGTTTTCATTCCCTGCATTTTGAGTTCCTTCTTGGAGTTTCAACCATTTCCAGCATTGTTAGGTCTACCTGTCAAGCGATCTGGCAGAGGCTGAAGCACACGGTGCTGCCTCATCCCACGCCACAGCAGTGGCTGTCTATTTCCAGTGGCTTCCTGGATTTGGCACAATTCCTTAATTGCATTGAAGCACTGTACGGGGAGCACATACGCATGAAGAAGCTGCCGCACTCTGGATCCCGATACTACAATTATAAGCAATATATTTCGGTAGTGCTGTTGGCCTTGGCTGACAGTAATTATCGCTTCAGAATTGAAGATATTGGGTCCTGTGGAAGCATTGCTGATGCAAGCATCTTTAGGGCTTCCAGAATGGGTCAGTGGCTCATGAGCAACCAGCCTGCCGTGCTAGAACCCTGCATACTTCCAGGATCTTCTGGACCACCAGCCCTCTATGTAATTGTTGCAGATGAGGGTTGTAGACTGACCACCCATGTAATGCGGCCATTCCCCAGAAGAGGTTTGGATATTCGTATGTGCATCTTCAAATATCGACTCAGCAGGGCACGTCGATTTGTTGAGTGCGCCTTTGGCATTTTGACAAACAAGTGGAGGGTGTTCTTGTCCACTATTCAAATGAATCCTGATAATGTGAATTGCGTCATACAGGTCTGTGTGGTTCTGCATAATTTTACGCAGATACATGATGCTTCATTTGATTCTGATTTACTTGAAACCATCACAAAAACACTGGTCTGTGTTGATCAAAATCCCCAAGGAAGGCCAGGAAAAATCTGGACTCTCAATTCGTGATTTTTGTGCTAACTATTTTCTGAGCCCTTCAGGAGCCGGTCAATGGCAGCAGGGCTGTATTCATGGAGGCACATAAATTATTGGGGTGTATATCGATTATTTTCCTTGCCACATAGTGGTTAACATTGCTTTTTTTTTTTTTTATGTTTTTTTTGGGTAGTGTAGGGACTTGCAAGACATGAAGACCATTGACGTGGGTTGTGAACTTTAATATATTTGTTTATTATTTATGAGACACAGTGCTGTGAGTCATCTATATATTGATGTCCTTATTTATTAAAACATCAATACCATTGCTTAATTATGTCCCATTGTGAGAGACATGTAATGTTTGAATTACAGCACTGCAAATAAATTTAATAATAATATACGAATTTTGTCAATTATATAAAATAATACCCCATATTTTTTTATGAATAATAATGAATAGAATTTGCTTGAAAATGTGTTAGTGTGTCATTATTTGTAGCCGTCAATGTTCCACATATGAAAAACATTGCTTGTCCGGAATAAC
This sequence comes from Rhinoderma darwinii, assembly GCF_050947455.1. NCBI lineage: Eukaryota > Metazoa > Chordata > Amphibia > Anura > Rhinodermatidae > Rhinoderma > Rhinoderma darwinii. The sequence goes on from NC_134692.1 coordinate 58,059,291, forward strand.
ATGGCAGATCCAAAGACATATTACACTACTGTACGACCATTGATTCACAATGCTCTTGCGAGTATGTGCAAAATTCTGCTCATTCTTCAAGGAAAATGAACATTTGTGATTCAGCAATCAGACATTAGCGATGCTGCTTGCAGTCTGGAGTGTTGTCGTGATGATCTTGCATTATTTGAGACATATGTCTATTGGTGGTACCGTATGCACATAATTTTGAAACAATAATATTTTATAATATTCTATCCTTTTATAATATACTCAGTATCATCTATGAGATGTATTATTCAATACCCACAAAGCCATCCACAAAACCAGGGAAATAATGCCGCACACATTTGTTTTTCTTTGAAAACTATTTTTGTTGAAAAATCACAACTGAAATTTTGTCATCTTTCAAAAAACAAATTAATTACACTGTAGTGTAAATAATTTCCCATATTTTGAACATCAACATGATGTTTTAGAAATGGACACATGAACAATATCCAAAAATGAAAAATAACTATATACAAACAAAACAGGCTTGAGAAAGGCTCCAGTGAAAGGTGCTGAAACGTTGCTGTCTATGGGACAATAAAGTACCCTCTTGTTTCACCTTGAAAAACGGAGTGCTGCTCCCGTTGGCTTGCACCCATACAATACTGGTGCTGCTGGATCTATTTGTTCATATCTATATACAAACAAATCACAGGTCTTGAAATTTGTGTGGTGATGAGGTTTGGGAGGATGGCTTGCCAATACTGTGCTCACCACGGCACTGGCCATGTTTCTGAGAGCCATGTTGCTGAGGGCCAAAATAATGGTATGGTGGCTGGCTGGGATACATTTGTGTAATGGCCGCAGTCACAGACCTCCTGCACCCTATACTTACCAGCGCCCGCGACCGCAGACCGTTGAGCTCCTGCCAGCGTCTCCTCCCTCAAAGATGCTGGCGTGGTCGCCCACGCTCTTAAAGGGCCAGAGGAAAAATCTCCCCTAACCTATCCCAGCGAAACAGGAACTATAGGAACTCTGCCCATTAATTACTTGCCTGAGCAATGTTGTGTCTTCCCTACGTTTGTCTTGCAAATGGTTCCTCAGCTGTACCCTGTATCCCTTATCCCCTACCCTGTTTCCCGTATCCAGTATCTGTGTTTAGTTCTAGTGCCTAATCCGAGTGTCCGAGATGGCCTTACCATCTGTGTCCAGTGCCCGTGCCAAACCGAGTGTCCGAGACAACTTCTCTATCTGTGTCCGGTGCCCGTGACAAACCAAGTGTCTGAGACGACTGCACTTCTCCAGTCCGGTTTCCTAGCCAAATCCAGTGTAAGAGACGACTGCACTACACCAGTCCGGTGTCCTAGCCAAGTCCAGTGTCCGAGACGACTGCACTACTGCATTCCGGTTTCCTAGCCAAGTCCAGTGTCCATAACGACTGCACTACACCTGTCTGGAGCCCTAGCCTCACGTCATCATCCTGCACAGGCCTGCTTCCCCCTGACTGTCTGCCATTTACCTACTTCTGACTTTCCATGTACTTTTGCATTACTGAATCTCACAGACTCTGATGATCAGAAGCTGCTCCATTACGGCGGAGTGACCCAGTGGAAACACATACCTGCAAGTTGTCACAGTTTGCTCAGGTCATGGATCACGCTGGTCAACCCAAGACAGCGGTGCAGTTGATGCAAGAAGACATGCGTGACCTTCGGGCACAACAGGATCAGCTCCTACAGGCTGTAAATTCTCTTATTTGGATCTTCCTTCTGTGCCTTCTCTGGCTGCTTCCACTAATCTACCACCTGCTATCCCTCCTGCCAGTTCTGTGCCCGAAATTTTGTTGCCCCTACCACCTCGCTATGATGGAGATGCAAAAGCCTGTAGATGCTTCATCAACCAGTGTCAGATCCACTTTAAACTACACACTTATCTTTTTCCCTCTGATGTGACCAAGGTCGTTTTTATTGTCTCCTTCCTCTGTGGCAAAGCCCTGGGAAGGGGCAATCCCTATCTGGGAACGTGAGGGGTCAGAGTTATCAGACCTACAGTTGTTCCTGGATACTTTTCATACTGTATTTGAAGAACCGGGCCAGACGTCTTCTGCAGCCGTCTCTCTTCTAACTCTCCGTCAAGGGGAATTGACAGTAGGAGAGTACGCCATCCAGTTCTGTACCTTGGCAGTGGAACTTGCCTGGAATAACAAGTTCTTGGTGGAAACTTTCTAGCAGGGACTGGCTCCTCAAATAAAGGATGAGCTGGAGGCTCGTGATCTACCATCCACCTTGGATGCCTTAATTCTGTTGGCTACTTAGATAGACATGAGGATCCAGGAACGAGTCCATGAAGCTCACTGGGAGAAAAGGTCCTATAGACTGGCACCCAGGTTCCAGAAACCCCTTACTCCCTCCAGAGAAGCCCATGCAGGTGGACAGACTCAGATTGTCCGATCAAGAGCGACAGCGCAGACGCTCGGCAGGATTGTGTATGTACTGTGGCCAAAAGGGTAATTTTGTGCGTGAATGTCCACAGAAGCCGGGAAACTCCAGCACCTAGGGTTGATTGGAGGAACAACCCTAGGTAGATCTACACCAACTGCTAAACTCTTTCCCAAATGACCTATTCCCATGTCTTCTCGGGTGAAGAATTGCACTCTATCCCCGCTTATTAGGATTCTGGAGAGACTGCAAATTTTATTCAGCGGGACTTAATAGACCATCTCCACTTGGCCACAGTTCCTCTGGAGAAACCTCTGGCGGTCGCTTCAGTGAATGGACAACCTCTGCCAGACCCAATCCATGCCATCACCAAACCTCTGAGTCTCAAGTAAGAGTCCTCCACTCGGAACTGATAGCTTTTCATGTCCTGTCTAAAGCTATTAACCCTATCCTACCGGGATTGCCATGGCTTCGCCAACACGCTCCTGTCTTTGACTGGAGGTCCAGAGAGGTTCTCCAATGGGGACCCCGATGTCTTCACCACTGCCTGCCTCAGATTCGACCTGTTCTTTCCCCACTGCCTCAGTCACTCTCTGGACTACCTCCACAGTATGCTAGTTACGCAGATGTCTTTAGCAAGAAAGTGGCAGAGGTCCTTCCTTCTCATCGTCCCTACGACTGTCTTATTAAGTTGCTCCCTGAAGCTTCACCTCCTCGTGGACATGTTTATCCTCTCTCCTTGCCTGAAAACCAGGCCATGTTGGATTATGTCATGGAGAACCTCAAGAGGGGGTACATCAGGAAGTCTACTTCACCAGCTGGAGACGGATTCTTCTTAGTGGAGAAAAAGGATGGATCACTCCGACCGTGTATCGATTACTGTCGGAGTGATCCATATTTGAAAAAAAATCCTTGCCCTTCCTGGGCTATATAATCTCTGATTGAGGACTTCAAATGGATGCGGAGAAAGTGAAGTCCGTCTTGGAGTGGCCACGTCCTCAAGGTCCCTGAGCCATACACAGATTTCTAGGATTCGCAAGTTTTTATCCTCAATTCATCCCAAATTTCTCGTCTCCTACTGCTCCTATCTCTGCTCTTAGGAAGGGAGTGGATGCTAAGGACTTGACCCCTGAGGCAGAGTCGACATTCATCAGTCTCAAGAAGGCCTACACTTCAACTTCCGTTCTTCACCATCCAGACGTGACTCAGCAGTTTTCATTGGAGGTTGACACATCTTCCATTGGTACTGGAGCACACCTTTTACAAAGAAATTCCAAGGGTAAGGCAGGATCCTGTGGATTTTTTTTTACCAAACTCTCCTCTCCAGCAGAGCGCAACTACTCCATTGGGAATTGCTAGCTGTCAAGTTAGCTTTAGAAGAGTGGAGGCACCTTCTGGAGGGGGCTTCTCATCCCATCATCATCTTCACCGATCACAAGAATCTCACATATTTACAGTCTGCACAACGTCTGAACCCTCATAAAGCCAGATGGTCACTGTTCTTTGCCAAATTTCGATTCTTGTTCCATTTCTGCCCAGCAGATAAAAATATTAGGGCCGATGCCCTGTCCTTTGAAACTGACCACTCGGATGAATATGCTCAACATATTATTCACCCTTCTGGAGTTATTGCTGTTAACCCTCCGCAGATCAAAGACATTACACCTGGAAAAAATTTTGTTCGACCTTCTAACAGGAAAATAATTTTCCTCTGGGGACATAATTCCAAGCATAATTCCAAGGTGGGTCTTTATCTCTCATCACTACTGGTAGCCCATGCTCCCTAAAGATGTTGTGGACTATGTCTCTTCCTGTACCACCTGTGCCCAAAACAAGGCTACCCATTCCAAGCCAGCTGGTCTACTCCAACCTCTGCCTGTTCCTGATGGTCCCTGGCAACACATTGCCATGGATTTTATTACCCATCTTCCTTCTTCTGCTGGGTGTACAACCGTCAGGGTCATGGTGGACCGATTCTCTAAGATGGCACATTCAGTTCCTCTAACTGGTCTTCCCTCAGCTCCTCATCTGGCAAGCCTGTTTATTCAGCATAACTTTTGTCTGCATGGACTATCCCCCCATATTGTGTCTGACCGGGGTGCACAATTCACATCTAAATTCTGGAGAGTCTGGAGTAAACTTTTAGATGTGAAATTGGACTTTTCTTATACCTGCAATCTAACGGCCAAGTTGAAAAAATTGAACAAGTACTTTAAAATTATCTTCATCATTTTGTTTCAGTTCAACACAATTGGGTGAGTGAATTCTCATACAATAATCATACGAGTGAGTCTACTCCTTCTTCTCCATTCTTCATTGTGTGCAGTCATCATCCATGTGTTCCTCTTCCTGTGCCAGCTATGTCTCAAGTGCCTGCAGCCAATTCTTCTTTTGTAAGTTTCCTACACATCTGGCGGCAAACTAAGTCCGCGATCCTTCAGGCTGTAGCTGTATCCTGTATCCCGTACCCTGTATCTGTTTTCCTGTAACTAGTATCTGTGTTCAGTTCCAGTGCATAACACGAGTGTTGGAGATGACTTCTCCATCAGTGTCCGGTGCCCGTGCCAAACCGAGTGTCCGAGATTACTTCTCAATCTGTGTCCAGTGCCCGTGCCAAACCGAGTGTCCTAGACGACTGCACTACTCCAGTCCGGTTTCCTTGCCAAGTCCAGTGTCCGAGATAACTGCACTACTTCACTCCATAGCCCTAGCCTCACATCATCATCCTGCACAGGCCTGCTTCCCCCTGACTGTCTGGCATTTACCTACCTCTGACCTTCCAGGTACCTTAGCATTACTGACACTCACAGACTCTGTTGATCAGCATCTGCTCCATTACGACGGAGTGGCCCAGTGGATCCACATACCTGCAAGTCATTACAATAGGGTCTGTTGGAGGAAGAGGTAGCATGCCAAGATGTCTAGAATAGCCACCATTGTGTCTCTCCTTTGGAATAAGGGTGTCTCTCCTTTGGAATAATAGGGAGGCAGACTCGATTAAGATAAAAATATTGGCCTGGAGCCGTAAACGCCACTCTTGCAGAACCAACCAAATATAGGGGGCAATTGTGCGGCCAAAAGCATCACAAACATCCTTCTGTGTGCTACGATTTAGGTATTCCATAACTCTAGAATCTACCTGGGCAGCTACAGCAGGGATCTCTCGTAGTCGCCTCCTGCCTGTTGGGATACGTTGCTCTGTGTCAACACCAATAGGCATTTCACTATTCGCTCCTCCATACTGTGCTCCGCAGGAGTTAGAAAGGGGTTTGGAGATAGGACTTGGTGCACAGACGTTTCTTCATCTCCATCCTCTTCTGTCTCGATTTTCAGTTGTTCTAGTAAATAAAATTTAGAAATACAAATTTTCATTTCTGTTGAAGAATTCACGAATATGTTTTTCTGTTAAGAAAGTTACAGTATGTAAATATATTTGATTTAGAAATGAGGAATGTAGAATAAGTTAGCAACAAACATTTATCATTTCAAACATTAATAATAAAACTTATGGTCTCATCTCCAAAATGTGCTTCAAAAACATCAATTGGTTGGTATATAAGGATTTTCGCCACTTTTCCCCTTCGCTCCATATTCATGGCGAAACTGGTCCTTACAGTTTTGTCACCATGTTTCAGTTGATGTCATCAGCTGAAACATGACAAAGAAGTGTGTAAATGAACAGATGGGAAATGAGAAAATAAAAATTAAACACAAACATCTGCAACAGTGACACACAGGACTACAGGGACAGATTCATCACTAGCATCTGCAACAGTGACACACGGGTCTACAGCGCTATAACACAACATTTTATCATGGGGACTTAGTGTACAAACAGGGCATATATATTGTAACTTGTGTTTCGACTTACCAATTTTTTTTCCGCTCAACACGCAAACTTTTGTCCCACAGTTGGGCAAATAAGGTTTTTAAAATATCTTCCCATGCTGCATCTTTTTTTAACCTGTCATGGTACGTATCCCCTCTACTGTCCCACAGTTCTGGCCTCACCTGGACCATGGTAATGAGTCTCTCGAAATAAAAAGGTCTGGGCATGGCTGAACTTTGCTAATGGCTTTTTTTTCTCAGGTCCAGGATGCTCAGCAAACACTTTCTGGTTCCACCTTTTTTCTTTTTTTTTTTTTTCTTTACTTCATTTGCATTTCTAGAGCAAATGATGCATGAAAAACAGACAGAACACGGATGTCATCCGTGTCCTGTCCGTTATTTTCATGCACCCATTGACTTCAATGGGCGACGCGGTCTACAAAAATAGAACAAAGAAGGACATGCAGTGAGTTTCACGCGATGGACACACGCTGTGCGAAAAAAAACGGACGTGTGAATAGCCCCATTGATTTGCATGGGTTCAAGCGCTGTCCGTTTTTTCAACCGACAGCACACGGATGTATAATACGCTCATCTGAATAATGCCTTAAGGCTACAAAAATATTGCACAGCTGATTTATGCATGAAACAAACATTACAGTTACTTTAGAAATGCTCTTTATCTAATGGATACATGTAATTAAAATGCATGACTGATGAATTGTGCAAGTGAAGTTTAAAGCTGTAACAAATGTATTGTTAGAATGCAATGAGACATGGATCAGAAACGGATTGTCCGCTACAGTGTTTAGAAGAATTGGATCTAATCCAGACACTTCTCAATGAATCATTGTTTTTATTGCAGAGAATTTATACACTCAATTGTCAGAGTTAACTGATCCATTGCATGGCATCAGCTCAGTCTAGCATAATTATGCCCTTTGATAATGAGCAAGCTTGGAATAACACATCTGAATACAATATAAACTTCCCTTTACGGTACATGTGAGTCCAAGGTTTACCACAACATGGTTGCAGTTAGACTACAACTCTCAATAGGGTTTTGCAGTTAGTATCCACATTTTAAGGCTAATCAAACTTTTTCAAAGGATGCGCCAGTAGAACATGGATGTCATACTGTTATCAGTACATATATTTTAAAAACAAAAGTGGAAGCAAGAGCAACTTCTTAACTTATTCTAAGAGCATGTTAAGAAGTTTAGAGGTTACTGAAGTAACTTGTGAAAATACTCTTGTAAGTAATCACAATCCTAAAGACCAAAAAAATATATTAATAGAAATAAAATTGATTTTATCTGTTACTTGTCTTCTATATGTACTTCTTACTTCTATAAAAACAGTCATTATATGTTTATATTTGAAATTGATAATCTAGCACAGTGGTATGCGCCACAGGTTCCAGGGGGTATGTGGCAGGCACCCAGTGTTGAGTCACTACATCGCAACTGGATGCCAACCGGCAAAAATACCTACTTCCCAACTACCATGAACAGGTTAAATTAGTTAAATTATAAATCTTTATTAGGCTATAAAAGCAAGTAGACAAACATAGATGAGTTAAAATGAACCATACCCGCTGCTAGAGTAGGATCTATATAAGGCAATGCTAGATAAATAATTATGGTAGTAGGCAGTTAAGAATAAAAGTGCAATGGAAGCCAGCTGCTGCAGAACGCTATAGCTACACTAACTGCTGAGTACAGTGAATCTAGCAACAGAGCACGGGATTAAAATTCAAAAGAGCCCCCCCCCCAGTGTTGAGTCACCACACATCACGGTTTATCAGAGTTTTGCAGTGATTTTCCAAAGAAATTGATACTGTGATGTGTGGACTGGAGACAGCTAAAGTAGAAAGTGTGGCTTCACCTCTCTTTTTTTCCTCCAATGCAATATGAGCAAAGAACCTGGTGAAAAAAATAGCTCCCTGTACCAAGATACTGGCCTGTAGAAGAAAGAAATACGGGTGCTGAGATCCCCACCGATCACTGAAACGAAGGAACAGAAGCACTCAGCCAAGCGCAGTGCCCCTTTAGCTGTAATGGGATAACTTTGGCGCTTTTCAACTCTAATCGGACTAACTGAGTTAGCTGAAGAAGGGCTCCTAGACTTCTGCATTAATTGTACTTGGAGTGGGTGGCAGTATAGATTGTACTGGGGGGGGTATGTGGCAGCATGTATTGTACTAAGTAGGGTTGCGGCATTAATTGCGAAGTGGGTGGCTGACAGCATTAATTGTACTGTGTGCGTTAGTATTAATTGTATGATTGAATGAGTTATACATGAATTTGCACTAATGGCAACATTGCAGTGTAATATGCTTTAAGAGGATCTGTCACCAGATTCCATAATACATACTGCATAGTTTATTAAATAGATATCTTAGACCTGATGAAGCTGGTGTTCTTACAATCTTTTCTCAAAGTTTTCCTGTCTGATATTAATATGAGAATTTTATTAGACCACGTATGTGCATGGGACCAAGTATATGCAAAATGTAATCTCAATCTCCTTCCAACTAGAGTTTACAAGATCATACCAGTATCCCTCCTCCCCTGCACCATGCAGAATTTTGCAGCTTGTACTCAGTATGTGTGAGATTTTAGCATGGCGCGGGGGATGAGGGAGATTAAGATTACATCATGCACATACTTGGTCTCATAAAATATTCATTTTAATATCAGGCAGAAAAACTTTGAGAAAGGATTATACAGCCAGTCTTAAAAAAAAAAAAACGTTTTAACCCCTTCACGAACCAGGACACGCTGGTACGCCCTAATGTGGGTGTCAGCAGTGTATTACAGCTGACACCAGGGACTAATGGCCAGGAACAGCGATTGTGCTGTTCCTGGCCGTTTAACACCTCAATTACTGCTTAATCACAACCACAGCATCTGAGGCGTTAAAAAGATGGGGCGGCCCCCAATCGCGGTGTGCCGATGGCTGTCACTGCAGCCCAGGGCCCTAATTAAGGCCCCCAGGAGTGCCTTCACTCTGCCTCTGTTAAGCAGTGCCTCGGGATTAATAGAAGCCGGTAAAAATGACAATATTCTGCAATATATCAGTATTGCAGTGTATCGTACCAGCGATCTAACGATTGCTGGTTCAAGTCCCCTAGGTGGACTAATAAAATGTGTAAAAAATACTTAAATTAAGTTTTCATTAGTAAAAATATATATATATTAAAAGTTAAAAAAAAATAACTTTTCAAATTTTTCTTCTAAAGTAATGTAAAAAATAAACAAAATTGGCATCTCTGCGCCTGTAAAAGTCAGAACTATTACAATATAGCATTATTTAATTTGCACGGTGAACGCCATAAAAAGAAAAAAATATAAAACGCCAGAATCACTGTTCTTTGGTCTACCTAGTGATAAAATAAAATGTAATAATAAGTGATCAAAAAGTCATATGTACTAAAAAAATGTAACCAATAAAAACCACAGCTCATGCCGCAAAACATAAGCCCTCACACCGCTCAATCGATGAAAAAATGTGTTATGGCTTACAGAATATGGCAAAACAAATGTATTTATTTTTTTAACAAATAGTTTTCTCTTTCTGAAAGGATTAAAACATTAAGAAAACTATATAAATTTGATATCGCCGTAATCGTATTGACCAGCAGAATAAAGTTAATTTTATTTTTTTGCCGCACGGTGAAAGATGTAAAAACTAAACCTAAAAGAAAATGAGGGAATCTCAGTTTTTTCCAATTGTACCCCACATAGATTTTTTTTTCCGTTTCCCAGTACATTATATGGTATTTTAAATGGTGCCAACAGAAACTACAACTCCTCCTGCAAATAAATAAGCCCTCACACCACTCTGTTGGCAAAACAGTAAAAAAGTTATGGCGCCTAGAAGGCGAAGAGTGAAAAATTAAAATTCTAAAAATGGCTTGGACTTCAAGGGTTTAACCCCTTCCCCCTGCTTGCATTCTGGGCCCTAATGTCCAAGCCATTTTTTACATTTTTCCATTGTCACATTCGAAGAGCTGTAACTTTTTTATTTTTGCGTCGGCATAGCTGTATAAGGTCTTGTTTTTGATCACTTTTTATCACATTTTTTTAAAGTCAGGATTAACAGATTTCCATTGTTTTTTATTTTATTTTTTACGGCGTTCACAGTGAGGGTTAATAAATGTAACAGCTTTATAGTCGGGGTCGTTACGGACGCGGCGATACCAAATATGTGTAACTTTTTTGCTTTATTGTAGTTTTTTTTAATAGTAAAGCATTTTGTAAGGGGAAAAAGTGGGTTTTTCATTTTTTTTGTTTCACTTTTTTTTTTTAATTAACTTTATTAAACTTTTTTACTTTTTTACTAGTCCCACTAGGGGACTTCACTATCCTCCGATCGCTATTATAATACACTGCAAACGGACAGGTATCTGCTAGGTCATGCCTGTGGCATGATATAGCAGGCATTCGCTCCAGGCAGACCTGGGGGTCTTTATTAGAACCCCGGCTGCCATAGAAGACACAGACACTCGGCGATTTTATCGCCGGGTGTCAGTGAGATGAGAGGGAGCTCCCTCCCTCTCTCCAAAACCATTCAAATGCGGTGCTCGCTATTGTGCACCGCATCTGAAGGGTTAAACGGGTGAGATCGATACTAATATCGATCTCACCCGGCAGAGCAGGGACGCCCCCAGCCCTCAGCTGCCTCTGGCAGCTGAGAGCAGGGAGATTTCACGGCTCCCTGCTCTGTTTACTTTATTGTACAGCAGCGACGTAGAATGGCGGCGCTCTAGAATAAAGCCCACTAATGACCGCCGTAAAAAGGCTTATCGGCGGTCATTAAGGGGATACAGTAAATACACATCATAAGGTTAAGAGATCTTTTTAACCCCTTTAGGACACAGCCTGTTTTGGCCTTGTGGCACAGCCGATTTTTTTAAAATCTGACATGTGTCACTTTATGTGGTAATAACTCCGGAATGCTTTTACCTATCCAAGCGATTCTGAGATTGCTTTCTCGTGACATATTGTACTTTGTGATAGTGGAAAAATGTGGTCGATAAATTTTATATTTATTCGTGAAAAACACCCAAATTTTGAGAAAATTTGCAAAAATTTGCATTTTTCTAAATTTTAATGTATCTGCTTGTAAAACAGATAGTAATACCACACAAAATAGTCACTAGTTACCATTTCCCATATGTGTACTTTATATTTGCATAGTTTTTAGAACATCCTTTTATTTTTCAAGGACGTTACAAGGCTTAGAACTTTAGCAGCAATTTCTCACATTTTCAAGAAAAATTCAAAAGGCGATTTTTACAGGAACCTGTTAAGTTCTGAAGTGGTTTTGAGGGCCTTATATATTAGAATCCCCCAATAAATCACCCCATTGTAAAAACTGCACCCCTCAAAGTATTCAAACCAGCATTCATAAAGTTTCTTAACCCTTTAGGCGTTTCACAGGAAATAAAGCAAAGTAGAGGGGAAATTTACAAATTTCTCTTTTCTTTTGCCGAAATTCATTTGTAATAAAAAAAATTGTGTAACACAGAAGGTTTTACCAGAGAAATACAACTTAATATTTATTGCCCAGGTCCTGCAGTTTTTAGGAATATCCCACATGTGGCCCTAGTGCCCTAATGGACTGAAACACCGGCCTCAGAAAAAATTTATCTAGGGGTATAGTTAGCACTTTGACCCCACAGGTATTTTGCTATATTTATTGGAGTTAGTCTGTGAAAATGAAAATCTACTTTTTTTCTGAAAAAACAAAGACATTTTTAATATTTACAAGGAATAAAGAAGAAAATGCACCCCAACATATGTAAAGCATCTTTTCCCGATTACGGAAATACCCCATATGTGGTAATAAATTGCTGTTTGGACCCACGGCAGCGCTCAGAAGGGAGGGAGCGCCATTTGGATTTTGGAGCGCAGATTTTGCTGGATTGGTTTTTAGTGCCGTGTCGCGATTGCAACGCCCTGGAGGGAACAAAACAGTGGAAAAGTGACCCCATTTGGGAAACTACACCCCTCAAGGAATTTTTCTAGGGGTATAGTAAGTATTTATACCACACAGATTTTTTGCAGAATTTAGTAGAATTAGGCCGTAAAAATGAATATAAACATTTTTGTCCACTAAAATGTTGAAGTTTTTCATTTTCACAAGGGATAAAGGAGAAAAAGTCACCCTAAATTTGTAACGCAATCTCTCCCGAGTATGACAATACCCACATGTGATAATAATTTATTTTTTTAATAGAAATTAATTAACCTTTGCAGGACTGATCCTTTTTTGCTTTTCCATTTTAGTTTTTCACTCCCCGCATTCCAAACGCCATAACTTTTTTATTTTTCCCTGAATTTAGTGGTGTGAGGGCAGGACGAGCTGTCGTTTTTATTGGTACCATTTTTTGGTACATGCAACTTTTTGATCACTTTTTATTACCTTTTATTTAGAGCTTTGGTGACCAAAACCAGTGATTTTGGCGTTTTAAATTCTTTATTTCTTACGGCGTTCATAATGCGCTATAAATGACAATTTTACTTTATTCTGCGGGTCGGTACGATTACGGCGATACCATATGTATATAGTTTTTTTATGTTTTGCAGCGTTTGCACAATAAAATCACTTCTTTATAAAATAATAAATTTTCTGTGTCACCATATTCTGTGAGCCGTAACTTTTTATTTTTTCAGTCAAAAAAGCTGCGGGAGGGCTTGTTTTTTGTGGGACGGGTTGTAGTTTTTATTGGTACTATTTTCGGGTACATGCGACTATTTAATCACTTTTTATTCTATATTTTGGGAGGGGTGGTGACCAAAAAATAGTGACTCTGGCATAGTTTTTAGTTTGTTTTTTTTTGCGGCGTTCACCGTGCGGTAAAAATAACATTACAGTTTTATAGATTGGGTCGTTACGAACGCGGTTATACCAAATATGTGTACTGTTTTTTAACAGTTTAATTTTTTCCCTATAATAAGGGACTTATTATAGGAAAAAAAAAATCTTTGATTTTTACACTTTTGTAAAACATTTTCATTAACTTTTTTTTACTTTTTTCTTTACTTTTTACACTTTCTTTTTTTACCTGCAGCTTTGATCGCTGCTAGAATATATTACACTACCTAGGTAGTGTAACGTATTCCAACTGTCAGTGTGACGTCACGTCAGTTAGTCTACGAGGTACAGACAGAGGCTGATCCTCATAGGCTTCCATACATGGCAGCCGGGTCTGGCCGTTGTCTGGCCCCCGGGTGCCATCACAAGCATCAGCAGCCCCCACAATTGCATGGGGGCTGATGATGTGCTACAAACCCCCTACATGCGGAGATCGCAATCGAGCCCCGCATGTAACGGGTTAATTGCCGAAATCAGAGGCAATGAGCCGCTGATCGGCAACAGTGGAGTGTCAACTGACCTCCCGGTTCCCGATGCACACTGTCACCGAGACTGTCACAGACACTGTCATCGACAGTGTGCATCGCGAACGGCAGTGACGTCCTGTCACTCTGACAGGAAGTCTATCAAGAGGCTGGTCCTGATAGGCTTCCGTACATGGCAGACACGGAGGCTATTACTTGGCCTCCGATCGCCATGCTAGCCATCTGCAAACCTCACGATTTCATCGTGAGGTCTGCCGATGTGCTAGAAACCCCTGAATGCGGTGATTCCAATCGATCACCGCAATTAAGGGGTTAATTGCCATAATCAGCTGAAATAAGCCGCTGATCGGCATACAGTGGAGTGTCAGCTGTCAGGGACAGCTGGCCTCCCGGTTCCCGGTGCACACTGTTGCCGACAGTGTGCACCGGGAACCACGCAGTAACTGTACGTCCCTGTTGTGCTAAGACACTGGCCACACGGACGTACAGTTGCGTCGTGGTGCGCCTGGGGGTTAATAATGTTTACAGTTTGCATTGTGAAATATGGTAAAAGATCCTCTTTAAAGGCTATGTATACCCTTGTAAGATTTTTCTATTGTTATTATTATTATTATTATTATTATTATTATTATTATTATTATGTGAATGTATTTTGTGTGTTTAACCCCTTCCCGACATCTGCCGTATACATACAGCGCGTCGGGAGGTGCTTACCGCAAAGCGCCGTATGGGTACTGCGCTTGGGAAGCGGTCATCGGTACTTATTGCACTGTGACAAAGTAAAGATGGCTGCCTTCCCTGACAGCAGCCAACCTTTACTACTCACCCAGTGTGCCGTTTCGGCACCCCCGCATCGGTGATTGCTGCTTTTGGTCGGTCAATTCTGACCGGCCAATCGCAGGCATTTTTGTTAAAACCGTGCCCTGGAGTCACAGGGCACAGATAAACAGTCGTGATTGGTGCTGTTTAATACAACACCCATCACAACCAACGTCATCTAGGGTCACCATTCCGGCAGGTTTCCGTTTTTCCGACGGAATCAATAGCGTGGTGCTTTTTTTCCTTTAGTCCTCGTGGAAATGAGAAAAAATTTGCTAAACCTACATTTTCTTTGAAAAAAATTTAGATTTTCATTTTCATGGCCTACTTCCAATAATTTCTGCAAAAAACCTATGGGGTCAAAATGCTCACTATATCAATAGATAATTTCCACAAGGGGTGTAGTTTCCAAAATGGGGTCACTTGTGGGGGGTTTCCGCTGTTTTATCCCCTCAGGGGCTTTGCAAATGCGATGTGGCCTCTGCAAACTATTCCTGCTAAGTTTGAGCTCCAAAAGCGAAATGGCACTCTTTTCCTTCTAAGCCCTGCCATGTGTCCAAACAGCCGTTTATTACCACTTGTGGGGTATTGTTTTACTCGGGAGAAATTGCTTTGCAAATGTTGTGGAGCTTTTTCTCCTTTAGTCCTCGTGGAAATGAGTAAAATTAGCTAAACCTACATTTTATTTGAAAAAAATTTAGATTTTCATTTTCATGGCTTACTTCCAATAATTTCTGCAAAAAACCTGTGGGGTAAAAATGCTCACTATACCCCTAGATAATTTCCTCAAGGGGTGTAGTTTCCAAAATAGGGTCACTTTTGGGGGGTTTCCACTGTTTTGGTATCGCCCTTGAAACCTGACATGGTGCCTAAAATATTTTCTAATAAAAAGGGGGCCCCAAAATCCACTAGGTGCTCCTTTGCTTCTGAGGCCTGTGCTTCAGTCTATAAGCACACCAGGGCCACAAATAGGATATTTCCTAAAACTGCAGGACTTGGGCAAAAAATATTGAGTTGCATTTCTCTGGTAAAACCTTCTGTGTTACAAAAAAAAAATGGATTAAAGATGAATTTCTGCAAAAAAAAAAATGACATTTGTAAATTTCACCTCTACTTTGCTTTAATTCCTATGAAACGTCTAAAGGGTTAATAAACTTTCTAAATGCTGTTTTGAATACTTTGAGTGGTGCAGTTTTTAAAATGGGATGACTTGTGGGGGTTTTTATAGTGTAGGCCCCTCAAAACCACTTCACAACTGAACTGGTCCCTGTAAAAATAGCCTTTTGAAATTTTCTAGAAAATGTGAGAAATTGCTGCTAAAGTTCTAAGCCTTGTAACATCCTAGAAAAATAAAAGGATGTTCAAACAACGATGCCATAGACATATGGGAGATGTTAATTAGCAACAATTTTGTGTGGTATAACAGCCTGATTTACAGCAGATACATTTAAATTCATAAAAATGCAAAATGTTGCAATTTTTCGCTAAATTTTGGTGTTTTTTTGCAATTAAATACTGAATGTATCAACCAAATTTTACCACTAACTTAAAGTCCAATGTGTCCTGAGTAAACAATCTCAGAATCGCTTGGATAGGTAAAAGCATTCCGAAGTTATTACCACATAAAGTGAAACATGCTCGATATGTGGAAAGAAAAAAGGAGAGAGATGGCGCTCCTCTAAGGTGATACCGTACATTGAAAGAATAGATATGTGCAGGTGGATTTTGATAGACTCACCTGGTAAGGTTGTGCGGGATCGTCAGCACAACTCAACTTTAGTACTTGTCGGGTGAATTCACCCTGATCTCAACACACTGAGCAAGCCTCCGGAGCAGACCCACGGTGTATAGCTCCAAGATTGTTTTTTTCTTCGCCGTGGTCACATAGAATCAGGAACATAGGAAAAATACTCCTTGTATACGGTGCTCTTGTGTGGATGGTTCAGTAAGTCAACAAAACCATCGAATGGAATTAAAACAATTTATTGGTGAAAATACTAAAAGCGGTAAAAATGACTTCTGCAACACATTTCAACCTCGCACTGAGATCTTCGTCAAGCAGGATGCGAGGTTGAAACGCGTTGCAGCAGTCATTTTTACAATTTTCAGTATATTCACCAATAAATTGTTTTAATTCCATTTGATGGTTCTGTGGACTTACTGAACCATCCACACAAGTGCGCCCGATACAAGGAGTATTTTTCCTATGTTCCTGATGAAGTGAAACCTGTCAGATTTGAAAAATGAGGCTCTGTCAGGAGGGTCAAGAGTGGCCAAAGCGGGAAGGGGTTAAGCAACTTTCAAAATCAAATTGATAAAAAATGTTTTACTTCTTAAAATACAGCTTCTATGTATTCTGTATACATAGATGCAGTATTGTTCTGTCTCAACCAATTCCGTCAGTTGAGCTGAACTGATGGCTAGGCTGAAAGCAGGTCCTGCCTGTCTCTTACACACAGGATCAAGCTAATATCGATCAAGTCTCGGTTATGAACTTTTTTGTGCAATTTAGTTATCTTAATCACACCCTCTTTCCACTAAGCTACGCCCTCTTGCTAGGTAAGATGCAAAAAAATGTCTCAAACACTTTATAAATATGGTAAGCATCATGTGTGCCAAAATTCTGCCTCAATTTGAACCAGAATTCTGGTGCATTTTGATTAGTAAATTTGCCCCATTAAAAGACTCCATCAGTACTCAAAATACTAAAGGCATAGCTCTCGAAAACCCTGCTTCATTTAAGCCTCCATGGCACTACAAACCACTAGTCCTATTTAGAGACAGGTGATATAGTGCTTCATCACTGAAATCCTAACATGTATACCTAACATACCACCTTTGTATTAAACGCTACAACCATTGATTTCCAGAGTGTCGTGTAGTGTACAACAGATGTTCACTAAGAATTGGTAAGTCATGCATGCTTTGATTTCAACACTATTGTCTTGTACGAATTATTAAAATTATTATTTATGCTTTGTCACACCTATCTACTATTAATGACCCTCGTGTACCATACAGTAACTGTACATTTGGGAACTACTATAACTACCACAGACAGTACTTCAATGGTTTCATCTGTGTAGCTTTCAGCTCAAGATTAGGGATATGTTCTTGAATATGTATCTTTTTTGTATATACTGCCCAATGTTAATATGAATTTGTACATTCTGCTTGGGCAAATGTGTTTGCTATTTCAATAAGAAGGTAGAAATGAGCATCGGCCAGACACCACTGGAACTGCTTATTATCAGGGAAACAAAGTATTGAACAAGTAAAAATCCAACCTGCAGCAGAACAGTCAAATGTCCCCATTCAGATAAGATTGTCAGTCGATCTGCCAACAAATACATCAGTGATTTCAGACAGTCGTTTTCAGAACGATTTGTTGCTCACAGTTGGTCTTTGAAGGTCGTATTTTTGGACGGCTACGCCATTAGTCAAAATGACAAATCGCGATCGATCTCTGCTTTTATCTGTGGCCTGGTCAGGGCTTCTATTCATGGAATGCAAATATGTCATTTGGCATGAATCACTTTCCAAGTATTGCCAATGACAGCACCCGACAACGAACAAAATAATTCAACACAGCAATTTAACTTTTCCATAGATATCTGCCTTCAGGTGGCATCTTTCACGCTTGTTTGTGTCATGAAAAGGCGCCAACAGTCTGCAACAAATGGTCTAAATCGGCCTTTTCGGTTGCTTCTTGGTAGAAACAGAGCTACAACTCCACTGTATCTGTAAGATCTTAAATAGTAACAAATGATAACAACTTCCCATACGTTCCATTTTGTTAGTTGAGATAATAATCAATTATAAACTTTTTAAAGGGGGCTATTAATTACATATAAATGTATTAAATGAAATCGTATTTGTTGTAACATCGTAATTGTTATATGAGATATTTAATCACACTAATGATCAGTAGGCCATAAGAAAAAAGTTATGCTTCCATAATTTAGGCAAGCGCTGAATTATCATCAACCCAGTAATTTATTTTCAGGCACAGCTTGAAAGATGATAAATAACATGAATATTCAGCATAGCTTTCTATGTAGAAATAGAGGGACGATGGGTAGAAGTCAGCAAACTAGCTCAACTGTGAAACCAATGAGAGGAGAAGCTAACAGATAGGTGACATTTACTGACATTAATTAACTGCTGAAATTAAACTTGATATTTTAATTATGATCTGTTTACGCTCAATTCCAAGAAACAAACGAGGGTGTTTCACTAAGTTGCAATCTCGGTTACCCTCTCAATACAATGAAATGTGAATGATGTTATTTTTGTTTGATGGACCTGAAGTTAATTAACATGATGTGAAAAGGGAAGATGGAGTGAGATAAATAATGATCCAGAGATTGAGATTTTCTTTTTTTTTTTCTACATGTATTAGAGAGAAATTTTATTCCATCGGGAAAGTTTGTTATTTTTAATTTAATTTTGTTTGGATTTGTTATTCTAAGTGTCATTTCACACGTCGGATATTGCTTGGTGAGTCCCGCCGCAAAATTCGCCATAGAATTATTCCTGCCGTCGGCAGGAAGATCCCTCCTCCCATTGACTTCAATAGGAGGTTCAGGCAGAATCCGCGTGAAGATCGGGCAGGATGCTTCTTTTTCCAGCTAGCGGAAAAAAATCAGCTAGCGGAGAAAAAGAAGTGCCCAACCCTCATTGAAATCTTGCGACGGAATCAGCGGCAGTTTCCACCGCAAAAATTCTGCCGTGTGAACAGGGCCTTAGAATGTACCTGATCAATAATTTCAAGACAAACAGTATAATGTGTATACAGTGACGATAAATAGAAAATTTTCTCCAGATCACCAGACTTGGTGTTTACGAACCCAGGATTGCGCACCGATCCTCGAGGTGGCACTCGGTTAAATCGTAGTGAAAGAAAATAAATTTATATCCAGCGCTAGGTTTAAAAGGAAAAATCTTCCACTTTATTGAAAAAACTTTTTAAAACTTGCACAAGCACCGAGGGGTGGATGCACAGAGCCTACGCGTTTCAACCGATTCACTCGTACTTAATCAAGGCATGAAATGATGTGTAAACAGTGACATCTGAAGCTCAAGGTATTAAACGGGTATTCCGGTTTCAGTAAATAAATGTTATTGTTTACTGAAAGCTTACATTATTTTCCAATATGCTTTCTTTAACAATTCTTAAAGATTTTAAAGATCTCTCCTTACTGTCGTTCAACATGAACTCTTATTGTTTACTTCCAGTGCATTGAAATCTGTCCATGGTCATGTGAGGGACACACAGGTGAATGGCTTGAAAGAAGACACAGCTATGATAACGATACTGCAAAGCAACGTTCACATGTTGAGAATTTCAAGAGGATTTAGGCGCGGATTTAGTGCCTAAATCTGCTCCAAAACCACTAAAAATCTGCTGCCAGTGCATGTGAATGGGGTTTTTGAAACCCCATTTACATGCTTCAGGAAAAATCCACACAGATTTTTCTCCACACAGCAGGTTTAAGAATCCACAACATGCATATTTCCACGCAGGTATACCATGGTTTTTGTCTATTGATCTGTAAAGGGAAGTGTTCCCTTTTAATGGAGATGGAGGGGGGTATGTGTTGTGTGTGTATATATATGTAGAAACAGAGACCTGGTCATGGGAGTTTGCTCAAAAGAAGACAGTGACAATTAGTCATTGTCGTGATTTGATTAGCAGAGAGTGAGACAGGAGATACTGCCTTTGATCTCCTGTCTCCATACTCTGCAGGGGATCAGAAAGGTAACGGAGGATGTATCATGTGATGCACTCGTGTACCATAGGACATTCCCACTGATTAACGTACCTCCCTTCCCCCTCGAGATTCTGGAGTGAGCAAAAGATTCCCACTGCTTGCCTTCCCCCCCTTTTCGGGTAATGGGATTACATTGGGGGGACATAAACAGTCCCATGCCCCCCCCACTAGCACGTGCATGAGCATGTGATGTCATACAGAAGTGTACTGGAGGGTTTAAAAAGACAAACTGTCCCACACTTATTTCTCTTGCTCCTGTCTCCTGCCCACCAGACACCTACAGCTCTCTGTTCCTGACTCAAAACTAGGACCGCATGTGCTAAGTATCCTCCCCCTCTCTCTCCCCTCTCCTACCCTTCTCCCCATAACCCTACTTTCCCTGGTCTACAGATTTCCCCTGGTATTTAACCCCTTGAGTGTATAGGGAAAGTTAGAGCCAGATAGGGGTGGGTCATAGAAGCAAGCATGAGTGAGTATACTGTAACTTGTATGTATGTTAGTTAGGTGGGTTTTCGTATATTATTATAATATATTGTACTGATACTGTGGCACCTGTAGTTATTATATGCATTGAGGTATGCTGAAGCTATATGTGGATTATGTTAGGTAAGTGGGTGGTGGTATAGATTAGGTTTGTGATACCTTGTTTATACTGTGCCGTGTAGGGTCAGTGTATTCAATACATATTAATTTGTTATGTGTATTGGGATGCACTGATACTATACTGTGATTATTTACTGTGTTTGGTTTATTTTATATCTAAGTGTGACTACTGTTTGTGTTAATAAATATTACCCTTTATTTACTATGCAGTTGTATACACTTACTTAGTAGCAAAGCAAGTAGACTAACGTTAATACAAGAGAAAGGTAGGGAAGCTAGGCATAACCCTAGTGACCCTGATTATAAAGGAGGTAGTAATAGTGGGTGACACTAGACAGTGAATCCCGCAATTACCCCAGCCCTTTAACATGGTCCAAAAAAGATGCAGATTTACATCAGGATCCACGGCAAATCTCCGCATATGGATTTTCAGGAACAGGAAATTACACCCTAACGGAGGAAGAGTAGACATGTTCTATATGCACTGAAGGAGTAAGTATATATAATTAAAAATAGTGAATTTGTTTTTATTTTTGTAGAGAAAGACTTCCAGACAGGTGGAAGAATTTGAGGGACTGATGCTACAAATGCGTCCACATTAGAAAAGAAGAGGGTAATCTTTTATAATGATTATAATTATGCAACTATTTAGAATGAAAAAGCCTGTCAGAGTCCCCTGCAGGGCAAGAGGAACAGCAGCATAGGGAGAGGGGAAACCTATTCCTCCAACCACACGACCACCACCAGCAGCAGCTCCTACAGCCACCACAGCTTCTTGTCTCGCCCGTCCTACCTGCACAAGTCCACCCCATACCTGGAGTTGAAGAACCCTCTGAACAATAGACAGGTAGCTGGCAGAGGAGACTGATAAGGATAACGGATCACATCTTGCTGTTGCCACATGCGTCCTCGCTTCCAATATGATTTTCTGTCATATGTCTATGTCGCAGCGACAGTCTTTGACTCTGCAAACCCCCTGCCGGTACTCAGTGGTCTCATCAGCTGATCGGTGGCTGGCTTAGGGGATGCTTCTCCTCCTTCACTGCGCCCACTTCTACTCAAACTGACCCCATTTATTCCCATTCCCCTGCTCCCCCTCTTCCACTTTCCTGGGTTACAATTTTATTCTGTTATTATTTTCCTAATTCCCCCACCCCCACACCAGTGAAGCCCTTAGCCAGATTACTGCCGCCTTCAACTCCCAATAATTTTCCCTTCATCTTTTCTGCAATACATTTTTTTTAATTTAGTTATTTTCAAATTAGCATTTTTGTTTAAGTTCTGAGAGCTCAGCCCTCCAACCCATAGCCACATTACTAGCACTTCCAACACCCAAGATTTTTCCCCTCATCTTTTCCATGATATGAATACAGACACATTACTGTATGTTGTGAATACAAATTCAAAATTTACTGAAAATTTATATGTTTTTTAAATATGAAATAAATTTATACACCAAAAAATTTCAAGCACAATCTTGAAGATGAGGGTTGATGGTCTTCATACAGTTGCTAGGAGATCCACCAGTGCTCAGTAGGCTGGTCATCACCCATTCAGGCATGTTGCCAGTTCACAGCACCTTCTGGACTTCTGAAAGTGTTTGTGAAGGTTTCTTATTCCTGTATACCGCAATTGGATTGCCTACCAGAACCCCAGTTGATGTCAAAGTCACTGAAAGCTAGCTGTGTCTCCTCATGTCATGACTGTAATAATAAAAAAGTTATGGCTCTTAGAATGTGGCAATGCAAAAACAAATAATTTTTGTTTAATAGTGTTTTTTATAGTGCAAAAGTGGTAACACATAAAAAAAAAAACCTAAACGTATTATCTTTATTCTATTGGTCAGTACAATTACACCAATACCAAATATGTTATTTATGCTGCATAGTGAACGGCGTAAATTTAAAATGCGAAAAACAATGCTGCAACAGCTGTTGTTTTTCAATTCCCTCCCAAAAAAAGTTAATAAAAGTTAGTAAATATATTATATGCACCCGCAAAAAAATAGCCCTCATACGGATATGTAGACAGAAAAATAATAAAAGTTATGACTCTTGGAATGCGAAGAAAAGTAGAGCGAAGAAGAATGCTTGATCATTAAGGCCAAAATAGGCCTGGTCGTTAAAGGAACAGTGTCATCACAGGAATATGTCCAGGGCAGACCTGGGGGCTTTTATCAGGCCCCCGGCTGCCATGACACCCCATCGGAGACCCGCGATTTCATTCGCGGGCCGCCGATGGGTGACAGAGGGAGCGCACTCCCTCTGTAAACAAAGTTAAATGCCGCGGTCGCTATTGACGGCGGCATTTAACGGGTTAAACGGCCGCGATCGAAGTAAACTTCGATCGCGGGCGTTGGAGCAGGAGCTCAGATGTCATCAGACAGCAGAGCCCCGGCTCCTGCCTGCACGGGAGACCCGTGCAGGACTTAGACTAGGCTGACGTGAAAAGGCGTCAGCCTAGCCTAAAGCCCATTAGTGACTCACGTGAAAAGGCGTATTAGTGGTCACTAAGGGGTTAAAAACGTTTATATTTATTTGTGTGTTTGTGTTTTACGTTTTCTTATTTTTACACTTTTTCTTCCCTATGGGGGCTGCCATTTTTTTTTTCCATTTCTGTATGTGTCGATTAACGACACATACAGACATGGAATACGGCAGCCACAGTCCCATAGGGACTGCGAACGGGGCCCGTTCCATCCACTAACATGTACGCCGTCTGTGTGGGAACTGCGCATGCGCCGCTTCCACACAGTCCAATTTGAAATGCTCGCCGTCCGGCCCCATTTTCCTGTGGACCGGAAGTCGCGGCCGGACAGTAAGATTACTACTTCCGGTCGCGGCTTCCGGACTTGTGCACTTGTACCAGCGGCAGCAGACGGAGCGGACGGGCCGGAGGGAGCCGCGGCGGCAGGAGCAGGTAAGAGATTTCTATGTATGTTCGTGTTTCTGTACGTTTACTACTGTATGTAAACCTTCTACACTGTGTGTTAGCTCAAAAAATGGCGACACACAGTGTAGGAGGTTAGACCGTTCAAACCCCTCGTTTATCCCGGCACTAGCCAGGATAAAGGAGGGGGGGATGCTGAGAGCTCACTAGAGCGAGGGCTTTTTACCCAATTTTGCAATGCTGCAATTTTGGGAATAGCTCCATCTAGTGACCAGCAATGGGAAATATTATAAATTAGAATTAATTTATAATATTTCCTGACTCGTGAAAAAAAAAAAAAAAAATGTGAACAATGTTTAATCACCTACACACTAAATGTTTAATTTAAAAAAAAACAAACATGTTTTTCTGGCAACACATTCCCTTTAAGGGGTTAACACCTAGCAATTTCCGTTTTGTTTCTGCCTTTGTTGCCCATAACTACCACGAAAGTAACTACACTGGTAATGATGGACAAATTGGTCTACATCTTAAAAGCAAATTAAAAAAAAGAGTTTCTTAAGAAACCTGTAAGGAAATAATATGTTATCTTAAAGAGTAACCCTCTCAATACCAGAGCCTACTGATGCCTGAATGTACACAACAAAATTCATTGATTTATTTTATGGAAAAATATTTCTTTATCTTCTCATTATTTCAGTTTTGTATAAAAGAAAATGGGGAAAATATAGGGATAAAAAATTTAAATTTGCTTCCATTTTTCTTGTTTAATATTATTAGTGGAACCAGACAAATTTACGGTGTAAACAGATAGAAACTGGGGAGAGAACCTCCAGCTCACCTTAACACTCCAGTGTGATGTAGATTGTAGGCTGCGCTCGGATCCTCGTGTCGGCACAACGGTAGGTTAACAAGCAAAGGAGAAGGTAGGATCCAGCGCTGGGTGCAATTAAAATGGATTTTCTTTTCCAAGTTTATTGGAATGGAATTAAAAGGAGAAGTCCAGTTGCATGTAGTCCTGGGTGTGTGGAAATGTGGAGGTGCGTGTCCTCGGGGGCCTACGCGTTTCGGACGACTGCCGCGTCCTTAAACTTGGCTGTACTACGGTGTACTTTCCCAAACCTTAATCATCTTTATAAGGGTCGATGCACACAATGCGTATTACGTGCGGTTTTGCTGCGCGGATTTGCGTGCGGCAAATCTGCAGCGTAATACAGTACCAGCATAGTCAATGAGATTACAGGAAAACTCATGTACACACTGCAGTATTTTTCGTGACTAAAATTGACCTGTGGTGCGTTTTTTAGAATCTGCAGTATGTAAATTTATCTTGCGTATCCGCTTGCGAACTCTATCTGTCTAGTGCAGAGGAAAACGCGCCAAAAAATGCATCAAAATGGAAAACTGCTGGCCATTAGATCACTATATTAGCAATGATGTGAAGACAGAGGAATGCTGGGAGGACACAGATCATCTCCTTACAGCATGCGCCTCTTCCCCATGCAATAGTTGGAGGCCCTAATGTCATTGCGAATTCGAGGATTTCCATGGCAATGACCTGAATGCAGGGAGGACGCTTTCTGCATTCGGGTACCAGTGTTAGACACATAACTCACTTTGAGCGCTGTGTTTAGCATTTTATGTGACAGGGAGCTGATCATTTCAGCTCCCTGTCACTTCAGGAGGAATGAGCTGACACAGTGTCAACCTGATCTCTTTAATAGCAGAATACTATACAGAGCGATCTGTCATTAAATGCAAACATGTATATTACCATTCCAGTTGCATGGGGCATAAGTAACTGGAATGCAAATATTTACATTGCGGTAGTCTAGGGGTTAAAAACAAGAAAAACATGTAAAGTTGAGTGAAATGGTCCCTCTCCTCTCTGAGTGACACTATAGGGTGGACAGAATATTGAAGTTTGTTGGGGTGTGGGTGTTCTTACCGTCATACACAGTCCTCACTCAGGATTTGGCAAACAATGCTCGTATTTATTTTGAGCAAATACAAAATAAAACAACAATAAAAAACAGGTACATTAGGGGTTGACTTGCAGCTGCCTTCATATCGAGCAGCACCCACAATGCTCAGCTCATATGCTGAACTGAACCTGTCCCACCCTCTGGGTGCACTTAAATACACAATATTCTATTTCCCAGAATTCTACAGTCTTAAAGGGACACACACATTTGTGTTTAAATTTCAAAACACATACATATTATACATAAACCACATATTATACATATTCCATACTTCATGTCTCCTTTTAAAAAGAAATGGAGCTTACAATCTCTATACACATAACCTAATCATACAAAAGAAAAATACATATAGTTTGTGTGGCTGCAGCTCTGCCTCACCTGGCATTAATCAAGTGCCTCCTATATAAACCCACCACACGTCACGTGCAGGTAAATGTTGTGTGTTATTGGGGAATGCTGAATCCGTTTGTCTGTAGACATAAGGGTATGTCTACACGGCCTATTTTCGGCCGTTTTTCGGGCCGTAAATGCCCCGAAAAATGGCGGAAAAATCGGAAGCAGAACGCCTTTAAACATCTGCCCATTGATTTCAATGGGAAAACGGCGTTCTGTTCCGATGGAGCATTTTTCGCTGCGTTTTTTACGCGTAAAAAAACGGCCGCGAAAAAGAAGTGCAGGACACTTTTTGGGACGTGTTTTGGAGCCGTTTTCCATAGACTCTAGTGAAAAAAGCTCCAAAAACGGCCGTAAAAAACGCAGCGAAAAACGCAGCGAAAATGGCGAGTGGCACAAAAAACTTCTGAAAATCAGGAGCTGTTTTCTCTTGAAAACAGCTACGTATTTTGAGATGTTTTTGACTCTGCGTGTGAACATACCCTAATAGTGGACAGTTTGCTGGCCAGCAGGTGAGAAAGATATACACAGACAAGATAATTCACTATTCACCCCTCAACAAAGTCATCTTCTAGCTTGCTCACGTGAAGACATACAGATGTAGCCATCTTTATCTTGACTGATAACTTGCTGCAGCGTGATATCACACAGCTAAAGCCATTGAGAACCTCAAGATAAAGGATCTTGAGACTGTATTTAATGCGTTAAAAGTCAAGATAAAGATGGCTACATCTGTAAGTATTTAACATACATTTTAACACACTGTAGATACTGCTGCCTTATTTTCTGTTGAATAATTCTGACTAGCATCGACATGAGTAGGAACATATTAGGTCTTCTTACCGTAATCCTCCGCTCAGGGTTCTCACCAATTTACTAATTTATTTTATTTGTATCACTAGAGCTTCCTCTCATAATTTGCATTATGAAAAGCGTCATTTTGAACCCCTTCCCATCCTGTGACGTACTATTACTGTAATAGTAAGTAGAAGTAGTATGCTATTTTTTGTAATTCTTGTAATGTAATACTTTGTGTGCACCTTTTAAGCTATGGCTCTATGGTGGAAATGTATTAAGACTGGCGTTTCATTTGGGCATTAATGAATCAGATTTAAAAGGATAGCGGGCTGTCACTTATGTCTGACAGTTAACAGATACTTGTCAATTTACATTTAGAACATTGCAGCGCTTGTGTGGCGCTGTGAGGATGGAGTCTGGCGTATTTATGAGCCGCCGCTCCCCACTTTCCAGATGCTGCTGATTAACAGCTTTCTCTTTATAAGGCTGTGTTCCCACAGACAAGATACGCTGCAGATATTGCCTGCATTTTTTAAGTCAAAACCAGAATTGGATCCAGGAGAGTAGATTTATAACGCCTCATGCACACGTACTTGTGCGCCGTCCGAGTCCCGTCAGTGATCCGAGGAAAGATAGGACAAGTTCTATCTTTACTCGGATCAGAGACTAGGATCATTTTTCACGGACCCGATTCAATCGATAAAGTGAAAGGGTCCATGAAGTCTATCGGGTGCCACTCGGATGCCGTCAAAAACGGCCCGAGTGGCACAACGGTCGTGTGCATGAGGCATAATGCCTTCCTTTTATATATTTTTTTGTTTAGGTTCCATTCCTGGTTTTGGCTTGAAAAATACTGGCAAAATCTGCAGTATCTGCACTGTTGAATACATATCTTATACAGTAGCAGCAGAGTTGATAAGATTTGAACAAATCTCATCCACACCCTGAGTAAATGATAAGCGGGAAAAAAACGCTCAGAAATTGACCTTTTTTTTAAAATCTGCAGCATGTCAATTGTATTTGCATAATCGCTGCTTTTATGTTGCGGGTTTCCCCATTAAATTCAATGGGGAGGTAAAACCTGCTACAAATAGCAGTTGTTACGATTTTTGCGATTCCGCCGCAAAAATATGATCCTGGGTCCAGCCCGGCATCACAGGCTGCAGCGGTTACATGGGATGAAACGTCATCCCAGGAGGCCGAGCTGCAGGATGGCAGAGGGATGCGTCGCCATGGCTACAGGTAAGTATAAAACTTTTTTTAATGTGCAGTTTTCCGCAGCAGATATTCCGGCTGAAAAACTGCACCACAATTTGGTGCAGTTTTTTTGCTGGAATTCCCTGCGGCCGCCAGGGTGGAAACACTGCGTACTTTTATGCAGCGTATCCGCCCTGTGTGAACATACACTAAAGGTGAAGTCACACATGGTGTAATGTACTCCTATGGGTGGAAACAAAATCTGCAACATATACATAGTTAAAATTTCTGTGTGGAATTTTGCCAACATGGAAATACTTTACACAGCATTTTCTGTATATGTTGCAGATTTCGGATGTCACAGACTTCTTTTCTTTTAAATTTTCTTTTTATTAGTTTTGTCATACATTTATTTAATACAGAATAACAAACAATGGGTTGTGCAGTATCACATTTAGGCCTTATTCACACAAACGTGTCCGTTTTGCGCACGTAAAATACGCAGCGTTTTTCCTGTGTTGCAGTTCCATGTGGCATCCGTGTACGGTGCGCGTCTGAGGTTTTTATGCACGTATGTCATCCGTATCTTATGCGTTTTTTACGTCAGCAAAAACAACTGATGGAGGTGTTTTTCTTTTTCTAATTTCTTTAGCAACTGTTGCGTGAATCACGCACAGAACACGGATGTGCGTCTGTGTGCTGTCTGTGATTTTCACGCACCCATTGACTTCAAGGGGTCCGATATGCGCAAAAAACGCACAAGTATAGGACATGCAGTGAGTTTTATGAAGCGGACACACACTGCGTGAAAAACACTGAATGGCCCCATTGAATTGCATAAGTCCGTGTGACGTCCGGTTTTTTAACGCACGTAACACGGACGTGAAATACGCTTGTGTGAATTAGGCCTAAGGCCCCATGCACACGAACGTGTTTTTGCGTCCGCAATTCCCCCAAAAATCCACAGGAGAATTGCGGACCCATTCATTTCTATGGGCCCATACACACTATCCGTGTTTTCACGGGTCCCCGCATGTCCGCAAATCCGTGCCGCACAAAACTCAGGACATGTCTTATTACGGCCCGCAAATTCGATGCGGACATGCCCATAGAAGTCAATGGGCCCGTGGAAAATGCGGGTACACCTATGTGTCAACCGCAGTTTGCGGATTTGCGGAAGTGTTGCTAGGCGACGACCGAGATTGAGTTCTGTCGTCATCCTGTTTTACCTAGGCTTTTTTTTTTCAATCCGCATTTTGCGGATTACATACGGATGAACTGCGGATTACATACTGATGAACTGCGGAGGACATTTCACGGAACACGGTCCTGGAATTTGCGGACCAGAAAAACACTACTGTCGTGTGCATGAGGCCTTAGGCCTAAGTGGATCCAGTAAAAAATAAAGGTATGAAGAAAAGACTGATGCTTTTGTCCACTTCTGTGTTTTGTTAAAAAACTGCACCAAAAACCGCATCAAAACTGTATGGCTGGGTTCACACGACCATGTCACGTCCGTAATGTACGGAACGTATTTCGGCCGGAAGACCCGGACCGAACACAGTGCAGGGAGCCGGGCTCCTAGCATCATAGTGATGTACGATGCTAGGAGTCCCTGCCTCGCTGCAGGACAACTGGCCCGTACTGTAATCATGATTACAGTACGGGACAGTAGTTCCACGCAGAGGCAGGGACTTCTAGCATCGTACATCACTATGATGCTAGGAGCCCGGCTCCCTGCACTGTGTTCGGTCTGGGTCTTCCGGCCGAAATACGTTCCGTACATTACGGACGTAACATGGTCGTGTGAACCCAGCCTATGTGTGATCTTGGCCTTAGGCCTTATTCACGCGAACGTGTCCGTTTTGCGCGCGTAAAAAACACAGCGTTTTTCTTTTGCTGCAGTTCCATGTGACATCCGTGTACAGTGCGTGTATGCGTTTTTACGCGCGTATGTATTCCGTGTGCCATGCGTTTTTCACGCAACAGTTGCTATAGAAATGGTGAGGAAAATAAAAAACACCACCTTCAGTTTATTTTGCTGATGTAAAAAACGCGTCACATACGGATGACATACGCGCGTAAAAAACACAGACATGCACTGTACACGGATGTCACACGGAACTGCAACACAAGAAAAACGCTGCGTTTTTTACGCGCGCAAAACGGACACGTTCGTGTGAATAAGGCCTAAGCCCAAAATCACACATGCAGTTTTGATGCAGTTTTTGGTGCAGTTTTTTAATAACGTACCGAAATGGACAAAAAGCATCAGTCTTTTCTTCATACCTTTCTTTTCTACTGGATCCACTTCTGGCTTTGTCTCAAAAATCTAAGCCAAAAACTGCATGAAAACTCTGTGTCATCTTAACCTTTCCAGTTTCCAGTAATTATGAATTATACATCTTGTATGAGTTTAAACCGCTTAGGCCTTGTTCACACAGTTCAGATTTGTTGCAGATTTTGCATGCTATTTTTAAGCCAAAACCGGAATTGGATCCTGGAGAGCAGACCTATATGAATGGAACCTAAAAAGAAGAAATATATATATTTCCAGTACATCCCTCATGACAGCACCACAAGAGGTTGCCCTATTGACCGCTATAGGGACAGGAAGACAGAGAGGTTAAAAGGCCCCTCCCACCACCCTCTTGCCACTGTTCTTCCTGTCCCTGCAGGGTCAGGAGCAGAGAGACGTCGCTCCTGTGGTGCTGCAGGAGAAATCTCGGGCAGGGGGCAAGATCGGGGAGTTCGTGAACTCCCCCTTCTATTCCCCCTAAAGCCTAGGCTAATACCCCTCTAACGAGAGGTCCCTTAGCTCCCAACCTGAAACACCTACCTTAGGAATCCTAGGCAGGATTCCGGTAGTGTGTGGTGTTCAGGATTTTCAAGCAGGCTTCGGCCTGGCCGCGTGACCAGTCGAGGACCGGCAGCACCATATGGTTGGAAGCACCGGCAAAAGCATCCTCGCTGCGCCGCATAGCAGGCCTCAGTCGCCGGCTATGACGCGGCCGCACCTCAACGAATAGCCGCGACCGGAAATGACGTTGGGCTACTTCCGGTCCGCGGCCATCTTGGAAGGTGGGAAATTCAAAACGCCCGCATTTAAAGGGACACACACAGGTATGTCGTTAGAGCTGATACCTCTAACTTGGGGATTTATATCTTGTGGATTGCATATTGCATTGGCTATTACCTGTTGCGAAATGGAACTTCCTCGTTCTCACGGAATTCCGGATATGTCCCAGGTTCACGTGAGTCTCACCCTTGGGTTAAGGGTTATGACTCCTTATGTAAGTACACCATACTTTACCTGCCTTTTGTTTTCTCTAGGATAAAGATTCCTCTCAGAGACAAACTGATAAAAAGAAGGTTAAAAAATGTGCGACTTGTGCGAAAAAATTGCCAGAGTCACATAGGAAACAATTGTGTCAGGATTGTATTGCAAAAGTACTAAAAGGGAAACAACCGACATTTATGTCTAAACCTAGGGCTATGATTCGTGAAGAAGTGAGTCAGTCAGTAGCCTCCCTCGCCCCTCCTCAAGAAACTCCCTCACACTCCCGGGCAAAAAGGCCACGGATTGAAGTGGATCAAAAATATTGTCCTCCATCTCAGGGGTCTGACTCGGAGCAGGAGTGTTATTACCTATCGGAGGGTGAGTTAGAAGAAGGCGAGGAACTCTTGCCTTCAACTTCATCCACTCAAGAGGAAAAAAATTTCTTCTCTTCTGAGATGTCTGATACCTTAATCCAGGCGATACGGGAAACCATGGATATTCCCGAATAAGACCAACCACATACCATCCAGGATTAGATGTTTGGAGGTCTAACGGAAAAGAAAACAAATAATTTTCCGGTAACGAAAATCTCAAGAGAATGGTAACAACTGAATGGGAGGATTCTGAAAAGAGGCTCTTCATTTCAAGAGATTTTAAAAACAGAGTTCTCTTTGATCCAGAAGACACTAAACCTTGGGATGAGATCCCAAAAGTAGATGCCCCAGTAGCCAGG
This sequence comes from Rhinoderma darwinii, assembly GCF_050947455.1. Classification (NCBI taxonomy): domain Eukaryota; kingdom Metazoa; phylum Chordata; class Amphibia; order Anura; family Rhinodermatidae; genus Rhinoderma; species Rhinoderma darwinii. Next base: position 58,091,377 of record NC_134692.1, read on the forward strand.
GTTGCTAAAAAAAATCTCAATCCCATTTGAAGATTCCTCTCAGTTGAAGGACACCATGGACCGGAAGGCAGACGGGCTACTGAAAAGAGCTTGGGAATCTTCCTCCGCTTTGATCTCTACAAATATTGCGGCCACATCGGTAGCAAGAGCAATGTTTATGTGGTTAAACCAGCTGGAGACCCATTTAATGATGAAGACATCACGACAAGATCTATTAGAATCTCTACCCTTACTAAAGATGGCAACCGGATTCTTCATAGACGCTTCAGCGGAATCTATTAGATTTGCTGCCAGGAATGGAGCTCTCTCAAATGCTGCTAGAAGAGCATTATGGCTCAAAATGTGGTCAGGAGATACGAAGTCCAAGAACAAGTTGTGTTCTATCCCATTTACAGGTTCTCTGATGTTCGGTCCTCTCCTGGATAACCTTCTGGAGAATGCAGCGGATAGGAAGAAGGGGTTTCCAGAAGAGAAACCAAAAAAAAAAACCTCCGTTTCGGAGGTTTCGCCAACAGAGGGAGCCAACCTTACAGAACTACAGCGGAAAAGGGAAGTCCGGTCGCTGGAGTTACCCCAAGGGAAGAAGGGGTCAAGGATATCTCCTTAACCCCAATAACTCATTTCAGCCCTCAAAGCAATGACACCAAGAGTGTGGGGGGGAAGACTCCTACAATTTTATTCCAAATGGACCGAAATAACCCAGAACCCCTGGGTTCTAAAGATTCTAGAAGAAGGGTACAAAATAGAATTCTCCTCCATTCCTCCAGAGAAATTTCTAATAACCCAGTACCAAGCAAAAGACCTTCATCAGATCCTTATCCGGGACGTCCAGAAACGACTCAAATTGAGAGCAATTACTCCAGTTCCCCACAACGAAAAATTCAAGGGCCACTATGGTTCTTACAGGACAATAATCAACCTGAAGGTCCTGAACAAATGGGTAAAATATCGAAAATTCAAGATGGAGTCTATCAGATCGACTATTCCTCTAATAAGGGAAGAGGCATCAATGTGTACGATCGATTAAAAGGATGCGTATTATCACGTTCCTATCCACCCCGTTTACAAGAGATTCCTCAGATTCGTGATTCAGAACGGTCGTTCCATTCTCCACTTCCAGTTTGTCTGCCTCCCTTTCAGCATTTCCTCCTCCCCCAGAATTTTTACAAAAATTATGGCAGAGATTATGGCATTCTTAAGAAGTCAGGGCATAGTAATTATCCCATATTTAGACAACTTCCTGTTGACAGCAGATACTCCGTCTATCTTAAACAGTCATCGGTCACAGGTTCTTTCCCTACTACAGGAATTGGGATGGATAGTCAACTTCCAAAAGTCAAGTCTTCCTCCCCAAAAACAGAAGGTCTTCTTAGGAGTGTTGCTAGACTCCTCCCTTCAACATTCCTTCCTCCCAAGAGAGAAACAAATTTTGGAGGAAAAGCGCCTGTTCCATAAGGGAAGGAATGCGGATGTTCGGAATAATGACGTCTTGCATCCAATCTATTCCATGGAGTCAATTTCACTCCAGACCCTTACAGAATCTTATCCTGTCCCAGTGGGATTGAAAACAGGACTCCTTGAATTCAAGGATTCAGATTTCCGAAACCGTGAAATCATCTCTCCATTGGTGGCTCTGCACAAACAACATAAGCAAGGGGGTCCCTGGAGAATGGTCCCTAAACAGGGAAGTCTTTCTGTCCTTAACCCGAAGATGGGGTTATCCACAAATAGACCTGTTTGCCACAAGGAGAAACTCCCAGGTAGAGACATTCTTCTCCCTAAATCTCAAAGACAACCCATTGGGAGTAGATGCATTGTCCCAACCCTGGGACATGGATCTGGCCTATGCCTTTCCTCCGTTTCCTCTAATACCAATAGTATTAAGAAAAATCCAGGAAGACTTGACAAAGCTCATCATTATTCTTCCCTATTGGCCAAAAAGAAGCTGGTTTCCAATCATAAAGTACCTAGCGTTGGAAGACCCTATCATGCTCCCAGTCAAGAAGAATCTGCTCTCCCAGGGTCCCTTATTCTTTCAGGGAATAGAAACTGAAGTTGCCTGCCTGGATCCTGAAAGGCAGATGTTGAGAAGCAACCACGGTCTGTCAGACAAGGTAATTTCAACTATCTTATCAAGTCATAAAGAAGTTACCTCAAAAATCTATCAAAAAATTTGGAAGAGATTCTGTTCCTGGTATGGAGACCCAGGACCAGACCCCTTTTCTCCAAACATTGCGAAAATCCTAGATTTTCTACAACCGGGATTCAAAAAAGGGCTTAGCCCTAGTACCTTAAAAGCGCAAATTTCAGCTTTAAGTAATTTTTTCAATACTCCGTTAGCTGAACATCGGTGGATCAGAAGATTCACTCAAGTCTCTAAACTGAAACCTTCCCTAAAGAAATCAGTTCCTACCTGGGATTTGAATGTAGTGTTAACGGCTCTTTGCGATCCCCCCTTTGAGCCGCTTGACACGATTAGTATGCATTCTTTAACTTTAAAAGCTGCATTCTTAGTCGCTATTACTTCAGCAAGAAGGATTGGAGAAATCCAATCTCTGTCGGTCATAGAAGAAAACAAAATCATTCTAAAGCTAGATCCTTCCTTTATCCCAAAGGAATCTACTGCATTCCATAGGGAACAAGAAATAATTCTACCTTCCTTTTGGCGAGATCCTAAAGACCAACAAGAAGAAAAATTCCATTGCCTGGATGTCAGGCGAACAATTCTTCAGTATCTGGATAGAACCTCCTCCTGGAGACAAGATAAAAATCTATTTGTCCTGTATGGGGGAAAGAATAGAGGAAAGAAAGCCTCAAAAGGCTCTCTAGCGAGATGGGTAAAAACTACCATACAAGAAGCCTACAAGTCCCAAGGACTATGTGCCCTACAAGGCATCAATTACATAGAGAAAGGCTGCCTGCAAGCAGCCAAGCCCAATTTCCCAACTACCGATTAGTGGTAAGATAAAAATAAAAAATTTAAATCTTTATTGGGCTACGTATAGCCAGACAGACCACATAAATTTGGAGTTAAAAATTTCACTACCTGGAAACCGGACTGAAATGTGAGTTACCTGTATCACTACAGGCATAAGTGGTGTAAGACTTGGGAATAGTGTCCAGTTAAATTGTTAGACTAGCTAATAATAAAAGTAGGTCCGGTCAGTGGTAGGTGTTAAAATCCTAACAGCCCCCCCGACATGTTTCGCTACAGAGTAGCGTCCTCAGGGGTACACAGGGCTAATGGCGGCGCGGCAGGAAAGAGATACTGATAAGGGCATGTCAAATGACGCATCTGGAGGTGTGTGAAGGCACATCGCCAATAGTAATGATAGAGACACGCCGGCAGATCATCTGTGAAGAGCCGGCGAATGATCACTGACATAAGGTGCACCAATAAAGGACAGGAAGCTGCGCATGCGTATGAAGATGGAAAGGGGACTTAGTGCAAGAATCGTCTCCTCAGCCGTCACTGACCAAGTGTGTTTGTCGGCGCATGCGCCGATAGCAATTTCCACTCGGCATCAGCACCTGCATTCGTCAAGCCAACGATATTTGAATTGCCTGAGCAGTGGGGTCATTTATATTGCCAAATGCCCCTGCCCTAAGCTCTATGTGGGCAAAACTACCCAGGAGCTTAGGAGACGTGTGTCTAGACATCTGAGCACTGTCAACTGTAAGGAAGATACTACTCTCTCGAGACATGTCCTTGAATTTCATGGGGGTAACCCTAGGTTGCTCCAATTCTGGGGTATCACCCAAATTAAAATGGGTCCCAGAGCGGGAAATCTTGACCGCAAACTCTTAAAAGAAGAGGCGCGGTGGATCCACCGACTTAATACCATGTCCCCCTCAGGTCTGAACGAGGGATTTACTTTCAGTGCCTTTCTGTGAATATACAGTAATAATTGACAGTTCGTTCTCTTGTTTCCATCCTTATAACTAATTGTTTTGGAGACATCTACATATGTAGGAACTACTGTGTATTTTTATACCTGTCACATACCGACCAACTCATATAGACGTTGTGATTTTTCTAAATAATTAATGACCATATACACTCATATGTCATGCTTTAGACACCTGCCTTTGATGCAATATATGACTGTGACCACATAATGGTAGCGGCGTGCTATCGTAGACATGACATAAATTTTGTCGGTCGGACATATTATAAATTTCATCTGGAGATGTAATGATTGACATTATGGCTTTCCATATATATAATCCAACATTTATAATAATCAAGTATAGGAAGCAGTTTCCTCTGTGTTTAATCCTTGACATACCCCCCCCCCCCCCCTAAACCATATGTTCCACACTTGGCATCGTATCCATTCTCTGTCTCACAGATCCTAATCTGATATGGTCTATTCCTAATCTTATTCTAGGTGTATGTGCCGGTGGCCCCATTAATGCACCCGGTATTTTATAAGAGGGGCGAATCAGCTTTTCTTTAATGAATTTCCTTATCACTACTTTCTGTCATCAATCTCGTATTGATGTTATTCTTAATTCAATATTTGATATTGTTGCACTGTCCTACTTTTGGTATCCATTAAATATGTACACTCTATTAATATATCTATGCCTGCACGTCCCAATGAGATATATATATATACCGGCACCTTCTAGTTCGGTGCTGAAAGACTCTGCACTCTAATTTACCAGCATAAATCTTGGCTTGACGAATGTAGGTGCTGATGCCGAGTGGAAATTGCTATCGGCGCATGCGCCGACAAACACACTTGGTCAGTGACGGCTGGGGAGACGATTATTGCACTAAGTCCCCTTTCCATCTTCATACGCATGCGCCGCTTCCTGTCCTTTATTGATGCACCTTATGTCAGTGATCATTCGCCAGGTCTTCACAGCTGATCTGCCGGCGTGTCTCTATCATTACTATTGGCGATGTGCCTTCACACACCTCCAGATGCGTCATTTGACATGCCCTTATCAGGATCTCTTTCCTGCCGCGCCGCCATTAGCCCCGTGTACCCCTGAGGACGCTACTTTGTAGCGAAACATGTCGGGGGGGGGCTGTTAGGATTTTAACACCTACCACTGACCGGACCTACTGTTATTATTGGCTAGTCTAACAATTTAAATGGCTAGGGAACTGAACACTATTCCCAAGTCTTACACCACTTATGCCTGTAGTGATACAGGTAACTCACATTTCAGTCCGGTTTCCAGGTAGTGAAATTTTTAACTCCAAATTTATGTGGTCTGTCTGGCTATACGTAGCCCAATAAAGATTTATCTTTTTTATTTTTATCTTACCACTAATCGGTAGTTGGGAAATTGGGCTTTGCTGCTTGCAGGCAGCCTTTCTCTATTTAACTGTTAATGTGCCCGCCAACTACCAGGGGTCTTATCCACTCTCTTTATCTACAAGGCATCAAAGCCCATTCAACGAGGGCAGTTTCGGCATGCTGGGCAGAAAGAAGAGAAGCCTCTATGGACCAAATCTGCAGAGCTGCCACTTGGTCAAGCCATCATACGTTTTGCAAACATTATAGGCTAGATGTTCTCTCAGATACGGAGTTAAGTTTTGGATGGAAAGTCCTCCAATCCGTAGTCCCGCCCTGAGCATTATAATTTGGTATTGCTCCTGTGGTGCTGTCATGAGGGATGTACTGGAAAGTAGGAATTAGACCTACCGGTAATTGTATTTCCAGGAATCCATCATGACAGCATATAATTTTGACTATGTGATTTTTTATTTTTTTTTATATAATCTATCTCTCACTGGTAAAATTAACCTAGCCTAAAAATTCTAGACTGTTCATGACTTTGACAGTGGGCAAACTTACAAAATCAGCAAGGGATCAAATACTTATTTCCTCCACTGTATATATATATATATATATATATATATATATATATATATATATATATATATATGTATGTATATATATATATATATATCTTCTGTTTAGGTTCCATTCATGGTTTTGGCTTAAAAATACGTGAAAAATCTGCATTGAATCTGCACTGTCAGCAAGGCCTTCAGGGCATGTTCACACATAGTGTAAGCACTTGAGAATTTTCAACTGGATTTTTTGTGCAGAAATTATGACAAAATGTCAACATATCATCCATGTGCTGCGTAAAAAATCTGCAGAAAAGTGCGTAAATTTACCTACGGTGTGAATTCTCAATCTGCAGCATGTCAATTCGCCTTTTGAGAAAACATTGTGGGATTTCTACACAGAAAATCCGGTCGGAAATCCCAGAGTGTTTGCGCCTTGTGTAAACATATCCTTAGGCCTCATGCACACGACCGTAGCCATGTGCACGGCCGTGATTTTTGGGTCGGCCGGGGGCGGAGTGTCACCCGCGAGCCACCCACAAATCGCGGGCCGTGCACATGGCCGCGACCATTATTTGCTATGAGCCTGGTCCGCAGAACACGGCCATGATAAAACATGCCCGTTCTTTCTGCGGTCTGGGTTCCTGGACCATGCACGGACCGTGGAAACCACGGTCGTGTGCATGGCCCCATAGGAATGAATGGGGCTGCAATTCTCCTGTGGATTTTCGGGAGAATTCCAACCGCAAAAGCACGTTCGTGTGCATAGGGCCTTAGGGTGCAGTCACACGTGGTGTTTGAAATGCATTTCAACAGCGTAAATATACGCAGCGTAAACTTTGCAAAATATACCTATGGGAAAAATATTCCACAATGCAAGAACTAGTGAAATCTAAAGTATATTTTTCCTGTAGGCATAAATTGTGGTTTTATGCAGCATATTTTTATGCTGCAGTATTACAAAGCAAGTAAGTCACGTGTGACTGCACCCTAAGGGTAATGACACACAGTAAAAACAATGCGAATTTTCTGCGATGGATTTAATTGCAGCATATTACAGTATTTGAACAAATCTCATCCACACACTGCAAAAGAAATCCACTGAGAAACCGTTCATAAATTGCTGTGGACTCGTTGCTCCTTTGCTGCCGGTTTTCGGCATTGAATTAAATTAGTAGATAAAATCTGCAACAAATGGCAAATGTTGCGATTTTTGTGGCGGAAAAACTGCGATTCCATCGCAAAAAATGTAAATCATAAAGAAAATTAACAGTTTTTGGTTTATAAATAATAAAAAGGTTAAGTACTCATGCACATGGCCGTAGCCGTGTGCACGGTCCGTGACATATAAAAGATGTGCATGTCCGTGTAAACCACGGTCGTGTGTATGGGCCCATAGAAATTAATTGGTCTGCAATTCAGCTGCATTTTCGCTGATGAATTGCGGATGCAAATACACATTGCATGAGGCTAAATACTTACCCCCGGGCATTGTCTGAGCGATGCATCCCTCGTTCTGAGTGGAGCCCGGCCTCCTGGGATGATGTTTCATCCAATGTGACTGCTGTAGCCAATCAAAGACTGCAGCAGTCACATGAACTGCAGCATCCTCCCAAGAGGCCGGGCTATGCTCAGAAGAGAGGGACGCGTTGCCAGGACTACGGCCGGGATTGTCAGGGATCATTACCATGTATATTGTTTGAAAAATATTATCCTCACACATATGTATATACATTTCAGTTCTTTGTGTAATATACTGATATATATAACAAGTTCTTTGTTCATGTTGGACACACCTATGGAAGACACCACCCCCTGGAATGCAAGAAGAGTGTACAGAAGAATTTTCAGCTGAAAAGCCGGTGGGGGCTTGGGCACTCCCACATCCCTAGGGAGGGGTTTTTTCTGTGTGTTTCTTTGTTCTGAATAAAAGTTTCAGTCTTCCTCCTGGCTGACTGAGGGAAAAGATGTCTACCGACATTTGTCTGTGTGGTGTACTTCTTTCCAGGCATGCCTTCAGCTTTTAATTTACAGAGGTGGTTATTCGGTGTGAAATACGGACCTGACATTTTTGGCGCCCGACGGGGACCTCACTCGAGGAAATATCGAAATCCGGATAACCGACAATTACAGGGTGAAACAGAGGACCCGAGATTGCCCACTGATAAGGAATTTGATCATCTCCATACTAAGCACGGTAAGTCAGTTGATTTTATAAATCTTCGACTTATCTGTGTTTGTGGACAGTCTTGTGGCGATCTGTAGAACCCTTTTTTTTATTTCCTGGATTATCTCAGGCGACAGAGGCGATATTTTCCGCTGTGAGGTCGCAAACTTGTGAGACCTTAGTCGTGCCCGACTAACCATCCTCTGGGTAATTAGGGACTAGATAAAGATTATATAACAGACCGGAGAGCTGCAGACTGCAAAATTTTAATATTTCCAGCGAGGCCAGAGAGTCTAAATAAAGATTGTTATATCCTAGCGAGATGTAATAAATACATTGAAGACTAGAGATTATACTATTTCGGCGAGACTTAGCCTTGCAGACTGTGAAATTGTAATATTTCCGGCCAGACCAAGAGTTGCAGATCGAAAATTGTTATATAAATTACGTGTATAATACGTGTATAATATAGACTGTTAGGATGGATAGTTTGCGGTCCATATTCAAATCTCCAGGATTGTCCGTTTCCGGACAGTCCTATTCGTATGATTTAGTGAAGCGAAGGGAAGGGAAGCAGTATGTGACTAAAATGAAGAAATTGATGGAAGTGTGTGGAATCCATAGAGGAGGGCGGCTGAAAGCCAGAGATTGGGCAAAAGGTATTCTGGAGAACAAAGGGAAGTTGGAAGGTAGTAAGTTGATGGAAAGTGCTTTAGAAGGATTTGCAGAAGAGGAAGTTAGGAATAAGAAAGGTATTATATTATGTTATATGTATTAGAAAACAAAAGAACAGCCCCCACCTTATAATGGCTCTGTAAGGAGCAGCCCCCACCTTATAATGGCGTCTGTACCTCATGTCGAGTGTGTTGTTTCCAATGGGAGAGGCTGCCCCCCTTCCCCCCCCCCCCCCCCCGCCCCTGATGTGGCCACGCCCGGCCCAACCAAATCAGTATGAAATAATCACCTTGTTAATTTTGTCATTTGTAACTCATGCTGCAGTGTCTTTTTATTTTAGGTTTCATTATAGTGTGCGGGACACGTCATCATTATATAGGGATGGTGGCCGACAGATTGAACTGTTACAGATTATGTGTTTGATGATTTGAATATAGATAATTCCCATACAATGGTGTGATGAATGATTGCAGATACGTATGTTGTTTTGCCGGCATTGAAAGGGTTAAGATTGTGAGACTAGAAGCTGTGAGTGTGTGACCCCCCCCCCTCCCCCCTGTAGTATGCTGTGTTTGGGAGGAGGAGGGGGGGCTGACTGGGTGCAGTCTGAAGACAAGGATTTTAATATGCACTGCTTTTAGATATATGCCGCTGACATCTATGCGAGCATGCTTCCGTGGAGTACAGCAGAATACCTGCTGCTGAACTAAATATCGCTGGCATCCCGGCCAGAGTGACCAAGCTACAGACCCCTGATGATGAGTATTGAAACGCGTAGGGTCGGTTGTGAATAGGAATTTTTTAGCATTGGGAACACTAGCATTGTTTGTATACCTCAACACTAGGAGCTTCCGGTGCGGTTATCACGGACTCTAGTGTGAATTAGGGTCAAGACTATTGTTATGCCCATTTTTCAAATGCTGATTCCGTATTGATATTCTTGTTGAACACTGAGCTATAGGAGGTTCACAATTGAATTAGAACTCAGTGTTTATTATTTAATACGTTTTTATACACACGGTGGGGCTTTTTCACAGTGGTGATTGTACCCCTGTTTTTAGAGAGTTATAAATAAATGTTATATTTTACTCATATATCACACCAGTGAATCCTTTAAAATTGTTATGTTGTGGGAGCACAATTGAATATATCTTTGAAATACAGCTTTTAGATATATAAAAGCAGTGATGTCTACAAACCTAAATAAATTTATTCTCTTTGCGCATGCGCTGTTGTTTATAAAAGTTATGATATTTATGTGTTATGATGTGATCAGATTTCATGTGTTTTGATGCTAATTCAGATGGCTTAAACTATAGATACTGTGAGACACGGGGTTTTGAAAATGTATGTGCCCCCCACCGTTCCCTATTTTTATGTATAGTTTATTGGTTTGCCGTAATTAATGTTATCAGATGTAATATTTTCTGTTTTATTGAATAACTAACTACAATTGTTTTGTTTTTGATTTCAAACATGAGTTATGTCATTGTAAAGATTTAATGTATTTGTCAGGAAAAAAGTCATTTTTGTTTCAGGCTGTTGTACATTACAAAGGGTTAAACTAGTGCCCGACTTTGTTATGTTGAGATGTAGTTTTGAACTCTGCTACATTACTTTCGCAGAGTCCACAAAGGGGGGAATGGTGAAGGAACTGATCAGGTACAATTTTGGTTTGTTTTGAATTAATGAATTTGGTTCCAGGAGATCTACAAAATGTGTATGAGACCCCAATGAGCAATCCAGATTAAATGTGTATGAGAGTAACCTAAATGATGAGGTTTTTCTGTGTAGATGGTTCCAGATCTTTCCAGAACAGTATATATGGCACTGGGTATGCTGTGCTGTAGTCTCCACCCAATATGAGGTATTGTGTAAAAGACCATCCCCCTCCAGCAAAGTTACATTGGGGGTGACGTCACCCACAGATGAGTCTTTACAGATTTAGATGGGGAAGAAAAAAATTGTCTGGACATTGTTAATTTGATGTAAAGTTTTTAGGAATTTTTTATTTTTATTTGTTTTTGTATTAACCAAGTATTTGCAGAACCTGATAAAAGTGAAATTCTCAAAGTGTTCTGGATTATCAGATGAGTGTGGAGAAGTGTATAACATTTGGTTTTATTTTTTGAGGATGTTTTTTGAAATGTTCTATCTATATGTGACATGGGTTTTTAATGTAAATTTTTAATAAAGAGATTTTATTATACAGTATGTACAAGACAGAATACGAGGCACCAGGTAAATTACCCAGAAACCACTCTCACCTTCTTGTTCATTTCAAGGAGCGGAGCTGGAGGTGCTCGCTGAGGCTTGTAACCTGGCAGAAGGTAAGACGGCAGACATTTACACTGACTCTAGGTACGCTTTTGGCATCGCCCACAATTATGGGCCCATTGGTAGTAGGAATTTTATTGGATCATCGGGTAAGCCAATTGAGAGAGCAAGAGAAGACAGACCTGACAACAAGGGTATGTGCAGCCAGGTGTCAGTAAATTGGCTTGACCCTGGATACAATAATGCCACCGCTAGGTGTGTAGCAGCCGGCATGATGTGCGCACGGCATGACATAGGTAAAACAGCAAAGGTACCTGTGAAAAGTGCAGCCCGGCCAGATTACCCGTCCCAGCAACTGCAGAACATACAACTACCCGAGGTAGAAGTGTATGACAATGTGCTCGTGTGTGTGTGTAGACCTGTTCTCAGGGGGGCCTGAAGCCCGGCCGGTATCTTCCCCACTGCAGACGTTGTGTAAGTGACAGGGGAACAGTGTTATCCCAAGTATTGACCTAATGTTTGTACAATGATAAGATGTCAGCAGTTCTCTAGACATTGTCCCAAGGTTAGTTTGTTTAATAACTGTATTTAAGAAGTGTTATGGGAATATTAAATACTGAGGTTAAGTTTTATGTAAAGTTCTAGACCAGCCTCAGCATTGGACTGTTGGATGTGTCAGATAAAAGGTACAGAAGCGGAATAATCCCATTCGAAAACATTTTTATTTGTTTATTTTTGTTGTTGTTGTGAAAGGGAAATTTTAGAGCAGAGAATTCTGTGCAGTGTATATATGTGTATGTATAGATATATAAGGAAGAAGAATCAGTTTGTAGGTATCAGTTTTAGTTTCTGAACAGTGTGAACGTTTAACATGAATCTGTCATTGTTAATGTTTTTCTTCAAGTTAATTATCTGATTAAGATCAATTACTGATTATGCGATGAAAAGCTTGTTCTTCACAGGAAGAGTCCAACTGGGAGCGGAAGGCGTGAGAACCAGATTCTGACAGAATGTGGATGGATTAAGGAAGGTAAACCGGTAGCGCCCAATGCATTCTTGATAGCACTTGTATTGATGGTGTATGACCTCACATATGCCCCAAGACTGCAAGGATCGACGTGGTAAGATCTAATTGGTATGTCCCAGGTTTTACAGCTGTTGCTGCTAAATTCTGTTAGAGCTGTTTGATTTACCTACAGAACAGTCCTGGCAGACCGGTGCCAACCTTATCATACCCGCCTCCCACGAAGAGAACAGACCTTGAGAGGCCTTCCCAGGTAGAACGAACCAAATTAGAGTAAGAAAAATTGGTTTAAGACACTTGTCGGATAAACATGTGGAATCTGTGTATATTTCTGTGAGGTGGAGATGTTCTAGGCAATCAGCTGAGATCAAGGTACAAATCCTGCTGAAAGAGTATCACCAAGTGCAAATGAAATGTACCCAGTAATCACACATCTTCTAGGTGCACTGTCCATTGTAACAGAGAAGTTTTTCCTTATATATATATATAAAGTTGTTTGATGTCCTTTAAGGGCCTGACATTATTGTATGTACTTAGAACAACGTTTATAGTGTACGCGGATGATGTTATCACCAGATTAGTATTTATTTTAACAATTGACAAGAGTTGGGGGTCCCCAGCAAGTGCCAGTAAATATGAACTAAAAGACTTTTAACACGATGAACTCCATCACTGAGATGCGGCAGGCACAGCCTGAGCCAGTACAACGCGTTTATCATGAACTGACGGCAGTGTCACAATTCTAAGCGGCCGCCCAGACAAGTAACTTGCCAGAGGAAGAGTACAGATGCGGAGGGTTTGTGGTAGACACAATACAACTCCACTAATCCGCCTACGTGGGATCTCACCCCTGGCTCACAGCATGAGGTGCTATGTACAGCCTGGTGACGTAAACTAGAGGAGACGGTGTCGGACAGATGAAAAGGACCAAACCACGTCCTGGTGACATCAGCAAAGATCAAAGTAAAGACCAAAGACCTGAGTGAATCCGTCAGCAGTATCAAGTGTTTTGATAAGTAAGTGGCTAGGAGGGGGTAATAATAACTCCCCCACTGGACACCAACGTAGTCTGACTCCACAATTGTGTGGGTTACCCTGAGGGTGACAGTCAGTGAAGAGCAGAAGACAGGAGAAGAAGAGGACGATGATGTACAGGACAGGCAATGAACTGATGGGACCCGAAACCCTGAGGGTGATAGCATGAGATTGGTGATAGCATTATGTTATTAGTTGAGGCCCTATTGTTTATAATGTCTGAGGTTTATAATTATAATGTGTGTAAATATGCCACGGTGCTGCAAATTACAATCTGAGGAGTTTTATGTGAAGGTGTGAGGTGAAGGTCACTGTGCTGCCCATGACCTGTTATATCTGCAGGGGTAAAAGTCCCATTAGGACAGTAAGTGACAGTGCGACAATTATCACTGTTAATAAAAATGTAGACCGGATTAATTATATATATATTACAACTAGCAGCGGTTTGTAGATTATATCAAGACAACCATCCTGTATCCAGAGGAGAATAGGGAAAGTTAGGACCACTCCGACACCTTGGAAGTCCAGGTACAAAGGGGGGTTACTCATCAGGAGTAGCTCGTCTCAAGCTGGTGAAGAAATCCAAAACCCCTACCCGCCTGGTTCGAGTGGTCAGTGGTAGGTTGCTAGGCAAGACTCAGGGATAGAGTAATAATATTTTTAGGGGGGACTGTCAGGGATCATTACCATGTATATTATTTGAAAAATATTATCCTCACACATATGTATATACATTTCAGTTCTTTGTGTAGTATACTGATATATATAACAAGTTCTTTGTTCATGTCGGATAGAGATGAGTGAACTTATCAAAAGTTCGGTTCGGCTAGTTCGCCGAATTTCACAAAAAAGTTCGGTTCGGACCGAACTAGTTCTGACCGAACCTGTCACTTACGTGCGCCGAGCATGCTACTGTCCAGGGTGCTTATAGAGTTAATGGGCTGCACTAACTCTTTCAGCAACCTTCACAGTACATGCTCGGCGCGCGGAAAATACCATTTAAATGTAATAAAAAAATAAAAATTATACGTTCGTACTTACTTTCCTCCTGTCCGGCCTCCAGCGATGACGTTTCATCCCTTTCGCCGCTGCAGCCAATCACAGGCTGTAGTGGCGGTCACGCACGTCAGGATGACGCTTCATAACACGTGACCGCCTCTGCAGCCAATCACAGGCTGCAGCGGCGACATGAATGAAACGTCATCGCTGGAGGCCGGACAGGAGGAAAGTAAGTATGAACGTATTATTATTATTTTTTGGCATGTATGTATGTATGTATGTATGTTGGCATGTATGTATGTTGTCATGTATGTATGTATGTATATCTGTGCATGTATGTTGGCATGTATGTATATATGTGCATGTTTGTATGTATATTTGCATGTATATATTTGCATGTATGTATGTATGTTTGCATGTATGTATTTTTGCATGTATGTTGTCATGTATGTATGTATGTATGTATGTTGTCATGTATGTATATATGTGCATGTGTGTATGTATATTTGTATGTATGTATGTATGTTTGCATGTATGTTTGCATGAATGTATGTTTGCATGTATGTATGCATGTTTGTATGTATATTTGCATGTGTGTATATATATATATATATGTATATATGTTGTCATGTATGTATGTATGTTGTCATGTATGTATATATGTGCATGTATGTTGGCATGTATGTATATATGTGCATGTGTGTATGTATGTATATTTGCATGTATGTATGTTGTCATGTATGTATGTATATATGTGCATGTATGTTTGCATGTATGTTGGCATGTATGTATACATGTGCATGTTTGTATGTATATTTGCATGTATATATGTTTGCATGTGTGTATGTATGTTTGCATGTATGTATGTTTGCATGTATGTATGTTGTCATGTATGTTTGTATGTATGTTGTCATGTATGTATGTATATATGTGCATGTATGTATGTTTGCATGTTTTTATTTTTGCATGTATGTTTGCATGTATGTTTATATATATGTGCATGTATGTAATTATGTTTGCATGTATTTATGTTTGCATGTATATTTGTGCATGCTTGTATATATGTATGTATGTATCTTTGCATGTTTGTTTGTATGTATGTATGTTTTCATGTGTGTGTGTATGCATGTATGTATGATAGTTTGCATGTATATATGTGTGTATGTTTGCATGTATGTATATTTGCATGTATATATGTGCATGCTTGTATATATGTATGTATGTTTGTATATATGTATGTATGTATATTTGTATATATGTATGTATGGCCATGTATGATACTGTCTGCTGGCGCCCTGTATCTAAGTCAACTTCACGGCAGGCTTCTATACATGGTATAACAGTCAGTATCACACATTAAACTGAATCTAAGCCTACGACATGTTTTATTTCATTATTTTATTTTTTTACAGGTTTGGTGTTTGGACTACGTCGGTTTCAAGGACTACTTAGATGACGTTTTTTTTTTCTACAATAAAATGGTTAATGAGGGTTGTGTTGGGGGTGCTTTATTTCAATAAAATATTTTATCTATATCTTTGTCTTTTTCTTTTCAAATTTTATTATTACCACTTTAGTAATGGCCGCTGTCTGAGTGACAACATCCATTACTAATGCGAGGCTTAGTGTTAGCCGGTGCAGAGGCTAACACTAACCACCATTATTACCCCGGTACCCAAAACCACCAGGGGTGCCGGGAAGAGCCAGGTACGATCCAGTACCCGACCATCTGTTGTGATGGTCGGGCCCTGGGGCGGCCGCAGGCTGGTATTATGAGGCTGGGAAGGGCCAAAAACAGTGGACCTTCCCACCCTTGTAATGCTAGGCTGCTGCTGCTGTGTTGTATCTGGCTGGTTATAAAAGTGGGGGGGACCCCACGTCATTTTTTAAAATTATTTATTTATTTACATTTTTTTTTTTAAAAAGACATGGGGTTCCACCCAATTTATCATAACCAGCCACATACAACACAGTGTTATTAGCCTGGGAATGGACAAAACCAGTGGCCCTTCCCACCCATGTAATGCCAGACTGCTGCGGCCTTGTATATGGCTGGTTATTAAAAATGTGGGGGACCCGTCTATTGCTAAATTTGTTAAATTCCAAAAAAAAAACGACGTGGGGGTCCCCCCCATTTTTATAACCAGCCCGATACAACACAGCAGCAGCAGCCTAGCATTACAAGGGTGGGAAGGTCCACTGATTTTGGCCCTTCCCAGCCTCATAATACCAGCCTACGGCCGCCCCAGTACCCGACCATCACAACAGATGGTTGGGTACTGGATCGTACCAAGCTCTTCCCGGCACCCCTGGTGGTGGTGGGTACCGGGGTAATAATGGGTGGTTAGTGCTAGCCTCTGCACCGGCTAACACTAAGTACCGCCTTAATAATGGACGCTGTCAATCAGCCAACTGCCATTATCTAGGCACTAATAAAGTTTGAAAAAAAAAACATAAAGACAATTCTTTTTTATTGAAATAAGAAATCCCCAACAAAACCCTCGTTAACCATTTTATTAAACTTTGAAAAAACGCAGATCTACGCAGTAGTCCAACGAATCGAAGATGTAGTCCAATCGGTACATCAAAATCTGCAACAACATAAAAAACAGTTATCAATGTGAACAATACCAATACTTCTACTCACATATATACACGCACGCACACACAAACAACCATACACAGACACACACATATATACACAAACACAACAAGATATACACACACACATAAACAGACAAACACACACATATACACGAACTCACACATATACAAACAAAAACACACATATCCAAACACACACACACACAGTTATACACACATACACGAACACATATACACAAACACATATACAAACAAAAACACACATACCCAAACACACATATACACAAACACATATACACAAACACACCCATATATACACACAAACACACACCCATATACACACATATACACATATACAAAAACACACACAAACATCTACACACAAACATATACACAAATACACCCATATATACACAAACATATACACAAAACACATATACACAAACACACCCATATATACACACACACATATAAAAACAAAAACAGACAAAGTCACATACCCAAACACACATATATACACAAACACACACATACACAAACACGGTTTCTTTTAAATGCTGCTGGGGAACCCGCTCGATCCACTATATAAGGCTGCGCTACAGTGCAGCATTTAAAAGAAACAGGATCCTGACCTGTCCATAGAGTTTAAGGCAGCACAGAGTATTTCAGGAGATGAGCGTGCAGATTCAGTGCTGCTGCGAACTCTGCTCTTACCATTACGTAGCTCTCAGTCTGTTACCTCTCCTCCACTCCTGTCCTCCAGAACACCTTCACATGATTGGCAAGTCA
Organism: Rhinoderma darwinii; assembly: GCF_050947455.1. Taxonomy (NCBI): domain Eukaryota; kingdom Metazoa; phylum Chordata; class Amphibia; order Anura; family Rhinodermatidae; genus Rhinoderma; species Rhinoderma darwinii. Next base: position 58,108,762 of record NC_134692.1, read on the forward strand.
CCACGTAATGGTAAGAGCAGAGTTCACAGCAGCACAGAGTATTTCAGGAGATGAGCGTGCGGATCTTGTGCGGGGTGGTGACTTGCCAATCATGTGAAGGTGTTATTGAGGACAGGAGTGGAGGAGAGGTAACAGACTGAGCTACGTAATGGTAAGAGCAGAGTTCACAGCAGCACTGAATCTGCATGCTCCTCTCCTGAAATACTCTGTGCTGCTGTGAACTCTGTTCTTACCATTACGTAGCTCAGTCTGTTACATCTCCTCCACTCCTGTCCTCTATAACACGTTCACATGATTGGCAAGTCACCACCACGCACAAGATCCGCACGCTCATCTCCTGAAATACTCTGTGCTGCTGTGAACTCTGCTCTTACCATTACGTGGTGACTTGCCAATCATGTGAAGGTGTTCTTGAGGACAGGAGTGGAGGAGAGATAACAGACTGAGAGCTACGTAATGGTAAGAGCAGAGTTCACAACAGCACTGAATCTGCACGCTCATCTCCTAAAATACTCTGTGCTGCCTTAAACTCTGTGGACAGGTCAGGATCCTGTTTCTTTTAAATGCTGCACTGTAGCGTAGCCTTATATAGTGGATCGAGCGGGTTCCCTAGCAGCATTTAAAAGAAACAGGATCCTGACCTGTCCACAGAGTTTAAGGCAGCACAGATTATTTCAGGAGATGAGCACGGGCAGCCGTTCGTTTTTCCGAGCCGTGCTCCCATCATGCACACGACTGTAAAAACACCCGTTATTGCGGGTCGTAATTACGACCCGCAATAACGGGCTCATAGACTTCTGTTACCCACGGGTACCTTTCCGTATTCTCACGGGAAGGTGCCCGTGCCGTTAAAAAAATAGAACATGTTCTATTTTTCTATTTTACGGGCCGTGCTGCTATAATTATAATGACAGCACGGTTCACAAAAGCGGCCGGCTGCCCGTGGCCGGCCGGCCGTGCTCGTAGTTACGAGTCGTAATTACGAGCACGGCCCGTAAAATAAAAAAATAGAACATGTTCTATCTTTTTAACGGCACGGGCACCTTCCCGTGAGAAAACGGGAAGGTACCCGTGGCTAACAGAAGTCTATGGGCCCGCTATTTCGGGTCGTAATTACGACCCGTGATAACGGGTGTTTTTATGGTCGTGTGCATGAGGCCCCGTAATGACGGATGGCTACATGTGTGCACCCGTCATTACGGCAGCGTTGCTAGGCGACGTCAGTAAGGGTATGTGCACACACACTAATTACGTCCGTAATTGACGGACGTATTTCGGCCGCAAGTACCGGACCGAACACCCTGCAGGGAGCCGGGCTCCTAGCATCATATTTATGTACGATGCTAGGAGTCCCTGCCTCTCCGTGGAACTACTGTCCCGTACTGAAAACATGATTACAGTACGGGACAGTTGTCCTGCAGAGAGGCAGGGACTCCTAGCATCGTAGATAACTATGATGCTAGGAGCCCGGCTCCCTGCACTGTGTTCGGTCCGGTACTTGCGGCCGAAATACGTCCGTCATTTACGGACGTAATTAGTGTGTGTGCACATACCCTAAATAGTCACTGTCCAGGGTGTTGAAAGAGTTAACTGATCGGCAGTAACTGTTTCAGTACCCTGGACAGTGACTACCGATCACAGTACCTGTAAAAAAAAAGACGTTCATACTTACCGAGAACTTTCTGCTTCCTCCAGTCCGGTCTCCTGGCCGTTGCCTTGGTGACGCGTCCCTCTCGACATCCGGCCCGACATTCCTTGATGACGATGCAGCCCATGTGAGCGCTGCAGCCAATCACAGGCTGCCGCGGCCTCTGCAGCCAATCACAGGCTGCAGAGGCCTCTGCAGCCAATCACAGGCTGCCGCATCAGAAAAGGTCGGACTGGAGGAAGAAGAGGGACTCGTCAACAAGACAACGACCGGGTACGTATGAAATGCTTTTTATTTTATTTTTAATCAGCAGCCTCTTTTCTCTATCAGTGATTGATAGAGATAAGTGGCTGCCGATTTGTATAATGTTTTTGACCGGGTTCGGTCAAAACGGGTTCGGCCGAACCCGGTGAAGTTCGGATTCGCTGCGAACCGAACTTTACCGGAAGTTCGGACCGAAACCGGGTTCGGTTGTCCCGGTTCGCTCATCTCTAATGTCGGACACACCTATGGAAGACACCGCCCCCTGGAATGCAAGAAGATTGTACAGAAGAATTTGCAGCTGAAAAGCCGGTGGGGGCTTGGGCACTCCCACATCCCTAGGGAGGGTTTTTTTCTGTGTGTTTCTTTGTTCTGAATAAAAGTTTCAGTCTTCCTCCTGGCTGACTGAGCGAAAAGATGTCTACCGACATTTGTCTGTGTGGTGTACTTCTTTCCAGGCATGCCTTCAGCTTTCAATTTACAGAGGTGGTTATTCGGTGTGAAATACGGACCTGACAGGATAAGTTAACTTTTTTTATTTATTATTATTGCTGCAGGTTTCCGCAGTGTACATGCTGCCCGAAAAACTGCACCACAGTTTGGTGCGGTTTTTCAGATAGGATTCCCTGCGGGTTCCAGGGCAGATATGCTGTGTAGTTTCATGCAGCATATCCGTCTAGTTTGTTCTTACCCTTAACCCCTTCCCACTCAATCACGTATAGTTTCATCGTGGGTGCTAGTGTTTTAGTGCTTTTCCACGTAACTGTACATGATGGTGAATGAACAGGCTTAGAAGCTGAGCCAGCACCATCAGCAGCGAGGCTCAACTGTATATTACAGCTAGCACCCTTCTGTACGACCAGGACCAGAGCTAGCTTCCGATCTGGCTGATTATCAAAAGCGATCGCTTCATCTAGGTGGTTAGATCAGCACCCACAGGGATATCGATGGTTGCTATGGCAACCAGAAGCGTAACAATGGCCTTCTGGTATGCCTAGTCTGATAGCCTATTAGGCCCCGCAGACCCTAATAGGCATTCTGTCAGTGTATGACTGACTGCTCTAAACACTGCACTATGTAGGAAGTTCAGTGTATTAGAATAGCGTCCCCTAGTAGTACAAAAAAATAAGTTGCAAAAAAGTTGTTAAAAAAATATAAAAATAAAAGTTTCAAATAAAAAACAACAATAACTGCCTTTTTCCCCGTAATATGGCCTTATGCACACGGCCTTAGCTATGTGCATGGTCCATGATTATGGCACGGATGGCCGGAATCGCTGACCATCCACACAAAATATGTGCATTCATTTCAATGGTGCCGGATCGCAATTGCGGTGTAAAGGATTTGCCAGACACAGCTTCTGTGTCGACGCCCATGGGCAATCAGTCTGCACCTGCTCCTATGTCTGTGAGACTGACTCCATCTTCCACCACTCAGGATGGCAGGCTTAGGAGTGGGAGAGCCTATCACAGCCTGGCCAGACGGAGCTAGCTCCCGCCCACTGTCTATTTATACCTGCCTTTAGTGTCCCTCCTTTGCCTGTGATTCTTCTATGCTTGTTTCCTGGCTTGCTGCTGCTGCTTGTACTACTCATGTAGTACACACGCTTGTTATTGACCTTGGCTTTCTGACCACTCTCCTGCTCAGCGTTTGGTACCTCGTTCTCTCCTGGTTTGACTCGGCTCGTTCACTACTCTTGTTGCTCACGGTGTCTCCGTGGGCAGCTGCCCCGTTTCCCTAGCTTTTGTGTACCCTTGTCTGTTCGTCTGTCTTGCACTTACTGAGTATAGGGACCGTCGCCCAGTTGTACCCCGTCGCTTAGGACGGGTCGTTGCAAGTAGGCAGGGACTGAGTGGTGGGTAGATTAGGGCTCACCTGTCTGTCTCCCTACCCTGTCATTACATGCGGACCGTAAAATGACTTGTCCTTAGTTTTTGCGGTCCACAATTGCGGCCCCCCACACGGTCGGTGTAAACCACGGTCATGTGTATGGGCCCATAGAAATGAATGGGTCCGCAATTAATCCCCACTTTTGCCTATGAACTGCGGACGCAAAAACACGTTCGTGTGCGTGAGGCCTAAGATTTTTATTATAGGAAAAAACTGAAAACATTAAAAAAAAGTAAGCATTTGTTATAGCCTTGTCCGTAACGGCCCAAACTATAAAAAATATCATGTTATTTTTCCCACACGGTGAACACCGTCAAAAAATGAAATAAAAAACAATTCCAGAATTGCTGTTTCTTTGGTCACCTCCCCGCCCAAAAAAAGGAATAAATAGTAATAAAGGAATAAATAGTAATCAAATAGTCGCATGTATGTACAAATGGTACTAATGAAAACTACAGATTGTCCTTCAAAAAATAAGCCCTCACACAGCTCTGTTGGCGAAAAAATAAAAAAGCTCTGGTTCTCAGAATATGGCGACACAAAATGTGCAGACTGTGTTGCAGAAGGGGGATAAGATTGGGCACACATTTATTAGTGCGACACTGGCCACACATCTATGTATAATTATTTATTTACCGCATTATTATACCACCTTATTATGCCCTGATGTACTCTGCCCAGCCTACATATGCCCCCACATTATAAACTGAAATACCAATAAAACCCTGAACAGAACTACAACCAAGCAAAATCTGCGCTCCAAAAGCCAAATGGCGCTACCGCCCTTCTGAGCCCTACAGCTTGCCACAACAGCCGTTTATGACAACAGATATGGCATCACCATACCCAGGAGAACCCGCTTAATAGTATGAGATGTTTGTCTGCAGTGGCACAAACTGGACACAACATATTGTTCACTAAAAGGGCATATCCGTGGAAAATTGCAATTTTTACATTGTGCCATCCGCTGCGAGTTAATTTCTAATAATAAAAGAAATCCCTGTGGGGTCAAAAAGCTCACTACACCCCTTAAAATGCCTTGAGGGGTTCAGTTTACAAAATGTGGGTCACTATTTGTTTTTGTTTTTTACTATTTGACCTCAGAACCCTGCAAGTGTGGGCCAATGCTGCAAAAATTACCAAAATAGGCCTCAAATGCGCATTGTGCTCTTTCACTCCTAAGTCCTGTCACATGTCCAGGCAAATGATAAATGCCTTGAGCGGTGTCGTTTCCAAAATCTGGTTACTTCTCTGGGTTTTCCTCTGTACTCTGGTACCTAAGGGAGTTCTGCAAATGCGACATGGCGCCCGAACACCAATCCAGCAAAATCTGCGCTCTAAAAGCCAAATGGCGCACCTTCCCATTTGAGCTCTGCCATGTACCCAAACAGCAGTGTATGGCCATGTATGGGGTATTGTCGTACTTGGGAGAAATTGAGTTAACACATTTTGTGGTGTTATTTCTCCCATTAGTCCTTGTAAAAAAATAAAATAAATTGGGAGCCAAAATTACATATTTTTGGAAAAAAATAATAATTTCATTTTCACTGCCTAATTCTAATAAAATCTAGATGAATGCCCTGAGGGGTGTAGTTTACAAAATGGAGTCACTTCTCAGGGGATTCTACTGTACTGGTACCTCAAGGGCTTTACAAATGCGACATGGTGCCCAAAAACCAATCAAGCAAAGTCTGCATGCCAAATAGCACTCCTACCATTCTGAGCCCTGCCGTGTGTCCAAACAGCAGTTTATGACCACATATGGGGTATTGCCGTACTTAAGATACTCGGGAGAAATTGCTTTAAAAGTAACACGGTACTTTTTCTCCTTTATCTGTTGTAAAACGTACAAAATTCCAAATTTTTTAGAAAAAATTTAGATTTTCAATTTCACGCCCTAATTCCAATAAATTCAGCAAAAAATCTGTGGGGTCAAAACGCTCAATATACCCTTAGATAAATTCTTTGAGGTGTGAAGTTTCCTAAATAGGGTCACTTTTGGGGGGTTTACACTGTTTTGGCCCTTTAGGGGCTTTGCAAATGCGACATGGCACCCAAAAACAAATCCAGCAGAACTTGAACTCCAAAAGCTAAATGGCGCTCCTTCCATTCTGAGCCCTGCAGTGGGTCCAAACAGCAGTGTATTACCACATATGGGGTATTGCCTTGCTCATAAGAGTTTTCTTTACAATTGTTGGGGTTCTTTTTCTCCTTTATTCCTTGCAAAAATTGAACATTTCTTCATTTTATTGGAAAATGTTTTCATTTTCACTGTCTACTTCCACTAAATACAGCAAAAAACCTGTGGAGTCAAAATGCTCACTATGCCCCTCGATAAATTCCTTAATGGGTGTATTTTGCCAAATAGTGTCTTTTTGGGGATGTTTCCACTGTTTTGGCACCACAAGACCACTTAAAACCTGACTTGGTGCCTAAAATATATTCTAATTAAAAGGAGGCCTCAAAATCCACCAAAAAATAGGTTTTGGAAATGTTCTTGAAAATGTGAGAAATTGCTGCCAAAGTTATAAGCCTTTTACCGTCCCAGAAAAATAAAAGGATGTTCAAAAAAACGATGCCAACGTAAAGTAGACATATGGGAAATGTTAACTAGAAAATATTTTGTGTGATATTACGATCTGTCTTACAAACAAATACATATAAATTTAGAAAAATCAAAATATTTGCAAATTTTCAAAATTTTTGTTTTTCAACAATAAATACTAAATGTATCAACCAAATTTTACCACTGACAAAAAGTACAATGTGTCAGAGGAAACAATCTCAGAATCGTTTGGATACATAAAGGCATTCCAAAGTTATTGCCGCATAAATTGAAACATCAGATTTGAAAAAATTGGCCTGGTCCATAAGGCCAAAACAGGCTACATCCTTAAGGGGTTAATAAGCAATTCATTTACAAACAGTAGAAAAGATCCATTATATTGATGCTAATTTAACTTTTTCTCTTAACGGGTGGGTTTGTTGTGTGAAACTTATGTCAATAATGTCCAGGTGAAACTGCTCCAGACCAATTCTTTGTGCCAAAAGAATGTTGAGTTTCCTGATCTGTTCAGCAGTACAAATACTAAGCCAACAAATAGATATAAATGCCGAGCAGCTGTAGAAAGTGAAACTCTCCAAATGCCGTGGGAAATAGTTTAGAAATGTTAAATATTAAATATGTATGGTAAAGTAGAGCTGAGCAAGACTTCTGTCAATTAATGAATATTATCTCTGTGCCTCTAATTAAACTCTAAGTTATTAAAATCAAAGCTAAATATACAGTATATGACTATATGAACCTATCAATACTGATATACAGTACTACTATACTAAGTGTGTAATATATAAATATTTGAAATGCATAATTTTTATTCTATAAAAATTATATATACATATATATATATATATATGTAAATATATGTAAATATATATGGATATATGTGTGTGTGTGTGTGTGTGTGTGTGTGTGTGTGTGTATATGTATGTATGTATGTATATACACACACACACACACACACACACACAATTTTCATAATTCAGCCTTTGTTTGCCACCACACTGGATTTGAAACAAAGAAATCAAGATGTGATAGTACTACACATATTCTGGAGGTTAAAATATAAGAAAAAGAAAAAATGAGGGTACAGATTAGGTTCTAAAATGTTTAACCCCTTAGTGACCACTAATACGCCTTTTTACGTCGGTCACTAATGGGCTTTAGGCTAGGCTGACGCCTTTTCACGTCAGCCTAGTCTAAGTCCTGCACGGGTCTCCCGTGCAGGCAGGAGCCGGGGCTCTGCTGTCTGATGACAGCTGAGCTCCTGCTCCAACGCCCGCGATCGAAGTTTACTTCGATCGCGGCCGTTTAACCCGTTAAATGCCGCCGTCAATAGCGACCGCGGCATTTAACTTTGTGAGCTCCCTCTGTCACCCATCGGCGGCCCGCGAATGAAATCGCGGGTCTCCGATGGGGTGTCATGGCAGCCGGGGGCTTGATAAAAGCCCCCAGGTCTGCCCTGGACATATTCCTGTTAGGACGCGCCGGAGCACGTCCTAACAGATTGCCTGTCAGATTTACACTGACAGGCAATAATGCTCTGGTATACGAAGTATACCAAAGCATTATAGCAGCGATCTGAATATCGCACAGTAAAGTCCCCTATTGGGACTAATAAAATAAGTCATCAAAGTGAAATAAAGATTATTAATAAAAAGTACAGTAAAAAAATAAATAAAACCATTTTTTTCCATAAAAAGTGGTTTTATTTAGTAAAAGTGTAAAAAAAAAAAAAAAGTACACATATGTGGTATCGCCGCGACCGTAATGACTCCATTAATAAAGTTAATATGTAATTTAAACCGCAAAGTGAACACCGTAAAAAAAAACGCAAAAAAACGTGGCGAAATTGCAATTTTTTTCCATTGATCCCCAAAAAAGTCATAATAAAAATGAATCAATAAGTCCCATACACCCCAAAAGTGTACCATTCAAAACTACGTCTTGTCCCGCAGAAAACAAGCCCAAAAAATCACTACATTGATGGAAAAATAAAAAAATTACGGCTCTTGGAAAGCGATGATGCAAAAGCAAATAATTTTAGTTCAAAAGTGGTTTTATTGTGCAAAAGTCGTAAAACATAAAAAAACCTCTACATATGTGGTATCGCCGTAATCGTACCGACCCATAGAATAAAGGTAACATGTTATTTACGTTGCATAGTGAACGGCGTCAATTTAAAAACGCATAGAACAATGGCGGAATTTCAGGTCTTTTTTATAATCCCCCCCAAAAAGGTTAATAAAAGTTAATATAAAAATTATATGTACCCAAAAATGGTGCCATTAAAAAGCACAACTAATCCCGCAAAAAACAAGTCCTCAGACAGCTATGTAGACGAAAAAATAAAAACGTTATAGCTCTTTGAATGCGACTATAGAAAAACGAATAAAATAGCTTGGTCATTAGGGCCTAAAATGGGCTGGTCACTAAGGGGTTAAAAGAACGTCTGTCAGAAGCTTAGACAGAGCAATAGGGTCTTCATATTGCTCTCATACAGCTTTCATGCGCATGGTTTTTCTATGTGCTTGAGTTCTGAGTGTATGTGAACGTGCGTACAGTGTACAATGCATTCGGAAAGTCTTCAGACCCTTTCAATGTTTTAACATTTTGTTATTGCTTGATATGTGGAGAAAAAAGGGGGAAAAAACGGCGCTCCTCTAAGGTGATAATGTACTGATAGAGAATGGATATTGTGCAGTTAATTGTTGGTAGACTCACCTGGTTAAGTTGTGCAGGATCGTCAGCACAACTTGATTTTAATGCTTGACAGGGGATTTAACCCATATTTACAGAGCAAGCCTCCGGAGCCGACCCACGGTTTTGAGCTCCAGGGTGGAGTGTCTTTTCCGTGGTCACTTGGAATCGATCATCTAGAAAAAAGATGCTCCTTGTGTCGGGCGCTCCTGTGTATCTGGCTCAGTAATTCCACAGAACCATCGGATGAATTTAAATCAATTTATTGGACATACTAAAACAATAAAAGTAGCTGCTGCAACACGTTTCAACTTTGTGCTGAGGTCTTCGTCAGGCATATATAAAATTGTTATGTTGAGGCCTTGTGCGAAAATAAAAATAAAATGCACGTTTTTCCTCTTCATTCTGCACTCAATACCCCATAATGACAAAGTGAAAACAGACTGTTAGTTATTTTTGCTTATTTATTGAATAGAAAAAAACTAAAATATTGCATTGACATAAGTATTCAGACCCTTTAGTCAGTACTTAGTTGAAGCACCACCATGCTTCACTGAAGGGATGGTATTGGGCAGGTGATGAGCAGTGTGTGGTTTCCTCCAGATATGACACTAAGAATTGAGGCCAAAAAGTTAAATCTTGATGTCATTAGACCACAGCATCTTGAAGAGTCCTTTAGGTGCTTATTTCCAGACAGACTTTCATGTGTCTTTTACTGAGGGCAGGCTTCTTTCTGGCCATTCTGTCATAAAGCCCTGATTGGTGGAGTGCTGCAGTGATGGTTGACCTTCTGGAAGTTTCTCCCCTCTGGATACAGGATTTTTGGAGCTCAGCCAGAGTAAACTATTGGGTTCTTGGTCCCCTCTCTTACCAAGCAGCGTAAGGCTTCTCCAGTTACAGATGTTCTGCTCTTTACATTATTGCTCTGCCAACTACCCAACTGGACCAAAAAATGCCTAATTAGCCAACTAACTAGGTACAGTTCACCTACTCACCTTCTGCCCTGCCATACACAGACCCCCTACCTTCTTTGCCTGCCTAATGGATACCACATGACCTACTTACACTTCCCAATGGACATCAAGTGGCAAACCCACCAGCCGCCCTGTAACATTGTACATGTGACTTTGTACAATGTAACTCTATAAACATATCAATACTGATATATAATATGTCTACACTACTCAATCAAGTGCATAGCAGCCCATCAAGTAATGTATAAATATGTAGCCGCAGACCAATAAGGGTGCCCATTCTGACCACGGTTCACAGCCAAAAGCGCCTACAATGGACATGTGAGCATCAGAACTAGACCATGGAGCAATTGAAAAATGTGGCCTGGTCTGATGAATTAGTTTTCTTTTACATCATGTGGACGACCATGTGCTTGTGCATCGCTTATCTGGGAAAGTAATGGCACCACGATGCACTATGCAAATAAGGCAAAATGGCAGAGGCGGTGTGATGCTCTGGGAAATGTTCTGCAGGGAAACATTGGGTCCTTGCAATAATGTGGATGTTACTTTGACACATACCACCTACCTAAATATTGTTGCAGACAATGTACACCACTTCATAGCAACAGTATTTCTTAATGACAGTGGCTTCTTTTAGCAGGATAATGCGCCATGCCACATTGCAAAAATTGGTCAGGAATGGTTTGAGGAACATGACAGAGTTCAAACTGTGGACTTGGCCTCCAAATTCCCCAGATTTCAATTCCATCAAGCATCTGTGGAATGTGCTAGATAAACAAGTCTGATCCATGGAGGCCCCACATTACATGACAAAGGATCCTGCTGCTAATGTCATGGTGACAGATACCACAGGACATCTTCATAGGTCTTGTGGAGTCCATTCTTTCAACAGGTGCTATTTTGGCAAGAGGGGACCAACACAATATTAGGTAGGTGGTTTTAATGCTATGGCTAAACACTGTATATATACAGTATATATACTTATTTATATATTGTTGGGATCTGTGCGTGTGGGGAGTTGCAGTTGGCAATGAAAATGTAGAAACAGTTCAAGTTTAAAGTTCACCCTTGGCTTTATTGCTGTTCAAAAATAAGGAGGAACTTGTCCGACATACAAGACTTGCAGCATATAAACAAAACAGTCAGTTTGCCTGTTAGGGTATGTGCACACGTAGTGACCAAAAACGTCTGAAAATCCAGAGCTGTTTTCAAGGGAAAACAGACCCTGCTTTTCAGACGTTTTTTGACCAACTCGCATTTTTCGCGGCGTTTTTCGCACCGTTTTTGCTGCGTTTTTTACGTCCGTTTTTGGAGCTGTTTTCATTGGAGTCTATGAGAAAACAGCTCCAAAAACGTCCAAAGAAGTGTCCTGCACTTCTTTAGACGAGGCTGTATTTTTACGCGTCGTCGTTTGACAGCTGTCAAACGACGACGCGTAAATAACAGGTCGTCTGCACAGTACGTCGGCAAACCCATTCAAATGAATGGGCAATGTTTGCCGACGTATTGTAGCCCTATTTTCAGACGTAAAACGAGGCATAATACGCCTCGTTTTCTTCAAACCTTGCTTTTAAAATTTTCGACTGGTCTATATATATTCCTGTTGATGAACAGTTTTTTCTGATCCTTCTGTATTGGCTGTGTGGTCCACCTTTTGTAGTGAGCACTCTTGAAGTTAAAAAAAACAGTTTTTATCTACATCTTTAAAATGGGTTTTCGTGATGAATTTGTTTGACGTATGACTAATTACCAGATCTAAAAATATCATTTCTTCTTTCGATGTACAGGGGGTAAATTGTATTCCCCATTCATTGGTGTTTAAATGATTTATGAAATCGTCAGCCTCTTCTTGGGTGCCAGCCCATATGAAGAACAGGTCATCGATATACCTTCGGTAATATACTATGTTTTTTTATATATATGCAGTTGTTCTCTATGTTCTGTTGCTCAAAGTGTCCCATAAATAGGCTGGCATAGCTGGGTGCTACCCTTGTTCCCATTGCTGTGCCTCTGTTTTGTTTATATAAGTTAGTATTATGTGTAAAAATGTTATGGTTTAAAATGAAGGTTAATCCTTCTTCTAAAAATTTATTTTGTTCTTTTGGTAGTGTTCCGTTTCGCTCTAAGAAATATTGAGTAGGTCTTAAACCAAGTTTATGATCAATATTTGAATATAGGGATGTTACATCTAGTGTCATCAGCATATAGTTGTCCTTCCAAGTGTATTTTTGTAGATCCCTAATGAGACTCGTAGAGTCCTTTAGATAAGATGGTAATTCTGTGACCAAACTTTGCAAGTGTAGGTCAATGTAGTGTGATAATTGACTTGTTAAGGAGTTAATGCCCGATATTATCGGTCTACCAGGTGGGTTATTTTTGTCTTTGTGAATTTTTGGTAGGTGGTAGAAAAAGTGTGTTTCCGGGTTTTTTACTGTTATAAATTGTTTTTCTCTTTTGTTTATTATCCCTTTGTCAAAATTTATTTTGATCAAATCTAAAAATTATTTTTCATAATGAGTTGAAGGATTATTTTTCAACATTTCATAGTATTGTCGATCTGACAGTATTCTATTTGCCTCGAGTAAGTAAGCATCCCTATCCTGTATTATTATACCCCCTCCCTTATCTGCTGATCTGATCACTATTTCTCTATTATTCTGTAGGTCTTTAAGTGATTTTCTTTCTGATTTATTAAGATTGCTCTGACTGTTTTTGATTAAACTTTGATTGTTAATTTTTTTCATATCGTTTAAAACGAACGTATAGAAGGTTTCTAGAGAATTACCTCTATGGTGTAATGGATAGAAGCTCGATTTTCCCTTGACTGGGAGGTGGGTATATGGGTCCTCTGTGTCAGAATGAATTTCCGGCTGCTTTGGCTTGTTGTTTTCAATAGCATAGTGTCGTTGTAATGTACGTTTTCTGAAATGTAGTTGTTAAGGTCTAAAAATAGTTGGAAATCATCTGCAGAATGATAGTCCTTTTAGTAGAAGATTTTTTTCATCCTCTTTAAGATTATATTTAGATAGGTTAAAAATGTTGTTATATTTTTTCTCTTTACTTATATGATCAGGTGTTATATCCAGGCTTTGGTTAGACCTCCCTGCTTTTTTTGTATAATTCTGTGTTTCCCCCCTCTACATCCTCTGGTCTTTCTTTTCTTTTTGTGGATGTTAGTAGGTGTGTTTTGTTTGGAAGAGTGTGGAAGTATTTGGTAATCACATGGTTGTTGGTCACTGAGACTATGTTTGGTTTTTGTGTTTGAGGACTTATCTCTGGGATGAGGGGAAATTCTAAAAAAGAAATGTTTGAGAATGTACTGAATGGGGAAAGGTTTAGAGATGGAATGGTAGGGGTAGTTGTAGTGCTTCCTAGCAGTTTTGATTCATTTAGATAAAGGACTAGCGGGGATGAGTGTGTTGATTCTTGTGTTATATCTGCATGGAAAGGAGTCCCTATCCATCGGAGAGTTGTGTTGGTGCCATCTGGGGAGTCATGGGTTGTAAAACAAAGTGTTTTCTATGGAACTGGAGATGTATGATGTATCTATATGTAATGGTTCTATTGTATTTTGGGAGAATTATGGTGGTAAATGGCTATTAGGCGGAATGAGATTATCATTTACTATTATCTTAGAGGTTGGTGGTTCCACTTAGTTCAATTTCATAGATGTTTGGATGACAATGTCATTGGAGTGTCTTACACTGCCGATAGTGTTTGTGTCTATCTGGGGTATACTGGGGCTGCTTCTAAAGATATTCCTATTGTATCTTTTTGTTTTAACTGGTCTCTCTGCGTTTGATCTGGAATTATAGTTGGTTAGTTGGTGGTGGGAGCGGGGTTGAGACCCTTTTGGTTGTGTATTGACAGTGTTCTTGTTACATGATAGTTGCAGGGTGGTCTGAAACCTGGTTAGAGTAGTCTTGCCGGTCTCTTTTGAATTTGGCTTCCTTTTTCTCTATAATATCCCTCTCCATTTTTATAAGTCTAGTCTTAACCAAGGATTCTAATCTTGGATACTCTTTGTGGGTTTTTAATTTTTCTAGCTTGTTCCAAGTTTTATTAATAAGATCAGAAAAGTGGTCTGCTAGGGCAGATCTCTTTTTGGAGAGATGCTCCAGCATGCCCCTTGAGCATAGGGTCATATATTCTCCCCATTCTTGTGAGAAGGATATATCATCAGGGAATGCAGATAGAAAGGGCATTCTTCGACCTCTAGGTAGCAGATTCTCTACTAAATACATTTTAAGAAATGTTGCATCTAAATTATGCATCAGTTCTGCCTTACTAAAATCTTCAAATTCAAGAAAACAGTTGGTCATGAGTTTTGTTTCTTCTATAGTATATACTCGGGTATCTGTGGCCCTTGTCGGAGTTCCCGGCTCAGATGGAATTATGTCCATGTAGAGATGAATGAGTTTGTTCATGTTGTGGAGACGATGATGGAAGTACTCCATTACGTAGGTAAAAAAAACTCTGTTCGTAGTCACCCCGGTCTGCTGGCCGTAATTCTCAAGGAGAAGGCCCTCCTGGTTGAGTGTTTCTTCTACTTTAAACCGGAATATTTGGTAAATATCCGGTACAGAAGAGGCTGACGATTTCATAAATCATTTAAACAGCAATGAATGGGGAATACAATTTACCCCCAGTACATCGAAAGAAGAAATGATATTTTTAGATCTGGTAATTAGTCATACGTCAAACTAATTCATCACGAAAACCCATTTTAAAGATGTAGATAAAAACAGTTTTTTAAGCTTCAAGAGTGCTCACTACAAAAGGTGGACCACTAATGTCCCACACAGCCAATACAGAAGGATCAGAAAAAACTGTTCATCAACAGGAATATATATAGACCAGTCGAAAATGTTAAAAGAAAGGTTTGAAGAAAAAGGTTACCCACAAAGATTGATTAAATATGCATACCCAAAAAATCTGTCTACCACACATCTGCCTTGAAGAAAAAACGAAAGAAAAAAATCCAAACATACTCTAGCACTGATACTACATATAGGAAATATTCCAGTAACTTCCTAACTGCATATAATTGTGACCACAAAGTGATCAGAAGTTCTCTATGCAAACACACTCCAGAGTGATCCAATCCTAAACAAGGGCCAAAACCAATGTTTCCACTCCCCACCTTTTAAAAAAACCAATAGGGATCTTCAGGTGTGCCAAAAAAAAAACTGCTTATGCTGCCAAAGCATTAACGCTGGAAAAAAAGAAATCATGTCAAATATAACTAAAGAAAAATTTCCAATTTATTCACACATGAACTGCGATTCTGATCATGTGATTTACATGATCGAATGTGAATGCGGGCTACATAGGGAGAACGACTCAGACACTCCGTAGCAGGCTCAATGGACACTGATTCAATGCTAAAAAGAGATTCCTCAAACATAGTCTATCTAGACATTTGTTACAGTATTATCAATCTAACTTCAAAAATATCAGAATTTCCCCTATCGAACAGATAGACGTAAATACACACAATAGAGTACAAATATTGAATAAGCGGGAATCATTTTGGATCTTCAAGTTTGAATCCTTGAGTCCAAACGGATTCAATGAGAAAATAGACTCAGTCTAATTTATTTAAGGAATAATAAAAAAATAAGAGACCAATAAGATTCCCAGAGAATAAAATATAACTTTCAAAACAATGTAACAATACCATTGTCGTGTTCTTCTCCTGGTTGCGTCTTCTGATGCCGAGAGGAACCACTATGTCCTAAGATAAGTCGATAGAAAAAGCATCAATAGGATGCTCTAAAATCAGTTACCAAAATGAAATCACAACATTTCCAAAAGGGAGAAACAAAAAATGAGTCAAGTTTAGATACAAGAAGAACCCTTGGAATACAATACGAGGTTGCCAATAAAAATACACTTAACCTTAGAAGATTCTGCAATTTAAGCTAAAAGATACTCTCTCTTTTCATTGCAGATAAAAACATCAATAAATAAATAAAAAAACAAATGATAGAAAACATATAATACTTTGTATCCAAAATAAATATGTGCCACAGAATAAACTAAAAATAGCTTACTGTGAACTAAGACGATTCTAGCTCACCTCTTTGAACTCCGACCCCGATAGTCTGACCCGGGTGTGAAACATATGACACGGATATTTAAGATGCATGTCTTAGTAAAAAAAAGTTTATATGCCTGATAAGGACCTCAGCCCGAGGTTGAAACGCGTTGCAGCACATCCTCTTTTATCTCTTTTTATTGTTTTTTCTATATACGTAATGTTCAATAAATTATTTATATTTCATCCAATGGGTCTGTAATGAACAACGCACCAACTACATGGAAGCGCCTGACACAGGAGCTATTTTTTATCCCAAAAAGTTAATTTTTCATGTAATGATAGCCATTGTGAAAAAACCCCACACAATTATTCTATTTGTCTATGCAGCTCCTTTTCACTAAGGGCTTATACAGACGAACGTGATATACGTCCGTGCAACGCTCGTGATTTTCACGCGCCTCGCACGGACCTATATTAGTCTATGCGGCCGTGCAGACAGTCCGTGATTTTTGCGCAGCGTGAGTCTGCTGCGTAAAACTCACGACATGTCCGTTCTTTGTGCGCATTTCGCGCATCACGCACCCATTGAAGCCAAAGTGTGCGTGAAAACCACGCATGGCACACGGAAGCACTTCCGTGGGACGCGCGTGATTCGCGCAACAGCAGTGAAAAGTATGAATGATTTTCTGTTTACAAACATACAAACAGTGTCATAATGATGGCGGCTGCGCGAAAAGCACGCAGCCGCGCATCATATGGTGATGACACACGGAGCTGTTAAGTGCCTTTTGCGCACGCAAAACACTGCGATTTTTGCGTGTGCAAAACGCACACGCTCGTGTGAATCCGGCCTAAGTGACGTGTAAGTGGCCAACTAGTAGCTGATCTTATGTTACTTTCTCTTTTAGCACGGTGCAGGAGACTTATCTACTTTACTAGAGGATTGTAAGGTCTCTTCTTTATTTCAAGAGACACTCTGACATTAATAAAGTAGGCAAGCATGGAAAATATATGTAAACATAATTACGATTATTTTTATATGTGATTTGAATAGTGCTAAAGTGATAGTAAAGCTTTTTGTGCTATCACATGAATTAAAATTCCAAGTTATCTATTTTAAAACTGTCATGTAAGACCTCATGCACACGGCCGTAGTATTTTGGCGGTCCGCAAAAGCATGGATCCGTTGGCAGTATTTGCTGAGTATTTGTCTGTGAAAAAACTTCCACAGTACATCCGTGTGTCATCAGAAATCACGGATCTGCAAAAAAATGTGGAAGGCTGGAAACTGTCACTAGTAGTCCCAACCCGCTGAGATGGTCACATGATCGCTCTGGCGCCATTTCACTTGCGTTTTTGCTTTGATAAAAAATCTATCTGATTCCTCTGCAGATCTAGCTCTGGTTTCTGGAAATTCCGTCACTGCATAGATGTGCTGCGTTCCTGTGGATGATGTTCTCCTGGACTGGCTCCTCTTTAGGCGAATTAGACAGCAAGCACCAATGCTGTTAGAAGAACAGAAGAGAAGGAGGAGGAGGTATGGATTTCACCCTATTGTCTCCCAACGGCCTAGGAAGGGTGATTTCCACACCCTCTACACTGACCTGCGGCAGCACCCGGACAAATTCTACAGCTCATGTCGTCTGTCCATCTCTGTCTTTGATCATCTGCTGGCGGACCTGCGTCCTAGACTTATCTTCCATGACACCAACATGTGATGGTGCATCTCTCCAGAGGAAAGGCTAATTGTCACCATCGGATAAGAACACATAATATCCCCTTTGCCCATTTCTGCCATGTGGCCCTGGCACAGATAGTTTACCCATAGTTGTCCCCTATGTATATTACTGCTCTGTGTATCTGGCACATATAGTATTACTGTAGTTGTCCCCTTTGCCTATTGCCACCATGTCTCACTGGTTCTGCTATCACTAATGTTTTGTTTTTTTTTTCAACAGATTCCTGGCAACCGGAAACTCGTTTGTATCACTGCATTTAGAGTTTCTGCTGCGTTTCTCCACCATTTTGCGGATCATTTGACTGACGTGCGAAGTGATCTGGCAGCTACTGCGAGCACTGATGCCACAGCCCAAGGCAGAAGACTGGCTACGGGTTACCGACTGTTTCCACCAATCTGCACAGTTTCCCAACTGTGTCGGCGACCTGGATGGGAAACACAGTGTGAAGAAGCCGCTGCACTCAAGGTCCCTATAATTAAATTATAAGCAGTATTTCTCTGTGGTGCTGTTGGCCTTGGCTAACAGTAACTACTGGTTTATAATTGTGGATATAGGGGCCTATGGGAGCTCTGCTGATGCGGGCATCTTTAGGGCTTCCAGAATGGTTGTACAGCTTCAGTTCAACCAGCTCGTCCTTCCAGAACCAAGACATCTGCTGGGACCTCCAGCGCAATTTGTCATTGTGGCTGATGAAGGTTTTGGATTTTCCCCTCATCTGATGCGTCCATTCCTCAGGCCGTGGCATGGATGACGGAGGTGTATTTTTAACTACCGCCTTACACGTGAGAGACGGTATGTGTAGTGCGCCTTTGGGATTCTGAGCAGCAAGTGGCAGGTATTGCAGTCCTCTCTGCAGATGAGTCCGGATAATGTGATGCTGGTTATGCAAGTCAGTGTCATCCTCCACAACTTCTGACAGATTCATGATGCTGGATTGGACGGTGAGCTGCAGCAGTAAATGCCGCATCGACCATCCCTCAGGAACAGAACCAGAATGCAAGACCTGAAGGGTCAGGACTGGCAATCCGGAAACTTTATGCTGACTATTGTCTGTCACCTGCGGGAGCGGTTCCATGGCAGATGGATGCTATCCATTAGAACATATGTTTCTGGACTGTTGCCTTTTTAGTTTAGTTAATTTTGTTTCGTTTAGATAGTGTATGGACTCACAAGACAATGAGGACCCTTGACAAGGGTTGCGAGCTTACAGTATTTCAGCTTAAATATCTTTTTTTTTTTTAACATTTTTTTCTCCAAGGTTGGTATTTTGGGCAGAAATACCTACTAATGTCTCATTATATCATGTGAAAACAAAAAGGAAAATATATAACCAAAAGAAAAGGTCTTTAAAAGAAAAATGGTACAAAAAAAATAAATTGTTCTGTCTGTCATTTATGGTGCATGTGCATATACTCTAACAACCCTTTATGTCTACAGTTTCTTGACCTGTACACTACAATCAAACAACCTACACATACTGTGGAGACATTTACCAACATTATTGAAAAAAACAAACACAGGAAAAAATTGTAAAAAACATTTTAATACAATAAAATATTCAAAACGTTAAATTAAAAGAAATAATAACCTATAAAACAATCCATTCCCTGGAGGTGGCTGGTTGTGCATGCCATGCCACCTCCATTAACTGGAGGTGGCATGGTGTGATCCTGTCTGCTGGGCCCTGTATCTAAGCCTACCACATGGTAGGCTTAGATACATGGCCCATGTGTGATCCTGTATGATGGGCCCTGTGTTAAGCCGTCCACATCGTAGGCTTTGATACAAGGCCCCAGCAGACAGTAATCTTATTCTGTATAAGATTACTATCTGCTGGGCCCTCTATCTAAGCCTACCACATGTTTTACAAGTGGAGGTTTTTGTGTTTGTGCTTTTTTTACATGTTTAGTTGTTGGACTACATTGGATTCGAGGACTACTTCGATGACGTTTTTTTTATTCTCAATAAAATGGTTAACGAGTGTTTTGTGGGGGGGGGGGGGGTTTGTTTCAATAAAATATATTTTCTATGACTTTGTATTTTTTCTAAAACTTCATTACTACTGCCCTAGTAATGGCCGCTGGCCGATTGCCAGCATTCATTACTAAAGCGGGGCTTATGCAGAGGCTGGTGCAGAGGCTAAAACTAACCCCCATTATTACCTCGGTACCCATTGCCACCATTGGTACCAAAAAGAGCCGTTTTAAATCTAGCACCCGACCATCTGTAGTGATGGACGGGTACAGGGGCGGCTGCAGTCTGGTATTATTAGGCTGGGAAAGCCCATAAATAATGCGCCTTCCAACCCTGGTAATGCTAGCCTGCTGCTGCCATGTTGTATCTGGCTGGTTATGAAAAATGGGGGGGACCCGACGTCGGGTTTTTTTTATAATGAAAATAATTGGAAAAACTGATGTGGGGTTCCCCCATTTTTCATAACCGGCCAGATACAAAATAGCAACAGCAGGCTACCATTACCAGGGTAGGAGGGCCTTTACCAGTATAATAATGCCAGCCTGCGGCCGCCCCATTGATCAGCCATTACTGCAGATGGTCGGTTACTGAATCGTACCCAGCTCTTCCCAATACCCTTGATGGCATTTGGTAGCATGGTAATAATGCGGGTTAGTGGTAGCCTTTTCACTGGCTAACGTTAAGCCCCGTCTTAGTAATAGACGCTTTCAAATAGCCAGCTGCCATTAATAAAGTTTAAAAAAATATAAGGACTTTGAAAAAATATTTTTATTGAAATAAAAAAAAAAAAACACACACAATCCACATTAAAAATTTTATTGAGAATAAAAAAAAACCGGTATCATCGAGGTAATCCTCGAATCCGAAGTAGTCCGAGAACCGAACCCGGGAAAAAACACAAATACACAAAAAATGTTAGCAATACATTAAAAAGCAAAACCATTATTATACTTACCTTTCATGGGTCCAGCGCGGGAGCCGCAATGTCAGCGAGCTGGGCCCTATATCTAATTTTATCATGTGTGATACTGTCTGCTGAGCCGCTGCATCTAATCCCATCCATAGCTATAGGGTCGTAGTGCTATAGATATGCTGTCTCATATATATATATATATATATATATATATATATATATATATATATACATACAGATGTAGCCACTTTTATCTTGACTCTAACAACTTGCTGCAGCGTGATATCACACAACAAAAGCCATTAAAACAGTCAAGTTTGGCACTGTGTATGTTAGGGTATGTGCACACGAGAAGTGCCTTTTACGTCTGAAAAGACAGACTGTTTTCAGGAGAAAACAGCTGCCTCGTTTCAGACGTAAAAGCTCCTCCTCACATTATGCGAGGCGTCTTTGACGCTCGTAAATCTTGAGCTGCTCTTCATTGACTTCAATGAAGAACGGCTCAAATTACGTTGCAAAGAAGTGTCCTGCACTTCTTTGCCGAGGCAGTCATTTTACGCGTCGTAATTTGACAGCTGTCAAACGACGACGCGTAAATGACAGGTCGTCTGCACAGTACGTCGGCAAACCCATTCAAATGAATGGGCAGATGTTTGCCGACGTATTGCAGCCTTATTTACAGACGTAAAACAAGGCATAATACGCCTCGTTTACGTCTGAAAATAGGTCGTGTGAACCCAGCCTAATGCGTTTAATGTCAAGATAAAGATGGCCTCAGCTGTATATACACATATACATACACCCACTAAAAATTTTTTTGGGGGGGCAAATATGTATTGGAGCTATTGCCCCTGACGTTTTAAGATCTTACCGACGCCCCTGGCTGCTAGTACTGCATCATTGGGTCACTTAGGAGAGCCAGCATTGCAGCTGAAAGCTGCGGGCCGTCGGCCATGAGAAAAATTTGGGAGGGGGGGCCCAAGAAGGACTTTTACATGGGCAAATGAGCCATTAACTATGCCCCTGATTATCATCTATCACCGGGTAGTGATTTGCCCGTGTAAAACAACCTTTACATATTGTTTCTTACCAATGGTATATTATAATAAACTAAATAGTCAGCTCTCCTCTACTGGCAGTGTTCCTGATGTCAGACATCAGTTCGGAGTCATCAGTAAATTTTAACAAACTGCAAAATAAAAACAGTATTGCAGAGCATTTAACTGGAATATGATTCATATAAACGATGCCCTAAGTTCTCAACTGAATAGGGAAAATAAGATCTTATAGAAGATCACTGCAAGAAGGGAATGTACCAATATTTTACCCTTAATTCTTCTGTGACTGTTTAGTAAATTAGAGGGACTACCAATTACGATCAGCAAAATGTTTTCATTATTCTCTTGGAGAACGAGTACACATGTAACAACTTCATCTTTTATTTATTATAGGTATACTTAAAGAGGCTCTGTCGCCGCATTATAAGTGCCCTATCTCCTACATAATCTGATCGGCGCTGTAATGTAGATAACAGCAGTGGTTTTTATTTTGAAAAACAATCATTTTTGACCAAGTTATAAACAATTTTAGATTTATCCTAATGACTTTCTTAATAGACAACTGGGCGTGTTTTTACTTTTTACCAACTGGGCGTTGTACAGAGGAGTGTATGACACTGACCAATTAGTGACCAATCAGTGACCAATTAGCGTCATACACTTCTCATTGTTCCAGCCCAGCTTCTTTCACTGCACAATCACACTGTAAGGCCGGATTCACACAAGCGTGTGCGTTTTGCGCACGCAAAAAACGCTGCGTTTTGCATGCGCAAAAGGCACTTAACAGCTCTGTGTGTCATGATCATATGGTGCGCGGCTGCTTGCTTTTCGCGCAGCCGCCATCATTATGACACTCGTGGTGCTTTTCTGTTTTCATTCATAATTTTGACTGCTGTTGCGCAAATCACGCTTCCGTGTGGTGCGCGCGATTTTCACGCACCCATTGACTTCAATGGGTGCGTGATGAGCGAAAAATGCACAAATATAGCACATGTCGTGAGTTTTACGCAGCGGACTCAGGCTGCACAAAAATCACTGACTGTCTGCACGGTCCCATAGACTAACATAGGTCCGTGCAAGGCGCGTGAAAATCACGCGCGTTGCACGGACGTATTTTACGTTCGTCTGAATAAGCCCTAACAATGGGATGGATAAATGAGAAGTGTATGTTGCTGATTGGTCACTGATTGGTCAGCATCATACACTTCTCTTCACAATGCCCAGTTGGTAAAAAGTAAAAACACGCCCAATTGTCTATTAAGAAACTATTTAGCATAAATCTAAAATTGTTTATAACTTGGTAAAAAATTATTGTTTTTCAAAATGAAAACCACTGTTATCTACATTACAGCGCCGATCACATTATGTAGGAGATAGGGCACTTATAATCTGATGACAGAGCGTCTTTAAGCTATATTCACACAACCGAGTGTCAAACCGGCCGTGAAAAGTGGCTGTTTTTCACGGCCGATTTTCAGCCGTGCAGGACCTGTTTACACGGATCCCTAATAGACTTGAGTCTATTGAGGGATCCGGGAAAACGGGCAAAAATAGGAATTGTCCTATTTTTTACTGGGCCATTCACACCGTGCCTTAAAAAAAACAGCCGTGTGAATAGCCCCATAGACATGCATTCATTTTAATGCAGCCATGTGATAGTCGTTAAAAACACGGCCGTCAAACAGTTGACTTAGGCCCCATGCACACGACCGTATTTTCATCTATCCCGAAATACTGTCCGTAAATACTGTCCATATTGCATCCGTATTCCGTCCGTATATACTGATCCGTAAAAACAGAGGGAGGATGCAAATGATGTCACCAGCATGTTGCATAGCAACGCTTCCGTAAATACGGACGGTATACGGATGCACATCCGTAGCCATCCGTATTTAAGGAAGCTCTCATGGACTTCTATGGGAGAGTCCTTGCCGTAATTACTGACAAAAATAGGACAGGTTCTATATTTTTTTTTAGCACGGACACCCATCAGTAAAAATACTGAAATGTGTCCATGGCCAATAGAAATGAATGGGTCAGTAACTACTGTCCGTAATTACTGATGAAAAATACGGTCGTGTGCATGGGGCCTTAGGCCCCATGCACACGACCGTAAAAAACCTCCGTTTTTGCGGACCGCAATTGCGGTCCGCAAAAACGGAGCCATTCACTTTCATTGAACACTGACACCTTTCCGTAGCACTACGGAAGGGTGTCAGTGCCGTGGAAATGTTCCGGGAATTACGGAACATGTCCGTTCTTTTGCATTTTGCGGGCCGTGCTCCCATATGGGAGCACGGCCCGAAAATGCGGCTGTCAGTCAGCGGCCGGCCGTGCCCACAATCGCGGGCCGTGATTGCGGGCACGGTCGTGTGCATGGGGCCTTAGGCCCCATGCACACGACCGTATCTGCAAATACTGACCGTAAATACGGATCCGTATTGCTTTATAGTCATCAGCAAATCATTAGCAACGTACCCATTTCTGCTGATTGGTATCCGCAAATATGGTCCGTAGTGCATCCGTATTACATCCGTATATACGGATCCGCAAAAAAAAAAAGAGGCCTGATTGATGGGAAATCCCCTTTTTGTCGCTTAGCAGCACTTCTGTATTTGCGGATGGCTATCCGTATTTGCGGATGCACCTCTGTAGCCATCCGCAATTTTGGCTTCCCCCATAGACTTCTATGGAGAAGTCTGTGCCGCAATTGCGGACCAAGAACGGACATGCTCCATAATTCCCGACACAGTTCTGCGGAACGGACATTTATCCGTAGTGATACGGAAAGGTGTCCGCGTTCGATTAAAGTCAATGGGTCCGTTAAAACTGAGGTTTTTTACGTTCGTGTGCATGGGGCCTTACCCTGTGGTCTGAGTAAGCCCTTACATTGGAACTAAAATTGCTTGATCAGAGTCTTGTAGATTCAGTAACTTCATGTCCAGAAATCTTTAGGCCCCATGCACACGACCGTGCGCGCAATCACGGCCCGCGATTGCGGGCACGACCGGCCGCCGACTGACAGCCGCATTTTTGGTCCGTGCTCCCATACAAAGTATGGGAGCACGGCCCGCAAAATGCAAAAGAACGGACATGTTCCATAATTTCATAGTGCTACGGAAAGGTGTCTGCGTTCAATGAAAGTGAATGGGTCAGTTTTTTCGGACCGCAATTGCGGTCCGCATAAAACGGAGGTTTTTTACGGTCGTGTGCTTGGGGCCTTACAGCGTACAAATCAAAATAAAATCCCAAAAATATGGTTAATTTATACAAACAGCAATGGACAGATTAACAAAAGTAAAGCAATTTTGCTGCCTATTAGTGCTTTATGTGTTTTATCTGAAAAGAGATTATTATCATGCTGCCTTTCAGATGGACTCCCAGCAGATATTAAGGCTACATTCACACGACAGCGAAAGACGGCCGTGTGACGGCCGTTTTCAGAACAATGGTGTTCTATGGGTGTATTCACATGGCCGTTATCTTAACGGCCCGTGAATATTGCCCGTCAAAATATAGGACATAGAATTTAATGGATCAGTTTTTAACGGCTGTCAATACATGTAACAACCAATAAAAACAGATCTGTGACATAGGGATTCAAGAGGCAAAAGAACTATTGCTTCCCTCGCTCGCTATCGGCGGCGCGATGGCACATATTCATCGATGCAGCGCCATCCTCTACAAGTGTGGTTTCTAGTATCAAGGGTTCTGCGAAGACAACGAGATGACGTCATCGCCCTGCCTTCGCAGAACCCGTGAAACTAGAGACCACACGTGAAGTAGACGGCGCTGCATTGGTGAGTGTGTAGGGCATTCAGGCGGAATTAAATGTGGGGTATTTTTGCGCTCACTACGAGGGTAGTGTGGCGCTAGTACAGGGGGCATTGTCAACTGTAGCAAATTTTTCGGGACTGTCCTGAATTTACAGAGACAGTCCTGGAAGATTACTACAGGGAGGGGGGGGTGCTTTCTCCAGAGAGGTGTGTGTGGCAAAATCTACAGGGGGGCTGTGTGCCATCATCTACAGGGGGGCTGTGTGCCATCATCTACAGGGGGTCTGTGTGCCATCATCTAGGGGGTCTGTGTGCCAACATATACAGGGGGTCTGTGAAACAATCATGACAATGACCGTCCTTTGGGTGTTTTCAGGGAGTTGAAACAAAAAAAGCTTGACAAATGAAATTCATCAGTTTTTTTAACAGCCATGAATAACGGATGAAAAATGGATGTCAAACGGCCATTAAAAATGGACAGACGGACTGGAAATACATGAAAATTTGGAGACACACTGATGCAAAATGGCCATGAAAAACTGACAGTTGATCAGCTTTTAATGGCCATTTTTTTTCACTGTCGTGTGAATATAGCCTATAACCATTTTGACAAAGTCTGCATTTACGTTATCATCATCATTAATTGTCTTTGATTTTAAAGTATTAACATTGTTTTAAGAATGTTGGAAGAAAATACAATAATTAAGATAAAACATAGGTTTCTTTTAGGTCACCAACTAATTTTAAATATAGAATGTTTATCATTCACATACATTAGATTATCGTTACCACATTTCAAAAAGTTGCAGCTGTTTGAGAGCTTTGCCAAATTTTATTATTATAGGTTTGTTAAAACCCTTTTTTTCCTCCATGCTCAATGTCAGTATGGCTTGTTAGCCGGTGTATTCTGTTATTTGACAGACACTTTATTTTATAACTCGGTGCCTGTCAAGCATCAGTAAGCCATAATTTGCCTAACAACCTGCATATCAGTTGTCTGTAACACAGTGGGGGAGATTTATTAATAGTTCTTAAAGATAGTAACTGCGTCAAATTTATCACAGTGGTGCATGCTGTATAATAAATTTGGTGCATTTTGCTAGACATCACTTCAAACACTGTTCACACAGAGAAGCATTGTATATCCATATGTAAATGAATGGAATTGCTCTGTAAAGACAAACTCACATGTTGACATGCAATCAGCATTTAAAATACAGGCTTCTGGCACGGGGATCAGTCCATTAGCATATTAATTTCTGTGGGGTGGGAAGGAGTTCAAGAAGTGTATGGGGAAGTTTGATTATGCCGTTTGCGCCAGTATACTGGCAGAAAAAAAAAGGCCAGTATACACACCTGTTTTGTGTAAAAACTCAAGTGGGCTTCTGTCTAAGGCTCCATGCATACGACCGTACCTGTAATCACAGCCCACAATTGCGGGAACCGCCGGCCGCATTTTCGGGCCGTGCTCCTATACAAAGTATAGGAGCACGACCCGTAAAATACGAAGAAACAGACATGCTCCATAATTCCCGGCATGGTTCTACGGCACGGAGACCCATCCGTAGCGCTACGGAAAGGTGTCCGCAATAACCAATAGAACCAAATCGGTTCGTAAAACCGCGGACCGTAGTACAGTCCGCGGTTTTACGGTCATGAGGATGGGGCCTTAGGCTAGATTCACATGTGACGGAAATGCTGTGGATTATCAACAGCATATTCGCAGTGTTTTTGCAGCATTTCTGCACCAAATAGACTCTTACCTGCAGATTTTTCTGCAGATTGTGCTGCGGATTTAACCTTTTCTACATTAAAAAGTCTGAAATCTGCAGTGAACATGCAGAGCAGAAGGAGCATGCTGTGTATTTGAAAATGTGCAGCATGCTCTAATTCCCATCCTGAAAATGTGCAACAGCATGTGGATGAGATTTGTTCAAATCTTATCCACATGGCTAGGACTGTATTTCGCTGCAGAATTTCCGCATTTCACCACGGAAATTCCTCACAGAAAATCCACAGTATTTCCGCCCAATGCGAATTCAGCCTCAGACTGGCATGTGAAATGCCATTCTTAGTAAATCTGGACCTATGTTTCTAAATAAACTCGGCATATATTATCAGTATTGTATAAATTACAGCATATGCTACCATATGTTAACACTTTTCTGAGGTCTGTTCACACTAAAAGCTGCAACAGTTTTTCTCAGCGTATGGGAGGGTCAGTCTGCCTGTACAAGCTATACTGTAACATGAACAAGTTCTCTTCACATACGATCACTGCGCACCCTCGTGGACTAAAATTTACGCATTGCAGATTTGGTCAGTATTTTGCATCAGTATTTTGAAGCCAAAATCAACAGTGGATGCAAATTAGAGTAAAAGTGTTAATGTTTCTATTATTTTTCCCGTGTGTTTATGATCCTGTACTGGTTTTGGCTTACGGTCCTGGTAGGGCCGCTCGGGTGAATAGTTACAGTGGCCGTCTCCTAATTTCACCAATCTGGCCTGATTTAGGTCCCTGACGTCCTCAGACAGCCTAGCAGCTCTCGGTGCTTGTGCAGTGAAGCTGGGTGTACATACCGCAACTTCATCGGTGCATGAGCCACCAGGCTGTCAGGAGGACGTTAGAGATGTCAATCAAGCCAGAATCGGTGTTATTGGGGAACGGCCACCTTGACTTTCTGCATGAAATTTGAGACTCTCTGTTCGACATGGGAACAGTGTTAGGTAAGTATTAGGGTATGTTCACACGAGGGCGTCCGTAACGGCTGAAATTACGGAGATGTTTCAGCCTGAAAACATCCCCGTAATTTCAGCCGTACCGGCATGTGCAGGCGCTTGAACGCCGCGTCAATTACGGCCGTAATTAGCGCTGCTGTTCATTGGAGTCAATGAATAGCGGCTCCAATTACGGCCAAAGAAGTGACAGGTCACTTCTTCTACGCGGGCGTCTATTTACGCGCCGTCATTTGACAGCGGCGCGTAAATATACGCCTCGTGTGAACAGACAAACGTCTGCCCATTGCTTTCAATGGGCAGATGTTTGTCAGCGCTATTGAGGCACTATTTTCAGACGTAATTCGGGGCAAAAACGCCCGAATTACGTCCGTAAATAGGCCGTGTGAACATACCCTTAAAGGGAGTCTGTCACCAGAATGTCCGTATTAAACTAGTGATAGTGTATTGTAGAGGAGACTAACCTGTTTCTAACGTTTATTTTCAATTTTTGCTTACTGCCTCCTTTGTAGAGAAATCAGTTTTATTAACTTTATGCTAATGAGCATTTAGGTGCAACGAGGGCGTCACCGTTGCTCCTAAATGCTGTTCCTTCGCTCCCCAGTTCAACCCCCCTCTCTTCTTACATTGATTGACAGGGGCCAGGCAACGTAATGCGCACACCTCCCCTTTACTCGGCGCATGCGCAGTACGATCTTTCTGCTCTCCATTCTAATGGGCACAACTGTGCATGCGCCGAGTAAAGGGACGCGCGCGCGTTGCAGACATTACGGGGCCAGGCATGAACGCGCGGATTACGCTGCCTGGCCCCTGTCAATCAATGTAAGAAGGGAGGGGAGATGAACTGGGTAGCGAAGTAGGAGCATTTAGGAGCAAATGTGACACCCTCGTTGCACCTAAATGCTCATTAGCATAAAATTAATAAAACAGATTTCTCTACAAAGGAGGCAGTAAGCAGAAATTGAAAATAAACATTAGAAACAGGTTAGTCTCCTCTACAATACACTGCTACTACTTTAAAATGGACATTCTGGTGACGTTTTATTAATTTTGCAGGCAAAAACGTGGGTACTGTTATTGTGTGAGGGAAACAAGGGGGGCATAAAGGGAAAATTATTACTGGAGGCACTATTATTGTGGGGCACAAAGGAGGTGTTATTACTTTAGGCAGCATATAGGAGTATTATTACCATGGGAGCATAAAGGGGGGGCAAGTATTACTTTGTGAAGGGCACAGAATGGGTAACATTACTGTGTGGGAGCATTATTGCTCTTGGGCACAAAGGGGCATTATTAATTTGTGTAGGTCATAAAAGGAGACTTTTTACTGTGTGGGAACACCAAGGAGGACAATATTACTGTTGGGCACAAACGTGATATTATTACTATGTGGGAGCAGAAAGAGTGGCGACTGGATTCCTTTCTTGAAAGATATAATACAACAAGTTATAGGTACTAGATATCTGGAGATGGGACATTGATCCAGGGATTTATTCAGATTGCCATACTTATATTCGGAAAGGAATTTTCCCCCTAATATGGGGAAATTGGCATGCACCTCATAGGGACTTTTGCCTTCCCCTGGATTAACACGGTAGGACTATAGCTTGGACTTAGACCTGTATCTTGTTTCAACCTTATCGGCCATGTAACTATTACTTTATGGAGGGGCAGAATAAGGGTATTTTTCTGGTATGGGGCACAAAGGAGAGCACTATTTTTGCGGGGTTCAAAGGGGGCCTTATTACATTGAGGGCACAAAAGGGAAATTATTACTGTATGGGGGCACAAAGACGGGCACTATTACTGTGGGGCACAAAGGTGGCATTATTACATTGTGATGTAAAGAAGGGCACTATTACTGTGTGGTGGCACTAAAAAGGGTATTGGGGGTAGCATAAGTAAGGAGAGTTTGTGTACAAAGACAGGTTGTGGCTGACCTTGACCTGAAGAG
The DNA here is from genome assembly GCF_050947455.1 of Rhinoderma darwinii. Classification (NCBI taxonomy): domain Eukaryota; kingdom Metazoa; phylum Chordata; class Amphibia; order Anura; family Rhinodermatidae; genus Rhinoderma; species Rhinoderma darwinii. The sequence continues at coordinate 58,138,991 of NC_134692.1, forward strand.
AGAAGAAAAGGGAAAGCGGAAGACTACAATCAGAGAAGACATCACCTGTGAATCATTGAATGTAACTATAACTGTATTCCCTTTCACTGTGTAAAACTGGCAAATGACCATTATTTGGTGACTACATCATAAGCCTGACGTGTTTTAAAAGTGGTGTTCAATATACATCATTTTTTTAGGCATGGGTGCAAAAGCATAATAACAAAAGCAGTATCTTAGTTATTACTGTCAGCCTACATGAATGTAAACAGCATTGAGTAAGTTCAGCTGTACTCTTCTGTTATGAAAGCTTTCAACATTTACTGACAGCAGCTGCATTAAGACTTCCAGTCTTAATTATTGTTTTATCTACCTAATGAGTTTTCTTAAGGAGGAGGAATTGGAGGAGTGAGTGTGATTATGTGGTTGGGGGTTATTTAATTAAAAAACAATAGGGCTTCCAGCTGTTTTCTGTTAATAATCTGGTACTCCTATCCCTCCTCCAGATTACAGAATAGTGATGAGAAAAAGGTGACCAACAGTTAGCATGGTATGTATTTTTGCTTTTTATGAAATCATTTGACAAGTGTCAATCAAGTACTAGCATCTGACATTTACTTGACATATTAAAAATGGACAGCAGAAGCTTTGAAGCAGAAGCAGAAGAGTGTTGTTGTTCGATGCTTGCAGAAGGAAATTACTACTTGCAGGTAATCTGCAGTTTTGCCATCAACATTTGACTTACTGTACATCTAGAGATGAGGCCAACTATTAAAAAGGGTTTCGTTTTTGGGTGAAGAGCACTTTTCTTTTCTTCCGCAATTGTGGGATGACCCTAAGTCATGAAGAAGGGGCAGTCAGCCATTGATTACTTCCTTAACCCATGCTCCTGGCTTCAGTAGAAACTTGGCTCTTTGATGGGGACAGCCCAACTGTTCCATGATAGGATTGCATAGTTTAAATTCTAAATCTCAGATATCAGATCCTTGCATCAGAACCTATTGTTTTCCCAAAATAAGGGACACCAGAAGTTTATGGCAGCCTTTTATAACCCTCTGCCGAGCCAAATAGGCATGGTTATCGGTAAATATAGATATTGCGATATTTAGATATGTCAAAAAAAAAAAAGTTAAATATGAAAAGAGCAGATTGTAAAAACCAGTTCATAGAGAAAATGTGTTAGTTTTAAGATACAGAGAAATCCCTTTATCCTTTTAGGTATAAATTTATTATATTTTGCCTGATGAACAGACTAATTACTTGTTATTTTTTATGCTAGTTACCCACTTTACATTTATATTTAGGGGACTGTCATTTAAAGTCTCTATGTACTGGTAAAGGATATGTTCACACAGCTTATTTTCAGGCGTATTTTGGAGCGTAAAATCCTTGTGTTACACACCAAAATACACTTGATATACGCCTGCGAACAGTTGTCCGTTGGTTGATTTCAATGGGGAATACAATGTGGAGTTCATATGAGGCTTATTTTTATGCTGCTGAATTCCAAAAACACCTTGTAAGAAAAACCCCTCGTAAAAAGAAGTGGCATTTCACTTCTTGAGGCGTTTTTAGAACGGATTTCCATTAGCACTACAAAAAAATGCTTAAAAAATATGCCTTAAAGTATATGTAAAGGATCTGCCAGGCACAGCTTCGGGGTTAACTCCCATAGGTAATCAGTCTTCACCTGAGTCTATGTCTCTGAGACTGACTCCAGCTTCCACCACTCAGGCTGGCAGGCTTAGGAGTGGGAGAGCCTATCGCAGCCTGGCCAGACTCAGCTAGCTCCCGCCCTCTGTCTATTTATACCTGCCTTTCCTGTTCCTCCTTGCATGTAATTCTTCTCGTGTGGTTTCCTGGCCCAGCTACAGCTTCTGACTATTTGATCCTGCTCCATATTGACCCCGGCTTACTGACTACTCTCCTGCTCTGCGTTTGGTACCTCGTACACTCCTGGTTTGACTCGGCTCGTTTACCTCTCTTGTTGCTCACGGTGTTGCCGTGGGCAACTGCCCCATTTCCCTTAGCTTTGTGTACCCTTGTCTGTTTGTCTCGTGCACTTACTGAGCGTAGGGACCGCCGCCCAGTTGTACCCCGCCGCCTAGGGCGGGTCGTTGCAAGTAGGCAGGGACAGAGTGGCGGGTAGATTAGGGCTCACTTGTCCGTTTCCCTACCCCTATCATTACAGTATAGTTCAAAATACTCTTGCAAACACCAAAATTCCTTAGAAAATTAGCTCCAAAAATGCATGGAATCAGAGGCTGTTTTCTCTTGAAATCAGTTTTGTATTTTTTAATACTTGTGAACATACCCTTAAAGTAGTTGTCACGCTAAAATCATTTACCACCCATCCATAGGATATTCAATGTATATAAGAATAAGGCTTCGTTCACATCTGCGTTGGGGTCCCGTCTGAGCTTTTCGTCAGTACGGGACCCTGAGCAGACACAAACTGACACTGACAGAAACCAGAGGTTTCCGTCTCCATCACCATTGATTTCAATGGTGACCGAGTCAGTGCCCCTGGTTTCCATTTGTCTCTTTTGTGCACCGGATCGGTCGTTTTGCCGGAAGCAAGAGCGTAGTCGACTACGCTATTGGTTCCGGCAAAAATGACGGGTCCGGTGCACAAAAGAGGCAATCGGAAACCACGGGCACCGGCTCCGTCACCATTGAAATCAATAGTGATGGAGACGGAAACCTCTGGTTTCCATTTGTGTCAGCTTGTCTGCTCAGGGTCCCATTCTGACGGAAACCTCAGATGGAACGTCAGAATGGGACCCCAATGCAGATGTGAACGAAGCCTAAGAAAGACTTTATTGATCCCAAGAGGGAAATTAATAATAGTCAAACAGTTTGCCACATAAAAAGACATCAACAATACATATATAGTACATTTATAACAAAGTTAATACCTAAAATGACATTGATTAAATAGTAACAATAATACTTAATATAAAAATAGCAATTAAAAAATAATAAACAATTTAGGCCATCACTCTATTAAATAAGGATATAGCAGTAGGTAAAAATTACCTCAGATAATGTTTACTAAATTAACTCCTTTGAGATTTATCATAGTTATATAGATGTTGAGGAAAAGCAACAATCCTATGATATTTCCGTAAAATCCTTTTTTCCGCAACTGCACTAACCGGTTCAATTGCACCTCCAATAATACTACTCGCCTTCTTGACAATCTTGTTTAGTTTGTTAATGTCCCTGACCCTCGCTTTACCATACCAACAAATCACAGCAAAAATATTGCACTCCCCACCACGGAATTTTAAAACATTTGTAACATTTCTGAGCAGACGTTAATAGACCTCAGTTGGCATAAATAGTACAGACGACTCGAGCCCTTCCTATAAAGAATATCGCAATTCCAGTCCAATTTATTGTCAATAAATACTCCCAAATGCTTTTTAGTTCTCCACAATTGACACCTTCTGCCCATTGATACACAACTCTTTCATCTCCTTACGCTTTCTACCCAAATCAATAATCTACTGAGTTTTACTAACGTTCAGTATTAATGAATTTGCCGCTGTCCATGCACATAAATTTTCCACTTGCTCCCTATATTCTAGATCATCTCCGTTAGTAATACACCCAACAACCACCGAGTCGTCAGAATTATTTTGCATATGGCAGGTGGCAGAGTTATATTGGAAGTCAGCGGTATATATTGAAAGAGGAAAGGTGCATGCACCGTACCATGCGGTGCTCCCATCTTACTCAGCAGCGGCGCTGACATAGTTGTCCCTAGTCGAACACACTGTGGCCTAGCAGACAAATAGTCAAACACCCACTTCACAATACCTTCCTCCATTCCCCAATTCATTAGCATGTCCTTAACAGACATGGTCTAATAGTGTTAAATGCACTGGAGAAATCAAAGAATGTAATTCTAACTGAATTTCTCGGTGCTTCCAGATGCGAGTATAACCTATGTAATAAATAAATAACTGCATCCTCAACCCCCATTCCTGGGCGATAAGCGAATTGTAGTGGATCAAGGTATTGACCCACTAACGAGGTGAAATAAGACAGCACTAACCTCTCAAATACTTTCATGATATGTGACGTAGGGGCCACTGGACGATAGTCTTTTAATTCACCATGACTACTTTTTTTAGGCACCGATACACTCCAAGATGTCTTCCATAAAACCGGGACAATGTTTGAAGTTATGCTCATGTGATATATTTTAGCCAAAACCTCTCCTAACTGACCTGCACAAACTTTCAACACCTTACAACTTATCTGGTCAGGTCCGCACGCTTTCTTCACATTTAACTTACTCAATTCTCTAATGACCTCATCTGCCGTAATCACTAACGAAAGATCACTACCATCATACAACATTTCAATAGAAAGTTGTTGTATCTACCCTAAACCCCCATAATCAGCTCCTTGTGACATGTCACACGCTTGTACACCATCATTAAATCTATTAAAAATTTATTTAAACTTGCTAGCCCTACTTATATTACCATCCACATTTTCACTCTGCAATTTTAATCCCGTAATTTTTTTCATACCTGCCCGTACTTCCCTTATACTATTATTTGACAGCTTATTTTACATTTTTTTAATGTAAGATTCTCTTCCCTCCCTTAGTTTGCACTTGAATTCCTTCACTAACTGTTTAAATTTAGGCAAAAACGGTCCAACATTTACCTGATTAAAATCCCCCGAGATAATTATAAGACCCTCCAGGTGTTTTGTTTAAGTGCCGCTAAGCTTACCAACGCCTCACAAGCCACCGCCCTATCTCCTGACAGCGGCATGTATACACAGATTATAGCCACAACTGTAAATTTACGCAGCAGGTAATATGGGCGCAGTGTAGCCACTAAAATAATCTCTAAAATATCAGCAGGACTAGATAAAAAAAACATGTAAATATGAATAGGTGGGTGCACCCCTTAGGAACATGGTCCAATGGCCCCTCAATGAGCAAGAAATGGAGAATCAGACAGCACTCCAAAAATAAAGGTGATCCTTTTATTCCCACTTTCGATGTTTCAGCTCAGTGTGTGCTTTTCTCAAGCATTACTTGAGACGGGAAACACTAAGGGACCATTTGTAAGACAGACTGGGAAAACTAACAATGCTCAGTCAAGGATCAGAAGGCCTGGGGCCTTCTTATAGACAAGGAAATCGTGGCAGTTGATAATGATGACCAGCAGACCAGCAGACCAGAGCGGAAGTGAGCGCTGGCGTCTCCTAGGAAGGAGATGGGGGCCAGCGCTCACGGATACATGGCTGCGGGCGTCGGGAGGTGAGTAAACGGCCATGGACGCTACAGTATCCCCCTTCTTACGCCCCCTCTTCTTTGGGCCAGAGCGAGAGAGGAATTTCTTAATAAGCGCAGGGGCACTGAGGTTCTCTTCTGGCTCCCAGGACCTCTCCTCAGGGCCAAACCCTCTCCAGTCCACCAAATAGAAAGTCCTTCCTCCTACCCTCTTGCAGTCCAGGATCTCCCTCACCTCGAATATATCAGAAGAACCTCTGGGAGCAACTGTGGAACTAGAAGTCTTGCTGTAGCGGTTCAGGACCACTGGCTTTAGGAGGGACACATGAAAGGAGTTGGGGATTCTGAGGGTAGGAGACAGCCGCAGCTTATAGGAGACAGGGTTTATCTGTTGCAGAATCTTGAAAGGACCAAGGAACCTGGGAGCAAACTTGTATGAAGGCACCTTCAAGGGAATGTTCTGAGAGGACAGACAGACTTTAGTGCCCGGAAGATACTCTCTTCTCCTAGTATCTGCTTTTCGCTTCGTGCGATCGACTGCCAGTAAAATAGAGAATCGGGTTTGTTGCCAGATTTGCAAAAAGTCCCCATAAGCAAAGTCAGCAGCGGGTACTTGAGATGTGGTCGACACTGGAAGAGGGACTCTAGGATGTTGACTGTACACAATGTGAAATGGAGTGGAAGTGGTGGACTCACTTGTGTGGTTGTTGTATGAGAACTCGGCCCATGGAAGAAGCTGTACCCAGTTATTGTGCTGTGAAGAGATGAAGTGGTGGAGATGATTCTCCATGATCTGGTTGATCCTCTCAACTTGCCCATTGGACTGGGGGTGATAAGCTGAGGAAAAGTCCAATCTCACATCCAGGAGTTTACAGAGGGCTCTCCAGAACTTTGAAGTAAACTGAACCCCCAATCTGACACGATGTGAAGAGGCAAGCCATGCAAGCGAAAGATGTGTTGAATGAAGAGACTCGCCAGACGAGGAGCAGAAGGTAGGCCGGTCAGCGGGATAAAATGTGCCATCTTAGAGAACCGGTCCACCACCACCCAGACAGTGTTGCATCCTGCTGAGGGGGGAAGGTCAGTGACAAAGTCCATCGCAATGTGCTGCCAGGGGTCATTGGGTACAGGCAGAGGTTGAAGCAGGCCGGCAGGCTTGGAGTGGGCCACTTTGTTAGTGGCACACACGGTGCAAGAAGAGACAAAGTCCAGAACATCTTTAGGTAGTGTGGGCCACCAGAAGTGACGAGCAATCAGGTCTCGGGTTTTACGGACACCAGCATGCCCAGTCAGTTTAGAACTGTGCCCCCAGCGGAGAATTCTTCTTCTGTCTGCCAACCAAACAAAAGTCCTCCCCGGAGGGATGTCTCTAACTTGAAGAGTATTAGCAGTGACAATGCAGGACGGGTCTATGATAGTCTGAAGGGACTCCACCGTGTCTTCCGTCTCAAACGATCTGAACAGGGCATTGGCCCTCACATTCTTGTCCGCAGGACGGTAGTGGAGCACAAACTGGAAACGGGTGTAGAACAGCGACCACCTGGCTTGACGGGGATTCAGTTGTTGTGCAGGCTGAAGGTAGGTAAGGTTTTTGTGGTCGGTGAAGATCAGGATGGGGTGAGCAGCGCCCTCTAGAAGATGTCTCCACTCCTCCAGAGCCAATTCGATGGCCAGCCAAGTAGCTCCCGATCTCCAATAGAGTAATTGCGCTCAGCAGAAGAAAAAAGTCTTGAGTAGTAGCCACATACTACCGCCTTTCCTTTGGAGCTCCTCTGGAACAGAAGTGCACCTGCACCAACAGAGGAAGCATCCACTTCCAGTGAGAACTGCCGAGATACGTCAGGATGATGGAGGATCGATGCTGAAGTGAAGGCTTTCTTGAGGCTAATGAAGGCGGACTCTGCCTCTGGAGTCCACACCTTGGCGTTCACACCCTTCTTGGTAAGGGTAGAGATGGGAGCCGTCAGAGAAGAGAAGTTAGGAATAAACTGCCGGTAGAAATTGGTGAATCCCAGGAACCGCTGTATGGCCCTTGAGGACGTGGCCACTCCAGGACAGCTCTCACTTTCCCAGGATCCATCTTGAGACCCTGATCCAAGATGATGTAGCCCAGGAAGGGCAGAGAACTCTTCTCAAAGACGCACTTCTCCAGCTTGGCGTATAAATGATTCTCCCTTAATCGCAGTAGAACCTGACGGACATGCCTCCGATGAGTCGTCGGACCTGGGGAGAAAATAAAAAAAATATCATCGAGATAAACAACAACACAGACATAGAGGAGATCTCGGAAGATATCATTAACGAATTCCTGAAACACTGCGGTAGCGTTACACAGTCCGAAGAGCATCACTAGGTATTCGTAGTGCCCATCCCGGGTGTTAAATGCCGTCTTCCATGCGATCAAACAGCTCAGATATAAGTGGCAACGGGTATTTGTTCTTGACCGTGATCTGGTTGAGACCACGGTAGTTAATGCAGGGTTGAAGGGAACCATCCTTCTTTTTAACAAAGAGGAATCCAGCCCCGACTGAGGAGGAAGACTTTCGTATGAAACCCCTCTCCAGATTCTCCTTGATATAGGCCGACATGGATAGAGACTCAGGCAAGGAGAGAGGATAAACTCGGCCACGGGGGAAAGAGGCATTAGGAACCAGTTCAATGGGGCAGTCATTAGTCCGATGAGGAGGCAGTGTCTCAGCCTCCCTTTTGCTGAAAACATCTGCATATTGAGCAAACTGTGGAGGCAGTCCCGCCAATGACTGAGGCACAGGATGGATCTGCAACAGACAACGACCATGGCACTTGGAGCCCCATTAGAGAACCTCTCCAGAATTCCAGTCCAGGACTGGGGCATGTAGTCGAAGCCAAGGCAGGCCCAGTAGAACAGAATTGATGGCCTTGGTCAAAACAAGGAAAGAAATTAATTCAAAATGAAGGACTCCAACCTGGAGCTTCAACGGCTTGGTTTTAGAAATGATGGGATCAGGTAGAGGCAGTCCATTAACTGAGGCAACAGCCAAAGACGTCTCTAGGGGGACAGTGGGCAGCTGAAGATGATCCACAAGCTGTCTCTGGATGAAATTTGCAGCAGAACCAGAGGCAAGATAGGCAGAAACTTGATGCGTCCTCTCGCCGGATACTAGGGTCACAGGAATAGTCAGCTTGGAACTGAATGCTTTATTAGGTACCGTTCCATCTAGGGTTGTCTCTCCAATCAGTCCTAGGCAATGGGGTCTCACTGGCCTCTGGGGACACAAACGCACAATATGACCTCCGAGGCTGCAATGCAAACAAAGTCCAGAAGTGCGTCTGCGTTGTCTCTCCTGGGTAGACAATCTGACATAGTTACTCTGCATCGGATCCTCTGGTGGGACGACTGAGGAGGATTGCTGGAAAGTAGAATCCAGCCTAGGAAGCTCTCTCTCCCGGAGAACCTCTTGGGAATGCTCCCGGATCCTCATGTCAACCCAGGAGGCGAGTAGGATAAGATCGTCCAGGGTAGATGGCAGATCACGAGCAGCCAGCTCGTCCTTGATCCCTGAAGACAGTCCCTGCCAGAATGTGGCTACCAAAGCCTCGTTGTTCCAGGTCAATTCAGCAGCCAGGATACGGAACTGAATGGCATACTCGCCCATGGAGTGGTCGTCCTGGTGTAGGGTCAGCAAGGATGCAGCAGCCAAAGAAACTCTCCCAGATTCCTCAAAGATCGAGCGGAAGGTCTGTAAGAAGCACTGCAAGTCACGGGTCTCTGGTCCCTGATGTTCCCACAGACGATTAGCCCATGCCAGGGCTTTGCCAGTAAGGAGAGAGATGATGAAGGCGATCCTCACGTCATCCGAAGAGAAGGACCTTGCATGTAGTCTGAAGTGGATCAGGCACTGATTCAAGAATCCCCTGCAGGTCCCCGGGTCTCCGTCATAGCGTGGAGGTAGCGGCAAAAAACACAGGGGATTGGTACCGGTACAGACAGGAAGTGTAGCAGGAGGAACAGCATGAATGGGTGCGGTGATGACTGTGGTTGGAGCAAGCAGCCGATGGGCAATGGCTTGTCATGACTGGAGATCCTCCATCTCGGCCAGCATGGCTTGTGTCGTCCAAGTCTGAGGTTGACCAGCGGGGTTCATGGCCTGAGCGGGTTAGTAGACCCACTAGGCCGTACCGCCGTAGCGGGCAGGCAGCTGGCCAAACAACCGGAAACCCCAGTAATACAATTTCCCGCACAAGGGTAGCTGGATTGTCCAGACGGTGGCCGCAGCTCTGGCATTGATGGAGATGGGTGCAGCAGATAACGGCAAACGTGGCAGATGACACAGGAGCCGCAGGTTACGCCAGACGTGGCGGATTCCTCCGGACGTGGCAGATGACACAGGACGTGGCAGATTCCTCCGGACGTGGCAGATGACACAGGACGTGGCAGACTCAATACTAAAGGCACAGCACGGGAAACAGGAACAGGTAACAAGACACGGGTAACAACTGGAACGGGAAACACTAAGGGACCATTTGCAAGACAGACTGGGAAAACTAACAACGCTCAGGCAAGGATCAGAAGGCCTGGGGCCTTCGTATAGACCAGGAAATCGTGGCAGTTGATAATGATGACGACTTCCTTTGTGCGCGTGCTGGCCCTTTAAGGCCGGGCACGAGCGTGCGCGCACACCCTACGGGACGCAGCAGACCAGAGCGGAAGTGAGCGCTGGCATCTCCTATGAAGGAGATGGGGGCCAGCGCTCACGGATCCATGGCTGTGGGCGTCGGGAGTTGAGTAAACCCGATGTCCCGCGGCCATGGGCGCTACAGTTTCTTAATGCCCAACTGGGCGTGTTTTTACTTTTTACCAACTGGGTGTTGTGAAGAGAAGTGTATGACGCTGACCAATCAGTGACCAATCAGCATCATACACTTCTCATTGTTCCAGCCCATTGTTACAGTGTGATTGTGTAGTGAAAGAAGCTGGGCTGGAACAATGAGGAGTGTATGACGCTGATTTGGTTACTGATTGGTCAGCATCATACACTTCTCTTCACAACACCCAGTTGGTAAAAAGTAAAAAACATCCAGTTGTCTATTAAGAAACTAATTAGCATAAATCTAAAATTGTTTATAACTTGGTCAAAAATGATTGTTTTTCAAAATAAAAACCACTGTTATCTACATTACAGCGCCGATCACATTATGTAGGAGATAGGGCACTTATAATCTGGTGACAGAGCCTTTTTAAGGCCTAAAATAAGCGGATCACTAATGGGTTAATTTGACACTTAACACGTTAAATACATTGTGGCAAGAAACTTTAAGGCCATGTTCACAGGGCATAGTTTAAGGTGTATTTCAGAGCGTAAAACGCTCGTACTTCGCCCCGGAATAAACTTGAAATACACCTGCAAACAGCTTTCAATATGAAATACTCTCTGTAGTTCATACGAGGCATATTTTTATGTCGCTCAATTAAAAAACGCATCATAAAAAAAAGTTTCGTGAAAAAGTGACATCTTTTGCAAGCAGATTTTTCCCATTTCCCATTGACCCTTTAATAAAAACGACTTTGAAAATATGCCTCAAATTACGCTTCAATAACTTTTTGAAAATCAGCTTCAAAAATGCCTTCTTCCAGTGGCTGCTTTCTCTTAAAATCAGCCTCGTATTTTTCTGTGTGAACATAGGGTAACTTGACCTTTTCAATGGCTTTTCAAAGACTTTTCAATGGCTTTTGTTCTTGTTAAGTGATCACGCTGTAGCAAGTTATCAGTGTCAAGTTAAAGTATGATACATTTGTACCACCAGTTGCATACTAGCGTATACCCAATTTGTTTCTTATTATATTCATGACAACTGTGCTAAAGGTCTGCTGCTAATCACTAATTCTACATTAACCCCTTCCCACACCTTGACGTAACTGCACATCAAGGTGAGCAGTAACTTCGCGCACCTTGACGTGCAGTTACGTCTGGAATTTGACAGTAAACTGCTGCGTGGTGCTACACCGCAGCGGCGGTTAACTGTGCAGGATGTCTGCCCTGCATTCCCTGTTGCCGATCAGCTTCCCATCGCCGCTGATTTTGGCAATTAACCCCTTAGATGCGTCAGTCTGTTGCGATCAAGGCATTTAAGGCAATTAGAGCAGATTGGCCACCCCCACATGAAATCGTGGGGGCTGCCGATGTTAGCGATGGCAACCGGAAGCCAGACAATGGGCTCCAGGCTGCCATGTACAGAAACTTTTGAGGACCAGCCAGAGGCTGGTCCTCATAGGCTTCCTGTCAGAGTGACTGTCACGTCACAATAACAGTTGGAATACATTACACTACGTAGTTAGTGTAATGTATTCTAGCAGCGATCAGAGATGCAAGTCTTCAAGTTGCCTAGTGGGCAAAAAATAAAAGTAAAAAAAAAAAGGTAATAAAAATGTTTTATAAAACTGTAAAAATAAAAGTTATTGCTTTTTTTCCTGACACGTCAAAAATAGTACACATATTTGGTATTGCCGCATTTGTAATGACCCAAACTATAAAACTATAATATTATTTTTCTCTCACACGGTGAACATCGTAAAAACCAATGTCAGAATCACTATTTTTTGGTCACCACCACTTTCAAAACATAGAATAAAAAGTGATCCAAAAGTTGCATGTACCCCAAAATAATAAAATTAAAAACTGCAATCGGTCCCGCAAAAAACAAGCCCTTACACAGATTTTTTGACTGAAAAATAAAAAAGTTATTGCTCTCAGAATCCAAAAAAATAAATTTTATTTAAAAAATGGATTTTAGTGCGCAAACGCTGCAAAACATAAAAAAACTATATACATTTGTTATCTCCGTAATCGTATCAACCCGCTGAATAAAGTAAAATTGTCATTTATAGCCCACGGTGAACGCCGTAAATAAAAAAGGATAAAAAACAATGTCAGAATTATTGGTTTTTGGTCACCTTGCTTGCCACAAAATGGAATAAAAAGTGATGAAAAAATCGGAAGTAACCCAAAATGGTACCAATGAAAACTACAGATTGTCCCGCAACAAATAAGCTCTAACACTGCTCCAGTGGCAAAAAAGAAAAAAGTTCTGGCTCTCAGAATATGGAGATGCAAAATGTGCAGAGCATTCCAAAAGCGGATAAGATTGGGCGCCATTTATCAGTGCGACACTGGCCACACATCTGTGAAATACTATTTATTTAACGCATTATTATACCCTCATATTATGCCTGGAGGTTCTCCACACAGATTACATATGCCCACACATTATAAACTGAAATACCAGTAAAACAGAACAACCACCAAGCAAAATATGTGCTCCAAAAGCCAAATGGCACTCCCTCCTTTCTGAGCCCTACAAAGTGCCCAAACAGCCGTTTACGTCCACAGAAATGGCATCGCCATACCCGGGAGAACCCGCTTGATATTTTATGAAGTATTTGTCTTCAGTGCCACAAACTGGGCACTACATATTGTAAACTAAAATGGCATATCAGTGGAAAATTTTAATTTTCACTCCGTACCATCCGCTGCGCATTAACCCTTTGTGCACCATGACTTATCACGTTGTTGTGTGGGGGGTGATGTATTGATCGGGCTCACGCACTGAGCCCGGGCCCTCCACTGCGGGTGTCAGCTGTGTATTACAGCTGACACCCAGGACTAACGGACAGGAACAGCGATCGTGCTGTTATGGGAGCCTGTAAAAATGAAAATATACTGCAGTATGATTGTATTGCAGTGTATTGTACCAGCAATCTAATGATTGCCGGTTCAATTCCCCTAGGGGGACGAATAAAATGTGTAAAAAAAATAAATCTATAAAGTTGTTAATATCAGTGAAAAAATATATATATATTTAAAGTCCAAAAAAGAACCCTTTTCCCATTTTTTTTCTCTAAAGCAATGTAAAAAATAAAATTTTAAAAAATTGGTATTGCTTCGTCCGTAAAAGTCCAAACTTTTACTATATACCATAATTTAACTCACACGGTGAACAATGTAAAAAATTTAAAATTTAAAACGCCAAAATCTGTGTTTTTTCGTCGCCTTAGCTCTAAAGAAAAATGTAATAAGTGTTCAAAAAGTTGTATGTACCAAGAAATGGTACCAATAAAAACTACAGCTCGTTCTGCAAAAAATAAGCCCTCACACCTCTCAATCGACCAAAAAAAAAGTGATGCCTCCCAGAATGTGGTGAAACAAAAAAATTTTTTTTAACAAATAGTTTTTACTTTGTAAAAGTAGTCAAATAATAAAAAATATATAAATTTGGTGTCACCGTAATTGTATTGAGTCACAGAAAAAAATAAAGTTGTTCTTTTTACTGCACGGTGAAAGCATTAAAAACAAAACCCCAAAAACTATGGAGGAATCACATTTTTTTCCAATTTCTGCCTGCACAGGATTTTATTTTCAGTTTCCCAGTACATTAAATGGTACTTTAAATGTTGTCAATAGAAACTACAACTCCTCCCGCAAGAAATAAGTCCTCACACCACTCTATTGATGAAAAAATAAAAAAAGTTATGGCTCTTGGAAGGCGGGGAGGGAAAAACAAAACAGACTAATTCAAATACATTTAGCAAAATAACTGTGGGGTCAAAATGTTAACTTTACCCCTAGAAAAATTCCTTGAGGGGTGTAGTTTCCAAAATGGGGTCATTTTTGGGGAGTGTTTACTGTTTTGGCACTACAAGACCTCTTTAAACCTGACATGGTGCCTAAAATATATTCTAAAACAAAGGTGGCCCCAAAACCCACTAGGTGCTTCTTTGCTTCTGAGGCTGGTGTATAGGTCCAGTAGCACACTCGGGCCACTTGTGGGTTATTTCTAAAAACTGCACAACCTGGGCAATAAATATTGAGTTGCCTTTCTCAGGTAAAACCCTCTGTGTTATAGATTTTTTTTATTACAAATGAATTTTGGAAAAAAAAAGATTCACCTCTACTTTGCTTCTTTAATTCCTGAGAAGTACCTAAAGGGTTAAAACACTTTTTGAATGCTGTTTTGGATACTTTGAGGGGTGTAGTTTTCAAAATGGAGATTTGTGGGGACTTTCTAATTTATAAGGCCCGCAAAGCCATTTCAGAGCTGAACTGCTCCCTGAAAAAATAGCCCTTCGAAGTTTTCTTGAAAGTATGAGAAATTGCTGCTAAAGTTCTAAGCCTTGTAACGTCCTAGAAAAATAAACGAATGTTCAAAAAATTATGCAAACATAAAGTAGAAATATGGGATATATGAAATTGCAACTATTTTGTGTGGTATTACGATCTGTCTTAGGGTATGTTCACACGGCAGCGTCCGTAACGGCTGAAATTACGGGGCTGTTTTCAGGAGAAAACAGCCCCGTCATTTCAGCCATAATATCATGTGCAGGCGCTTGAACGCCGCATCCATTACGGACGTAAATGGAGCTGGTTTTCCATGGAGTTCATGGAAAACGGCTCCATTTACGTCTGAAGAAGTGACATGACACTTCTTTGGCGCGGGCGTCTATTTACGCGCCGTCTTTTGACAGCGACACGTAAATATACGCCTCGTATGAACAGACAAACGTCAGCCCATTGCTTTCAATGGGCAGATGTTTGTCAACGCTTTCAAGCCATATTTTTGGACGTAATTCCAGGCGAAATACGCCCGAATTACATCCGTAAATAGGCCGTGTGAACATACCCTTACAAGCAGATACATTTAAATTTAGAAAAATGCTAATTTTTGCAAATTTTCTCTAAATTTTGATGTTTTTAACACATAAATATTGAATTTAGTAATTTTTTTACTAACAAAGTACAATATGTCACGAGAAAATAATCTCAGAATCACTTGGATACATAAAAGCATTCCAAAGTTATTACCACACAGAGTGACACATGTCAGATTTGAAAAAAATTGTCTTCGTCCTCAAGGTCAAAACAGGCTCAGTCTTGAAGGGGTTAACATAGCAGCACTTTAAACATGTAACGCGATGTACGTCCGTGCCACGCGCGTGTTTTTAACGCGTGTCGCACGGACCTATGCAAGTCTATGGGGCAGTGCAGACTGTCCGTGATTTTTGCGTAGCGTGAGTCCGCTGTGTAAAACTCACGACAGGTCCTATTTTTCTGCGTTTTTCGCGCATCACGCGCACCACACGGAAGCACTTCCGTGGGACGCTCGTTATTCGCGCAACAGCAGTCAAAAGTATGTTTGGAAACATCCAAGCGGAGTGTCATAATGATGGCGACTGCACGAAAATCACGCAGCCGCACAACCTATGTGATGACACATGGAGCTGTTAAGTGCCTTTTGCGCACGCAAAACGCAGCGTTTTTTTGCGTGCTCAACAACGCACACGATTTTGTATATCCGCCCTAAGGGTGTGGGAGGGATTTTCCACCCTATGGCCCTGTTCACAAAGATTTTTTGGGCGGAAACCAGCGCCAAAAAATGCTCCAAATCTCCTCCCATTGATTTCAATGGGAGTCAGGGGCATTTTTTCCCTGAGCGATTATTCCATTAAAAAAACGACATGACCTTTCTTGAGACGTGGCCTTTTTTTTACACGGTTTTTGGCAAAAAATACTCACTTTTTTCCATTGCCTGTTGAAGAAAGTGGTAAAAAAAAAAAACGCCTTGAAAAACGCCTAAAAAGAGTGGGAAAAAAATGCGGCAAAAAACATGTGAAAAAAAACCGGAGCTGATGTTTCCTGCAAAAAACTCTGTGTAAACTGACCCTTAATAAGGCAGCTTTGTTTGATGAGCAATTTTTCAATCCAAAATATAGAGGTAGGTGAACATTTCCAGACAAATGAAAGATTCCATGCCAATACTGAATTTGTCAGATGAAATGTCAGATAAGGTTGGCACCCAATGAAATATTGCATGAAATGAACATGTAAAACTGCCCCAGGAATTACAATACATTTTTCAACTGCCCACAATTAGCTTTAATTGGACGTTGCCAAGTTTTTACACTCAGAAGCTATAAGTAATGTATATAAAGGTTTAGATGAATCTCATTATGCAAGTATTACTGAATCCTCCTTTTTATGTGCACAGTACTAAACTCTTTTTCAATGTCATGCAACATTAAAATAGGAAAAGCAGACACATGGATGACATAGATTTGACAGTGTAATGACTTTGAACGTCATTTGGATGCCTTAAAATTTACATATCATTTGTTAATTAGCTAGTAATAGGACAGAGGAGAACATTGCTGTCATCTTTTAGATATGTGCGTTTCCTAAAAATGAAAGATACCAATCAGCATGTAAGTGTCTTTCAAGCAGGGAAAGCGGCACATTCAGTAATTAGGTAAACATGTCAGAGGTGCAATTAACCCTATCCTTTACCAAAGGTTTGCAATGTATTCAAATAAGGCTGGGTTCACACGACCTATTTTCAGGCGTAAACGAGGCGTTTTACGCCTCGAATTACGCCTGAAAACACGGCTCAAATACGTCGGCAAACATCTGCCCATTCATTTCAATGGGTTTGCCGACGTACTGTGCGGACGACCTGTAATTTTACGCGTCGCTGTCAAAAGACGGCGCGTAAAATAACAGCGTCGTCAAAGAAGTGCAGGACACTTCTTGGGACGTAATTTGAGCCGTTTTTCATTGACTTCAAAACGCGAGTACGAGCAATTACGTCTGAAATGCAGGAGCTGTTTTCTCCTGAAAACAGCTCCGTAATTTAAGCCGTAAGGGTATGTGCACACGATAACGACCATTACATCTGAAATTACGGAGCTGTTTTCAGGAGAAAACAGCTCCGTAATTTCAGACGTAATTGCTCGTACTCGCATTTTACGAGGCGGCTTTGACGGCCGTAATTTGGAGCTGTTCTTCATTGGATTCAATGAAAAACGGCTCAAATTACGTCCAAAGAAGTGTCCTGCACTTCTTTGACGAGGCAGTCATTTTACGCGTCATCTTTTGACAGCGGCGCGTAAAATGACAGGTCGTCGGCACAGTATGTCGGCAAACCCATTCAAATCAATGGGCAGATGTTTGCCAACGTATTGGAGTCGTATTTTCAGGCGTAAATCGAGGCATAATACGCCTCGTTTACGCCTGAAAATAGGTTGTGTGAACCCAGCCTAATTGTCGTTATCGTGTGCACATACACTAAAGGGGCTCGTAAGGTACTGCTAATAAAAAAACAGCAAATAGAGACATTACTTGGGGACAGGCTGGCTCACCAGAATACCAGAGCGTCCTCCAGTGGGCCCAGGTTCTAACAAGTAAGGCCTGATTCACACGAGCGCTGCGCATCTCGGACATGAAAAACTGCCATTTTTCACATCCGAGGTGCATCCGTGCTCGGCGCTGCGATGTTACGCATCCCTCATAGATGAGAGTCTATGGAGTGATGTGCAAAAAGAACAGACATGTCCTATTTTCGCATGAACCCTTCACATGGTCCGTTGAAACAACGGCTGTGTGAACGGCCACATTGAATTACATAGGTCCGTGGGACGGCCGCTGTTTCATTTAACACGCTCGTGTAAATAAGCCCTAAGAGTATGTTCACACGCTTAAAAAAAAACGGCTGAAAATACGGAGCTGTTTTTTCAAAGGAAAAAATGCCTCTGATTTTCAGCCGTTTTTCAAGCATCTAGGGTTTTTTATGGCCGTTTGTGGAGCTGTTTTTCTATTGTGTCAATGAAAAACCGCTCCAAAAACGGCTCAAGAAGCGACATGCACTTCTTTTTGTAAGACTTTTTTTACGCGGGCGTTTTTAAAAAACGCCCGCGTAAAAAACGCCCCATGATAACGGAACACCGTTTTTCCAATGAAATCAATGGACGGATGTTTGGAGGGGTTCAGCTTCTCTTATTTCAGCCATTTTTCAGTGCGTTTATGGCCCGAAAAACAGCTGAAAATAACACGTGTGAACATACCTCTGGGAGCAGAATTTTAGCCCCCAAGAAGAAGTGCATGCCACTTCTCGAGCCGTTTTTGGAGCCGTTATTCATTGTCAATAGAAAAACAGCTCCAAAAACGGCTGCAAAAATCACATCAAAAAAAGTTTGGTGCTTATAAAATGCATGAAAATCAGAGGCTCTTTTCCCTTGAAAACAGCTCAGTATTTTACATTTTTCGTTTTGCGTGTAAACATACCCTTCCGTGCGTTAAAGGTTGAGGCTGGGTTCACACGAGCACATTAACGTCCGTAATGGACGGACGTATTTCGGCCGGAAGTCCCGGACCGAACTCAGTGCAGGGAGCCGGGCTCCTAGCATCATAGTTATGTACGATGCTAGGAGTCCCTGCCTCTCCGTGGAACTACTGTCCCGGACTGAAAACATGATTACAGTACGGGACAGTTGTCCTGAGAGTCACTTAATGTAAATGTTTATTCTGCCTCTAATCAGCACTGTAGTCACTGTATGATCTGCAGCGAGGTGATGGGTGGAATGATTATGATAAGATTTATTTTTTGTGAAACAGCAACTCCCAGCATATCCTTACCATTGTTCGGGCCACCCTGGGAGCTGTAGTTTTACGCCGTACACACCTATACGGCAGGGGTTGCACTAAATTGAGCTGTATTTGTGCTGGTGCTATAAATATGTACTGAGCTTTGTTCTGGCACTGTATATATGTACTGAGCTTTGTTCTGGTGTTGTGTATAGAACCATATTGCTCGTAAAATGTACAAATGTTTTTATGCTCGCGTTACATATAAAAGAAATGACACGTCGATTGGTAGAGAAAACAAACACGACGAGGGGGAAGGTGATGTCGGGAAAGAGGTTGGGGGGGGCGCCAAACTGAATCTTTGCCCCGGGTGCTGGAGAACCTAGCTACGCCTCTGCCTTAACGACATCCGACGTACAGTTACATAACTGTACGTTGCAGTAATGGACAGGGTTCAGAAGCTGAGCCTGCGCCATCACCAGCGGGTGTCAACTGTACATTGCAGCTGACACCCTGCTGTAACGGTGGGAACCAGAGAAAGCTTTGATCCCCGCCAGTAACCCCCTAGATAGCGCTGCACCTAGGTGATTTGTAGCTGATTCACACCCCCCATGACGATAAAAAAAATTATTAAATGTAATAAAATTGTTGTATAAAAATAAAAAAAATGTTTCAAGTTAAAAAAACAAATAACGCCTTTCTTCCCATAATAAGTCTTTTATTGTAGGAGAAAACCGAAAACATTTAAAAAAAAAGTACACCCGAACGATTAAACTTTAATGTTATTTTTTCAGCACGGAGAACGCCGTGATTTTTTTTTTATAAACAACGATGCCAGAATTGCTATTTTTTGGTCACCACCCCTCTCAAAATATACAATAAAAAGTGATCAAAAAGTCGCATGTTCCCCAAAAAAGTACCAATAAAAACTACAACCTGTCCCGCAAAAAACAACCCCTTACACAGCTTTTTTGATGGGGAAAAAGAGTTATGGCTCCGTCCATAGTCCCGAGCAAAGCACTACTAGCACTCTGCCTGGGACTCCTGCTCTGCTCCTGACATCACTGTCCATATATGGATAGTGATGTCCGGAGCAGAGCTAAAGTCCCTGGCAGAGTGCTAGTAAAGGCTCTGCTCCGGTACTGTGAAGCCCCTGACATCACTGTCCATATACGGCTAGTGATGTCAGGGGCAACCCCAGAGCCAAAGCACCCAGGCAGAGAGCTACTAGCACTCTGACTGCGACTCCTTCTCTCCTCCTGACATCAATGTCCATATGTGGACAGTGATGTCAGGGACATCCCCAGAGACGGAGTCCTGGAGCAGAGCCGCTTCTAGCGCTCTGCCTGGGACTCCTTCCCCCCTCCTGACATAACTGTCCATATATGGACAGTGATGCCGTGACGACTCCCTGGGTTTGCCCATCAGGGACAATTATGGCATATCCACAGGATATGCCATAAATGTCAGCTAGATTCGGGTCCCACCTATCTCTAGAACAAGGCCCCCTAAACCCTGTTCTACCTTTCTACCCTGGAAATAATCAGAATGCATGGGGACAAATGCCAGTCTTAATAAATTCCCCCCAGTGCCTAATGTTTGTGGTTCAATTCTGTTCTGGCTCTCTTCTTCTGTGCAATTGTTCCTGATTTTTGAATCTGGTTTGACTCTGATCCTGAGCTCTGCCTCGTACTGAGGATAGTTTGTCTGCTAACTGTTGTTCTTCTCCTGTCTCCGATCCTTGGCTAAATTTCTGAATACGCTCCCGTCTTGTAATCTGTCTTGTCTATTTCCTGACTGCTCTCCTGGTGACAAGTCTTGGCTCCATTCCAGACTACGCTGCAACTGCATCAGCTCTACTGCTGCCAATCCTAATGATTCTGGGGACCACTACCTGGGGCTCTTCCTGCAGCAAGGTGCACACCTTCTTTCTTGGGTTTAGGGAAAAAAAACACTGAATCCCTTAGACTCTGCAACTCAGTCAATCTAGCATGAAATAGATTGCGGCTTAGAGAATCCACATTCAGGTATGTGGTCGTAACATTCCGTACAGGGTGCGATTCCACAGGATAGGTCATCAATATATGATCGGTGGGGGTCCTACACACAGACCAGCTGCTCTGGTCACCAGACGTTATGCACGAGTCGGTACTGGAAGCAGATGGCTCCAGTCACAGTATAGCGGCCGTGCTACAGTACTACAGCTCTGCTCCTATTGAAGTGAATAGGAGCAGAGTTGCAGCACTGCAGCACGGCCGCTATGCAGTGTACAGAGCCATTTTCTTCGGACACCGGCCATTGCATAACATCCTGTGCCCAGAGGCAGCCAGAACAGCTGATCAGTGTGGGGTCCGTGTGCTGTGTGGATAGGTTATCAGTATAAAAAACCGCCCCGTGCCTGAACAACCCCTTCAACGTTAAAGGCCCTAGCCAGGGCCTGCACTATTGCCACGTTCGGCTCACAAAACATCCCCTTCTTATTTCTGTTAGTATTTGAGACCTTTTGTGGATGAAAATAACCATCTACTCCAGACTGGCCTCAGTAATGACAAATATTTTGTATATGAGTAAATATTGATGTAGATGATTATTTAAATCCGTACAAAGTCTAAATGACAACACTGTACCTGACAGAAATTTGAAGCGGGGCCCAATTTTTAAACTTACAATGAAAAATTCTTGAATAACATTGAATTAATAAAATGGTCAAAATGTATACAGTATATTATAATTTCTTAAATTGCTTTCTCTTCATGTAAACAATCTGTAACTTTGTCTTTCTGAAATGTTTTCTCATAAGGCTGTTGTTTTTCTACAGTGTGATATCGAAGTGGCAGATTGGATACAAAAAAAACGAGAATAACAATTTTTATCAGCAAATATGAGATGCTGCCACATGAGGAATTCTATAGCGGCCTCAGGAAAAATCATCTGTCAAACACAGGACATATAAATCAGCCAAAAGGAGCAGATGGAAAAGGTCCAAAAGCCAAGAAACGATTTGTGTGGACAGCCTGTTACATTTGTTCAAACACTGTGTAAAGTAAAGAAAAATATGTTGGCTACAATGATGCATATAAATCTAGGAAATTATTAAGGAAACACGAAAAATGGAAATAATATATGTAAATGAAAAAGCTGCCACAATATAAAACGCTAAAAAGACTGTTTCATCAGTAAGTGGAGAATCATTTATGGGTAGATTAGGTTTCTGCGGGTTTCTGACTTTTCTTACAGACTCTGCATGTACAAATCACCACACTATTCGTCCTGTATTGGCCACCTCGTAAGCTGTGATGTTCTGGGTGACCAAATTGTGAAGTCTTAACAGAGGAAACTTTTAACAAATCTGGTGCCCATTTCAATGGGTGGGGGGGAATGGTTTTTGGACATTAGTTTACTGTCCATAATTTGTTTTATTATTATATAACTTTTAAAATTAATACAAATATTTAAAAATATAAAACATTGGAATACCATTTCTAGAAACTATGTGGCCTTATGGCTATGTACACCTTTGAAAGGCAAATGTTTTTTTTGTATTTTTTTTAATAAAAAGGTTAGTCGATGTGTTTGGCGCAACTTTATAAATATATATTTATTTATTTTTTTTAATTAGTTTTGCTTTTTGAGATACAGCTGCTCTGTATTCTCTATACAGAGCAGTAGTATCTAGTGCTATTCACTGAATCTGCCAGTCCCGCGGACCTGACAGGTTCAGTGACAGCGGGGCCTGCGTGTCTCTGACACGCAGGATCCACCTGTAAACTATCACATCTAAGTAATGAACCTGCCATGCTTTGTTGTTTTTTTTACAGAGGACCTATCAACTTTTCATTTGTGCAGTTTCTCTGTTATCCCTCCTGGGAATATAGATAAATTGACAATTAAGTGTTTTAAATATATTCAACTGGGCTTCTTTTGTATTTTATGTTCATATACATTGTCCCGTCTTTGTTAACTATTTTAGTCTTTTTGCATGTTTCTTTTTTTAATTCTTAACAACCAGGCGTGTTTTGGCCTTAATGACGAAACCATTTTTTATTTTTTTTTGGTCGACCGTCTAAGTTGCTGTATGAGGGCTTGTTTTTTGTGGGACGAGTTATATTTTTCAATGGCACCATTTTTAGGTACATATAATTTATTGATTAGCTTTTATTAAAAATCGTTTGGAAGGGAAAACATAAAAAAACAGCAATTCTGAAAATATTTTCTTTTCTGTTTTTTTATTTGCCATTTACCATGCTGTAAAAATAATATGATAACTTTATTCTACAGGTCGATACAAATACAGCGATACCAAATATGCATACAATTTTATACATTTTACTACTTTAGTACTTGCTATATTCTGAGAGCCATAACTTTTTTATTTTTCCATCAATGTAGACGTTTGAGGACTTGATTTCTTGCGAGATTCGTTTTTTAGGGTACATAATTTATTGACAATTTTTTTTATTTTATTTTTTAAAAATGGGTGTAATGGCAAAAAACAATTGTTTTTGGGGGTCTTTTTTCATTTTTATTAGACTTTATTAAACTCAATTTAACATTTTTTTCGTGGCCCTAAAACAGATTTTTTATTTGAATGTTTAACCCCTTCCCTATATATACGGCGCACGTCGGGTTGGGAAGTATAGAGCGGGCTCACATGCTGAGCCCACTTCATAGAACAAGCGTTTCATCTGTGTGTTACAGCTGGCACTTCAGGGTAATGTGCGGGATCCCGCTTAATGAGCAATCCTGCTAGTTTAACCAATTAAATGCTGTAGTCAATAGCGACCGCTACATTTAAATCACTAGACACACCAGGGCGGCCCCTGTAACGTTGCAACCCCCATCGTGACATGATCGCCACGTGCCACTGGTTGGCATGGTAGCCTGGGGGCCTGAGGAACGCCCCCAGGTCTGCCATCTTTGTACTCCTATGAAGCCCTGTCTCCAGCAGGGCTTCATAGCTGATTGTCAGTATCACGCTATACTGCAAAACATTAGTATTGCAGTATATCATGCAAGCAATCCAATGAATGCTAGTACAATTGCCCGAGTGGGACAAGTAAAATGTAGTCAAATAAAGTTTTAGTAATAAATTTAAAAAAAAAAAAATAAAGGTTCCAAAAACCCCTCCTTTTCCATTTTTCCACAAGCACAATGTAAAGAAAAAAAATTAACAGGTATTGACGTGTCCAGAAAAATCGGAACTATTACAATATATCATTATTTAGTCCGCACAGTGAACAACATAAAAAGAAAATGTACCCCAAAATGACAGAAATAGAAACAATAAGTCATCATACTGCTCAATCAATGGAAAAATAAAAAAGTTATGGCTCTCAGAATATGGCGACAAAACTGAAATTTTATTTTTAACAATCAGTTTTTTTCCTTGTAAAAGTAGCAAAACTAAAAAAAAAAAACTATATCAATTTGATATCACCGTAATTGCATGGACCCACAGAATAAAGTTAACATTTTTACTTCACGGTGAACGCCGTAAAAACAAAACCCCCCAAAAGATTGAGAAATTGCTGGGGTTTTTGTCTATTCCACCACATATTTTTTTTTTTCCCCAGTTTCCCACTACATTATACGGTACAATAAATGGTTTCACGAAAATCGACAGCTCGTCCTGCAAAAACACAAGCCCTCATACGGCAATATTGATGGAAATATAAAAAAGTTATGACTTTTGGAAAGTGAAAATACGAAAAATGGCTGCAGCGGGAAAGGGTTAATATTTAACATTTAGCAAATCATTTTGGGGATAGGGTGACCGACATAGCTGTTCTAGATGTTTTTGTCATCAGTATTTCTGTGTACAATGTAGCCTGGAGTCTGCCGTATTCATCAGCTGTATGCCCACACCAGCCACTGATGGACAGCTTTCTTCTCCCTAAACACCTTAATAGGGAGAAAGGTATGTGTAGATCAGCAGCACAGGATACATTTTCAAGAGGGTGCGCGTCTCCTGGGTCACAGTCCGAGTGACCCCACAATCAAGATAAAAAAGGAAATGGAGACAGCACTACCAAATTTTCAAAGTGAAGATCCTTTTATTCCACGGTGCAACGTTTCAGCTCAATACGAGCCTTTCTCAAGCATAATAATGTGACATACAAAACGCATATATATGCAATACAGGGTCATTAAACCAATTACATACATATAATAAACTTGTGCAATAATGCTACAACAGGTATACAAAATTTTTTATATCAATAGGATCCCCTATGAATGTGCTAATACATGAATAGAAAAATAAATAAAAACATTACATATACATAGTATAAATCGTGCATTCACTGTAATAAGGCCAATCAATCAGATGGGCTACATGTGTATAATGACATGTGATAGTGTACAAAAACAGGTGTATAAAATAAAGTTAAAAACATCTTACCCTCACTGGATCGGCTGATAGCGTTGTGCACTTCCAATTTTGTATACCTGTTGTAGCATTATTGCACAAGTTTATTATATGTATGTAATTGGTTTAATGACCCTGTATTGCATATATATGCGTTTTGTATGTCACATTATTATGCTTGAGAAAGGCTCGTATTGAGCTGAAACGTTGCACCGTGGAATAAAAGGATCTTCACTTTGAAAATTTGGTAGTGCTGTCTCCATTTCCTTTTTAATAGGGAGAAAGATATGAATCAGCGTTGGTGGGCTGGGGGAGCCCGTGGATCATGAATAGAGTTGACTGCACCCTCACAGCTTGCTGCAACTATTAAAATTACATTTTACTGAAAGCAACCCATTTTTACACATAAGGGTATGTTCACACGGCAGCGTCCGTTACAGCTGAAATTACAGAGCTGTTTTCAGGAGAAAACAAAATGACCGTCGGAACAGAACATCGTAAGACCCATTCAAATGAATGGGCAGATGTTTGCCGACACTATCGAGCCGCATTTTCGGACGTAAATCGAGGCAGAAAGCGCCCGAATTACGTCCGTAAATAAGCCGTGTGAACATACCCTAATAGTCATATAGGTTATCTCAGTGGACCTGTCAGTGTCACTACTTACTTCATGCTACTCTAAGGCCTTATTTACACGAACGTGTCCGCTTTGCTCGCGTAAAAAACACAGCATTTATCTTGCGTTGCTGTTCCGTGTGACAACCGTGTACGGTGCGTGTCTGCGTTTTTTACACGCGTATGTCATCTGTATGTCACATGTTTTTACGTCCTCAAAATAAACTGAAGGTGGTGTGTTTTATTTTCCTTATCATTTCTGTAGCAACTGTTGCGTGAAAAACGCATGGCACACGAATGTGTGTCTGTGTGCTGTACGTGATTTTCACGCACCCATTGACTTCAATGGGTGTGTGATGCGCAAAAAACGCACAAGTATAGGACATGCAGTGAGTTTCACGCAGCGAACACATGCTGCGTGAAAAACACTGAATGTCTGAATGGCCCCATTGCATAGGTCCGTGTGACATCCGTTTTTTTAACGCGCGTAACACGGAGGTGAAATAAGCTCATGTGAATAAGGCCTTAGGCTGGGTTCACACTGAGTTTTTTGCAGGAGGAAAATCTGCCTCAAAATTCCGTTTGCCTGCATGCCGATTTTCACAGCGTTTTTTGCAGCGTTTTTCACCCGCGGCCGTTGAGTGCCACGGGCAACAAACGCAGCGACATACACTTTCTCTGCCTCCCATTGATGTCAATGGGGGGTCAGTGGCGTAAACGCCCAAAGATAGGGCATGTCCCTTCTTTTTCTGCCGTTTTTTGGCGCGTTCTCCAACGCAGTTTCCGCGTAAAAAAAATTCGTAAAAAAACTCAGTGTAAACTCCCCCTTAGAGAGGACAGCATATCATATGTGGCAGATATGAGAACCCTCATGTAAAGAGCCCTGCACCGGTTTTAATTGGAAATGATCAGGGTTTCTATTTGTCGTAAACAGGCAGAAATTTTGAAAACGGCAAGGAACTGGAACACTAGGTACATTAGAATGTTGCATAACTTTTCATCATATAATTAATAAGCTTCATTTACATAAGACCCCTGCAGGGGTCTAACAAGCTGCAGCAGGGTCCCAAACCACCTCGTCAGTGTCAGGATCTTGTATGTGCTGCAGTGCAGACCTTTGCCAGGGCATAATGTGTCAGGTAGAGGGGATCCGGGGTAGGCCCCCAGCGGGCCCACTTTCCCTCTGGGTACGGTTGAGGTCGCATCTCCTGCGACCCAGATTGTTACACCACTGCCTTTAAATTTCTAAAACCAGAATGCACTGCAGTCAGAAGCATTTCCTTTTCTTACACAATATAGTAACAAACCATCATATTATTTATACCACTGTCAGACTTGATAGCTTTAAACTTGATCAGGTTTCATGCCCATTATAAAATACGTTATGAGGACAGATAAAAGTTCTGCCATTTTCTATTCTCATTACCATTTTTGTCATGCAGTGAAATATTAGAATTTAAATGGCTTTCTAAGAGAGTGAATTACAGCTTCTTGCTGTCTTAAAGCATATTCACTGCACCAGTCTGACCTTTTCAATATTCCACTTTTTGACTGGTTGGCTATTTTTTTTCTATTTACAGCTCTACTAAATTGTGGGAAAATGCTCATCATACCCAGCCAATGGGAAGCATGATCATTAAAAAATTCAGCAAAGTGTACCGTAAAATAGCATATGCTAAAAAAAAAAAAAAGACAATGATAAAACAGTAAAATGTCCTCCTTGTGTCTAACAAGGTCGAGCACAGCATGTGTCGCGAAAAAAAATAATCTTATTTCAAAACCATGGGCAATAATATGGAGCTGTTTCCCATTTGCTGTTATAACAGTCTTCACTTGGGGGACGGCTGTGTGGCTTCATATATATTCAGCTGCAAAAGTATCAGTGTAGTCAAACAATAATATTGAGTGATAAGTTCTGTCTTGCAGTTGGCATAATAACCCATTACAAAGGTCAGGGCCGGTGTTACGGGGGGCAAACTGGGCAATTGCCCAGGGCCCCCATCCCTAAGGCTGAGTTCACATGGGGCGTATCCGCCCTGTGCGCCGCAGAGAAAACCGGGCGAAAATCCACACCAAACTGAGGTGCAGTTTTTCCCCCAGAATGTCCGCTGTGAAAAACTGTAGCACTTAGCCAGACTGCTAGTAGGCCGGCCTCCTGGGATGACGACTCATCCCAGGAGACTGCTGCAGCCTGTAATTGGCTGTAGCGGCGGTCACATGGGATGAAGCATTATCCCAGGAGGATGAAACACAGACTCCTAGGTAAGTATAATATATTTTTTGTTTTCTTAGTTGCGTTTTATGCTGTGGGATTGCTGCGAACCCACCGCAAAAAATGCAACAACTGCTATTTGTTGCAAGATTTACTTCCCCATTGAATTAAATGCAACAAATAAGCAGCGTTTATGTAAATACAAATGACATGTTGCGGAATAAAACTCTGCACCGCAGGTCAATTTCTGAGCGTTTTTCCACTCAGTATTTATGCAGCGTGTGGATGAGATTTGTTTTATCTCATCCACTTTGCTGCTACTTTATTTGCTGTGGATTTTGCGCAACTGATTCCATTGCGGAAAATCCACTGCGTTTATGCAACATGTGCATTGACTCTAACGGCTCATCCACACGCTGCGGAATGGCCGCGTTTTTTCAGGACGGAATTTCGGACAGAAAAAATGCAGCAGAATACAGCAGCAGCATCATTTGTTATATCTCATCCACATGCTGCGCCGCAGAAATTGACCTGCGGTGCGTGTTTTTCGGACCGCAGTAAGTTAATTCCTGCTGCCGAAAGTGGCCAGAATTTCTGCGTTTTTCAGAGGAGATATCTCCATCTCCTAACATTGCGAAAAATGCAGCAAAATACGCACCATTTTCTGCCGTAAAAAACGCAGGAAATGGTGTGTTTTTGCCTCATCGGAATGTCTGTGTTTTTCAACGGAATTGCTGCAGAAGTTTTCTGCAGCAATTCTGTTGTGTGTGGACAAGCCCGCAGTGTGCAGTAGGATCATCAGCGGGCCTCAGCGATTCTGTTGCGTTTTGTGGCGCGATTTTTGCAATCGCAACAATACCACGCAATTTTTACCGAGATTACAAAATTTGTGGCAAAACCGTACCCTTTCTACACCAATTACAAAAATTGTGGCAAAAATGGCGTGATATCGCCGCAATTTTGCGGCACAAAACGCAATCAAATCCCTAAGCCACTGACAGGCATAACCTTTGGACGACAATTATGCTAGGTTCATACAGTGCGAATACGCTGCGTAAAAGCACACAGGGAATTCGGGAAAAACGCAGGAAATTGTGGTGCAGTTTTTCGGTCGGAATGTCCGCTGCGGAAAACTGCACGTTAAAACAAAAACAAAAAAACACCTTATACTTACCCTTTGATGTCCTGCAGCCCAGCCTCCTGGGATGACTTTTTGTCAAATGTGACCGCTGCAGCATGTGTTTGGCTACAGCGGTCACATGGGATGAAACATCAACCAAGGAGGCCGGCCTAGACAAAGAAGCACAGAATTCTGGGTAAGTATAAGATTTTTTTTTTTTCTCTGAGTTGCATGTTTTGCGGTGGCATCGCAGCTTTTCCGCCGCAAAAATCACAACATCTGCTATTTGTTGCGTAATTTCCCTATTGAATTCAATGGGGAAACCCCACAACAAAAAAGCAGCGATTATGCAAATACAATTGACATGCTGCGGATTAAAAAAACACACTGCTGGTCCATTTCTGAGCGTTTTTTTCCCACTCCAATTCAATTCAATGTGCAAAATCCGCAGTAGTTACGCTACGTGTGAACTTACTGTGGGTTGAAAATACAGTATCTTGCGCTTTTATTTCCTGACATGACTTGTACAAAATCGTGACATTTTTTTTATGGAAACATATCCTAGGGCCATATTCACACGCTGGGGATTCTTTCAGGATTTAGGTGTAGATTTCGCACCTAAAGCCAAACAGAATCCGCCAAAATTCCATCAGCAATGCAGTATTTTTTTTTAACTTTATTCACAGCCTCAGGACAAAAGCCGAAAAACCGTGGTTTAGGGCCTGTTCACATTACGTTTGCCTTCCATTTGGTCTTTCCGTTCATCTATTCCATCAGAGGAATGGATGAACGCAGTGGCATAACTACCGCGGTAGCAGCCGTATCGGCTGCTACAGGGCCCGCGGCTTGAGGGGGCCGTGCCGCCAGCCGCTCCCCCCCCCATATGCCCAGTCGCGCCGCTAGCAGGCGTTATGGCTGCTATAGCGGTAGCGCCGCTACTACGGGGCCCCCGCCGCCCCCAAGTATGGACTGGGGGACACAGGCCATCTCTTGCCCGAAGCTGTTTATGATATGATTTTTTTTCAGTTATTTTGACGGAAACAATAGCGTAGTGTGCTGCGCTACTCTTCCTGTAAAAAAAAAAAGGAAACCTAGCGTAACGGACGCAAACGGAAACAAAAAAAATACCATTGAAATCAATAGTAATGCAAGCGGAAACGATACTTTACATTTGTCTTTTCGTTCATCCGTTCCTCTGATGGAACAGATGAACTGAAAGACCAAATGGAAGACAGAAGACAGAAGACAGAAGTAATGTGAACAGGCCCTTAGCTTCATTGAATTACAAAGGGGTTAATCTGTGTCAGAAATCCTAGTTTAAGATGCAGATTTCCGCCACAGCTTTTCTAAAAAAACATCCAAGGTGTATTTTGCCTGTGGCAAATCCATGCCACATGAACATGGTCTATGGCAGGGGTCTCAAACTCGGCCGGGTAAATGGGCCGCACATAGAAAAAATGTGAAGTTGACGGGCCGCATTACTTTAAAATTTGATGAAATACAAAATTATTGTTAATCAATTCGTTATTTGAACTACTATAACAATACTACATTACTATAACAATACTACATTACTATAATAATACTAAAGTACTATAATAATACTATAACGTTTCTCACCGGTTTGTTCGTGGATCCTCGGTGTCGTCTGAGATCGGTGCTTGGAACCCAGGCAACGCTTGGCACAGCGGGTAGAGGCAGTCAGATGGATAGGCAGAAGTCAGGACAGGCAGCAGACGTCGTAACCGGTATGGCAGCAATAGGTCGAGGCAGGCAGCAGACGTCGTAACGGGTATGGCAGCAATAGGTTAAGGCAGGCGGCAGACAAGGATAGTCAAGTTGAAGCAGAGGTCAGTAACGGGAAATCCAGACAAAAGCAGAAGGAACGGAAACAGGGAACTAGGGCACAGGGAACTCACGGGGAACTTGGTTGAACAAGCAGGGATGGAACCTTAAATAGGAAGTTCTTGGGAATTAAGGTGCGCACTGGCCCTTTAAGGCAGGACGAGTCAGCGCACGCGCCCTCTAGTGACTGCAGCCGCACATCGAGGATGCCAACCGCGGAAGGAGGTAATGGATGCACTCACCTGACGCCGTCCAGGGCCAGCAGAGCGTCCGGACCGGGTAAGTGGAGCTCGGGATGAGCAGCTGGTGAGGGAGGGCGCCGGAACCGGAGCAGAGGCTGTTACTATAACAATACTACATTGCTATAATAATACTACATTACTATAACAATACTACAGTGCTATAATAATACTACATTACTATAACAATACTACATTACTATAATACAACATTACTATAACAATACTACATTACTATAATACTACATTGCTATAATAATACAACATTACTATAACAATACTACATTACTATAATAATACTACATTACCCTAACAATACTACATTATTAAAATAATACTACATTACTATAACAATGCTACATTACTATAATAATACTACATTACTATAATAATAATATTACATTACTATAACAATACTACATTACTATAACAATACTACATTACTATAACAATACTACATTACTATAATACTACATTGCTATAACACTACATTACTATAACAATATTACATTACTATAATACTACATTACTATAGCAATATTACATTACTATAATAGAACTACATTACATTATTATAATACTACATTACTATAATAATAATAATACATTACTATAATAATACTACATTACTATAACAATAAAAACACAAAAATGGCCATACTCACAAATTGGGCAGGTATAATCCCAACAGGACGCAGCCAGGTCAAAAATGCTGCTGAAGGAAAGTGCTCAGGTGTGTTAAATAATAATAGCCACTCCCACTAGCCTTGAGGGGAGTGGCGTGTGGTGCATGGGATATGTAGTAAAAAATAAATGAATTGTGTATAATGTGCAAGTAGTAATAATGTGTGAAATATAGGGGGCAGTACTGAGTATAGTGAGTGGTGAATAACATGTGTAAAATATAGGGGGCAGTACTGAAAGGGTCAGGAATGTGAGTGATGCATGAAGTGTGGGTGCAGTGTGTAAAACATGTTACTATAACAATGCTACTTTACTATAACAATACTACATTACTATAATAATACTACATTACTATAACAATACTACACTACTATAATACTACTACATTACTATAACAATACTACATACTCATAGACTTTCTATTGAGTCCGTACTCTGATACATAGATTTCCTGGAAAAGCCGAGCAGAAACGAAGCGGCTAAGCGCTCACACGAGCACTTCTGCCACTTCATGTTAGAGATTGGTGGGGCCCCCACCAATCAAAACTTTCGACATGTCACTATGACATGTCATAAGTTTGTTGAACGTTTAGTTACACTTTAACTTTATTCTGTGGGTCAATACGGTTACAGCAATACCAAATTTATATTTGTTTTCATTTAGCGAATTAACTGAATGTAACTATGTTGTTGGTACATTATTTAAAAACTTGCGGCCTTTCTTGTGATTTTGCCCAGGGCCACACTTTGCCTATAACTGGCCCTGACAAAGGTGTTTGATGAGGTTTAGTTCAACTCTTTATGATGACTAGTCAAGTTCTTATACTTCAAACTCAGAAAATAATTTTAATGGCCCTGACTTTTTAATGATGAAACTAGAAAGGACCTTCTCTAAAGTGGGTAGCACATATCACAAGTCACTTTATTCTATAGCAATACAATTTGCCTTCACTGGAATTCAGGGCCTAGCTCAAACCCAATTAGTCCTCCTCCACTATTCCTTATCAGTGCCACTATGGGCATGGGCAGGAAGTGTTCTTCTGGCATCCATCAAACCTAGATTTGTCTGTCCGACTGCTAGGGGGTGAAGCATGATTCATCATTACAGAATGCATTTCCACTGAGTACGAACTATTGTACTCAGTGGCGTAACTACCGCCGTAGCAGCAGTAGCGGCTGCTACGGGGCCCGCGGCATGAGGGGGCCCGTGTCGCCCGCCGACACGGGCCCCCACCATGGCCGGAGGCTCCGCTAGCAGCCGATATGGCTGCTACAGCGGGACCCCACTGAACACTACGGCAGAGCAGGGAGGTATCTCCCCGCTCTGCCATTAACTGGTTCCCGACCGCTGGCTGTATTTTTACGGCCAGCGGTCAGGGTCCTTAAAACCCGAGCCATAGACTTTCTACGGCTCGGGTTTTAACTTGCTGCCCGCGCGATCGGGCAGCTGAATGTCGGGTCTCCGGCTGTCAGTGACTGCCGGGGACCCTGAGGAGAAGACAGAAACAGCTTTCACTGCTTCTGCCTTCTCTGATCACTTGTACACCGCGTTGAATGCGCGCTGTGTACAGGAATAGAGACAGCAGCAGCGGCGCTGTCTCTATTCCTCCCAGTGATCATGTGACTGGTCACATGATCGCCGGGTGCCGTTAGTGGCAGGCTGCTGCTGGGTCTTACTAGACCCAGCACAGCCCTATTAGTGACAATCGTCACTATGAGAGGGCTGATTTCCCCTGTAACTGGGGCTGCTGTGCAGCTCCAGTTACAGTGGAAAAACATGGTGTAAAAGAAAGAAAAAAAATATATAAAGTTCCCCAAAGGTCTTCTTTGACCTTTGGCGGACAGACCATAGTAATAAAAAAATAATAAAGTAAAGTGCAAAAAAAATGTAAATAATAAATACACATAAAATACCCACCCCCCAAAATAAAACGTTCCCCCCCCCGCCAATCATTGTTGTAACGCTAGCGCTGAGTTTTTTGCAGGAGGAAAATCTGCCTCAAAATTCCGTTTGCCTGCATGCCGATTTTCACAGCGTTTTTTGCAGCGTTTTTCACCCGCGGCCGTTGAGTGCCACGGGCAACAAACGCAGCGACATACACTTTCTCTGCCTCCCATTGATGTCAATGGGGGGTCAGTGGCGTAAACGCCCAAAGATAGGGCATGTCCCTTCTTTTTCTGCCGTTTTTTGGCGCGTTCTCCAACGCAGTTTCCGCGTAAAAAAAATTCGTAAAAAAACTCAGTGTAAACTCCCCCTTAGAGAGGACAGCATATCATATGTGGCAGATATGAGAACCCTCATGTAAAGAGCCCTGCACCGGTTTTAATTGGAAATGATCAGGGTTTCTATTTGTCGTAAACAGGCAGAAATTTTGAAAACGGCAAGGAACTGGAACACTAGGTACATTAGAATGTTGCATAACTTTTCATCATATAATTAATAAGCTTCATTTACATAAGACCCCTGCAGGGGTCTAACAAGCTGCAGCAGGGTCCCAAACCACCTCGTCAGTGTCAGGATCTTGTATGTGCTGCAGTGCAGACCTTTGCCAGGGCATAATGTGTCAGGTAGAGGGGATCCGGGGTAGGCCCCCAGCGGGCCCACTTTCCCTCTGGGTACGGTTGAGGTCGCATCTCCTGCGACCCAGATTGTTACACCACTGCCTTTAAATTTCTAAAACCAGAATGCACTGCAGTCAGAAGCATTTCCTTTTCTTACACAATATAGTAACAAACCATCATATTATTTATACCACTGTCAGACTTGATAGCTTTAAACTTGATCAGGTTTCATGCCCATTATAAAATACGTTATGAGGACAGATAAAAGTTCTGCCATTTTCTATTCTCATTACCATTTTTGTCATGCAGTGAAATATTAGAATTTAAATGGCTTTCTAAGAGAGTGAATTACAGCTTCTTGCTGTCTTAAAGCATATTCACTGCACCAGTCTGACCTTTTCAATATTCCACTTTTTGACTGGTTGGCTATTTTTTTTCTATTTACAGCTCTACTAAATTGTGGGAAAATGCTCATCATACCCAGCCAATGGGAAGCATGATCATTAAAAAATTCAGCAAAGTGTACCGTAAAATAGCATATGCTAAAAAAAAAAAAAAGACAATGATAAAACAGTAAAATGTCCTCCTTGTGTCTAACAAGGTCGAGCACAGCATGTGTCGCGAAAAAAAATAATCTTATTTCAAAACCATGGGCAATAATATGGAGCTGTTTCCCATTTGCTGTTATAACAGTCTTCACTTGGGGGACGGCTGTGTGGCTTCATATATATTCAGCTGCAAAAGTATCAGTGTAGTCAAACAATAATATTGAGTGATAAGTTCTGTCTTGCAGTTGGCATAATAACCCATTACAAAGGTCAGGGCCGGTGTTACGGGGGGCAAACTGGGCAATTGCCCAGGGCCCCCATCCCTAAGGCTGAGTTCACATGGGGCGTATCCGCCCTGTGCGCCGCAGAGAAAACCGGGCGAAAATCCACACCAAACTGAGGTGCAGTTTTTCCCCCAGAATGTCCGCTGTGAAAAACTGTAGCACTTAGCCAGACTGCTAGTAGGCCGGCCTCCTGGGATGACGACTCATCCCAGGAGACTGCTGCAGCCTGTAATTGGCTGTAGCGGCGGTCACATGGGATGAAGCATTATCCCAGGAGGATGAAACACAGACTCCTAGGTAAGTATAATATATTTTTTGTTTTCTTAGTTGCGTTTTATGCTGTGGGATTGCTGCGAACCCACCGCAAAAAATGCAACAACTGCTATTTGTTGCAAGATTTACTTCCCCATTGAATTAAATGCAACAAATAAGCAGCGTTTATGTAAATACAAATGACATGTTGCGGAATAAAACTCTGCACCGCAGGTCAATTTCTGAGCGTTTTTCCACTCAGTATTTATGCAGCGTGTGGATGAGATTTGTTTTATCTCATCCACTTTGCTGCTACTTTATTTGCTGTGGATTTTGCGCAACTAATTCCATTGCGGAAAATCCACTGCGTTTATGCAACATGTGCATTGACTCTAACGGCTCATCCACACGCTGCGGAATGGCCGCGTTTTTTCAGGACGGAATTTCGGACAGAAAAAATGCAGCAGAATACAGCAGCAGCATCATTTGTTATATCTCATCCACATGCTGCGCAGAAATTGACCTGCGGTGCGTGTTTTTCGGACCGCAGTAAGTTAATTCCTGCTGCCGAAAGTGGCCAGAATTTCTGCGTTTTTCAGAGGAGATATCTCCATCTCCTAACATTGCGAAAAATGCAGCAAAATACGCACCATTTTCTGCCGTAAAAAACGCAGGAAATGGTGTGTTTTTGCCTCATCGGAATGTCTGTGTTTTTCAACGGAATTGCTGCAGAAGTTTTCTGCAGCAATTCTGTTGTGTGTGGACAAGCCCGCAGTGTGCAGTAGGATCATCAGCGGGCCTCAGCGATTCTGTTGCGTTTTGTGGCGCGATTTTTGCAATCGCAACAATACCACGCAATTTTTACCGAGATTACAAAATTTGTGGCAAAACCGTACCCTTTCTACACCAATTACAAAAATTGTGGCAAAAATGGCGTGATATCGCCGCAATTTTGCGGCACAAAACGCAATCAAATCCCTAAGCCACTGACAGGCATAACCTTTGGACGACAATTATGCTAGGTTCATACAGTGCGAATACGCTGCGTAAAAGCACACAGGGAATTCGGGAAAAACGCAGGAAATTGTGGTGCAGTTTTTCGGTCGGAATGTCCGCTGCGGAAAACTGCACGTTAAAACAAAAACAAAAAAACACCTTATACTTACCCTTTGATGTCCTGCAGCCCAGCCTCCTGGGATGACTTTTTGTCAAATGTGACCGCTGCAGCATGTGTTTGGCTACAGCGGTCACATGGGATGAAACATCAACCAAGGAGGCCGGCCTAGACAAAGAAGCACAGAATTCTGGGTAAGTATAAGATTTTTTTTTTTTCTCTGAGTTGCATGTTTTGCGGTGGCATCGCAGCTTTTCCGCCGCAAAAATCACAACATCTGCTATTTGTTGCGTAATTTCCCTATTGAATTCAATGGGGAAACCCCACAACAAAAAAGCAGCGATTATGCAAATACAATTGACATGCTGCGGATTAAAAAAACACACTGCTGGTCCATTTCTGAGCGTTTTTTTCCCACTCCAATTCAATTCAATGTGCAAAATCCGCAGTAGTTACGCTACGTGTGAACTTACTGTGGGTTGAAAATACAGTATCTTGCGCTTTTATTTCCTGACATGACTTGTACAAAATCGTGACATTTTTTTTATGGAAACATATCCTAGGGCCATATTCACACGCTGGGGATTCTTTCAGGATTTAGGTGTAGATTTCGCACCTAAAGCCAAACAGAATCCGCCAAAATTCCATCAGCAATGCAGTATTTTTTTTTAACTTTATTCACAGCCTCAGGACAAAAGCCGAAAAACCGTGGTTTAGGGCCTGTTCACATTACGTTTGCCTTCCATTTGGTCTTTCCGTTCATCTATTCCATCAGAGGAATGGATGAACGCAGTGGCATAACTACCGCGGTAGCAGCCGTATCGGCTGCTACAGGGCCCGCGGCTTGAGGGGGCCGTGCCGCCAGCCGCTCCCCCCCCCATATGCCCAGTCGCGCCGCTAGCAGGCGTTATGGCTGCTATAGCGGTAGCGCCGCTACTACGGGGCCCGCGCCGCCCCCAAGTATGGACTGGGGGACACAGGCCATCTCTTGCCCGAAGCTGTTTATGATATGATTTTTTTTCAGTTATTTTGACGGAAACAATAGCGTAGTGTGCTGCGCTACTCTTCCTGTAAAAAAAAAAAGGAAACCTAGCGTAACGGACGCAAACGGAAACAAAAAAAATACCATTGAAATCAATAGTAATGCAAGCGGAAACGATACTTTACATTTGTCTTTTCGTTCATCCGTTCCTCTGATGGAACAGATGAACTGAAAGACCAAATGGAAGACAGAAGACAGAAGACAGAAGTAATGTGAACAGGCCCTTAGCTTCATTGAATTACAAAGGGGTTAATCTGTGGCAGAAATCCTAGTTTAAGATGCAGATTTCCGCCACAGCTTTTCTAAAAAAACATCCAAGGTGTATTTTGCCTGTGGCAAATCCATGCCACATGAACATGGTCTATGGCAGGGGTCTCAAACTCGGCCGGGTAAATGGGCCGCACATAGAAAAAATGTGAAGTTGACGGGCCGCATTACTTTAAAATTTGATGAAATACAAAATTATTGTTAATCAATTCGTTATTTGAACTACTATAACAATACTACATTACTATAACAATACTACATTACTATAATAATACTAAAGTACTATAATAATACTATAACGTTTCTCACCGGTTTGTTCGTGGATCCTCGGTGTCGTCTGAGATCGGTGCTTGGAACCCAGGCAACGCTTGGCACAGCGGGTAGAGGCAGTCAGATGGATAGGCAGAAGTCAGGACAGGCAGCAGACGTCGTAACCGGTATGGCAGCAATAGGTCGAGGCAGGCAGCAGACGTCGTAACGGGTATGGCAGCAATAGGTTAAGGCAGGCGGCAGACAAGGATAGTCAAGTTGAAGCAGAGGTCAGTAACGGGAAATCCAGACAAAAGCAGAAGGAACGGAAACAGGGAACTAGGGCACAGGGAACTCACGGGGAACTTGGTTGAACAAGCAGGGATGGAACCTTAAATAGGAAGTTCTTGGGAATTAAGGTGCGCACTGGCCCTTTAAGGCAGGACGAGTCAGCGCACGCGCCCTCTAGTGACTGCAGCCGCACATCGAGGATGCCAACCGCGGAAGGAGGTAATGGATGCACTCACCTGACGCCGTCCAGGGCCAGCAGAGCGTCCGGACCGGGTAAGTGGAGCTCGGGATGAGCAGCTGGTGAGGGAGGGCGCCGGAACCGGAGCAGAGGCTGTTACTATAACAATACTACATTGCTATAATAATACTACATTACTATAACAATACTACAGTGCTATAATAATACTACATTACTATAACAATACTACATTACTATAATACAACATTACTATAACAATACTACATTACTATAATACTACATTGCTATAATAATACAACATTACTATAACAATACTACATTACTATAATAATACTACATTACCCTAACAATACTACATTATTAAAATAATACTACATTACTATAACAATGCTACATTACTATAATAATACTACATTACTATAATAATAATATTACATTACTATAACAATACTACATTACTATAACAATACTACATTACTATAATAATACTACATTACTATAATACTACATTGCTATAACACTACATTACTATAACAATATTACATTACTATAATACTACATTACTATAGCAATATTACATTACTATAATAGAACTACATTACATTATTATAATACTACATTACTATAATAATAATAATACATTACTATAATAATACTACATTACTATAACAATAAAAACACAAAAATGGCCATACTCACAAATTGGGCAGGTATAATCCCAACAGGACGCAGCCAGGTCAAAAATGCTGCTGAAGGAAAGTGCTCAGGTGTGTTAAATAATAATAGCCACTCCCACTAGCCTTGAGGGGAGTGGCGTGTGGTGCATGGGATATGTAGTAAAAAATAAATGAATTGTGTATAATGTGCAAGTAGTAATAATGTGTGAAATATAGGGGGCAGTACTGAGTATAGTGAGTGGTGAATAACATGTGTAAAATATAGGGGGCAGTACTGAAAGGGTCAGGAATGTGAGTGATGCATGAAGTGTGGGTGCAGTGTGTAAAACATGTTACTATAACAATGCTACTTTACTATAACAATACTACATTACTATAATAATACTACATTACTATAACAATACTACACTACTATAATACTACTACATTACTATAACAATACTACATACTCATAGACTTTCTATTGAGTCCGTACTCTGATACATAGATTTCCTGGAAAAGCCGAGCAGAAACGAAGCGGCTAAGCGCTCACACGAGCACTTCTGCCACTTCATGTTAGAGATTGGTGGGGCCCCCACCAATCAAAACTTTCGACATGTCACTATGACATGTCATAAGTTTGTTGAACGTTTAGTTACACTTTAACTTTATTCTGTGGGTCAATACGGTTACAGCAATACCAAATTTATATTTGTTTTCATTTAGCGAATTAACTGAATGTAACTATGTTGTTGGTACATTATTTAAAAACTTGCGGCCTTTCTTGTGATTTTGCCCAGGGCCACACTTTGCCTATAACTGGCCCTGACAAAGGTGTTTGATGAGGTTTAGTTCAACTCTTTATGATGACTAGTCAAGTTCTTATACTTCAAACTCAGAAAATAATTTTAATGGCCCTGACTTTTTAATGATGAAACTAGAAAGGACCTTCTCTAAAGTGGGTAGCACATATCACAAGTCACTTTATTCTATAGCAATACAATTTGCCTTCACTGGAATTCAGGGCCTAGCTCAAACCCAATTAGTCCTCCTCCACTATTCCTTATCAGTGCCACTATGGGCATGGGCAGGAAGTGTTCTTCTGGCATCCATCAAACCTAGATTTGTCTGTCCGACTGCTAGGGGGTGAAGCATGATTCATCATTACAGAATGCATTTCCACT
The DNA here is from genome assembly GCF_050947455.1 of Rhinoderma darwinii. Lineage (NCBI taxonomy): Eukaryota > Metazoa > Chordata > Amphibia > Anura > Rhinodermatidae > Rhinoderma > Rhinoderma darwinii. The sequence goes on from NC_134692.1 coordinate 58,179,351, forward strand.
GAGTACGAACTATTGTACTCAGTGGCGTAACTACCGCCGTAGCAGCAGTAGCGGCTGCTACGGGGCCCGCGGCATGAGGGGGCCCGTGTCGCCCGCCGACACGGGCCCCCACCATGGCCGGAGGCTCCGCTAGCAGCCGATATGGCTGCTACAGCGGGACCCCACTGAACACTACGGCAGAGCAGGGAGGTATCTCCCCGCTCTGCCATTAACTGGTTCCCGACCGCTGGCTGTATTTTTACGGCCAGCGGTCAGGGTCCTTAAAACCCGAGCCATAGACTTTCTACGGCTCGGGTTTTAACTTGCTGCCCGCGCGATCGGGCAGCTGAATGTCGGGTCTCCGGCTGTCAGTGACTGCCGGGGACCCTGAGGAGAAGACAGAAACAGCTTTCACTGCTTCTGCCTTCTCTGATCACTTGTACACCGCGTTGAATGCGCGCTGTGTACAGGAATAGAGACAGCAGCAGCGGCGCTGTCTCTATTCCTCCCAGTGATCATGTGACTGGTCACATGATCGCCGGGTGCCGTTAGTGGCAGGCTGCTGCTGGGTCTTACTAGACCCAGCACAGCCCTATTAGTGACAATCGTCACTATGAGAGGGCTGATTTCCCCTGTAACTGGGGCTGCTGTGCAGCTCCAGTTACAGTGGAAAAACATGGTGTAAAAGAAAGAAAAAAAATATATAAAGTTCCCCAAAGGTCTTCTTTGACCTTTGGCGGACAGACCATAGTAATAAAAAAATAATAAAGTAAAGTGCAAAAAAAATGTAAATAATAAATACACATAAAATACCCACCCCCCAAAATAAAACGTTCCCCCCCCCGCCAATCATTGTTGTAACGCTAGCGCTGACCCAATTACCCTAATATAGACATGTAATATATAAAAATTTACGGTAGACAATGAAGATCACAAATAAAAGGTCTATTTTAGGGTAAAACTATTTTATTACCAAAAAAAAAAATAGCTGAAGTGTAAAAAAAAATATTTTTTTACTATTATTTTCAAACTTTATGAATAAAAATTCTAAAATAGCAAAAAAGGTGTGTATAAAAACGATAAAAAATTAAACCTGCATTGTCTACGGAAAAAACGTCGTTAGCCCAACAAATAAAAAAGTTATAGCCATTTAAGTAACGCGTGCTAAAAAGGGCTAAACGGTGTCTGGTCCTGAAGGCGCAAAATAGAGCAAAAGACATGTATCCCCTCTCCACAGGATCTCCACAGGATAGGGGATACATGTGTGATCGCTGGCATTGATAGGGAGAACGGGGGACTGAAAGTCCCCTGAAGTTCTCAATCACAAACCTCGGACTTCCGGGGTCTGTGTCGGCAGCTCCGTAGAAATGAATGGAGCGCCGGTCGTGCTTGTGCGCATGCGTGACCAGCGCTCCTTTCATTTTTATTGAGCTGCGCAGACGCCGGAAGTCAGAGGTTTGTCATGGAGAAGTTCAGGGGACTTTCAGTCCCCCGTTCTCCCTATCGCTGCCAGCGATCACTCATGTATCCCCTATCCTGTGGAGATCCAGTGGAGAGGGGATACATGTATTTTGTAGGACACACTGTAGGTCACATTTTTTGGGAGGGGGGACGCTGTATGGCGTTCCCTACAGGGGGGGGAACGCTGTATGGCGTTCCCTACAAGGGGGGGGTGGCTGTATGGCGTTCCCTACAGGGGGGGAGCTGTATGGCGTTCCCTACAGGGGGGGGCTGTATGGCGTTCTCTACAGGGGGGGCTGTATGGCGTTCCCTACAGGGGGGCTGTATGGCGTTCTCTACAGGGGGGGCTGTATGGCGTTCTCTGCAGGGGGGGCTGTATGGCGTTATCTACAGGGGGGCTGTAATGCGTTATCTACAGGGGGGGCTGTATGGCGTTCTCTACAGGGGGATGTATGGCGCTATCTACAGAGGGGGGGGCTGTATAGCGTTATCTACAGAGGGGGGCTGTAAAAAAAAGGCACCAGCTGCAAGGGGGGGGTTGTGTGACACCCAGGGGAGGGGGGGGCCCCAGTCAAAAGTTTGCTATGGGGCCCAGTCTTTCCTAGTTACGCCCCTGATTGTACTGCTAATGTTTGTGTATGGGGATCACATGGCTGCATATTTGATTTCATGATTCTGTTAGAGATAAGGGTGTCCAGAATTAGAGAGGATGTTTATTTACTTCTGGTCGTGTATTGTGTATATATATATATATATATATGATAATATTTTGTACAACTTTTTAGGTACATTGGTATAAATTTGTTTAGATACTTTGCCTTGTTACCTTGTACAGATCCTGAATTACAGCATGTCCTATGGCTCATTATCTTCTGCAGCTAAAATAACTATTCTGCTTGGCTTTGGAACTAAAATCTTTCACCAGTCTCTGGCTCAATTTCTGTATAGAGCGTCCTCTGGTGACATTGTGGAGTGTAGTGTTTACAAAAGGGACGGTACTCTTTTATATAGAAATAAACTTATTTAGGGTGTGTTCACATCAGCATCACCCTTCCATTCATGGATTCTGTCAAATCTGTCCAAAGGAGGAACCCATGAATGGAAAGGCCGTTTGTTTCTGTTCCGTAAGGTTTCCGTTTTTTTAGCGGAAACAATAACGTAGTCGTTAAGGGGAAGTATAGAGCGGGCTCAGTGGCTGAGCTTGCTCCATTATCAGCGGGTGTTAGATGTGTAATACCCTACTGCAGCGGGCAGATCGCGTCGGCAAAAATTGACAGAATGATAAAAAAGTACTGGCTCTCAGAATATGGCAACACAAAAATTTTTTTTTTTTAACAACGTTTTTTTTTTAGAAAAGTGGTAAAACATTAAAAAAAAACATAAATTTCGTATCGCCATAATCGTATAAACCCATAGAATAAAGTGAAGATGTCGTTTTTACTGCATGATGAATGCCATATAACCGAAACCCCCCAAAAAAGAGCACAATCTATGTTTTTTTGCCCATTTCACCACAAAAATATATATTTTTTCAGTTTCCCAGTACATTATATGGTACATTAATTGGTGCTATGAGAAACTACAACTTGTCCTGCAAAATACAAGTGCTTATACGTCTATGACAACAAAAAAAATTAAAAAAGTTATAGCTTTTGAAAGGCGAGGAGGAAAAAACTAAAATGAAAAATGTCGTTGTCATTAAGGGGTTAAAAAAGCATCTATGTTTTTCTATCCTGGACAACCCCTTTAGCCACTGGAACACAGTGATTTGATTTTTAATTCAGTTTGCCAATCTTCTTCCATGGTATATTTTTGTCTTCTAGCAACACTCAGGATATGTTTACATTATGTTTCAGCCATATGCCTAATGTATAATGTTTAGCAAAAAAAATTATCTAGCATATTCTGTGATATTGATATTTCATGGGTTTTCTACTAAAACAGACATGTCTGGAAAATTGCCAGGTCCTCAGTAAATAAAACCTATGGCCTCATGCACACGACCGTAGTGTTTTTCTGGTCCGCAAATTCCAGGACCGTGTGCCGTGAAATGGCAGTTCATCCGTATGTAATCTGCAGTTCATCCGTATGTAATCCGCAAAATGCGGATAAAAGAAAAAAGCCTAGGTAAAACAGGATGACGACAGAACTCATTCCCGGTCGTCGCCTAGCAACACTTCCGCAAATCCGCAAACTGCGGTTGACACACGGAGGTGTACCCGCATTTTCCACGGGCCCATTGACTTCTATGGGCATGTCCGCATCGAATTTGCGGGCCGTAATAAGACATGTCCTGAGTTTGGATTTGCGGACATGCGGGGACCCGTGAAAACACGGATAGTGTGTATGGGCCCATAGAAATGAATGGGTCCACAATTCTCCCGTCGATTTTCGGGGGAATTGCGGACGCAAAAACACGTTCGTGTGCATGGGGCCTAAGGCTATGGAATTAGGGTTTACACACAGCTCTATAGGAGTATAATTATTAAAGGGGTTATCCGACAGCTTTCCAAAAAATAATAATTTTGTTTCATCAAAAAAAAACAATTTAAAATGTTCCCACCATTAGATCCATATCTCTGCTTACAGGCTGTAGCACTTCCTGGTTCTAGGCGGGACAGAACGTTATTCTTCTGTTGTTTTCCTACATGTCCCACGATGCGTTGCTTTCCTCTATGCAATGTTATCGCCACTCCCAACAAGTCCCTCTGCCCTTCCTCCTGTATTTTTTATCTGCCTGCTAATAGCTTCTACCTCTCTTCCTCTCAAAAATGTGCCACGTTACTTTCAGCGCTTCACCTCAACTGAAAAAGTTGTACATGTCTCAGGTGAAAAAACACTGCACCAATATGAACACCAACTTTTTTTTATATTACTGCGAAATCGGCGTTAGCACTTGGCGATCCTGGTCAATGCCAATGCCCACTGCCCTTGGGGGGGTTGACTCGGCCGCCGGGTGCTTTGCGCCGCCGTCATGTCTCCTCAAGCAGTAGGTGCTGGGCCAGAGCATTGCCGACGCTCTGGCCGGGGGATTCCGCTTCTGGAGAAGCCCCTGACATCACTATCTATTTATGGAGAGTGACGTCAGTTGCTTCTCCGGTAACGGAATCTCTGGCCAGAGCATTGCCGACGCTCTGGCAGGGGATTCCGCTCCTGGAAATGTCCGTGATGTCACTATCGATATATGGACAGGGACGTCATGGGCTCTTTCAGGAGTGTAATCCCCAGGCAGAGTGTCAGCAATGCTCTGGCTGGAGATTCCACTCCTAGGTTGGCGTGGTTGGCACTATCTACAGGGGGAGGTAAGTGTCACTATCTTCAGGGTTGACATGGGTGGCACTATCTACAGGGGGCGTGTGTGGCGCTATTTACAGAGGGCTGTTTGGCACAATCTAGAGGGGGCTGTGTGCCACTATCCACAAGGGGTTGTGTGTGGCACTATCTACAATGGGTTGGGTTGTGTGTGGCGCTATCTGCAAGCGGTTGTATGTGGCACTATCTACAATGGGTTGTGTGTGGCATTATCTACAATGGGGTGTGTGTGGCACTATCTGCAAGGGGTTGTGTGTGGCGCTATCTACAAGGGGTCTGTGTGGCACTACTGTCTTTATCTACTGTCCACTATCTATATATCAAACTATGTTGCTGCATTTATAATTATATATTTTTTTGTAAAGTGAATTGAAGAAGAAATTCCTGAAGAGGAAATCGAAAATTCAACCGAGGATCAGGATGTTACTGACAATTTAATTGTAAGTTCAAACCTATATTTTAAGAATTAATTTAGCTATTATGTCTTAAAAAAAACCTGTAATATTCAGCAAAAAATTTTTTTTAGAGTATGTCGGAACACGATAATGAAGAACCTACACCTTCGCGTAACAACTCAACTAACCCAGTAATCATTTAAAGTTATTTTTATTTAAATAATAATATTTAAATTTGTTATCTTGCAGGAAAGTTACGTGAATATCAGTTTTAAAATCGACAGAAATTTTTTTTATTTTTTTTACTATTATAACAGATCTTTCTATTATTATGAAGATTAGATTGACTATATATATATATATATACATTACATTTAGTAATTTCTTTCTTTACTTGCAGGATAAAGAATAGGTGAAAAAAATCGATTAGAACCATGGTGTTTCCAGAACGATCCTCAATGGGGACCTTTTGATGTACGACCATCTCCAATTCAGGATACACAAGGGAGAATACATAACAACAACTGATGTACCTGCACGCATTGCAAAGAAATGAATACAGTAGAAGAAAGTATTTGTTGTAAGGAATTTGCATTGATAGACCGCTTCATTGAAGAAAGAAATTGTGTTACCGAACACGACCACTTCAATCAACTAGTTACTGATCTTACAAATCTACTCATGTTTTCTACCAGTTTATCGCATCGAGAATTTGATCGTAACAATCATCAGTAAGTGAATATAGAATTATAGTATAATGTGGTTATAGAGGTATTCAATGTAAAAAGGTATTTGTGATCAACAAGCGTTTGAGTAATAGCTGTTTTGGATAATTTCAGAGCAAATTCTGTATGTAATACATACATATAATAGTGCGCAGGACAGGTTTGTGATGATGTTATGAAAGGTCACTATCGTCACTATCATTTAAATTATGCAACCACAACATTCAGGAGTCCATGTTACAGATTCTTACAAAAATTACAAATTGTAACAAATTTTTAATGTTGACTAATGACTACACATCTCGCCTTCTATGTCCTATGTAAACTTTTCAATATCTATATCAATCTTTTTTTTTTAAATGTGATTTTTTTTATTTCAATTTTTTTTAATTCTTTCTAAGATTAATAGTAACGTTTAAATAGTTATATATAGTTTGTATATTAAAAATTTTATACTTGTATAATTATTTAATAATACATTTAATATGTTTTTAGATATTTCCATTGGGCTGCAAATCCCTGCTTTTCTAACATGGTTTATGTTTTTCTTGGAAAAGCAGATCGTGTGCATGTTGTGAACAAAATTAGAGAAAAATTTCCAAACCCGTAAAATAGATATACAGACTTTAGATGGTATCTTGGATCTAATGCATCTGTGCTATCCATTGATCACAATTTTTAATTTTCTATTTATGGTTATATTTATAAAAAAAAGTTATGTTTTTATGTTATTTTTTTTTCATAATAAGCACACTTTTTTATATTGGAAAAACACAAATATACCGGTAACCCTGGCTCTATTACTTACAACAGATGTCAATATAAATGTATCTATCTCAGGCCAGGGTAGGTAAAATATCGGGTGAAATCCAAAACACCCCACGTAGTATACAACAAACAGACAAACGTATTTACCGCTCAGACGGCACTGTTACAAGCAGTCAAACCATCCACACCCACACTGGATCGTGGATTTTCTATCACTTACGAACTTAAGTAATTTGTTCACGTGAACTACATGTTGGATTGCTTGTGAGGGTATGTGCACACACACTAATTACGTCCGTAATTGACGGACGTATTTCGGCCGCAAGTCCCGGACCAAACACAGTGCAGGGAGCCGGGCTCCTAGCATCATAGTTATGTACGATGCTAGGAGTCCCTGCCTCGCTGCAGAACAACTGTCCCGTACTGTAAACATGATTACAGTACGGGAGAGTTGTCCTGCAGCGAGGCAGGGACTCCTAGCGTCGTACATAACTATGATGCTAGGAGCCCGGCTCCCTGCACTGTGTTCGGTCCGGGACTTGCGGCCGATATACGTCCGTCAATTACGGACGTATTTAGTGTGTGTGCACATACCCTAACAGTGCCGTCTGCACAGTAAAAAGAACTTTTGTATTTTTTATATTAGTAATACTGATTTTCTGTCAAATATTTTTTTTCGTTATAATAAACAAATATATTTTTTTATTATTGTATGGGAATATTTCTATAGATATAGATGTACCATTTGTTACATTTTTACACATTCTTCCCTTTTGCTTTTATTAATGATATTTTTGAATTATTTGTTAAAGAAATTACAAACATTCCATTTATTAACATTAATTTATTTCAAACTGTTTTGTTTTAATAAATTATAAAAACAAGACAAATTATATATTTTAAAATAAGCATATGAATCAAAATTAAAAATAGATGAAGTAATAACATATATAAAAATTAACCGTTTCATTTTTTTTTTTACAAACGACTTAGATATTCTGCAATAATTTGTTTTTGTCTGGTTTTGGCATTGGAGCAATGTTTTCTGGGAAAGAACTTCTCAGTGAGGTCCAATCCTGTTCCTCTTCCTCTCGTACAAGTAAAATCACTTCTTTCATGATGTCCAGAAGAAAATCTTGTGAAGTTTTCTCATTTATTGCTTTCACTACCCACGATTTGCACCCTTTAGAGTACTCAACTCTGTGCTGAATTGTATTAATGGGATCTCCTGAACTGGTATGTTTTTTTAACCACAGCCATCACTTTTCCTACATTACAATTATGATCCAAGGCTGCAGGTTGTGTGCGGGCAACAATAGCATCAATAAAATATTGAATTATTTTTGGACAATATTTCAAACAAAGACTGTGGTAGATTTCGAGTTTTCCGGTGTGGTAAAAGAATGATAATTGACGCAAATATTTAAAAAGTAGGGGGTTTTCAACCATTTTAGATAGTTTCTGGAAAGTTTGACTATCCTTTTCAAGCCATTTTGTGTTTTCATGAACCTCCTCTGTTATGGTAGGATGAACAGAAAAAATGGGACATAGATATCATCAAAACCACAAAAAAGGCCATACTTACTAGGTAGGTGGGTGGGTGAAAACCCGTTCCCATCAGGATGCAGACGGGTCAAAGAATGCTGCTGTTATGGTAGGATGAAGACAAGCTATATATGAAGTATTAGTTTCCCAGGAATTCTCATTGGTAACATGCCGAAGTAGTGATTTCCATTTTTGGAACAACACATCAGGATCTTCACCGCATGTACGAGAACACCACCAAAGATGATTTTGTTTTTAACCAGTTTGACAAAATAGAACTTCCTTTAGTTTTTGATGCTGCAAGTATCTTGTTTCCTACAGATTTAGCCACATGCCACACCAGAGGCGTAGCTAGGCTCTCCAGCACCCGGGGCAAAGATTCAGTTTGGCGCCCCCATATCATGGCGTAAAACATATCATACAGTGACTACAGTACTGATTAGAGGCAGAGTGAACATTTACATTAAGTGACTCACCGGTGACGTCTCAGATTCTAGTTCTTTCTCTCCATCCGGTCCAGACCTCTATGACGACTTCTCCCGGTCACAGCCCATTTCTGCAGTTTGCCGCTCACATGTCTTCAGCTTCTCACTTTTCCAACATTTCTGCACCTATAAATAAATATAAAGTTAACATTATACCACACACTACGCCCTAAATATAATAGCGCCATACACTGCACCTCTAATTATAATAGCACCATACACCATGTCCCACACACACACTGTGCCCCCTCTAGATAGTGCCTGCCATAGAGCCCCCTGTAGATAGTGCCTGACATAGAGCCCCTGTAGATAGTGCCCCCATATAGACCACCCCTGTATATAGTGTCCCACAAATAACTCCCCCTATAGTGCTCTACAGATAGCCCACCCCTGTATATAGCCCCCTGTAGATATAGCCTACCCCTGTATATAGAGCTCTACAGATAGCCCAACCATGTATGTAGCCCCCCTGTAGATATAGCCCACCCCTGTATATAGTGCTCCACATATAGTCCACCCCTGTATATAGTGTTTCACAGATAGCCCACCCCTGCATATAGCCCGCCCTTGTACATATAGTCCACCCCTGTATATAGTGCTCCACTAGATAGTCCACCCCTATATATAGTGCTCCACAGATAGCCCACTCCTGTATATACTATATACAAGGGTGGGCTATCTGTGGAGCACTATATACAGGGGTGGACTATATGTACAAGGGGGCTATATACAGGGGTGGGCTTTCTGTGGAGCACTATAGGGGGAGCTATTTGTGGGATACTATATACAGGGGTGGGCTATATCTACAGGGGGACTATATACAGGGGTGGGCTATATCTACAGGGGGACTATATCTACAGGGGGACTATATACAGGGGTGGGCTATCTACAGGGGGACCATATCTACAGGGGGACCATATCTACAGGGCTGGGCTATACACAGGGCTGGGCTATGCACAGGGCTGGGCTATACACAGGGCTGGGCTATACACAGGGCTGGGCCATACACAGGGCTGGGCCATACACAGGGCTGGGATATACACAGGGGGGCTATATACAGGGGGGCTATACACAGGGGGCTATATCTACAGGGGGACCATATCTACAGGGCTGGGCTATACACAGGGCTGGGCTATACACAGGGCTGGGCCATACACAGGGCTGGGATATACACAGGGCTGGGATATACACAGGGCTGGGATATACACAGGGCTGGGCCATACACAGGGCTGGGATATACACAGGGCTGGGATATACACAGGGCTGGGTCATACACAGGGCTGGGCCATACTCAGGGCTGGGATATACACAGGGCTGGGATATACACAGGGCTGGGATATACACAGGGCTGGGATATACACAGGGCTGGGATATACACAGGGGGGCTATACACAGGGGGGCTATACACAGGGGGGCTATACACAGGGGGGCTATATCTACAGAGGGGGGCTATATACAGGGGTGGGCTATACACAGGGGGGCTATATCTACAGGGGTGGGCTATACACAGGGGGGCTATATACAGGGGTGGGCTATATACATGGGTGGGCTATATACAGGGGGAATATATCTACAGGGGGGCTATATCTACAGGGGGCTATATCTACAGGGGTGGGCTATACACAGGGGGGCTATATCTACAGAGGGGGGCTATATACAGGGGTGGGCTATACACAGGGGGGCTATATCTACAGAGGGGGTCTATATACAGGGGTGGGCAATATACAGGGGTGGGCTATATACAGGGGGAATATATCTACAGGGGTGGGCTTTATCTACAGGGGTGGGCTATATCTACAGGGGTGGGCTATATCTACAGGGCGACTATATCTAGAGGGGGGGCTATCTATGGAGCACCATATACAGGGGTGGGCTATATCTACAGGGGGCTATATACTATATAGCCCACTCCTGTATATGGTGCTCTATAGACAGCCCACTCCAGTATATAGCCCCCCTGTAGATATAGTCCCCCTGTATATAGCCCAGCCCTGTAGATATAGTCCCCCTGTAGATAGACACCCCCCGTAGATAAAGTCCCCCGTGTAGACAAAGTCCCCCCCGTGTAGACAAATTCCCCCCTGTAGATACAGCCACACACTTCTATTACAATTTAAAAATAAAATAAAAATCAAACTCACCTTATTCCCGCTCCCACGCCGTCCGGCAGCCATGGAGACCTGCTCTCTTCTGCGCAGGTCTCCAAGGGGTTGAACGCAGCATCTATGAAAGGCGCTGATTGGCTGGGCAGGATGACTTTCCGTGTCAGTCAGTCAGCGCCTTTCATCGACGGAAGCGTCACTGGTACAAAAGGTACCAGTCGCTTCATTCGTGGAAAGGCGCTGAATGGCCGGGCACGGAACGTGCCCGGTCATTCATTGCTTCTAATTGTACCTGTGTCCTTGCGACACAGGTACAGTTATAGTGCAGGAGGAGGTGGCGCTGGCGCCCCCCTCTGAACTGCGCCCGGGGCACATGCCCCGCCTGCCCCCCCCCCCCTAGCTACGCCCCTGTGCCACACATCGAATTGATTTTCAATATTTGGATATTTGACTTTGATTATTTTTATAATGGACACAAGATGATCAGTGGCTATGATGGATATACAAAAATCACGTTGTATTAGATCCTCCAGACATTTTCCAAAAGCTAGCTTCTCTAGAGAGATAGACGAATGGCGGTACGACTTGTTGATATTAAAAGTGCACATTTTTTTAGTTTGATTATTCATCATAGTATAAACACAATACTTTGTGGAGTATCCTGGCCTGTCTGATTGTCCGTCCCTGAAAAGAAATGCTGCAGATTCCTTTATTGTGTTCAGTACACTTGTTTGTTCTTTTCTCCATTCCATATTGATAGCTGGAAATAAATATTCTTTCAGATTTTTATAATAAGTTTACTTTCCAATACTTTTTAACCCCTTCCCTCTCTAGCCACTTTTGACCTTCCTGACAGAACCTCATTTTTCAAATCTGACATGTTTCACTTTATGTTGTAATAACTTCAGAATGCTTTCACCTAGCCAAGCGATTCGGAGACAGTTTTCTCGTGACACATTGGACTTTATGTTACTGGCAAAATTTGCTCGATACATTCAGTATTCATACATTCAGCATTTTTCTAAATTTAAATGTATCTGCTTGTAAGACAAGCAGTTATACCACACATAATAGTCGCTAATTAACATCCCCCATATGTCTACTTTAGATTGACATCATTTTTTGAACATCCTTTTATTTTTCTAGGACGTTACGAGGCTTAGAACTTTGGCAGCAATTTCTCACATTTTCAAGAAAATTTCAAAAGGCTATTGTTACAGGGGCCAGTTCAGTTGTGAAGTGGCTTTTAGGGCCTTATATATTAGAAACCTCCAAAAAGTCACCCCATTTTAAAAACTCCACCCCTCAAAGTATTCAAAACAGCATTTAGAAAGTTTCTTAACCCTTTAGACGTTTCACAGGAATTAAACCAAACTAAAGGTGAAATTTACAAATTTCATTTTTTGTTGTTACAGAAATTCATTTTTAACCAATTTTTTTTGTAACACAAATTTTTACCAGAGAAATGCAACTCAATATTTATTGCCCAGGTTCTGCAGTTTTAGGAAATATCCCACATGTGGCTCTAGTGTGCTTATGGACTGAAACACAGGCCTCAGAATTAAAGGAGCACCTAGTGGATTTTGGACACTCCTTTCTATTAGAATATATTTTAGGCACCATGTCAGTTTTGAAGAGCTCTTGTGGTACCAAAACAGTGGAAACCCCCAAAACGTTATGCCATTTGGGAAACTACACCCCTCAAGGAATTTATTTAGGGGTATAGTAAGCATTTTGACTGGACAGTTTTTTTGCAGAAATTTTTGGAAGTAGGCCATGAAAATGAAAATCTACATTCTTTCAAATAAAATGTATGTTTAGCTATTTTTTTTAAATTTCCAAAAGGACTAAAGGAGAAAAAGCACAACAACATTTGTAGAGCAATTTCTCCCGAGTAAAACAATACCCCACATGTGGTCATAAACGGCTGTTTGGACACATGGCAGGGCTTAGAAGAGAAAGAGCGCCATTTGGCTTTTGGAGCTCAAATTTAGCAGGAATGGTTTTCGGAGGCCATGTTGCATTTGCAAAGCCCCTGAGGGACCAAAACAGTGGAAAACCCCCACAAGTGGCCCCATTTTGGAAACTTCACCCCTTGAGGAAATTATCTAGGGGTATAGTGAGCATTTTGACGCCGCAAGTTTTTTGCAGAAATTATTGAAATTAGGCCGTGAAAATGAAAATCTACATTCTTTCAAAGAAAATGTAGGTTTAGCTAATTTTTTCTCATTTCCACAAGGACTAAAGGAGAAAAAGCACTGCAAAATTTGTAACGCAATTTCTCCCAAGTAAAATAGTACCCCATATGTGGTAATAAATGGCTTTTTGGACACACGGCAGGGCTGAGAAGGGAAAGAGCGCCATTTGGCTTTTGGAGCTCAAATTTAGCAGGAATGGTTTGCGGACAAAACAATGCAAACGCCCAAAAAGTTACCCCATTTTGGAAACTACACCCCTTGAAGAATTCATCTATGGGTGTAGTGATCACTTTGACCCCACAGGTGTTTCATAGAATTTATTAGAATTGGGCAGTGAAAATAAAAACAATCGCTTTTCTTCAATAAGACATAGCTTTAGCTCAACATTTTTCCTTTTCTCAACAAATAAAGGAAAAAAAGAACTCTAACATTTGTAAAGCAACTACTCCCGAGTATGGCAATACCCCAAAAGTGGTCATAAACTGTTTGGGCACACGACAGGGCTCAGAAGAGAAGGAGCGGCATTTGGCTTTTGGAGCACAGATTTTGCTGGATTGGTTTCTTGACACCATATCGCTTTTGCAAAGCCCCTAAGGTGCCAGTACAGTGGAAACTACCCAAAAGGGACTCCATTTGTGATACTACACCCCTTGAGGAATTAATCTAGGGGTGTAGTGAGCATTTTGATCCCACAGCTGTTTCATATATTTTATTTGAATTGGGCAGTGAAAATAAAAATTAATATTTTTTTTCCAATAAGATGTAGCGTTAGTGCAACATTTTTCATTTTTTCAAAAAATAAAGCAGAAAAAGAACCCCAAAATTTGTTAAGCAATTTCTCCCGAGTATGACAATACCCCATATGTGGTTATAAACGGCATACGGCAGGGCTCAGAAGGGAAGGAGTGCCATTTGGCTTTCGGACTACAGATTTTGCTGGATTGGTTTCTGGTCGCTATGTAGCATTTGCAAAACCCCTGTGGGACTAAAACAGTGGAAACCCCCCAAAAGTGACCCCCATTTTGGAAACTACACCCCTCAAAGTATTCACCTAGGGTTGTAGTGAGCATGTTAACCCCGCAGGTGTTTTGCATAAATTAGTGTGCAGAGTAAAAATGGGATTTTTCAATAGATATGTCAATATTGTGCCACCATAACAAGACAGCTTTCTAATTATTATGCTGTGTTTCCCGGTTTTAGAATCACCCTACATGGGGCCCTATTCTTTTGCCTAGACATTTGACAGGGCTCAGGAGTGAGAGAATACCATGCGAAATTGAGGCCTAACTTGGCGATTTACACAGAATTGATTCACAATTGCAGAGGCTCAGATGGGAAATAATAAAAGAAACCCCCCAGAAGTGACTCCATTTTAAAAACTACACCCCTCAAGGCATTTATTAAAGGGTGTAGTGAGCATTTTCACCCCACAGGTCTTTTCCATAAATAAATGCGCTGCGTATGGTGCAAAATTAAAATTAAAATTTTTCCCCAGAATTGCCAATTCAGTGGCAAGTATGTCGTGCCCAGCTTGTGCCACTGGAAACACACATCGCAAAAATTGTTAAAAGTGTTCTCCAGGCTATGGCGGTGCCATATATGTGGACGTAAATTGCTGTTTGGGCACACTGTAGGGATCAGATGGGTGGGAGCGCCATTTGGCTTTTAGAGCGTGGATTTTGCTTGGTGGTAGTTTTTTTTTTAGTTTTACTGGTGTTTCAGTTTATAATGTGGGGGCATAAGTAAGGTGGGCAGAGTACATCAGGGGCATAGTCAGGTCACATAATAATGGGGTAAACAATAAAATAATCCATAGATGTGTGTTACGCTGTGAAGCAATCATTTCTGCACAGGCCGGTGTCGCACTGATAAACGGTGTCTTTACTTATCCCCCTTTTGGTCCACACTCCGCACCTTTGCAGTTTGGGTAATTTTGCTAGGAAGTGTTGTCCTGGTATAATACGGGCACCCTCGCTTCTAGCAGATATGTTTGGGCCCCCCCTTCCTGGTTCCCTAATTTTAGAGCCCCGATAAGTCGCCTCTTGAAACAGACTAAATGTTCCCCTCTGATCTGCACAACTGCATATTTTTTATTTCCAGACTTATGAAAGCCTTAACTAATTTAATTTTTTCATAGACGTAGTGGTATGAGGGCTGTTTTTTTGTGGGACGAGCTGTAGTTATTATTGGTACCAATTTGGGGTACATGCGACTTTTTGATCACTTTTTATCCTATTTTTTGAGAGGCAAGGTGAACAAAAAACTGCAATTCTGCCATAGTTTTTTAGGTTTTTTTTTATACAGCCTTCACCATGCGTTATAAATTGCATGTTAACTTTATTCTGCGGGTCCGTACGATTCCGGCGATACCTAATTTATAGCACTTTTTTAATGTTTTACAACTTTTTGCACAATAAAATTACTTTTGTAAAAAGAATGTACTTTTCTATCGCCATGTTGTGAGAACCATTAATTTTTTAGTCTACGGAGCTTTATGAGGGCCTTTTTTTTTCGAGACGAGTTATAGTTTTTATAGGTACCATTTTGGGATGCATGAGACTTTTTGATCACTTTTTATTTTAATTTTTGTAGGGCAAAGTGACCAAAAAACTGAAATTCTGGCATTATTTTTTAAGTTTTTTTTTTATGCCGTTCACCGCGTGGAATAAATAACATAATATTTTTATAGTTTAGGCCGTTACGGTCACGGCGATAGCAAATATGTATGGTTTATTTATTTTTTTCAATAATAAAGGACCTGATAAGGGAAAAAGGGCGATTGTGTTTTATATTATTACTTAAAATATTTTTTACAACTTTTTTTCACATTTTTTTTACACATTTTTTGTACACTTTGCTTTAGTCCCTCTAGGGGACTTGAAGGTCCAACTGTCAGATTTTTTTTTCTAATTCATTGCACTACCTACGTAGTGCAATGTATTAGATCTGTCAGTAATTCACTGACAGCGAGCCGATTAGGCTTCGCCTCCGAGCGGGGCCTAATCGGCTTCCATAATGGCAAACAGGAGGCCATTGTTAGGTCTCCTGGTGTCATAATAGCAGTCGGCAGTCATGCGATTGCAGGGCACAGCTGCCGATCTGCTAGCAATCACAAAGATGCAGCGATCGCATCCAATCGCTGCATCTGAAGGGTTAATGGCAGGGATCGGAGCTAGCTCCGGTTCCTGCCATTACAGGTGAATGTCAGCTGTAACATACAGCTGATATCCACCGCTGATGACACCGGCTCATCTCCTGAGACGGCGCCATCTTGCCGGCAGCTACGTAAGCCTTTCAGGCCACGCCTCCGGGCGGGGGCTGGATGTTTTCCATACTAGGCACACCGGGAGGCCAGTATTAGGCCTCCGGTTGCCATTGCAGCCACCGATACCCCAGCGATTTCATTACTGGGGTGTCGATGAGCTGCAAATACCTAAGGGGTTTAAGGGGTTAATGGCGGGGATCAAAGCTAACTTCGGTCCCCGCCGTTACAGCAGGATGTCAGCTGTCAGATAAAGCTGACATCCGGGGATGATGGAACCGACTCAGCTTCTGAGCCGGTGCCAAGCATTTGGCGTAAGTATACGACATTTTGCGGGAAGCACTGGCTTTCCATGTCATATACTTACGACAAATGTCGGGAAGGGATTAATTGCAATAGTCCTAAAAACATGTTATTTTTTAACAAACTGGATCCACTGAGCAGTGCCAATGCTTCAATTAAAACATTTCCTGCTGGTTGATGACCCACTTTAGGTTGACTCCCCAGATATGCCTGACATGTCCTCTTTCACAGCGAACTTCAATAGATGCTAAACTTCCCCAAAATTTTTTACGATAGTGTATCAGAGGTGAAACACACACTTAGTTTGACATGGAATTAGAGTAATCAGTTCGCGAAGTGAGGAATCAAAACAATATATTTGTTTTCAGTAACAACATCTTCACTGTAATTGTCAAGATATTCAAAGTCATCCAATTTTTCATGTTCATCATCGCTGTCAACTAAAAATGACTCTTCTCCCTCTTCTTCAACGTCACTGATGTGGAATATCGAATCATCAAGATCAGTTGTTGTTGTAAATTTAGATTCCTCTTCTGTGTTCCTTTGGTTCAAAGGTGTGCTTTTGATTGGTGTTGCATCACAAGACATTTGAACTGGAGAGAAAAAAATGTAGATCTA
Source organism: Rhinoderma darwinii (assembly GCF_050947455.1). Lineage (NCBI taxonomy): Eukaryota > Metazoa > Chordata > Amphibia > Anura > Rhinodermatidae > Rhinoderma > Rhinoderma darwinii. The sequence goes on from NC_134692.1 coordinate 58,196,504, forward strand.
CATTTGATGGAGATGAAAATGGAGCTTGATTGTAAGTTTTCTGTCATGAATATGTTGGGGTGGTCATGTTCGCTTAAAAATGTTCAAATTGTTTGTTTCATTGAAGTTGGTGGTTTTACAGGTGTAGCTGATTTTATCCTGTGACTCCTTTCAACAATGTCTTCCACTTCTTCAGGAAACTCTAATTCGACATTAGATTATATTTTTTATGATTCAAATGTTATTCTCTTACGTCTCTTTTTTAATGGTGATCTATGCATTTTGCTAGCCATCTGGATATTCTTACAAACATTGCCTGCATTAGATAAAGATATAAAAATTTTACTTTCTTATGAACATTTTCTAACAGGCCTTGGTGGCACCAGTAGTTGACACCGTGTTTTCGATGGCATATTTTCCTACTGGTTTGTGAATGCTAAGGGTATGTGCACACACACTAATTACGTCCGTAATTGACGGACGTATTTCGGCCGCAAGTAGTGGACCGAACACAGTGCAGGGAGCCGGGCTCCTAGCATCATAGTTATGTACGATGCTAGGAGTCCCTGCCTCGCTGCAGGACAACTGTCCCGTAGTGTAATCATGTTTTCAGTACGGGACAGTTGTCCTGCAGCGAGGCAGGGACTCCTAGCATCGTACATAACTATGATGCTAGGAGCCCGGCTCCCTGCACTGTGTTCGGTCCGGTACTTGCGGCCGAAATACGTCCGTCAATTACGGACGTAATTAGTGTGTGTGCACATACCCTTAAAGGGGTTGTCCGAGATACCAACATTTTTTCAAAAACTCTGTCATACATTACCCCTTATACAGACAACCTAAATAAAGCATTATTTTTAAAAAAAATTCTACTTTGCACATTAGTAGTATAGAGCTACATAAGTCGTCAAACTAGTTTTGACAGGTGACACGCCCCTTTAGGGGCGTGGTTAGGGCGTGGCTAACGTTGTCACGCCCCTTTAGGGGCGTGATTGGGGTGTGTCTAATGTTGTCACGCCCCTTTAGGGGCGTGTTTATGCCGTGATTGTCGTTGACACGCCCCTTTAGGGGCGTTGACACACCCTTTCGGGGCGTGGCTAGGGTGTAACTGACAACGTCACGCCCCTTTAGGGGCGTCGACACGCCCCTTTAGGGACACACCTAGGGCGTGGCTAACATTGACACGCCCTATAGGCCGGTGACTGGCCACGCCCTTCCGGTTCCGGTACACGCCCTTCCGGTTCCGGGGTGTACCCAGACCACGCCCTTCCGGTTCAGGGCCACGCCTCTTCCGGAACCGACGGTCCCCCAGACCACGCCCTTCCGGTTCAGTGACACGCTTCCGGTTCAGTGACACGCCTCTTCCGGAACCGGTGTACCATAGACCACACCCCTCCGGTTCCGGTGGGTGAACCCCGCCTCTTCCGGAACAGCATCATATGACGCGTACTTAGAAGGATTGTGATTGGTGCGCGCTGAAGCCATGCGGTGATTGGTGCATACGGAATTGTGGGCGTGTTCATTCCCATAGAATGAATGTGATTGGTGGGCACTGAAGCCGTGTTGTGATTGGTGCGTACCGAGTTGTGGGCGTGTTCATTGAACAGAAACATGCCCTGACATGCCTGGAAAGCGTCCGAACATGTTTTCTGCGGTTTTCTGAAACTATAAGTATAACTGTGCGCATGACCGGGTTACATTTTGAATAATGATTGTGATTGGTGCTCGCTGTAACCAAGGCATGACCAGGGTTATATCTGAATACGTTATTCACAAATTATTTGAATAAAAGCTCATTTTGTTCTTTTTGTATAAACACATAAAATTGCTGGGTATTTGTCACGCCCCTTTAGGGGCGTGTTTATGCCGTGATTGCCGTTGACACGCCCCTTTAGGGGCGTTGACACACCCTTTCGGGGCGTGGCTAGGGTGTAACTGACAACGTCACGCCCCTTTAGGGGCGTCGACACGCCCCTTTAGGGACACACCTAGGGCGTGGCTAACATTGACACGCCCTATAGGCCGGTGACTGGCCACGCCCTTCCGGTTCCGGTACACGCCCTTCCGGTTCCGGGGTGTACCCAGACCACGCCCTTCCGGTTCAGGGCCACGCCTCTTCCGGAACCGACGGTCCCCCAGACCACGCCCTTCCTGTTCAGTGACACGCTTCCGGTTCAGTGACACGCCTCTTCCGGAACCGGTGTACCATAGACCACACCCCTCCGGTTCCGGTGGGTGAACCCCGCCTCTTCCGGAACAGCATCATATGACGCGTACTTAGAAGGATTGTGATTGGTGCGCGCTGAAGCCATGCGGTGATTGGTGCATACGGAATTGTGGGCGTGTTCATTCCCATAGAATGAATGTGATTGGTGGGCACTGAAGCCGTGTTGTGATTGGTGCGTACCGAGTTGTGGGCGTGTTCATTGAACAGAAACATGCCCTGACATGCCTGGAAAGCGTCCGAACATGTTTTCTGCGGTTTTCTGAAACTATAAGTATAACTGTGCGCATGACCGGGTTACATTTTGAATAATGATTGTGATTGGTGCTCGCTGTAACCAAGGCATGACCAGGGTTATATCTGAATACGTTATTCACAAATTATTTGAATAAAAGCTCATTTTGTTCTTTTTGTATAAACACATAAAATTGCTGGGTAAATTTACTGTAAAAAAATAATAAAACAATGTTTAAAAGTTTACCTGGGGTGGGATTCGAACCCACGACGGCTTTTACGCCGATTGGATTTTTATGTCCAACGCCTTAGACCGCTCGGCCACCCTGGTATAGGATGGATAATGTGGCTATAGAATAATATGAAGACGTGTATTAAGGAGATGATTCAGATGGAATTTTAGTTCAGGCGTAGCTAACATTGCGAAGCCAATGTACATCTGACGTAGTCAACCATGAAGGTAATGTCAAAACCAAATAAAAAGCAGACGTATATTTCAACATACATTAGTTTATTTTATAAAAACAAAGGCATACTACAGTTGAAAAGGTGGACATAATATATGTAAGGCAAATAATCTCATTTTTATAAAAAGACGCATTTACATAATATTTACAGAACAAATAAACGTACAGATCAAAATACACAGGAACAACAAATATTTGCAGCGAGACAATGACAGGAGCCGTCGAAAGCCACAACTATGCATTTATATGGTTAACCAATTTACAACAGGCAATAACCTATCAAAGCGTCTTCTTGACAGTGACCGACCTGGGAGTCCAGATAAACTTGGGGATCCTAAAGAAACATTGAGGGGTGTAGACTGTCTTTTCTGAAGTGTTAAGGTCTCAGTCACGGGCGAATTATCAGACATATTGTTAAGCATTTTTAAATGGTCCAGACGCTGTCTAGTAGAGGCATTAACAACAATTGTAGATGGCACATTTAACTCCGCCATGGAACCCAGAAAAGTGTTCCAACCGGCAGGTGCTTTGCTTGCGGTAATGTTACGGTTCTGTGTAACAGTGCGGATTAAGTCCAGTATATTAGAGCCTGGTATAACACTGCCTTTATAAACAAATTCACCTTTGTCATTCCAGGATGTAGTCTGCTTGGCTTGTGACATTTTACTGAGTAACAATGTAGTATTTTTCTTATAGCGGTCGTTTACAGAGAAATTCTCTCAATAACGACGAAAAACATATTTCGTTTACACAAAGACTCGATTCAGAAATTTCTGAGATACTTCAAAAAAGCAATTTATCAGAAGATGAAAAGATCAAGCGGTATTCAACTGTGCTCCAGAAATACTTGTTGCATGCTAAGCAACTTAAGCAGGAAAAGACGAGCTTAACTCTTTTAATGCCTCCTGAAGTATCTGACCCAACAATGCCACCGCCTTTACAATCTCCCCCGTTGAAATCTTTGGACAGCGCCGACCCTGTGATTAGTGAGATTATTAGCTCTGTAAACGACCGCTATAAGAAAAATACTACATTGTTACTCAGTAAAATGTCACAAGCCAAGCAGACTACATCCTGGAATGACAAAGGTGAATTTGTTTATAAAGGCAGTGTTATACCAGGCTCTAATATACTGGACTTAATCCGCACTGTTACACAGAACCGTAACATTACCGCAAGCAAAGCACCTGCCGGTTGGAACACTTTTCTGGGTTCCATGGCGGAGTTAAATGTGCCATCTACAATTGTTGTTAATGCCTCTACTAGACAGCGTCTGGACCATTTAAAAATGCTTAACAATATGTCTGATAATTCGCCCGTGACTGAGACCTTAACACTTCAGAAAAGACAGTCTACACCCCTCAATGTTTCTTTAGGATCCCCAAGTTTATCTGGACTCCCAGGTCGGTCACTGTCAAGAAGACGCTTTGATAGGTTATTGCCTGTTGTAAATTGGTTAACCATATAAATGCATAGTTGTGGCTTTCGACGGCTCCTGTCATTGTCTCGCTGCAAATATTTGTTGTTCCTGTGTATTTTGATCTGTACGTTTATTTGTTCTGTAAATATTATGTAAATGCGTCTTTTTATAAAAATGAGATTATTTGCCTTACATATATTATGTCCACCTTTTCAACTGTAGTATGCCTTTGTTTTTATAAAATAAACTAATGTATGTTGAAATATACGTCTGCTTTTTATTTGGTTTTGACATTACCTTCATGGTTGACTACGTCAGATGTACATTGGCTTCGCAATGTTAGCTACGCCTGAACTAAAATTCCATCTGAATCATCTCCTTAATACACGTCTTCATATTATTCTATAGCCACATTATCCATCCTATACCAGGGTGGCCGAGCGGTCTAAGGCGTTGGACATAAAAATCCAATCGGCGTAAAAGCCGTCGTGGGTTCGAATCCCACCCCAGGTAAACTTTTAAACATTGTTTTATTATTTTTTTACAGTAAATTTACCCAGCAATTTTATGTGTTTATACAAAAAGAACAAAATGAGCTTTTATTCAAATAATTTGTGAATAACGTATTCAGATATAACCCTGGTCATGCCTTGGTTACAGCGAGCACCAATCACAATCATTATTCAAAATGTAACCCGGTCATGCGCACAGTTATACTTATAGTTTCAGAAAACCGCAGAAAACATGTTCGGACGCTTTCCAGGCATGTCAGGGCATGTTTCTGTTCAATGAACACGCCCACAACTCGGTACGCACCAATCACAACACGGCTTCAGTGCCCACCAATCACATTCATTCTATGGGAATGAACACGCCCACAATTCCGTATGCACCAATCACCGCATGGCTTCAGCGCGCACCAATCACAATCCTTCTAAGTACGCGTCATATGATGCTGTTCCGGAAGAGGCGGGGTTCACCCACCGGAACCGGAGGGGTGTGGTCTATGGTACACCGGTTCCGGAAGAGGCGTGTCACTGAACCGGAAGCGTGTCACTGAACAGGAAGGGCGTGGTCTGGGGGACCGTCGGTTCCGGAAGAGGCGTGGCCCTGAACCGGAAGGGCGTGGTCTGGGTACACCCCGGAACCGGAAGGGCGTGTACCGGAACCGGAAGGGCGTGGCCAGTCACCGGCCTATAGGGCGTGTCAATGTTAGCCACGCCCTAGGTGTGTCCCTAAAGGGGCGTGTCGACGCCCCTAAAGGGGCGTGACGTTGTCAGTTACACCCTAGCCACGCCCCGAAAGGGTGTGTCAACGCCCCTAAAGGGGCGTGTCAACGGCAATCACGGCATAAACACGCCCCTAAAGGGGCGTGACAAATACCCAGCAATTTTATGTGTTTATACAAAAAGAACAAAATGAGCTTTTATTCAAATAATTTGTGAATAACGTATTCAGATATAACCCTGGTCATGCCTTGGTTACAGCGAGCACCAATCACAATCATTATTCAAAATGTAACCCGGTCATGCGCACAGTTATACTTATAGTTTCAGAAAACCGCAGAAAACATGTTCGGACGCTTTCCAGGCATGTCAGGGCATGTTTCTGTTCAATGAACACGCCCACAACTCGGTACGCACCAATCACAACACGGCTTCAGTGCCCACCAATCACATTCATTCTATGGGAATGAACACGCCCACAATTCCGTATGCACCAATCACCGCATGGCTTCAGCGCGCACCAATCACAATCCTTCTAAGTACGCGTCATATGATGCTGTTCCGGAAGAGGCGGGGTTCACCCACCGGAACCGGAGGGGTGTGGTCTATGGTACACCGGTTCCGGAAGAGGCGTGTCACTGAACCGGAAGCGTGTCACTGAACCGGAAGGGCGTGGTCTGGGGGACCGTCGGTTCCGGAAGAGGCGTGGCCCTGAACCGGAAGGGCGTGGTCTGGGTACACCCCGGAACCGGAAGGGCGTGTACCGGAACCGGAAGGGCGTGGCCAGTCACCGGCCTATAGGGCGTGTCAATGTTAGCCACGCCCTAGGTGTGTCCCTAAAGGGGCGTGTCGACGCCCCTAAAGGGGCGTGACGTTGTCAGTTACACCCTAGCCACGCCCCGAAAGGGTGTGTCAACGCCCCTAAAGGGGCGTGTCAACGGCAATCACGGCATAAACACGCCCCTAAAGGGGCGTGACAACATTAGACACACCCCAATCACGCCCCTAAAGGGGCGTGACAACGTTAGCCACGCCCTAACCACGCCCCTAAAGGGGCGTGTCACCTGTCAAAACTAGTTTGACGACTTATGTAGCTCTATACTACTCACATTTCTTCTTTGAATTTAGCACGGTTTGTTTACATGCAGTTCAGCTCTGGTTTGTTGATCTTTCCTTGTTATGAAACTTTTTTCCCGTGCACGCTCATTGCAGGCTGCAATGAGCGTGCACGTACCTTCCAAGAGTTCACGTGAGCTGTCCTTGCTCCTCCCCGCTGACCTCCTTCACTGGACTTGTCTCCTTGCTGACATTCTTGAAGGATGGTGAGCAAACGTCACCCCCCCCATTATGTTTTTCACATTTATGTTTTCTTTCTCTTTTCAGGTCTATAAACCTCTTCGTGTCTACCCTAACCCTCGCCCACCCTCTTCTATCTCATGTCTCTCTCCACTAAGGCCATGTTCACACTGAGTTTTTTTGCCGGAGGAATATCTGCCTCAAAATTCCGTCTTGAAGTTTGCGGCAGATATACCTCTCCCTGCACGTTGATTTTTGCGTAATTTTTCCCGGAGTTTTTTGTGCGCTGTTTGCGGTTTTGTTTGCCGCTTTGTTCTGGCCGTTTTTCGCTTAGTTTATCTTGGCGTTTTTTGCTTGTTTGTTTGCGTCTTTTTTTGCTGTGTTTTCCGTTGCGTTTATCGTAGCCTTTTTCGCATCGTTTATCGTTTCTTTTTTTGCATCGTTGTTTGCGGCTATTTTTGCTGCGTTTTTCGTTGCGTCTTTCGTGGCGTTTTCCCAGTTGTTTTTCGCGGCGTTCTTTGCCTCTTTGTTTGCGGCTTTTTCTGCGATGTTTTTCGCAACGTTTTCCGTGGCGTTTATCGTAGCCTTTTTTGCGTCGTTTTTCGCGTCTCTTTTTTGCGTCGTTGTTTGCGTTTTTTTTTCTGCGTTTTTCGTTGCGTCTTTCGTGGCGTTTTTCCCGTCGTTTTTTGTGGTGTTCTTTGCCTCTTTTTTCGCGGCTTTATTTGCGATGTTTTTCGCGGCGTTTATCGTAGCCTTTTTGGCGTTGTTTTTGCGGCTTTTTTTGCTGCGTTTTTCGCGTCGTTTTCCGTCATGTTTTTCGCCCACTGCAATTGAGCGCCGCGGGCATAAAACAACGGAAATACGCTTTCTCTGCCTCCCGGGAAAAAGACGCCGACGCCTCCCATTGAAATCAATGGTACGCACTTTCGGGCCGTTTTTTACAAGTTTTGCCACGCTGTTTCCGCTTAAAAAAAAACAGGCGGAAACATCCCCGTAATTTCAGCCGTTATGGACGCCCTCGTGTGAACATACCCTAACAATGTAGGCTTAGATACAGGACCCCAGAAGATCTTATCCAGTTCAGGACCGGGCTATTTTGCGCCTTCAGGACCAGACACCGTTTAGCCATTTTTAGCACGTGTTAGTTAAATGGCTATAACTTTTTTATTTGTTGGGCTAACGACGTGATTTTTGCGATGTTTTTTCCGTAGACAATGCAGGTTTCATTTTTTATCATTTTTATACACACCTTTTTTGCCATTTTAGAATTTTCTTTCATAAAGTTTGAAAATAATAGTAAAAAAAAAAGCTTTTTTACGTTTCAGCTATTTTTTTTTTGGTAATAACATAGTTTTACCCTAAAATATACCTTTTATTTGTGATCGTCATTGTCTACCGTAAATTTTTATATATTACATGTCTATATTAGGGTACTAGGGTCAGCGCTAGTGTTACAACACTGATTGGCGGGGGGAACGGTATTTTTTTGGGGTGGGTATTTTATGTGTATTTATTATTAAAAAATTTTTTGCACTTTACTTTACTATTTTTTTTTTTACTATGGTCTGTCCCCCAAAGGTCAGAAAAGACCTTTTCTTTCTTTTACATGTTTTTCCACTGTAACTGGAGCTGCACAGCAGCCCCAGTTACAGGGGAAATCAGCCCTCTCATAGTGACGATTGTCACTAATAGGGCTGTGCTGGGTCTAGTAAGACCCAGCAGCAGTCTGTCAGTAACGGCACCGCTGTCTCTAACGGGGCCTGTCTCTAACGGGGCCTCTCTAACGGGTCCTGTCAGTAACGGGGCCGCTGTCTCTATTCCTATACACAGCGTTCATTGAGCGCTGTGTAAAAAGACATCGGAGAAGACAGAAGCAGCTAAAGCTGCTTCTGTCTTCTCCTCAGTGTCCCCGGCAGTCACTGACAGCCGGAGACCCGACATTCAGCTGCCCGATCGCGCGGGCAGCAAGTTAAAACCCGAGCCGTAGAAAGTCTATGGCTCGGGTTTTAAGGACCCGTCCCTGACCGCTGGCCGTAAAAATACAGCCAGTGGTCGGGAACCAGTTGTTAAACAGTGTACGGTGTCCCGCGGGCCGCAGATAACAGCCTCAAGGGCTGCATGCGACCCGTGTGCTGCATCGTGTTGTATAATTCCCTATCAAAGCCTACTATGTGTAGGCTTTGATAGGGGAAGAACTAAAAGTACAGAGGTCACTGTACCTTTCTAGTCCGCAGGTGCCGTCCCTCTTCACTTTTTTCACTGTGAACACGCATAGGCGCGCTCACAGTGAAAAGATGCATAGGCTGGGCGGGCGGGCACGCGCAGAAACGTCACGTCTCCAGTGACGTGTCGTGTCCCATCCGAGGTCTCGCTGGGGCAAGACCATGTGATCGTGATACGACACGACAGTGGAGGAGGAAGAAAACGTGACGTCAGAAGACATGTGATCGGCAGAAAAGAGCTGCCAGAACGGAGAACAGAAGCAAGATTGCACAGGTAAGTATATTAGGGAATACTTAATGTGTGCATTGTGTGTTTAAATGTAAAATAAAAATATATCTCGGACAACCCCTTTAAGACTTTGGTTCCAAAAAAGGTTTGTAATTGAAGCACTATTTTTTTATTAACTACTTGCGGACCGCCTATAGACTATAAACGTCTGGGCGGTCTGCAATTAAATCTGCAGGGACGTTCCAGAACGTCCTACAAATGAACACTGTTTGCTGCTCTATAGCGGCATTAAGCTTCATGATACAGCGGTCTCTAGATAGCTTACATCACGGAGCTCTGTCCAAAGACCAATCAGCTTGGTCAATGGGCATGTGATCATTGTGACAACCTGTCACAATGATCACAATACTTTCCCCATCGGCATAGTCCCCGGCTCTAAGGAGCTCCGTGATAAAGCTGTCTCTACACAGCTGACATCACGGAGCTCTGCCCAGAAACAAATCAGTGAGGTCTCTGGGCTTGTGATCATTGTGCCCACCTTTTTAACCAACAAATATATTTCTTTCTATGTATCTATCTATTATAATAGACTTAGTCGCCGAATCAATAACATTTTACGTGGTAATTGGAACCTTCTTACCAAAAGTACAAGGATAAAAACACCCCTATGATGGTGTACAAACAGGGTAGGAATTTAAAAGACGTATTAGTAAGGTCAGACATTGGTGGTACAAAAATATTGTCACAGACATATTTAAGTAAACCCAAAAATGGGAATTTTCCCTGCCTTGAGTGCAGTCATTGTAACAGCATTATCAAAGGAGACAGCTTTATCCATCCCCATACGCATAAAAGGTACATGATTAAGAACAGATATATATGTAGATCCAGTTATGTTATCTATGTTATACAATGCCCTTGTGGGCTATTATATGTAGGTGAGAGCATTAATGAATGCCGGGTCCGGTTGAACGATCACAAATCCTCTATTAGATTAGGGAAAGCAGGATTGCCAGTCCCTAAACATTTTATTGCTTCAGTTGTAAACATAATGTCAGTCAACTGCGTTTTAGAATTATTGATCATACACCGCCCACGCGGAGGGGCGGTGACAGAGAGAAATTATTGAAACGGAGGGAATTTAAATGGATTTATGAATTGGACACGTTAAGCCCTAGGAGACTCAACCTTGACTTCAGCATTAAACCGTTTACATACTGGCAATTTGTAGGCTGAAATGTACTTTGTGCATTGTTTTTAATTATTCACTTATATAACACCTTTGTGGGTTTTTTACAGCAACTTATCTATTAGGACGCACACAAACCTACCAAAACCACTGAAATGGATCCGAAAATGAGATTGGATATATTCACAGTACATTTGTCGATATGGATTTTATGTCCTTGTTACTGTCTTCATAGACCGCTGTTCACATTTACTCTGTTCTGACTGTATACATAATATATTCGTTTTGTTATCTATTATTGCGGTGGACCATGTTTGGACTATTTGTGATGTTACTACCATACCATCGTTATGTATTGTGTATTGGTGGAGCGGTGGATGCCTGGCGCGCTGTACCGAGAGGCAGATGTACCGAGCGCATGCGCACTTGAGGTAATTAAACCAGGGAGCTATCACTTCCAGCTCCGTGAGTCTTTAGCGGAATCGGTCGTTATTGCGCATGCACGGTTATCCGGCGTGGCGCACTAGCACTGATAGCCGCCATGTTATTGAGGTATTGAAGCCCGTCTGGCTTCTGTATTCCGGACAGGCGCAATGGTATTGTTTAGACGCAAAATAGAAAATATATAGTTTTTAAGAATATCCTTATCGGCTATAGATCGGTACAATCAGCAGTTGCGGTGAGGTTTGTGGATGCCCAATATTCACTATTGTCTATTATATATGTGATAGAAATGAATAAATGTGGAGCTTGGGAGAAGCATACACCAGTGGATCGGATGTTTACTGGGCTTGCTAAGATACTAATGGTGACTCTTCCGCACATGTGTTGTGAGCGCTGGATGTAAGGGGTGGGGTATACAAAGCCACTATGTACAATCACTCGCATGCTTGACAAAGGTGGGTTTGCCTACTGAAACGTTGCAGCTCTGTATGCACTTTTTTGATGTACCTGTTTGAATAAATCTACAGCAACTTTTTTACACTGCTAAAGAGTCTCCGTGGTGCTCTGTCCTCTTCGACCATATTGATGCTGGATTAGCTATCCCATTGCCAGCGTGCACACTGGAGCTCACCTGCATGCTGGTTTTTCTTCATTGAAATATCTATCTATCTAACTATCTATCTATCTATCTATCTATCATCTCATATCTATCTATCTATCTATCTATCTATCTATCTATCTATCTATCTATCTATCTATCTATCTATCTATCTATCTAGTCCATAATAATAATAATAATAATAATAATAATAATAATAATAAAAAAGACATTATGCAGACTTTTTGTGTCTATCTATTTATCTCATATATATATATATATATATATATATATATATATATATATATATATATATATCTTCTTTCTTTTCAGCTATCTATCTATCTAGTCCATAATCATAACAAAGATATTATACAGACTTTTTTGTATCTATCTATTTATCTCATATATATTGATATATATAGTATAGTTTTAGGCTGGGGCCACACATCGACTTTGGCCGCGACACAGGTCGCACGACCAAAGATCACTATGTTACGTAGCCTACATGGCAAGTAATGACAGTGAATGTGGACGCGGTAATTTTACTTGCGATGTAGGCTCCCGGACAAAGCGATATTTGGCCAAAGATGTTGTTTAGCCCCAGCCTAGAACTATACTATATATCAATATATATGAGAGATAGACATATGTATAGACAGATATGAGATCGATAGATTAGATTTAGATAAAGATATTATAATCTATCTAAATTGCGATAATTTTTTTGTGTTATGCAAATAAAGGTTATTACTTCTATCTACCTATCTCTTTCTCCATATCTTTCATATCATGTATATAGATGTACTGTACAGTTTTAGGCTGTGGCTACACAGCGACTGTGACTCCGACACTGGTCGCATGCACAAAGATTGTGTAACGACGGGGGTAGGGAAACTAACAAGTGAGCCCTAATCTACCCGCCACTCTGTCCCTGCCTACTTGCAACGACCCGCCCTAGGCGACGGGGTACAACTGGGCGGCGGTCCCTACGCTCAGTAAGTGCACGAGACAAACATACAAGGGAATACAAAGCAAAGGTAAAGGGGCAGTTGCCCACGGCAACACCGTGAGCAACCAGAGTGGTGAACGAGCCAAGTCAAACCAGGAGAGCACGAGGTACCAAACGCAGAGCAGGAGAGTAGTCAGTAAGCCAGGGTCAGTATGGAGCAGGATCAAATAGTTAGGAGCTGTAGTTGGGCCAGGAAACCACACGGAAAGAATCACAAGCAAAGGAGGAACAGGAAAGGCAGGTATAAATAGACAGAGGGCGGGAGCTAGCTCCGTCTGGCCAGGCTGCGATAGGCTCTCCCACTCATAAGCCTGCCATCCTGAGTGGTGGAAGATGGAGTCAGTCTCAGAGACGTAGATTCAGGTGCAGACTGATTACCTATGGGAGTTAACCCCGAAACTGTGCCTGGCAGATCCTTTACAGATTGCTTTGGAAAATTCATCCCCCAAAACCAATTCATTGTAAGCTCCGCTTTCCGCCCAGCGTGTAAGAAATGCACACATATTTGATATCGTTGAAGTCGACAGGAGTTGCCAAATATCTATTCAGGTGTGTTTACACAGGGGCATGCCCCAGCTGTCAGAAAAGGTCATCTGAATTCACTTATTTGGGGGGAAAAATACCAGTTTACATTTTTTCCATCAAAGTCATGAAAAAAATACAGGGCTAAAATCTATTATATGTCAGTAAACAAATAACTTTGGGGTCTAATTTCCTAAAAAAAAGTGTTTTTCAGGGTGTTGACAGCGTTTTGGCACTTCACAACATCTGTAATGGTCGTATGGTGTCAGCAGACCAACATTGGAAAATGTGCTCTCCAAAAGCCAGTTTGCGCACCATTCATTGTAAGCTTTGCCTTGCGCCCAGCGTGTAAGAAACGCACATACATTTAGTATTGCTGAAGTCGACAGAAGTTACCAAATATGTATTCAGGTGTGTTTACCCAGTGGCATGCACCAGATGTAAAACAAACATCAACTAAAATCACATATGCACTTTTTTATTTTTTTATTTAGTCAAATACATCACTTATGGAAGCCCAACATGTTCTGAGAAAAACAAGACCAAATACATGTAGGTTGGAAGAGTAATAGAAGATCAATTAGCTTTTAAATTGCCCCATGGCTAAAACTTAAAAACGGGCCTGGTCAGGAAGGGGGTAAAGCCTCTGGTCAGGAAGTGGTTAAAGAAATAAATCTGTATTTACAAACTTGTCCTTGGTTTTTGAAGCATCATATAATGAACGAAAAGGTATTTCATAGACAGGTGTTGGAGCAGTCGTCAGAGAGGAACGTTCAATCACAATATGTATTTGGCTTTCTCTTTTTAGACGATGGTACTTTCAAAGAACTAGTAAAAGGTGTAAAGGATGTAGTTTGACTTTGTGGAGACATAATAATGTGACTCATAGAGTAAATTCTGGTTGACGTTGTAGGTAGATGTGTTGGTTTTGCAACACAGTAAGTCAAAGATTGGTGTACAGGACATGACAAGATGACTGCTTCTATTCACTGTTCCAACATCACAAAATTGAATTGATGGAATTTCCATGTGAAGAACTGGGTTTAATAATGTTTTTGCAGATGTTGATGGTTGATGTTCAAAAATTGTTGGATTAGCATCACTTCTCAAATTCCGTCTATGATTATTATAGACATATGAATCTGGTGTAAAATGTAAAGAACAGGTGCAAAAGCTATCTGTAATTTCTCTAATAATTATTTTGCTTATCATCTCCTCTAGATTGTTGGGATATTGACCAGTCTGAATCAGCCATTTACATATTCTCTCCACTTGACTTTGAAAGGTGTGCATCACAATTGATAGATCGCGGTTTCGCCACGTGGTTGTAAAACTCTTCACAATACAGGATGGCATGCTATGGAAACTTAATTTTTTAAATCATATATTTTCTTTAAAAAATTGTCTAATATTAGATTAAAACTTTGACAAAGTATTAAAAATAATGTAATAAATAAAAGTAATAAATGATATTGTCTGGTCTTGAGTGGTATCAAATTGTTTTTCTTTTAATGCATTTAGGAAAAAATATTAAGTTATCAAAAACATAAGAAAAAAAATATGTATTCATTTATGATTATCAAGTACTTCCAATGAATACCATTCTGTATGTTCAAAACATCTCAACAATTGCATCTTGATAACTAAAGACTGTGTGTTAATAAAAGAGTACCAAGTCTCAAAGAAACATCTCATTTGCTTTTCCTTATCCAATAGGGTGTTAGGCCAGTTGATTTTAACCACTTCCCACCGCAGCCTTTTTTCTTTTTTTAATTTTTGTTTCCCCACTATCTTCCAAAAGCCATAACTTTTTTTTTGTGTCGCCATAGTCATATGAGGGCTTTTTTTTTTCTTTGGAACAATTTGTAGTTTTTAATGGCCCCATTTATTGTACTATAATATACTGTGAAATGGTAAAAATTGTAAATGGTAAAAATTATAAATGGTATAAATTATTTTGTCGGGTGGAATGGAAAAGTACAGCAATTCCTTTATTGTTTTTTGGTTTTGTTTGTACAGTGTTCAACAATCAATGGGAATCACACTTTAACTTTATTCTGTGGGTCATTGACATTATGATGATACTAAATTGATAGATTTTTGTGTGAAATTATGAAGAAAAATGTGTTTTGTGTTACCATATTCAGAGATTTCAAACTTATTTATTTTCCTGTCGATGGGGCTATGTGAGGGCTTTTTTTTTTTTGCGAGTCGAGCTGGAGTTTTTATTAGCATCATTTTGGGCTACATTTCTCATTTTTTTTAATACTTTTTATTGCATTTTCTGGGGGAGATAAGTTGACTAAAAAAAAGGTAAGGAAATTTTTAAAAAAAAGCCAGGTCTGGCAGGATTTTTTTCTTACAGTGTCCAGCCTGCGGGTAAATAATGTTATATTCTAATAGTTTGGACTTTTATGAAGCGAAAATACCAATTCTGCATATTTCTTTATTGTCTACATTACTTTAGGGGGAAAATTTGAAAAGGGGGGTTTTTGAACTCGTAATATTTTTTTTCCTATATTTCTAAAAACTTTATTTAACTAACTTTTACATTTTTCTTAATCCCACTAGTGGACATTAACATGCCGTTAAATCGCTTGCAAAATACACTGCAATACTGCTGTATTGTGCTTTTTGCGTTCTCCCCCAAAGGCTGCCGTTACAATCATTGTCTCCCCACAATCGAGGCGTGGGGAGGGGCAATGGACTGCACAAGAGCCTTTGCCTTTTTATCAGGTAGCACATTAAAAATTACCAACTCAGGTGATTGAGTGAATTCCATGCTGCATAACAAAAATTAACTGCCTGGCTATATAGTTTTACATTTGGAAAATACCTTCTCCTTGGGTTGCTGCTGTTTATAAAGACTATTCATGTTATGCCATTTACCCCCTCAAATGAAAGTTCTAAATGATTTTTGAAGTGTTCTAATATATAAGGGAAGCGTCTGGATATGGTAAAGCAACTTTGGGAAGGGTATCATTTTTATTAAGCGACAGCTGTTGAAAAATATGAAGTGCCCCCAGTTAGAGATACCCTGTATGAGGAAAGTTATAACCGGGCTAATATTCAATTTATTCAGAGAAGCCGACTTAACTGCGAGGTTGACTCCCAAATAGGTGATAGAATGAGTGTGCCATTGAAAGAGGAATGAGGTACCCCAATTCTTTTTTGCTGTGTGAAAGATGGGTAATGCTTCTAAATGTCATAAATTTTACTTTAAAGCCTGATATTTTCCAAAACGCTTCAATAAGTGTCAAGATGAAAGGTACAGCCTGTTTTGGGTTGAAATCAAAAAGCAAAAGGTGTTTCACAAAAGCTACAATTTTTGTTTTCATCTTCTGATCCTACCTTAATAATTTTAAATATATCAAAGTCTTGTAATCCAATGCTAAATTTATTAATAGTAGGGACACTAGGTGCAACTGCAATATTTATACCAATAGTTATGCCACTGACCAGTTTCTTCAGTTTAGAAATTATGAATTTGTTACCAGAAATAACAAAATAATTTAGTATTATTTAAAAAAAAGAAAATATTGAATTTTTAGTTCTTGTATCTCATTTATAAACACTAAGTGCTCATTTTACAAAACGGTTTACAAAATATTTTAGCTTTAAGCGCAATCCTACATGATGTACTAGTAACCAAGCAGCATTAAGCCAAGGATGATAGTTGCTGCCATAGTAACGTTCTTGCAATCATACATTTCCACTCTTTCGGCAAGCGCTGAACATACAGATTTGACCTGGTCCAATTAACCTAAAGCCGGTGTAGTATTCACCTTTCAGCTCAGCTCCTATAACTTAATATCTTAACCAGTTGTCTGCCTTGAAGATATACAGTAAATGTTTCTGTACATAATATTACTGCTCAGAAACAGAAACCAAGCTTTTGAAGGATTTTCTCCAGCTCCTTTTATCAATGTCACAAATTTGCTAATCCTGTTCACACAGAATTATGACAATCTATAGTCTAACATTAAATATCTGAAAGAAACTATAGAAATGTTTGAAAGAAGAAAAACATTTTAGGTATTTATTGCTTGTAATAACACATTACATTTTTCGACACACAGTATGGCCATCTCATTATTGGTGACCAAAGAAGGGGTCTGCCTTATCCTGGTTT
Source organism: Rhinoderma darwinii (assembly GCF_050947455.1). Classification (NCBI taxonomy): domain Eukaryota; kingdom Metazoa; phylum Chordata; class Amphibia; order Anura; family Rhinodermatidae; genus Rhinoderma; species Rhinoderma darwinii. Next base: position 58,213,698 of record NC_134692.1, read on the forward strand.
GGTAGCATAGCATCTACTACATCTTGTGACCCAGTAAAGTACTGTCCAATACCTTGTAACCTTTTAGGATAGTGTTCAGTTTTTGGTGAGCCAATGGAATAGTAACTACTCCTTGATAACCCCATGAGCAAGTGTGCTCCTTGATAACCCAGTCAAATTTTATCTTCTAGTGTTGACATACACTATATGGCCAAAGTAAATGGACACTGACCATCACACCTATATGAGATTATTGGATATCCAAGTCTCTACTCTTCTGGGAAGGCTTTCCACAAGATTTTGGAGTGTGTCTGTGAGAATTTGTCCGCAATTTGGCCAAAAGAGCATTTGTGAGGTCAGACACTGATGTAGGATGAGAAGGACTGGTGTTCTAAATCATCCCAAAGGAATCTGATGGGGTAGAGTCCAGGCGTCTGTGCAGTTCATTCCAGTTTCTCAACACCACACCATGATCTTTATGGACCTTGCTTTGTGCAATGAAGCACAGTCATGCTAGAATAGGAAAGGGCATCCCCCAAACTGTTGAGACAAAGTTGGAAGCATACAATTATCTAAATGTCTTTGTATGCCGTAGCATTAACATTACCCTTAATTGAAAATAAGGGGCCTAGCCCAAACCCTGAAAAACAGATTAAGACCATTATCCCTCCTTCACCAAATGTTACAAAAGTTGAAGAATAGTTACAAAATCCTTGCTAGATGGTATACAACCCCGGTCTGGTTAGATTCTGTCTTTCCCTCCTACTCTGATATGTTTTGGAGGTGCAGCGCTGGTAGAGGTACAATGGAACATATTTGGTGTAGCTGCTCAACAAGGAAACGTTTATGGGAAGATATCAAATTTCTATTCTATTATCTTAAATCTGTTCATATTCAACTGACCCCTGAAATGGCCATCTTATCCATGAGGCCCTTTTTTCTTAGAGCCTTTTCAGGCCTGGTTCGCTAGATGATCCCACAAGAAATGGAATAGCAGGTATACTTTAATTGTAATTTGCATTGCCCATGTGAATTTTTCTTGGCCAAATAAAAGAAGTGTTTAACATCAACATCTCTTTTGATATTTGTTAACACCAACAACGAACTGTTAGTGTATGTTCACACGTAGTGTTTCCAGCCGTTTTTCGGGCTGGAAACGTCCCAAAAAACGGCTGAAAAATCGGCTCTGTATTTTCAGACGTTTTTGAGTTTGCGTGTGAACATACCCCATACCCCATACCTTAGGGTATGTTCACACGCAAACTCAAAAACGTCTGAAAATACGGAGCTGTTTTCAAGAGAAAACAGCTCCTGATTTTCAGATGTTTTTTGAGCAACTCTTGTTTTTTGCTGCTTTTTTTACGGACGTTTTTGGAGCTGTTTTTCAATAGAGTCAATGAAAAACGACTCCAAAAACGTCCCAAGAAGTGACATGCACTTCTTTTTCTAGGGCATCTTTTTATGCGCCATTTTCGGAAAATAAGGCGTAAAAAAAACGCCCCGTCGGAACAGAACGCTGTATTTCCCATTGAAATCAATGGGCAGATGTTTGTAGGCACTCTGCTTCCGATTTTTCAGACGTTTACGGCCCGAAAAATGGCTGAAAACACTACGTGTGAACATACCCTCAGGTCTATGTCCAACTTAAGGGTGTATTCTCACGTGTTGGTACAAAACAGTAGTATGACGTACGCACAAAAACATTCTCCAAAGTTTTTCTGACATCACAGTACAGTGAATACAAAAAACAACTGCGGTAATTTGCAGTAAAAAAGTTTTGTTCGCATAGCATATTACCAGTGCCTGCGATCACGTGAAAATCTACCCTCAATGTGAAATATTGCTCTCTAAGCAAATGGAGGTGTGAATGTGCAGTAATTTAATTTGTACAAGTTAAGAAGTTTTCCAGATTCTTTATGGGATAATGTAAAAAAAAAATGTTTTAACATATTCTGCAAGATTTATAAAATAACTTGCATATTGTCATATTCACTGGCAGCTTGTTATAAACACGTTTTAATAGTACATACATCAATCCTCAAAGTTAATATGCTTTAAGCTAAGTTCACATTAGCATTGTCTCCCGTTTAGGTCTCTTCCGTCAGAGGAAGAGATGACCGAAAATCCAAACGGAAAGCATTGCTTCCGTTTGAATTACCATTGATATCAATGGTAATTCTTTTGTCTCAGTTGGATTCCGTTTGCCTTCGCTCCAGTAGGTTTCCGTTTTTTCACAGAAGCAAAAGTGGAAACCTACGGGAGACAATGCTAGTGTGAACTTAGCCTTAGAAAAACACACAGAACTTACACTTCGTACTCTTAGACACTCTTAGTTAATAAAATCATCATGTTTACACTATTATATAATAAAAAGTAACACTTTGAAGTAAAGTTTTTGTTGAAGAAAGAAAATCATAATTACCCATGCGTTTGAATAAAAAAAAATGTTTTCATTCAACAGCAATTGTGCCTGAACAATATAAATATATCTTTACTTATGAATATTTAAGTAATTTCTGTACAAGAGAGATAAAAATTCTAAAATACTGTAGTCATTGAGGAGTTCTCATACTTTTTTTTTCTCTTCTTCATGTTTATTGACCACTATTTAACCCCTTAGTGACCACCAATACGCCTTTTCACGGAAGTCAGTAAGTGTCCTTAGGCTAGGCTGCCGCCTTTTCACGGCAGCCTAGTCTAAGTCCTGCACAACTGTCCCGTGCAGGCTGGAGCTGGGGCTCAGCTGTCTAATGACAGCCAGGCTCCTGCTTCAACGGTAGCGATCGAAGTATTGGTTAGATCACAGCCATTTACACCTTAAATGCTGCGGTCAATAGCACCCGCGGCAAGTAATCACGGGCCTCCGATAGGGTGTCATGACAGCCAGGGGCCGAACAAAGGCCCCCAGGCCTGCCCTGGCTTTATGCATATTAGGCCGTGCCAAGGGCATGTCCTAATAGATTGCCTGTCAGTTTTAGGGTATGTGCACACGGTAGCAGGCTTTTACGTCTGAAAAGACAGACTGTTTTCAGGAGAAAACAGCTGCCTCGTTTCAGACGTAATTGCTCCTCCTCGCATTTTGCGAGGCTTCTCTGACAGCCGTAAATTTTGAGCTGTGCTTCATTGAGTTCAATGAAGAACGGCTCAAATTACGTCTGAAAAAAGTGTCCTGCACTTCTTTTGACGAGGCTGTATTTTTACGCGTCGTCGTTTGACAGCTGTCAAACGACGACGCGTAAATGACAGGTTGTCTGCACAGTACGTCGGCAAACCCATTCAAATGAATGGGCAGATGTTTGCCGACGTATTGTAGCCCTATTTTCACACGTAAAACGAGGCATAATACGTCTCGTTTACGTCTGAAAATAGGTCGTGTGAACCCAGCCTTAGGCTTTATTCAGACGAACGTAAAATACGCGCGTGCAACGCGCGTGATTTTCACGCGCGTTGCCCGGACCTATATTAGTCTATGGGGCCGTGCAGACATGTGCGTGGTTTTTGCGCAGCGTTGCTCCGTTGCCAAAAAGGCACGACATGTCCGTTGATTCAGCGTTTTTAACGCATCACGCACCCATTGAAGTCAATGGGTGCGTGAAAACAACGCAGGGCACACGGAAGCACCTCCGTACGCACAGCGTTTTTCACGCAACACTTGTTAAGTCTATGTAAATGAGTTGAGCAGACTAGACAAAACAACTACAAACCAGGAAGTGGCTTTTCACTTTCTGAGCACATGCGCACAGTTTAAACTGACATCTGCAGCAATAGTAGTTTTTTTACCAGTAAAACCACCCAAAAACAACAAACACGGGCCAAAGTGTGAGGTAACGTGAAATCTTAATGCGAACATGTGCTCACAGCAAGCAGGTCTTGGAGAAGGTGTCTTTTTGTAGGCTGCCCTCTCCATTCAGTGGCGGATTAAGTAGACCATGGGCCCTGGGCTGTTACCCAAACTTGGGCCCCCCTTCCTCACCGTAACTATTTTTAACACTACCTTTTTGGGCAAGCATTAACAGTGTTACGATTCCCCTTGTCACAGCGCGGTGTCCCTACATACTGACAGGATCACACTGTGCAGGGACACAACCTCCTGACAAGGGGAATTGTCTATCAGTCCTGGACCGCAGAAAGACTTTTTGTGAAATACAAGGATTTCCTATAATAAACATGTCAGGAGAGGTGACAGATTCTCTATAAATCTAGTGACTCACATGTGACGACGTCTCAGATTCTAGTAGTTTTTTTCCTCTTTTCTTCTCCATCCGGTCCAGCGCTCATGACGACTTCTCCCGGCCATGACTCATTTCTGCAGAATTTGCCACTTAGACGTCTCCTCACTTTTCCAACATTTCCACACCTATAAACGAAAATAAAGTTATCATGGTGCCACATAGTGTACCCCTAAATATAATAGCACCAAACACTGCGCGCCTGAATATAATACCACACACTGTAAAACACCACATACACACAGCCCCCTGTACATAGTGCCACACACAGCCCCTGTAGATATTACACACCCCCATAGATATCGCCATACACAGCCCCCTCTATATATCACACATCCCCCTCGTAGAGAGCGTTACACACAGCCCCCTATAGATAGTGCCATACAGCCCCCCTGTAGAGAGCGCCACACAGCCCTCCCCCTCTTGTAAATAGCACCAAAAAGCCCCCCCTATAAAGAGCGCCACACACATACCACGGTGGATAGCACTACACAGCCCCCCCTTGCCTCACAGCGCTCCCCCTTGTATATAGTGCCTCACAGCGCTCCCCCTTGTATATAGTGCCTCATAGCGCTCCCCCTTGTATATAGTGCCTCACAGCGCTCCCCCTTGTATATAGTGCCTCACAGCGCTCCCCCTTGTATATAGTGCCTCATAGCGCTCCCCCTTGTATATAGTGCCTCACAGCGCTCCCCCTTGTATATAGTGCCTCACAGCGCTCCCCCTTGTATATAGTGCCTCACAGCGCTCCCCCTTGTATATAGTGCCTCACAGCGCTCCCCCTTGTATATAGTGCCTCACAGCGCTCCCCCTTGTATATAGTGCCTCACAGCGCTCCCCCTTGTATATAGTGCCTCACAGCGCTCCCCCTTGTATATAGTGCCTCACAGCGCTCCCCCTTGTATATAGTGCCTCACAGCGCTCCCCCTTGTATATAGTGCCTCACAGCGCTCGCCCTTGTATATAGTGTCACACAGCGCTCCCCCTTGTATATAGTGCCACACAGAGCTCCCCCTTGTATATAGTGCCACACAGCGCTCCCCCTTGTATATAGTGCCACAAGGTTATGTACACATTTAAAAACTTTATATTATAATTATATATATATATATATATATATATAGTATGTCTGTGTATCAGTGTGATTGATTGATTTTATTAAAAAATATTTTTACTTTTTGAGATACGGCTGCTTTGTATCCTGTATCCGTCAGGTCAGCAGGACTGACAGGATCAGTGACACGCAGGATCCACCTCAAATCTATCACATCTAAGATTATAATTTAGCACAGGGCCCGTTTCACTGATCCCGTCAGTCCTGCTGACCTGACGGATACAGGATACAAAGCAGCTGTATCTCAAAAAGTGAAAATATTTTTTAATAAAACGTAATTACAAAGTTGCACCAAACACACATTTTTATTAAAAAAAAATAAAACCGACGTTATTTTTGCGACGTTTTTTCCGTAGACAATGCAGGTTTCGTTTTTTATCGTTTTTATACACACATTTTTTGCCATTTTAGAATTTTTATTCATAAAGTTTGAAAATAATAGTAAAAAAAGAAGCTTTTTTACGTTTCAGCTATTTTTTTTTGGTAATAACATTGTTTTACCCTAAAATAGACCTTTTATCTGTGATCGTCATTGTCTACCGTAAATTTTTATATATTACATGTCTATATTAGGGTAATTGGGTCAGCGCTGGCGTTACAACAATGATTGGCGGGGGGGGGAACGTTTTTTTTGGGGTGGGTATTTTATGTGTATTTATTATTATTTATTTTTTTTGCACTTTACTATTTTTTATTACTATGTTCTGATCCTCAAAGGTCAAAAAAGACCTTTGGGGAACTTTATATCTACTTTCTCTTTGTTTTACACCATGTTTTTCCACTGTAACTGGAGCTGCACAGCAGCCCCAGTTACAGGGGAAATCAGCCCTCTCACAGTGACGATTGTCACTAATAGGGCTGTGCTGGGTCTAGTAAGACCCAGCAACAGTCTGCCACTAACGGCACCCGGCGATCATGTGACCTGTCACATGATCACCGGGAAGAATAGAGACAGCGCCGCTGCTGCTGTCTCTATTCCTGTACACAAGCGTTCATTGAACGCTGTGTAAGAAGACATCGGAGAAGACAGAAGCAGCGAAAGCTGCTTCTGTCTTCTCCTCAGGGTCCCCGGCAGTCACTGACAGCCGGAGACCCGACATTCAGCTGCCCGATCGCGCGGGCAGCAAGTTAAAACCCGAGCCGTAGAAAGTCTATGGCTCGGGTTTTAAGCACCCGTCCCTGACCGCTGGCCGTAAAAATACAGCCAGCGGTCGGGAACCAGTTGGGCAGGAGGATAATCCTGTACTGACCTCAGCGCCGGTGACCGCCCGCCGGCTCTTCTCTTGCTGCTTTGGAGTAACAGAACAGCCGTCCGTCGCTGTTACTCAATGGCGGCGGCCCGCACTGTCAGGGAGGCGTGTCCTACCCCTGGATCCCGGCGAATTCCCTGCTCCTCCCCATCTTCGGCCGTTAGCAGCGCTAGCGCGCTGAATAGATTTACGAGATAATGTGCGTTTCGGGCTGCCATGGGCCCCCTGGAAGCCTCGGGCCCCGGGCGGCCGCCCGAAACGCCCATATGATAATCCGCCACACATTACTCCACCCTCCGTTGTTTTGACGCGCGTAAAAAACGCATGCCATACGCGCGTTAAATACGCTATCACGCTGCCCAAACGGATGCCACACGCAACTCCAACGCAACCGACACGGCGCGTTTTTCACGCGCGCAAAAACGCAACGTTCGTGTGAATCCAGCCTTAGACTGACAGGCAATAATGTTCTGATATACCAAGTATACCAAAGCATTATAGCCGTGATCAAGAGATCGCATAGTGAAGTCCCCTTGTGGGACTAAAAAAATAAGTAATAAGTGTTAAATAAAAATTATTCATAAAGATTACAGTTGAAAAAAATAAAACCATTTTTTCCATTAAAAAGTGGTTTTATTTAGAAAAAGTGTAAAAAAAATAAATAAAAGTACACATATATGGTATCGACGCGACTGTAATGACCCAAACAATGAAGATAATATGTAATTTAAACTGCAAGGTGAAAGCCGTAAAACAAAAATGCAAAAAACTATGGCGGAATTTATATTTTTTTCCATTGCCCCTTAAAAAAATAATAATAAAAGTTAATCAATAAGTCCCATGATCCCCGAAAAAGTACCAATGAAAACTTCATCTCGTCCCGCAAAAAACAAGCCTACATATCACTACAGTGACGGAAAAATAGAAAAACAAAAAAGTTATGGCTCTTGGAAAGCGACGAAACAAAGTGTTTTTTTTGTGCAAAAGTAGTAAAACATAGAAAACCTATACATATGTACATATGTGGTATCGTCATGATCGTACCGACGCATATAATAAAGGAAACATGTTATTTACGCCACACGGTGAACAGCATAAATTTAAAACGCATAGAATCATGGCGGAATTGCTGGTTTTTTTTCTATTCCCCCAAAAAAAGTTAATAAAAGTTAATAAAAAAATCATATGTACCCTAATACGGTGCCAATAAAAAAATACAACTAATTCCGCAAAACAAAAAAGTTCTCATACAGCTATGTCGACTCAAAAATAAAAAAGTTTTAGCTTTTTAAATGCAATGATGGAAAAACAAAAAAAAGTGCTTGGTCATTAAAGAGGCTCTGTCACCAGATTTTGCAACCCCTATCTGCTATTGCAGCAGATAGGCGCTGCAATGTAGATTACAGTAACGTTTTTATTTTGAAAAAACAAGCAATTTTGGCCAAGTTATGACCATTTTTGTATTTATGCAAATGAGGCTTGCAAAAGTCCAAGTGGGCGTGTTTAAAGTAAAAGTCCAAGTGGGCGTTTATTATGTGCGTACATCGGGGCGTTTTTACTACTTTTACTAGCTGGGCGTTCTGACGAGAAGTATCATCCACTTCTCTTCAGAACGCCCAGCTTCTGGCAGTGCAGACACAGCCGTGTTCTCGAGAGATCACGCTGTGACGTCACTCACTTCCTGCCCCAGGTCCTGCATCGTGTCGGCCACATCGGCACCAGAGGCTACAGTTGATTCTGCAGCAGCATCAGCGTTTGCAGGTAAGTAGCTACATCAACTTACCTGCAAACGCTGATGCTGCTGCAGAATCAACTGTAGCCTCTGGTGCCGATGTGTCCTCGCTCGTCCGACACGATGCAGGACCTGTGAGTGACGACACAGCGTGATCTCTCGAGAACACGGCTGTGTCTGCACTGCCAGAAGCTGGGCGTTCTGAAGAGAAGTGGATGATACTTCTCGTCAGAACGCCCAGCTAGTAAAAGTAGTAAAAACGCCCCGCACATAATACACGCCCACTTGGACTTTTACTTTAAACACGCCCACTTGGACTTTTGCAAGCCTCATTTGCATAAATACAAAAATGGTCATAACTTGGCCAAAAATGCTCGTTTTTTAAAAATAAAAACGTTACTGTTATCTATATTGCAGCGCCGATCTGCTGCAATAGCAGATAGGGGTTGCAAAATCTGGTGACAGAGCCTCTTTAAGGCCTAAAATAGGCTGGTCACTAAGGGGTTAAGACGTACAATAAACACCTCTTTGAGGGTGATTGTACTCAATGTTTTATCTTAATGCCCAGCTAGAAACATGCATTATTTTTTTCTCAACAAGAAAACCAGTTACTTACAAATGTCCACTTACACTTTGAGATGAAACGTAACTTCAGTAATATATCTTAATACCTGCACAAATATCCAGTACATCAGAAGACAATTTTTAGCTGTAGTCTTCAGTATGGCATTACAAATGCTGATGGAACTCCCAGAAATGATGAAGCAAATGCAGATATACGTAATAGACTTTAGGTTTAGTGTCGTTACAGTATCAACATATGTATTTTTCAAAATAAATAATAAAAACTAGTTAGGAAAAGGCATACACAAAAAAATATTTCCCACAACATGAACCAAATCGTTCATTTTGTAGTAAATATCATGCATGTATTTTTCTTAGAAAATGGTAAATGCTAAGGCTCTGTTTACATCTGCGTCCTGGATTCCATTTTTAACGATGGAATAAATACTGTATCCCTTGAGAATGTTTCCTATGTTCATATGCATCCAACAAATGCTCTTTTGTAACTAAACTACTGCCCCCTCAGTACTTGTGAGCATTGTGGGGATGCAGAATCAGTAATAGATCAACAAGTTTAGGCCTTATTTACACGAGCGTATTTCACGTCCGTGATACGCGCGTGAAAATCACGCACGTCGCACGGACCTATGTAAGTCAATGGGGCCATTCAGACATTCCGTGGTTTTCACGCAGCGTGTGTCCTCTGCGTGAAACTCACTGCATGTCCTACACTTGAGCGTTTTTTGCACATCACGCACCCATTGAAGTCAATGGGTGCGTGAAAATCACGGACATCACATGGACGCACATTGGTGTACTGTGCGTGATTCGCGCAACAGTTGCTCAAATAATGAGAAAAAGAAAACCACCTCCTTCATTTCATTTTGCATACGTGAAAATGTGAAAACTTGACATAAGGATGCCATACGCGCAAAAATAACGCAGACACGCACCAAACACTGATGACACACGGAACTGCAACATGCACAAAACGCTGCGTTTTTTACGTGCGCAAAACCCACACGTTCGTGTGAATTAGGCCTTACTTGGTGTGTGAACCTGCCAGATCACCGCAGTATGGAATTCCTACTTATCAAGTTTAAAGAGGCACACCCTGTCACCCAGTTTCCAGCAGTGTTTAACACCTCGCAGAATCAAGGGTCTGCGTTTCCTCTATTTCCTTTATACAGTGTGAATCAGATCCCAGCACTTTGCATGCATGCAGCCCTATTCAAGTCAAAGGGGCTGTGTTGCAGTACCTGGGTTGCTGGGGGAATTAATTAAGGTGATACTGTGCTTTAGTCGTGACCCTAGAGATCAATAAGTTATGGTATATACTATATTACAGATGAGCATTTCAGATTTGGTTAAATCAGAGTCAGTTCCTGTTGGATTATGCACATTAAAATCTAGCAGGTCCTGCCATCGGAGGTAGCAATCACAGCACTGTGCAGTGGTTTCCGTTCTGGTGAGTCATGCATGGCAGAGTGTAAGCTATGAGCAGCAGAGGACCTCTTTGTGCACTTATGTTCTTCTTCATATAGAGTAACAGGAGTACCGCTACTCCAATTATCCTCCGCTGTCTTTCCATACACTTTTTTGGGGCCATGAAAAAGGGCAGTAGAATAATTCTTCAAAGATACTTTGAACTACAAAATTGAACATTCCCCAATGGCACTAAGCAATAAACAATCTATAAGAGTAAATGCTTGACGGTGCGCAGTTGAAATCATTGCTAGAATGTACAGTGCTCTGCTTTCCAAACAAATTTCTTTGCTTTACAGCAAACACATGGACCATAGGAACCTGTGAACAGGAGTAGACCCAATGACTTCTATGCAAAAGTTTATAAGGTATGCTTTGTGATCTGTGCAAGGGTTACTGTGCAGGGAGGGATATAAGGGGAGCCACAAATATTTTTTCCAGTTTCCAACTACATTATATGGTACAATAAATGGTGCCGAGAAAATATATAACTCGTCCCGCAAAAAAACAAGCCCTAATATGGCAATATTGATGGAGAAATGGAAAAAAAAAAAAGGTATGGCTTTTGGAAGGTGGGGAGGAAAAAATGAAAGTGAAAATCCGAAAAATGGCTGCAGGGGGAAAGGGTTAATATACTTTTTTTTAAATCCCCTTTAAAGGGAATGTGTTGCCAGCAAAACATGTATTTTTTTTTTTTTAGTTAAACATTTAGTGTGTAGGTGAATAAACATTGTTCAAATTTTTTTTATTTTTTTCATGAGTCAGGAAATATTATAAATTAGATTCTAATTTATAATATTTCCCAGTGCTGGTCACTAGATGGAGCTATTCCCAAAATTGCAGCATTGCATGTGGTAAAGCAACCACATTGCTTTTTGCTGCAAAATTGGGAAAAAAGCACTCGCTCTAGTGAGCTCTGAGAATCCCCCCCTTCTTTATCCTGGCTAGTGCCGGGATAAACGAGGGGATTGAACGGTCTAACCTCCTACACTGTGTGTCGCCATTTTTTGAGCTAACACACAGTGTAGTAGGTTTACATACAGTAGTAAACACACTGAAACACGAACATACATAGAAATCTCTTACCTGCTCCTGCCGCCGCGGCTCCCTCCGGCCCGTCCGCTCCGTCTGCTGCCGCTGGTCCAAGTGCACAAGTCCGGAAGCCACGACCGGAAGTAGTAATCTTACTGTCCGGCCGCGACTTCCGGTCCACAGGAAAATGGCGCCGGACGGCGCGCATTTCAAATTGGACTGTGTGGGAGTGGCGCATGCGCCGTTCCCACACAGACGGCGTACACAGAAGTGGATGGGACGGGCCCCGTTCACAGTCCCTATGGGACTGTGGCTGCCGTATTCCATGTCTGTATGTGTCGTTAATCGACACATACAGAAATGGAAAAAAAAATGGCAGCCACCATAGGGAAGAAAAAGTGAAAAAATAGAAAAAAGTAACACACAAACACACAAATAAATAAAAACGTTTTTAATAAAACACTAACATAAAACTGACATGAAAAATTTTTTTTTGGTGACACTGTTCCTTTAAATTTCACAAACAAAACACAGAACTAGGTGGTTAAGTGCAAAAACACGAGGGCATTTGCACATCTCTATCACCTGCTCATCTACTATATTCCATAAATGATTACGTTTATAGTTGAAATCCTCTCTAAACTGGTGTACATTGTCTTTATGACAAAATAAAAATTAGGGAATTCTTGCAGTTAAATCCAAATAGAAGTGAGAAGCACTTCTAGGGAAGAAAAGCATTTATTGCTGAAGTAACCTTTTCTGCTCCTGTACAAGGTTGTTCTCCTATTGAAAATAATGTTCAGTTGTTGTTGATCTGTCTGTCACACTTTTAAAATTGTATATTTCTATAGAAAATGTGATTTAAATGTATTTGCAGTATGAATCAAATAAGCAAGTGCATACAATGATATTGAGAACTTTTGACACGGTTTCGTTACTTTAACCCCTCTGCTACTTATTGAACTAGCGAACTTTATCAAAATTCAGCAATGCCAACCATCATCTCCACAAAACGGTTAAAAATCTCAGCACATTATTAAAAGGCTTCTTTTTTTCTTGGCAATGTATTGCAGGTCCCTCAGGCGCCAAAAGGATTAATCACCGAAAAAGTCAGCGAGTCCTGATTAAGGCCATAACTGATAAGAGCAAATAGAGCTGCACAGAAAAAAATGTATTGCAGAGAAAGAATGAAAAAGCAAACATTGGGGAATAGGAAAATGTACTGAAATTCATCTATTCATTATCTGTGAGTTAGAAGCCACCTGTTTTCCGTAATTGTCTGTTTAAATGAAGAACTCTAAGCATAATTAAACAGCACGTGTAGGCGGAACAGCCTTTCCAACATCAGTGGTTATTAATGGACATGTATATTGGAGCCCCACACATTTCTGAGAGGCTAATTACAATGTAATGTTAGAACTGGCAGATCTGTAAAATATTGCTTCTCTGGTTTAGAATAAGGGGTCTGTATCATTATTAGCATAAGTGCTTTCTCTCTTTTTTTTTTTCATTTAATTTTTTTTTTTATCTGTAAGATCCCTGGGGAGACACTGTATTGGATTGCATCAATTCAACAATTCCTCTGTTCCTCTACACATTTCATGTGAGCCATAATTTCCTGCGTTTAACTAATAAGATCAGTAAAATGTATTAACAAGGGTAGTTACAGGAACATTTCATTGTTATGATGGATTTCAAATTGCAGTAAAATTCAACTCTTATTTGTAGTGAGTGATGTCTTAATTACACATGGAAATGATAGCTTACTGGCAATTAAATTTTTTCCACCTAAGAGTAAAGGGGCTTCCAAATCAACAATGTTCCAAAATGTACATGCCGTAAAATGAGTGCACTGAGACAGTAGTCAGGCTGACTGATAAATATTTCAGGTTGTTAATGTTATTATTGTATCTTAAAATGCCTCTGTGTCTTCCCTATGGTTTGCTTTTCAATTTACTCTCCAGATTAGCCCAGTTCCCTATGTTCCTATAGACGATGTAGGCAGCCCTGGTGGAAGGGCAACTTCTTAAAGGAACATTTACATAAGAATCTATGGCACATCCATATGTAAATTATGAGTATATGTTAACCACGCCCTTAGGGCTCATTCAGACGAGCGTATATGTAGTTCGTGTGACGGCCGTTAAAACAACAGCCGTCAAATGGACTCATGTACTTCAATGGGGCCATTCACATGACCGTTGTTACAGGTCCTATTTTACTGCGTATCACGCATCCCTCCATAACTTTAGTCTACGGGTGCACCTGGGACGTCAAAAACTGCAGCTTATCACTTCCGACCGTAGCCCGAGCTTAGCTACGCTCGTCTGAATGTAGCCTTACAGTGCTGTGAGAATGAAAGGAGGACACCCAGGAAGAACAAATTAAAAAAAATGAGACACTACAAGCTTACTGACATGATACAGACGGAATACACATATGAATAAAACACTAGACAAAACAATCTGTCTTTATTTATCACTGTATTTCAAAAGGCTTGTGAATACTAGTTTGTTTTATATGAGTTAGGTTTGACTCTCTTGTTATAGGAAAGTGAGGTGTAGGACTCTCAAATTACCTTAGACAAGCTTTTATTTTATAAGACCTCCTAAAGCTCCTAATGTTCAATTATATGGTATCCCTGTCTATGAAAGTATTTAATCACATATGAGATGCTATGATTATATGCATATTTCCTATTTAAAATTCAGTGTTAAAATTGATCATTGATTTGCTTTAGTCTGTTACATATCACCAGTTTGCTGATTTTAACCCCTTCAAGACACAGCCTGTTTTGGCCTTCAGGACACAGCCAATTTTTTCAAATCTGACATGTTTCACTTTATGTGGTAATAACTCTGGAATGTTTTTACCTATCCAAGGGATTCTGAGATTGTTTTCTCGTGACACATTGGACTTTATGTTACTGCCAAAATTTGCTCGATACATTAAGTATTTAATTGTGAAAAACCCCAAAATTTTGTGAAAGATTGCAAAAATTTGCATTTTTCTAAATTTATATGTATCAGCTTGTAAGACAGATGGTAATACCACACAAAATTGTTGCTAATTAACATCACCCATATGTCTACTTTAGATTGGCATCGTTTTTTGAACATCCTTTTATTTTTCTATGACATCACAAGGCTTAGAACTTTAGCAGCAATTTCTCAAATTTTCAAGAAAATTTCAAAAGGCTATTTTTACAGGGGCCAGTTCAGTTGTGAAGTGGATTTTAGGGCCTTATATATTAGAAACCCTCGATAAGTCACCCAATTTTAAAAACTTCACCCCTCAAAGTATTCAAAACAGCATTTAGAAAGTTTCTTAACCCTTTAGATGTTTCACAGGAATTAAGGCAAAGTAGATGTGAAATGTTAAAATTTCTTTTTTTTTTTGCAGAAATTCATTTTTCATCAATTTTTTTTGTAACACAGAAAGTTTTACCAGAGAAACGCAACTCAATATCTATTGCCCAGATTCTGCAGTTTTTAGAAATACCCCACATGTGGCCCTAGTGCACTTATTGACTGAAGCACCAGCCTCAGAAACAAAGGAACACCTAGAGGATTTTGGGGCCTCCTTTTTATTAGAAAATATTTTAGGCTCCATGTCGGGTTTGAAAGGCTCTTGCGGCACCAAAACAGTGGAAATCCCCCAAAAGTGACACCATTTTGGAAACTATACCCCTTGAGGAAATTATCTAGGGGTATAGTGAGCATTTTGACCCTGCAGGTTTTTTGCAGAAATTATTGGAAGTAGGCCGTGAAAATGAAAATCTACATTCTTTCAAAGAAAATGTAGGTTTAGCTAATTTTTTCTAATTTCCACAAGGACTAAAAGGAGAAAATGCACCACTACTTTTGTAAAGCAATTTCTCCCGAGTAAAACAATACCCTGCATGTGGTCATAAACGGCTTTTTGGACACACGGCGGAGCTTAGAAGGGAAAGAGCGCCATTTGGCTTTTGGAGATCAAATTTAGCAGGAATGGTTTGCGGAGACCACGGCGCGTTTGCAAAGCCCCTAAGGGACCAAAACAGTGAAAACACCAAAAAAGTGACTCCATTTAGGAAACTACACCCCTTGAAGAATCCATCTAGGGGTGTAGTGAGCATTTTGAACCCACAGGGGTTTCATAGATTTTATTAGAATTGGGCAGTGAAGATAAAAAAAATCCTTTTTTTCCAATAAGACGTAGCTTTAGCTCAACATTTTTCATTTTCTCAACAAATAAAGGAATAAAAGTACCCCAACATTTGTAAAGCAACTTCCCTGGAGTACGGCAATACCCCATTTGTGGTCATGAACTGTTGTTTGGGCATACGGCAAGGATCAGAATAGAAGGAGTGCTGTTTCGCTTTTGGAGCACAGATTTTGCTGGATTGGTTTCTTGACACCATGTCACTTTTGCAAAGCTCCTAAGGTGCCAGTACAGTGGAAACTCCCCAAAAGTGACTCGATTCACGAAACTACACCCCTAGAGGAATTCATCTAGGGGTGTAGTGAGCATTTTGACCCCACAGGTGTTTCATAGATTTTATTAGAGTTGGGCAGTGAAAATAAAAAAAATCCTTTTTCTTCAATAAGACGTAGTTTTAGCTGAAAATGTTTCATATTCTCAACAAATAAATATAAAAGAGCACCCCAACACTTGTAAAGCAACTTCGCCTGTGTACGGCAATACCACATATGTGGTCATAAACTGCTGTTTAGGCACAGAGTAGGGCACAGAAGGGAAGGAGCGCCATTTGGCTTTTGGAGTACAGATTTTGCTGGATTGGTTTCTGGGCGCTATGTCGCATTTGCAAAGTCCCTGTGGGACCAAAACAGTAGATCCCCCCCCAGAAGTGACCCCATTTTGGAAACTACACCCCTCAAGTTATTCACCTAGGTGTGTAGTGAGCATATTAACCCCACAGGTGATTGGCAGAAATTGGTGGGCACGTGATGTTGCAGAGTGAAAATGTTTTTTCAATAGATATGCCAATATGTGGCGCCCAGCTTGTGCCACTGGAGACACACACCCCAAAAATTGCTAAAAGGGTTCTCCCGGGTATGGCGATGCCATATATGTGGAAGTAAACTGCTGTTTGGGCACCCTGTAGGGTTCAGAAGGGAGGTAGCGCCATTTGGCTTTTGGAGCGTGGATTTTGCTTGTAGTAGTTTTGTTTGGAGTCTTACTGGTGTTTCCGTTTATAATGTGGGGGCACATGTAAGGCGGGCGGAGTATATAAGGGGCATAGTCAGGTGGTATAGTGGGGTAAAAAAAAACAATAAAATAATCCATAGATGTGTGTTACGCTGTGACACAATCCTTTCTGCACAGGCCGGTGTCGCACTAATAAATGGTCTTTTCTTATTCCCCTTTTAGTCCTCACTCCGCACCTTTGAAGTTTGGGGAGTTTTGCTGGGAAAGTGTTGTCCTGGTATAATACGGGCACCGTCGCTTCCAGCAGATATGTTTGGGCCCTCCCCTTCCTGGATCCCTAATTTTAGGGGCCTTGATAATTCGCCACTTGAAACAGAAGAGACGTTCCCCTCGGGCCGGCACAACTGCATATTTTTATTTCTTGGCTTATTGGTGCCTTGACTAATTTTATTTTTTCATAGACGTAGTGGTATGAGGGCTGTTTTTTTTTGTGTGACGAGCTGTAGTTTTTATTGGTACCATTTTGGGGTACATGCGACTTTTTGATCACTTGTTATCCTTTTTTTTGGGAGGCAAGGTGACCAAAAAACAGCAATTCTGCCATATTTTTTTAGTTCTTTTTATACAGCGTTCACCATGCGTTATAAATTACATGTTACCTTTATTCTGCAGGTCAGTCCGATTCCGGTGATACCTAATTTATAGCACTTTTTATGTTTTACAACTTTTTGCACAATAAAATAACTTTTGTAAAGAGAATGGATTTTTTCTGTCGCCAAGTTGTGAGAGCCATAACGGTTTTAAATTTTTCGTCGACGGTGCTGTATGAGGGCTTGTTTTTAGCGAGACAAGTTATAGTTTTTATAGGTACCATTTTTAGGTACATGCGACTTTTTGATCACTTTTTATTTCAATTTTTGGAAGACAAAGTGACCAAAAAATAGCAATTATGTCAGTATTTTTTAGTATATTTTTTTACGGCGTTCACTGTGCGGAATAAATAACATCATATTTTTATAGTTCAGGTCGTTACGGTCGCAGCGATAGCAAATATGTATGGCTTTATTATTTTTTTCAATAATAAATTACTTGATAAGGGAAAAAGGGCGATTGTGTTTTGTGTTATTATTTGAAACTTTTATTGTATTTTTTACAACTTTTATTTTTACTTTTTTTACACTTTTTTTTACACTTTTCTTTAGTCCCACTAGGGGACTTGAAGGTCCAACTGTTTGTTTGATCTAATACATTGCACTACCTATGTAGTGCAATGTAATAGAACTGTCAGTTGTTCACTGACAGCAAGCTGATCAGGCTCCGCCACTGGGCGGGGCCTAATCAGCTTACGTAATGGCAGACAGGAGTCCATTGTTAGGGCTCCTGTTGCCATGGTAGCAGTCGCCAGCCTTGCCATCGCGTGGCAAGGCTGCCGATTTGCTACGAACCTCTAGGATGCAGCGATCACAATGGATCGCTGCATCGAAGGGGTTAATGCCAGGAATCGGAGCTAGCTCCGGTTCCTGGCGATAGATCGGGGTGTCCGCTGTAACATACAGCGGACACCCACTGCTGATGACGCCGGCTCAGAAGCTGAGCCGGCGCCATCTTGCCGATGGTACCGGAAGCCTCCTGGGCCCCGCCGACGACGGGGCATAGGAGGATTCCATTGATGGTGGACCGGGAGGTAAGCATTAGCCCTCCGATCGCCTTTGCAGCCACCGGCAACCCAGCGATCACGTTGCTGGGGTGCCGATGGCTATAAACTCCTCACATGCTGCGATCTCTATTGAACGCAGCATGTGAGGGGTTAATAGGTCGGATCGGAGGCTAGCTCCGGTCCTGGCCGATACCTCAGGGTGCCAGCTGTAACATACAGCTGTCACCCGGCGGTGATGTCACTGGCTCAGCTCCTGAGCCAGCTTCATCTCCATGACGTACAGTTACGTGGAGATGCGGGAAAAGGCCATCTCCCATGAAGTAACTGTACGTGAAATTGCGGGAAGGGGTTAAGGTCACACATAGGTGTTTTTTTTTAAGTTCCCACGTAGTTTCTATGGTAATTTATTGAGCGTCCCATTATGCCCTTAAACCCCGAACGCAGGTAATTTTGTCCTTTAGGATGCAGCCTATTTTTCAGTTTTTTGCAGACGTCGCGGTTTTTTTTGGTTTTATTAAAATTTTGTGTTTAAAGTATATGATTTAACGTTTGAAGACTATTTTAACTTTAAATAAAGTTAACGTTTGAAGACTTTAAATAACGTTTGAAGACTTTTTTTTATTTACTAAAACCGTGTGTTTTAGTGTTTGTGCAACTTTGTAATTTGTTTTTATTAAAAAAAATGTTTACTTTTTGAGATACCGCTTCTTGCTTCTATATATCTTGAATACATAGAACCTGTATCTTGCTCTGAATCCGTCAGGTCAGCGGGACCCACAACTTCGGTGACAGCGGGTCTTGTGTGTCTCCGACAGGTTCCAGCTGTTATTGATCACATCTAAGTTGCACTAAACACTAAAATACACTGTTTCAGTAAAAAAAAAAAAAAGTCTTCAAAGCTATACATAGCCTTTAAATTATGTTTTGCATGCATTTATTGTTTGGGTTGTAATGAGTGAGATATGTATTTTATGTATTTTTTCTTATGTTTGATGACTTAATAAAACAAAATTGTATTAAAAATAATCATGTTAATTCTTAATTTTTATTTTTTTAAACAAATTACTTTATTAAACTTGGGGGCCTCTGTTAGGCCCAGGGTTGCCCCTTAAAACTGTCAAGGGGAAAAGTGAGTCCCCCACCTTTGTTTTGCAGTGATCAATAAGTATTGATAAAGCATCAAAAGGGTGAAACGGCAAGGATCGGAGTAAATTTACGGCGCTGGGAGTTAAGTACTGACTTCCGCTGCCATACAATTACGGTGCGGAAAGGGGTTAAAAAATGTGGGGGTTTTGGCACTTGCAGGCTAGAATCCTTTGTCTTTTATTGGCATCTGAATTTGCCATTTCTATAGCTCAAAACAATTAGCTTGACCATATATACAGTAGAACTTTGTTCTGCAAATAATGGAAGTCCTGGTTCATATTTGGTATTTATAGGTGTTTTAAAGTGGTTGCTTTGATCAGACTAACCCTGGTTATATTTCCAATTAGAATTTGTTAACTAATTATTGACCGTACAAGTCTGTCTGTGTTAAATAAGGTAAATAATCATGTGCAATTCAGCTCTTGAAGGACCATGGGGGTTCATTCAAAGCAATAGCCACTAGTTGGACTGCCTGTTATGTTTCACTTCATAGCTTCTGTAGAGGAAAACAAGTATTTACATTACATTTTCCCTATCAATAATAGTTGACTGCAGGGGGCTCCCTCTTTATGATCAGTCTCAAGGAAAACGGCCAGGGTTGTGAATATTCGGAAACATATTTAAAGGGAATCTATCACCAGGTTTTTGCTGCCCTATCCGCAGGCAGCATAAAGTAGATCCTGATTCCAATGCTGTATCACTTACTTGTCAATGATCAGTACTTATTGGTAGTTATTGGAGTCCTTGTTTTTCATGAGCTGTGAATAGCCCTGCCCACCCGCCACTAGTCTTGCCCGCCCACCACCAGCTTCTCCCACCTGACACTGATTGGCAGCTTTCTCCCTATGCACAGTACGGGGAGAAAGCTGTCAATCAGTGTTCGGTGGACAAGGCTAGCCGCAGTTTATGGGCACGGGCTGAATGAGAAAAGGTGATTTAAAAAAAAAATATACTGATTATTAACAAGTAAGTAATATAGCATTGGAATCAGGGTCTCTGGCACTACTTTATTTTGCCCTCAGGTAGGGGAGCATAAACCTAGTGAGAGATTCCCTTTAAAATGTATTCTTTAGCACATCCACTACAAAGTTATGTTTTCTAATCAAATGGAATTTTTTTCTGCATTCTCTTTTATTTTAACCAAAATGTATAACGTGAATGTACAGTGTTTTGATTCACTGGGGCAGATGGAAGAAAAAGGGAAAATTTAACTCGTGTCCCTGACAGATTGCAACATTTTGGCAAGCATTACCTGCCTTAATGATAATAAATATGCTAAATCTAAATGAACGAACTCAATTTTGTTGTTTATGACAGACACAATAAAAATAGAGCTGAGGACATGAGGGACTAGAGATTAATGGGAAAAATCTTCCACGAATTATTCACAGCCAGGAGGATTGCCTGCCAAGATTTGTAATGGGTGGCCTGTTGATTTGTTTTAATGTGTCATGAGATTTGACATTTTCAGTAAAATTGCAATGTTTCTATATATGGAGAAATAATTGATTCTCGCTCACACTCAATAATATTCATTCTTTGTTAATTGTTTATCCAGAATCATTGGGGTGAGGATACATAGTTATAATTTTCGCTTTTTTATCTAAGATGTGGTTATACATACAAAAAGTTTATCAAATATATGTAAATGAATAAATGTCATTATGCCCAAGCAAGGGGTCTGTTTGCCCCAAACATGTTGTGTTCCTAAACAAATAAGAGCAAGTTTAAAATGACGTTGTCGTTCAGAATTTTTTCCATCAGCACAGCCACAGTATTTCTCCATATATTCTAACTAACCTGCACTAGCAATTCATGTAGCCCTGTTTTCTCCAATAGGTTCCCCCTTTCTAGCACCATGTATCTGCCCTTGTAGGGGTTGCACAACTGGTTTAACCCCTTGCGTACCTTCGACGTAATAGTACGTCGCTGGCCGCTTATTCCAGCGTACCTTCGACGTACTATCCCTATCGACTGGGATCGTTAGTAGACACAGCTCTGATACACATACTTTAACGAGCCGTGCACCTATGTCTCATGACTATGGACATAATTTTATGCAGTGGAAGTAAACAATGAATGTTCCTACTAAATAACAACAAGCAGAGATCTTGAAAACTGTGAGGAATTAATACAGAAAGTATATTTTTTACAACTTTTGACTATACAAAAAATTAACAAGCCCTTTAACTCCTTACGGACAGAGCCTTAAGGATGCAGCCCAATTTTCCAAATCTGATGTGTCACTTTATGTGGTAATAACTTTCCAATGCTTTTAGTTATCTAAGTGATTCTCAGATTGTTTTTTTTCGTGACACATTGTAATTTGCTACTGATAAATTTTGGTCGATATGATTTACGTTTATAAAAAAAAATACAAAATTTACAGAAAATTCTGAAAAATTATCAACTTTCAACATTTTAATTTCTCTGCTTTTAAGACATACAGTTACACCACACAAAATAATGAATAATAAAACATTTACCATCCACTATGTATTATTTATGTTTGCATTATTTTTTTACATCCTTTTATTTTTTTTAAATGTTACAAGGCTTATATCTTTAAATACATCCTGCTAAATGATAGCAAAATTTACAAAATATACTAGTCCTTCTCAATGAATTAGAAAATCATCAAAAAGTTAATTTATTTCAGTAATTCAATTAAAAAAGTGAAACTCATATATAATATAGGTTCATTACACACAGAGTGATCTATTTCCAGCATTTTTTTCCTTTTAATGTTGAAGATTATGGCTAACAGTTAATGAAAACCCAAGATTTAGTCTATCAGAAAATTTGAATATTGGGTAAAAGTTGAAGATTGTAGACTCATGGTGTCACACTCTAATCAGCTAATCAACACAAAACTTCTGCAAAGGTTTCCTAAGCCTTTAAATGGTCGAACAGTCTGGTTTAGTAGGCTACACAATCATGAGGAAGACTGCTGACTTGACAGGTGTCCAGAAGACAGTCATTGACACCCTCCACAAGGAGGGTAAGCCACAAAAGGACATTGCTAAAGAAGCTGGATGTTCACAGAGTGCTGTATCCAAGCATATTAATGCCAAGTTAAGAGGAAGGAAAAAGTGTTGTAGAAAAAGGTGCACAAGCAACAGGGATAACCGCAGCCTTGAAAGGATTGTCAAGAAAAGCCAATTCAAGAATATTGGGAGATTCACAAGGAGTGGACTGAGGATGGAGTCAGTGCTTCAACAGCCACCACATTCAGACGTATCCAGGACATGGGCTACAACAGTCGCATTCCTTGTGTCAAGCCACTCATGACCCAGAGACAACATCAGAAGCATCATACCTGGGCTAAGGAGAAAAAGGACTGGTCCGTTGCTCAGTGGTCCATAGTCCTGTTTTCAGATGAAAGTAAGTTTTGCATTTAATTTGGAAATCAAGGTCCCAGAGTCTGGAGGAAGAGTGGAAAGACGTCAATCCAAGATGCTTGCGGTCCAGTGTGAAGTTTCCACAGTCAGTGATGGTTTGGGGAGCCATGTCATCTGCTGGTGTTGGTCCACTGTGTTATATCAAGTCCAGAGTCAACACAGCCGTCTACCAGGAAATTTTAGCGCACTTCATGCTTCCCTCTGCTGACAAGCTTTATGGAGATGCTGATTTAATTTTCAAGCAGGACTTGGCACCTGCCCGCACTGCCAAAAGTATCAATACCTGGTTTAATAACCACAGTATCACTGGGCTTGATTGGCCAGCAAACTCGCCTGACCTAAACCCCATAGAGAATCTATGTGGTATTGTCAAGAGGAAGATGAGATACACCAGACCCAACAATGCAGACGAGCAAAAGGCCGCTATCAAAGCAATCTGGGCTTACATAACACCTCAGCAGTGCCACAGGCTGATCGCCTCCATGTCACGCTGCAGTGATGCAGTAATTCATGCAAAAAGAGCCCGGACCAAGTATTGAGCGCATATACTGTACATGCTTTTCAGTAGGCCAACATTTCGGTATTAAAAATCATCTTTGAAATTGGGCTTATAATATTCTAGTTTTCTGAGACGAAATTTTGGGTTTTCATTAACTGTTACCATAATCATCAACATTAAAAGAACAAAATGCTGGAAATAGTTCACTCTGTCTGTAATGAATCTGCAGTATATAATATATGAGTTTCACTTTTTTAATTGAATTACTGAAATAAATTAACTTTTTGATGATATTCTAATTCATTGAGAAGGACTAGTATATAAATTAAATAAAACTTTACTGTTACATATAAATAGAAAAAAATACATGAAAATGGAAACATACACACGGTGAAGGATTAACCGCAAGGTCAATAATCAATCAGATACAATACATTAAAAAAAATAGAAAGTGCAAATACTACAATCAATGTAAGCCACATAAGTATACTAGGACTGGAGTTAAGTATATAGTGTAAAATGCATACAATAAGCCAATCAAATACCTAGATACCAAAGAAGTGGAACATACAAACCAAAGGCTTATATCTTCAGCAGCAATTTTTAAGACATTTTCCAAAACCTACATTTTTAGGGACCAATTCAGTTCTGAAGTGACATTGAGGGGCCTATATAATAGAAATACGGCGCAGGAATAAACTGTCACTATGTGAAATCACATAGTGACAGAACAGCGGCGGCAGCTGTCATCGACAGCTAACCGTCTCTGCTACCGGCCTGGGGACCAATTAGCAGTCCCCAATGCCGGCGATTGCTGTGATTGGTCAGTCTCTGAAGACTGACCAATCACAGCCGTCTGTGACGTCGTCTGCAGGAGAAAGCTCCTGTCACTTTCTCTGATCTCCTCACTTCTGTGAGATACGTGAGGAGATCAGAGAAAGCGGTGTAAAAAAAAAACAACACTATTTTTATTAACCCCTTCCCGAAAATGGGCGTATAGTAACGCCCTGAGGATGAAGTGGGCACAGGAGCTGTGCTCGCTCCATCTTCATCGGATGTCGGCTGTAATATACAGCCGACATCCCACTGCAACTACAGCGATCACTGTCCTCTCCGATCGCTGTAGTTTAACCCCTTAAATGCCGCTGTCAATAGCGACAGCGGCATTTAAGTGATGATACAGAGGGAGGGGGCTCCCTCTGCACCCCATTGCCCCCCCCCGCGAAAAATCGCGGGGTTCTGATGGTTGCAATGGCAACCAGGAAGCCTAGCAACGGCTTCCTGGTTGCCAGGTACGGGAGCCTATTAGGTCCTGCCCAAGGCAGGACGTAATAGGCTCAACTGTCAGTTGTAAAGTGACAGTTACAATACACTGCACTACATCAGTACATACAGAAGTAGTGCAGTGTATTGTGCAGGGGATCAGAAGATCAGATCTTCCAGTCCCCTAGTATGTGTAAAATAAAAAGTGAAAAAAAAGTAAAAAAAAAGTTTTAGATAAATAAATAAATACAAGTTTTACGTAATAAAAACAATAATCGCCTTGTTTCCCTGATCAAGCCCTTTATAATTAGAAAAAAAAGACAAAAACTAGACATAATAGGTATCGCCGCGTTCGTATCGGCCTGACCTAAAAAAATATCATATTATTTATCCCGCACGGTGAACACCGTAAAAAAAATACCATAAAAAACAATGGCAGAATTTCCTTTTTGGTCACGTTGTTTCCAAAAAAATGGAATAAAAAGTGATCAAAAAGTTGCGCGTAGCCAAACATGGTACCAATAAAAACGACAGTGTGTCACGCAAAAAATGTATATACTCCGCACAGATTACATATGCCCCCACATTATAAACTGAAACACCAGTAAAACACTAAACAAAACTACTACCAAGCAAAATCTGCGCTCCAAAAGCCAAATGGCGCTCCTTCTGGGCCTGGCAGTGTGCCCAAACAGCGGTTTATGACCACATATGGGGTATTACCGTACTCTGGAGAACCGCTTAACAATTTATGGGGCGTATGTCTCCAGTGGTACAAGCTGGGCCCAACGCATTGGGCACTGAAATATCATATATGTGGAAAATGTCAATTTTCAATCTGCAACATCCACTGTGCACTAATTTCTGCAAAACCTTTGGGGGTCAAAATGCTCACTACACTTCTAGATGAATTCCTTGAGGGGTGTAGTTTCCTAAATGGGGTCACTTCTCGGGAGTTTTCACTGTACTGGTACCTCAGCGCAATGCAACATGGCACCAAAAACCAATTTTGTAAAATCTCCACTCCAAAAACGAAATTGCACTTTTTCCGTTTAGACCCTTGCCGTATGTCCAAATAGCCGTTTACAACCACATATGGGGTATTTCCGTAATCAGGAGAAATTGTGTAATACATTTTGGGGTGTCTTTTCTCCTGTATTCCTTGTGGAAATGAAAAATTCTGAGCTAAAGCTACAGGTTATTGGAAAAAAGAAATGTTTTCATTTTCACGGACCAATTCTAATAAAATCTATAAAACACCTGAGGGCTCAAAATGCTCACTACACCTCTAATTTAATTCTTTCAGGGGTATAGTCTCCAAATAGGGATCACATCTGGGGAATTTCTACTGTACTAGTACTTCAGGGACTCTGCAAATGCGACATGGCCCCCAGAAACCAATTCAGCAAAATCTGAGCTGCAAAATCCAAATGGTGCTCCGTCCCTTCTGAGCCCTGCCATGGGTCCAAACAGCAGTTTATTACCACATAATGGGGTATTTCCGTAATCAGGATAAATTGCTTTACAAATGTTGAGGTGCTTTTTCTCCTTTATTCCTTATAAAAATTAGAAAATTCTGTGTTTTTTCCAAAAAAAAGTCTCTTTTCATCTTCACAGACTAATTCCAATAAATTCAGCAAAAAACCTGTGGAGTCAAAATGATAACTATACCACTAGAAAAATTCCTTGAGGGGTATAGTTTCCAAAATGGGGTCACTTTTGGGGGCATTCCACTGTTTAGGTCCCTCCAGGGCGTTGCAAACGTGACACGGCACTGAAAACCATTCCAGTAAAATCAGAGCTCCAAAATCCAAATGGGGGTCCTTTCTTTCTGAGCGCTGCTGTGGGTCCAAACAGCAGTTTACCACATATGGGGTATTTCCGTAATCGCGAGAAATTGCTTTACAAATGTTGGGGTGCTTTCTCTCCTTTATTTCTTGCAAAAATTAGAAATTTTTAAGTTTTTCCAGAAAAAAAGTAGATTTTCATTGACTAACTCCAGAAAATATAGCAAAATACCTGTGGGGTCAAAATGCTAACTATACCCCTAGATAAATTCCCTGAGGGGTGTAGTTTAAAAAATGTGGGTCACTTTTGGGGGTTTCCACTGTTTTGGCACCACAAGACCTCTTCAAACCTGACATGGTGCCTAAAATATATTCTAAAAAAGGAGGCCCCAAAATCCAAGAGGTGCTCCTTTGCTTCTGAGGCCGGTGTTTCAGTCCATTATCACACTAGGGCCACATGTGGGATATTTATAAAAACTGCAGAATCTGGGCAATAAATATTGAGTTGCGTTTCTCAGGTAAAACCTTCTGTGGTACAGAAAAAAATGTATTACATATGAATTTTGTAAAAAAAAATGAAATTTGAAAATTTCAGCTCTACTTTCCTTCAATTCCTGTAAAACGCCTAAAGGGTTGAAACACTTTCTGAATGCTGTTTTGGATACTTTGAGGGGTGCAGTTTTCAAAATGGGGTGTTTTATGGGGGTTTCTAATATATAGGGCACTCAAAACCACTTCAGAACTGAACTGGTCCCTGAAAAAAATCGCTTTTTGAAATTTTCTTAAAAATATGAGAACTTGCTGCTAAAGTTCTAAGCCTTGTGAGGTCATAGAAAAATAAAAGGATGTTCAAAAAACGATGCAAACATAAAGTAGACATATGGGGGATGTTAATTGGTAACTATTTTGTGTGGTATTACCATCTGTTTTACAGGCAGATGCATTTAAAATTGGAAAAATCATAATTTCTTCATATTTTCGCTAAATGTTGGTGTTTTTCACAAATAAGCAATGAATTTATCGACCAAATTTTTGCACTAAACTAAAGTACAATATGTCACGAGAAAACAATCTCAGAATCAATTGGATAGGTAAAAGCATTCCGGAGTTATTACCACATAAAGTGATACATGTCAGATTTGAAAAAATGGGTCTGGTCCTCAAGGCCAAAATGAGCTGGGTACTCAAGGGGTTAATAGAGAAAGGCAACCACCAGAGGCTTATTTTAGATCACTGTCAATAGTGCTGTGCCTACATATTACAATGCAAAACCAATTTTGGTACAGGATTACTACTCACTGTTTTGTTTTTTCAACTTTATTCATAATGGCCTGTTCACATCAGCATTGGGCTTCTATTCATCGGTTCCGTTCGACCTTTCTGTCGGAGGAACTGATGAACAGAAAGTCCAACGGAAACCATAGCTTCCGTTTGCATTACCATTGACGTCAATGGTAATGCTTCCGTTGCAGTTGGCTTCCGTTTGTTTCTGTTCCGTAAAGTCTCTTTTTTTTCACTAAAACAATAACATAGTCAACTATGCTATTATAATTATTATAATTTTTTTAATTATTGTAGTGGAACTTTTAGTATTTTATTATTTTTTTTATACTTTACTAAAAACTTTATTTACCTGTTTTTTAAATTTGTATTCTTTTTTTTTTAGTCCCCCTAGGTGACTTGAGCAAGTGATCATTCGATCGCTAGTACAATACACTGCAATAGCTATGTATTGCAGCGTATTGTAATTTTTATTGGATATAATAGTCTGAATGAAGGGACCCCCACTGATTGCTAAAACGAGGTCCCATACCCCCTGTTCCTCTTCACTGTTTGACCTCAGTAAGGAGGACGTTGAATGGAGCGGACGAGCATGCACACTGCCACTCCATTCAAAATCTAAGGAATTGACGGAAATAGTCGAGTACAGTGCTTGGCTGTTTCTGTCAGTCCCATAGACATTGAATGGAGCGGCAGGAGCACTCTCTATCGCCACTCCATTCAAGCACCCGAGGGGGAACCTCAGTTCTCACAATTGGTGGGAGGGCGATAGGATAGGAAGGGGCCAGCTCCCCTTTCTAAAGGTATTGATGAAGCAGTCACTATTGACCGCGGCATCTAAGTGGTTAAACCCCAGGATCAGTTATCTCCGATTCTGGCCATTACAGTAAAGTGTAGACTGTAATATACAGCCAACGCTGTTGAGTATAGAGCGGGTTCGGCCTGTGAGCCTGCTCCGTACTACCCCTTCCCGGCCATGGCGTACAGTTAAGTCAAATATCAAGAAGGGGTTAAAGGGGGTTTGCTGGTTTTATGTAAATAATGCTTAATTTATGTGTAGTGCCTGCTGCCGCTGACCTCTGGCATCTCTCTCCTACCAATGGCCGCAAACGTCGGCCTGATCATCCTCGCCGGCATCTCCATTCCCAGGGATGCCGGCATGCTCTGCTCCCTGCCTCCTCCCCTGTACTCTGCCTGTAGGGTGCGTAGTCGCATTCTTGCCGTTTCTTAAAGGGCAAGTGCGCGCACCAGTAAAAGTCTCCCCAACCTATCCCTGCATACCCAGGGCTTTATAAGTGAGCCTGCCCCTTGCCCCAGTGCCCAAGCAACGTTTTATCAACCGAGTGTTATCCTGCGAAGGTTCCATATCCTGTGTCCGTCACCAGTCGGTATTCTGTACCCTGTATCTGCTACCAGTCAGTATTATGTATCCTGTGCTTGCTTCCAATAATCCGGCACCAGCCTGCTTGCAGTAATCCGGCACCAGCCTGCTTGCAGTAATCCGGCAACAGTTTGCTTTCAGTAATCCGACACTAGCTTGCATCCAGTACCAGCTATCTGCCTGTATCCAGCTTCCACCAAGCTTCCTGCCTAACACCTGTCTGTCTAGCAGCTGCTCCGTTTTGGCGCAGTAGCCCAGTGGATCCACAATCCCGTTGGAAGTTTCATGTAGAAATTAAAAGTTATAACATTTTTGAATATACGTTGTGTTTCAATTTCTCACCATATTCAAGGCACCAAAGTGGTCGAATTTGGCAATTTTGTTAAAACTCTAAATGTGAACAATCTGGGACTCAAATTTACAAGCGAAAATTATCCACAACAGCTTACTTTTCTGAATTTAAAAATTATGAAAACAGGTAACGGAAAATTACATACATCAATGTATTAAAAAATAACACCAACAACTAACCTCCTGCAATGGGGAAGCTGTCACCCTTGTGCGCTAAAGAATGGTATACTCAAAAAACAATACCCGCGATTATGAAGCAATTGTTTTACACAGAAGGGATTCAAAAACCAAGCTAAATATGGCAAAACAGATGTATAGAGATGTACAGATGAAAAAAAATCAGGAGATTAAGGAGATCTGACTAACCTACTGGAAACATAAAAAGTTATCAGATATCTGACTTTCCATCAGTCATATATAGAAGGGGGAATATCATAAAAGATCACCTAGTCAAGAGTCATCTCCCATCCCAACCAAGAACGTCAATGTGTTTGGGAAATAAACCAAACGGAACACTTATTGTGGGGGGTGTTTGGCAGGTGTATTCATAAAATCATGCCGCCAGAAATAAGAGATTGCACCAACTGCAAGACAGTCAAAGTAATATATAAAATAATGTGCGTATACAAAAAACTATGTAGGGAAAACAATTACACAATTCAGAAGAAGAATTAGAGACCATATTTGTGGTGTGGCAAATAAAAGAGAAAAACCGGAGGCAAAGCATTTTCAGGAACAGCATGAGGGAGAGAGCAGATGTACAAGTTTTAAGATATCGAAAGAGGACGTCCACCTACGAAGGGAGGAGACTGGGATAATGAGATAACTAAAAAGAGAGGCACAATGATTTTTCAGAATAAACCGCATTAATCTGAATGACCTTAATAAATCTAATTTACTTATTTCATTGACTAAACTAATACCCTTAGAAATAATCTGTTATAGTCTCCTTATAGATGATAATATATCATAACTGATAGTGTTGTTACAATACGTATTCCATACTTTGCTGGACCATCTAACAATCTGATCATTGAACGGATTGTCCGGATTCCGCAAAATGTTATTTTTTTGTATATTTAAAAGTTCTACAATTAGGATCTTCAAGATCTCTGCTTGTTGTTATTCAGTAAGAACATTCATTGTTTACTTCCAGTGGATAAAATTATGTCCATGGTCATGTGATGAACACACAGGTGCTGGGATCGTTAGTAGACACAGCTCTGATACACATACTTTAACGAGCCGTGCACCTATGTCTCATGACTATGGACATAATTTTATGCAGTGGAAGTAAACAATGAATGTTCCTACTAAATAACAACAAGCAGAGATCTTGAAAACTGTGAGGAATTAATACAGAAAGTATATTTTTTACAACTTTTGACTATACAAAAAATTAACAAGCCCTTTAACTCCTTACGGACAGAGCCTTAAGGATGCAGCCCAATTTTCCAAATCTGATGTGTCACTTTATGTGGTAATAACTTTCCAATGCTTTTAGTTATCTAAGTGATTCTCAGATTGTTTTTTTTCGTGACACATTGTAATTTGCTACTGATAAATTTTGGTCGATATGATTTACGTTTATAAAAAAAAATACAAAATTTACAGAAAATTCTGAAAAATTATCAACTTTCAACATTTTAATTTCTCTGCTTTTAAGACATACAGTTACACCACACAAAATAATGAATAATAAAACATTTACCATCCACTATGTATTATTTATGTTTGCATTATTTTTTTACATCCTTTTATTTTTTTTAAATGTTACAAGGCTTATATCTTTAAATACATCCTGCTAAATGATAGCAAAATTTACAAAATATACTAGTCCTTCTCAATGAATTAGAAAATCATCAAAAAGTTAATTTATTTCAGTAATTCAATTAAAAAAGTGAAACTCATATATAATATAGGTTCATTACACACAGAGTGATCTATTTCCAGCATTTTTTTCCTTTTAATGTTGAAGATTATGGCTAACAGTTAATGAAAACCCAAGATTTAGTCTATCAGAAAATTTGAATATTGGGTAAAAGTTGAAGATTGTAGACTCATGGTGTCACACTCTAATCAGCTAATCAACACAAAACTTCTGCAAAGGTTTCCTAAGCCTTTAAATGGTCGAACAGTCTGGTTTAGTAGGCTACACAATCATGAGGAAGACTGCTGACTTGACAGGTGTCCAGAAGACAGTCATTGACACCCTCCACAAGGAGGGTAAGCCACAAAAGGACATTGCTAAAGAAGCTGGATGTTCACAGAGTGCTGTATCCAAGCATATTAATGCCAAGTTAAGAGGAAGGAAAAAGTGTTGTAGAAAAAGGTGCACAAGCAACAGGGATAACCGCAGCCTTGAAAGGATTGTCAAGAAAAGCCAATTCAAGAATATTGGGAGATTCACAAGGAGTGGACTGAGGATGGAGTCAGTGCTTCAACAGCCACCACATTCAGACGTATCCAGGACATGGGCTACAACAGTCGCATTCCTTGTGTCAAGCCACTCATGACCCAGAGACAACATCAGAAGCATCATACCTGGGCTAAGGAGAAAAAGGACTGGTCCGTTGCTCAGTGGTCCATAGTCCTGTTTTCAGATGAAAGTAAGTTTTGCATTTAATTTGGAAATCAAGGTCCCAGAGTCTGGAGGAAGAGTGGAAAGACGTCAATCCAAGATGCTTGCGGTCCAGTGTGAAGTTTCCACAGTCAGTGATGGTTTGGGGAGCCATGTCATCTGCTGGTGTTGGTCCACTGTGTTATATCAAGTCCAGAGTCAACACAGCCGTCTACCAGGAAATTTTAGCGCACTTCATGCTTCCCTCTGCTGACAAGCTTTATGGAGATGCTGATTTAATTTTCAAGCAGGACTTGGCACCTGCCCGCACTGCCAAAAGTATCAATACCTGGTTTAATAACCACAGTATCACTGGGCTTGATTGGCCAGCAAACTCGCCTGACCTAAACCCCATAGAGAATCTATGTGGTATTGTCAAGAGGAAGATGAGATACACCAGACCCAACAATGCAGACGAGCAAAAGGCCGCTATCAAAGCAATCTGGGCTTACATAACACCTCAGCAGTGCCACAGGCTGATCGCCTCCATGTCACGCTGCAGTGATGCAGTAATTCATGCAAAAAGAGCCCGGACCAAGTATTGAGCGCATATACTGTACATGCTTTTCAGTAGGCCAACATTTCGGTATTAAAAATCATCTTTGAAATTGGGCTTATAATATTCTAGTTTTCTGAGACGAAATTTTGGGTTTTCATTAACTGTTACCATAATCATCAACATTAAAAGAACAAAATGCTGGAAATAGTTCACTCTGTCTGTAATGAATCTGCAGTATATAATATATGAGTTTCACTTTTTTAATTGAATTACTGAAATAAATTAACTTTTTGATGATATTCTAATTCATTGAGAAGGACTAGTATATAAATTAAATAAAACTTTACTGTTACATATAAATAGAAAAAAATACATGAAAATGGAAACATACACACGGTGAAGGATTAACCGCAAGGTCAATAATCAATCAGATACAATACATTAAAAAAAATAGAAAGTGCAAATACTACAATCAATGTAAGCCACATAAGTATACTAGGACTGGAGTTAAGTATATAGTGTAAAATGCATACAATAAGCCAATCAAATACCTAGATACCAAAGAAGTGGAACATACAAACCAAAGGCTTATATCTTCAGCAGCAATTTTTAAGACATTTTCCAAAACCTACATTTTTAGGGACCAATTCAGTTCTGAAGTGACATTGAGGGGCCTATATAATAGAAATACAGATAAATGAGTCCATTATAGAAACTGCACCCCTCACAGTATTCAAAATTGCATTTACGAACTTTGTTAACTCATTAGGTGTTCCACAAAAATTAAAGCAAAATAAAGGTGAAATTACAAAACATAATTTCTTTTTTTACAGATTTTCCATTTGATGCATTGTTTCCTGTAACACAGCAAGGGTTAACAGCAAAACAAACCTCAATATTTATTACTCTGATTCGGCAATTTGTAGAAATATCCCATATGTGGCCCTAGTATGCCACTCGACTCAAACACAGTCCTCTGAAATGAAGAGCAACTTCAGGGCCTTGATTTTATTTTTATTAGGATGCTTTTCAAGCACCATGTCACATTTGCAGCGCCCCTTTTAAGTAGCAGTACAAAGAAAAAAAAAAAAGAGTGATCCCATTTTGGAAGCTACACCCCTCAAGGAACTTATCTAGGGGTGTAGTAAGTATTAGGACTCTACAGGTGTTTCATAGAAGTTAAAAACAACACTGGGCCTTGAAAATGAAACATTTTCAAATAACGTTGCTTTAACCCCAAATTGAATTTTTTTCCAATAAAACGTTGCTTTAGCCCCAAATTTTTCACTTATACAAAGGGTAATAGGAAAAAAAAGCCCCCTCCAATTCGTTACGCATTTTCTCCTGAATACGGAAATACTCCATATGTGGTCGTAAACTGCTGTATGGGCACACGGTGGGGTTCTGAAGGGATGGAAGACCATTTTACTTTTAAACACAGATTTTGCTAGAATATTTTCCGGGCACAATGTTGTGTTTGCATAGTCTCTGAGGTACCAATACAGTGGAAACCCCCAATAGGTGACCCTATTTTGGTTAACTACAGCCTCTTAAGGCATTTATCTAGGGGTGCAGTGATAATTGTTACGTTAGCGATTACCTCAAGGTTGAGAGCGTGCACGTAAACCGCAACCCCAAATCAGCAACCACTCTGATCGACAGCATCTAAGGCTACTCTGAGGTGTTCACCAGAGCCGACCACAATGTGGGATGGACTTTGCTGCTCAGAACCCAGGCTGTCTTAGCAGAGTGCGGTCTGGCACGAGAGGTGCAATGCAGGCAAACTTGAGCTGGAAACCAGACAGCCAAAGGGTAACTGAAAGTTTAAAACAGAAGGTAAGCCGATATCCGGAATAGCAAAATATCAAAACCATCTGGGAGCGCATAATCAAACTCGGTAAGCAGAGAGTAAATGGGAGAGAAGCCGAGGTCAGTGTACACGAGGTCCAGAATCAAAGGTGCATGTGATGTTAGAAGCTTGATCAAAAACCAAAGGAGTAAATTCACAGGCACAGGACAGGTGGAAAAGACAGCCATAAATACAACCCCACAGCTGATTGCAGATGGACAGGGAAAAGTGATAGTTTCAAGGCAAAGGAAGAACTGCCCAGAAGCTAGAGAAGTTGTCATAGCGACCTTAAGGGAACAGGTGTTTTCCTAACAATAATTTTGACCCTACAGTAGTTTTCCAGAACGATTTTTTATATTTTTTTAATTTAAATATACAAACTTACAACACAGGTATAAAGGCCTACCAATAGCACACACAAATAGGCCACAAAATTTTATCTACTATATTCCCCTAACAAACCCCGCCATCTGCAACCCAATAGATCTAGACTTGAGAGGAGGAAAGAGAGAAAAGAAAAGGGCAAGAAAATATATATTTTTAAGACTTATTCATAACGTAAGATTTTCTCCCGCATTTAAGAAGATGAACCAGGGCTTCCACTTAGCCATAAAAAAATCCACCCCTTAATGCAAAGTGTGATTTTTCACAGAGAAAGCTCCCGTACACCTGCCCCTTCCATTCATGGAAATGTGGGGTTTTAAATGACATCCATTTTTTTAAAATCTCTAATCGCGCCAAAAACAGTAATTGAAGGATCAGTTGTATTGTTTACTATATAGATTATCGAGCAATAGTAGAGTCACCTAACAAAACCAAGACAGAGTCAGATTCAACACAAAGTGGAGAAATCCTTTTAACGCATCCCAGAATCTGGGTCCATTATCTATGTAATTTGGGGCATCTCCAGAGTAGGTGTACAAGATCCGCATCAGAGACATCACACTTCAGGCAGACATCTATCGTTCTAAATCCTATTTTGGCCAGTTTGTTTTGGAGTATAATGTAACCTATTTATCACCATAAAATGTGAAAATCGGCAAGTAGTATTAAGTGATACACTCTCCACATTCCTATGGACAGATATCCATTGTAACTGAGAAATATACCCCCCAAATCCGCTTCCCATTTAACTCTACTAGTAAATGTAAAATTATTTTTAGGCTCTAAAGGTAAGCGTACATAACAAAGTAAAACCACCCCATTTTTCTTACGTAACAGACTATCGCCAACTGGGAAAGGTTTAATTCTGTATCTATTTTTATTTTTAGTGCAATTCCAAGTGTGCAACAGTTGAGAATATAATAGCCAACTATTACCTGGATCTCCAAATTCCAGCTGGAGATCTTGAAAAGTTTTTAATCTCCCATTATCACATAAATGTGAAATTTGTGTAATACCATATTTAACCCAGAAGTGTACTTCCTGGAGTGTATAAAATTTATTTAAGTGAAAATTATCCCAAACTGGGGGATCTCCAGACAACCGTCAAATACTAACGCATTCTTTGTCTCACGCTATGTTTTAGGGTATGTGCACACGATGAGAGGCTTTTACGTCTGAAATGAGACTGTTTTCAGGAGAAAACAGCTGCCTCGTTTCAGCCGTAATTGCTCCTCCTCGCATTTTGCGAGGCTTCTCTTACAGCCGTAAATTTTGAGCTGTGCTTCATTGAGTTCAATGAAGAACGGCTCAAATTACGTCTGAAAGAAGTGTCCTGCACTTCTTTTGACGAGGCTGTATTTTTACTCGTCGTCGTTTGACAGCTGTCAAACGATGACGCGTAAATGACAGGTTGTCTGCACAGTACGTCGGCAAACCCATTCAAATGAATGGGCAGATGTTTGCCGACGTATTGTAGCCCTATTTTCAGGCGTAAATCGAGGCATAATACGTCTCGTTTACGCCTGAAAATAGGTCGTGTGAACCCAGCCTTAGAATATAACTTTGACAGAGGCTTCGGGGAATATGGAAGTCTGGACCTCACTCATGCCTTCAATATTTGAAGAACATTACTCCACTGACCATGACCCTCCTCTTGGAGTACTAGTCTATTAACTGCTAATGTATTCCAGTATATTAACTGTTGTAATTGAGGTGCCAGAAATTAAGAAAAAATAGTCAGGTAAAGCAAACCCAATGTCACGGCGCAGGGTGTGGACCCACTGGGCCGTACCGCGTAGCAGGCTAGCAGCTGGCCAACAAGGTACAAAACAATGTCTATAGTTCAGAACGGGTAGCTGAGGCAATGTAGACAGTAGCGTAAGCACGACTTGACTTTCAAAGCAGGTGGCACCGTGGATGCAGCGAAAGACACGACTTGACTTTCACAGCAGGTGGCACCGTGTATGCAGCAAAAGACACAACTTGACTTTCACAGTAGATACGATAGCACAGGATACAGGGTACAGGCAGCAGGAATGGGTAACACTGGGAACTAGGAAACACTGGGAGTCCATTTGCAAGACAAACTAAGGTATACAACAACGCTCAGGCGAGGAACAAGTGTGCAGAGCCCCTTTTTATAGTCCAGCAGTCATTTGGGCTAATTATTGGTTGGTGACAGCTGGACGCATACTGGCCCTTTAAGGCCGTGCACGCACGTGTGCGTGTGCCCTGCGGGAAACAGTCCGAGGACTCGGAAGTGTGTGCCGCCCTCTCCCTGGAGGGAGCTGACGCCGAGAAGACATGTCCATGGCCGGGGCCGTCAGAGGGTAAGTCTGAATGACGGCCCCCGGCCATAGACGTTACACCCAAATTCCTGAAGTGGAAGACAGAGTCTACTATATTTAGTACAGGTTCGCTTTCCCATCCATATAAGATGTTTATAATAGCTTCCAAGGTTTTAGAGATTTTGGGGCACCCAAACCGATGCATTACCAAATATTTGAAGAACTAGAGCAAAATTACTAACTTAATGTAATGACAGGGTAGGGAGACAGACAGGTGAGCCCTAATCTACCCGCCACTCAGTCCCTGCCTACTTGCAACGACCCGTCCTAAGCGACGGGGTACAACTGGGCGACGGTCCCTACGCTCAGTAAGTGCAAGACAGACAAACAGACAAGGGTACACCGAAGCTAGGGAAATGGGGCAGCTGCCCACGGAGACACCGTGAGCAACAAGAGTAGTGAACGAGCCGAGTCAAACCAGGAGAGAACGAGGTACAAAAACGCTGAGCAGGAGAGTGGTCAGAAAGCCAAGGTCAATAACAAGCAGAGGATGAGTAGTACAAGCAGCAGCAGCAGCAAGCCAGGAAACAAGCATAGAAGAATCACAGGCAAAGGAGGAACAGGAAAGGCAGGTATAAATAGACAGTGGGCGGGAGCTAGCTCCGTCTGGCCAGGCTGTGATAGGCTCTCCCACTCCTAAGCCTGCCATCCTGAGTGGTGGAAGATGAATTCAGTCTCACAGACATAGGAGCAGGTGCAGACTGATTGCCCACGGGCGTCTATACATAATTTACACTTAAAGAGGCTCTGTCACCAGATTTTGCAACCCCTATCTGCTATTGCAGCAGATCAGCGCTGCAATGTAGATTACAGTAACGTTTTTATTTTTAAAAAACGAGCATTTTTGGCCAAGTTATGACCATTTTTGTAGTTATGCAAATGAGGCTTGCAAAAGTCCAAGTGGGTGTGTTTAAAAGTAAAAGTCCAAGTGGGCGTGTATTATGTGCGTACATCGGGGCGTTTTTAATACTTTTACTAGCTGGGCGCTCTGACGAGAAGTATCATCCACTTCTCTTCAGAACGCCCAGCTTCTGACAGTGCAGATCTGTGACGTCACTCACAGGTCCTGCATCGTGTCGGCCACATCGGCACCAGAGGCTACAGTTGATTCTGCAGCAGCATCAGCGTTTGCAGGTAAGTAGCTACATCGACTTACCTGCAAACGCTGATGCTGCTGCAGAATCAACTGTAGCCTCTGGTGCCGATGTGGCCGACAAGATGCAGGACCTGTGAGTGACGTCACAGATCTGCACTGTCAGAAGCTGGGCGTTCTGAAGAGAAGTGGATGATACTTCTCGTCAGAGCGCCCAGCTAGTAAAAGTATTAAAAACGCCCCGATGTACGCACATAATACACGCCCCGATGTACGCACATAATACACGCCCACTTGGACTTTTACTTTTAAACACACCCACTTGGACTTTTGCAAGCCTCATTTGCATAACTACAAAAATGGTCATAACTTGGCCAAAAAAGCTCGTTTTTTAAAAATAAAAACGTTACTGTAATCTACATTGCAGCGCCTATCTGCTGCAATAGCAGATAGGGGTTGCAAAATCTGGTGACAGAGCCTCTTTAACCACAGCTATACGTGAAGCATATTGAGGTAAAATTCTATTCCAGATCTTAACCTTCTGTCTCAAAGTTCCAAATTAAGGGGAAATGTTCAACAACGCATAATCTGACAGAACTCGAGATTTTTAATATCCAAATAATGCATGGAATTAACCGCTTGGAGTTCAAACCGTTCTTTTGCTACGAAGTTGGGATCAAAGGCCATCAACATTGATTAATACATTTTTACCCCAGCTACTGCTCCAACAGCTTCATATACGCCAATGACATACTCCACGTCTAGAATATTTCTAGCATGTCATCGGCATATAGAGAGATCTTCTCTTCCATTGTATCCACCAGGAGTCCTCTTATACGGCCATCTGATCTTATTTTTGTCGCCAAAACTTCGATAAGTAAAATAAATAACAGGGGAGAGAGGGGAAAGCCCTGATGAGTACCCCGAGAAAGCTGGAAAGGAGGTGAATAGAATCCCCCATTCACATCCTTGCTCTAGTATATAGAGCAAGTATATAGTAGCTTAATCCATTTAATAAAATGTTCTCTAAATTCAAAACCTTTAAGCACCCCCCAAAGAAACCCCCACTCCACCGTATCGAATGCCTTGGCTGTATCTAGTGATAAAATCCCCCCCTCATAAACTTCTCCCCGCGACATTGGATGTTAGTAAAGACCCTCCTTAGGTTACAGGCGATTGACTTCCCTGGGAGAAACCCAATCTGGTCTAGGCTGAACACTCAGGGAACAACGGCCATAAGCCGGTTGGCCAGCAACTTGGCCAGAATCTTTAAATCTGAATTCAGAAAAGATATAGGACAATAAGCTGCATACATGTTGGATCCTTATCTTTTTTCAGTATCAAGATAATAGTAGTTTACGCTCTAGAATAGAAGTTTACCCTCTATAAATAAATGAGTATACACCTGATACAGACGGTGTAATATCTCCTCTTGATAGCAGATATATCCCTCATATGCAATCCCATCTATACCAGGTGCCCTATTCTTTGCGAGACTTTCCATCACCTTTCTTATCTCCTGTGAGGTAAATGGGGCTTCCAAGCCCTCTCTGTTCGTCGGACAAGGTGGGGAGATCCACAGTTTCGTACAATCGACTCTGGATGAATACAGCTCTTTGAAAAATTCTGTAAATTCCACCAGGACCTCTTCCGGATTCATGCATAATCCTGACCCATCCCTCTTCCTAAATAAGAAAAAAGTATCCGGCACACCAATTGGAGTTAAAGACTATTATTTTTATTCTTAATATTTATCTTTAATGCCAGTGGCAGAGTGCAACGTTTCGGTCTGAACGACCTTCTTCAGGCACTGTGCCATGCTGGGGATGGAAAAACGTGCGCTTTACAGTTTTGAAGTGGCTGGCCACCTGTGTTTGCACGCGTTTTTCCATTCCTAGCCCGTTGCACTCTGCCACTGGCATTAAAGATAAATAATAAGAATAAAAATAATAGTCTTTAACTCCAATTGGTGTGCCGGATACTTTTTTCTTATATAGATTTGGGTTGGGCCCCTATCCGTGCACCCCCCTCCCCCAGTGGTGGTGCTATCTGAACATTCATACATTGACCATCCCACTTCCTAATCACCGAAATAAATGACAGGCCATTATAGAGGCCAACAACTTCACTCCCCGTCCTATCTCAATATAATTCCTACTTCCCCAAGTAAATGATTCCTTTGATGCCAATGCCGATTATGTATCTTTGTATTGTGACTGTAGGTTACACCACGTCTGCTTGTTGGCCTCAGAAGGAACTTGAGTATACCTCCATTCTGCCTCTGCTAACTACGCCTTAAGAACTAATTTCAAATGTACCTTATTCTTCTTTTTAGCTTAACCATCAACCCCCTAAAAAAAAAAAAGCTTTAAAAGTATCCTACACAAGGGGAATAGGGTCAGAACATATGTTCACTAGAAAGAAAGACTTAATTTGAGACTTTACATCATTATCCAGCAATGAATCCTGAAGCAGCCTAAAATTAATCCCAATATTACCTTGCCTCTGATTTTCCAGAAAAATTTCCACCGGCATTGTGAAGTGATGAGATACTCCTCGTGTTTCATAACTCGCTCTTTTGATCAAACTCAGCATCTGCTCATTAGCAATTGCTAGATCAATCCATGAGAGGCTATCCGAAGACTTTGAATGACAAGAAAATTGGCGTACGTCTGGGTATCGTGATCTCTAAACGTCAGTCCAACGCACTTTATTTAGAAAATGTAAAAAATACCTATATTTAAAGCTCAGAGGAGCACCTCCCTTACGAAATCTATCTATATCTTTATCAGGGGCAATATTACAATCTCCCATAAAGGGCACTCCTGCTTATTACGCAGATAAGCCAGGATAGTCTTAAAGATATTTAATGAAAAAGAGGGAGGGTTATAGACTGCAACAATAATAACTAGAACTCCCTAAAATCGCACATATATTTCTGCAAGCCTACCCTCTGTATCTATAAACATGTCCAATATCTGGACATTAATCTTTTTATGGATAAGAATAGTAATGCCTCTTGAAAAAGATGAGAAAACCGAATGATATACCCTAGACATCCATGGTCTCTCTTTTTTTTTTGCTGAATCTTTAATAAGGTGGGTTTCCTGCAGGAATATAACTGCTCGGAGATATTTTTTTTATTAAATTAACCCCTTGCCGCAACAATTTTTTTGATTTTTACTTTAGTTTTTTCCTCCCCACATTCCAAAAGCCGTAGCTTTTATATTTTTACGTCAAACTTGCCATATGAGGGCTTATTTTTTGTGCGATGAGTTGTAGATTTTGACGACATCATTTATTGTACCATATAATGTAGTGTGAAACTGGAAAAAAATATTTGTGTGGTGGAATAGGAAAAAAACAGCGATTCCGCAATATTTTGGGGAGTTTTCTTATTACAGTGCTTACCGTGTGGGAAAAACGGCATGTTAACTTTATTCTGCGGGTCAATATGATTTTAGCGAAAGCAAATTTATATAGTTTTTTATGTTTTACTGCTTTTACAAGGAAAAAAATGGATTGTTAAAAATAACATTTTAGTTTTGTCGCCATATTCTGAGAGCCATAACTTTTTACTTTTCCGTCGATTGAGCGATAGGGGGGCTTATTTCTTGCGTGGCAAGCTGTAGTTTCTCTTGGTACCATTTTGTGGTACATGAAACTTTTTGATAATTTTTATTCAATTTTTTGTGGGAGAGGAAGTGACAAAAAAAAAGTGATTCTGATGGTTTACATTCTTTACGGCCTTCACCATGCGGACTATATAATGATATATTGTAATAGTTCAGACTTTTACGGACGCGTCAATACCAGTTATGTTATTTTTTATTTTTTTTTTACTTCGTGCTTGAGGGAAAATGGGAAAAGGTTTTTTTTTTTAACTTTTAATTTTTTTTATTTATAAAAAAACTTTATTTGACTGGTTTCCACTTTTTTTACTTGTTCCCCTAGGGGACTTGAACCAGCGATCGTTGGATCGCTTGCACGATATACTGCAATACTAATCTATTGCAGTATATCGTGATACTGAGGCAGGGCTTCATAGGAGTACAAAGATGGCGGACCTGGGGACCTTTAAAATGCCCCCAGGCTGCCATGCCAACCAACGGCGCCCAAAATTGTGTTGGAATGTTACAGGGGGCCACCCCCTGTTTCTAGTAATTTAAATGCCACGGTCGCTATTTACCGTGGCATTTAACAGGTTAAATGAGCGGGATCGTAACACACAGCCGACACATTCGCTCTATGAAGCGGGCTCAGCCTATGAGCTCGCTCCATACTCCCACAACCGACATGCCCATATATATATATAGCGGATGTCGGGAAGGGTTTAAAAACAGCAAATTTTTATAGCCTGTGTCCCAATCCTCTAACGTTCCATGAAAGAATCTTCATCATTTAAAAAAAAAAAAAAAGGATAACCCCTCCTCCACATGTAGTCTCCCACCCTCCCCACTCCATATTCCTCAAATAGCTCAGAAAGAATCATCCTAGCAAGCTCCTAAAACTAACATGGCACCCCCTCCCTCTGCATCTCCAATTCAAGCAAATATCAAGTAAAGTTCTTAGGCATGGCTTATCATAATCTATACATAGTTTCATAGTTACATAGTTAGTACGGCTGAAAAAAGAAACATGTCCATCAAGTTCAACCAAGGGACGGGAAAAGGGAAGGAAAAATTTCTACACATAGGAGCGAATACTTTTTTGTTCTAGGAAATTATCTAAGCCTTTTTTAAAGCCATCTACTGTCCCTGCGGTAGGCTATTCCATAGATTCACAGTTCTCACGGTAAAGAAGGCTTGTCGCCTTGCAGGTTGAACCTTTTTTTCTCCAGACGGAGGGAGTGCCCCTTTGTTTTTTGAGGGGGTTTTACAAGGAACAGGATTTCACCATATTTTTTGTATGTGCGATTAATATATTTATATAAGTTAATCATGTCCCCCCTTAGTCGTCTTTTTTCAAGGCTAAATAGGTTTAATTCTTTTAATCTTTCCTCATAACTTAAATTCTCCATGCCCCTAATTAGCTTTGTTGCTCTTCTTTGTATTTTTTCCAACTCCAGGGCATCCTTTCTATGAACTGGAGCCCAGAACTGAACTGCATATTCTAGATGAGGCCTCACTAATGCTTTGTAAAGTGGTAATATTACATCCCTGTCCCGCGAGTCCATGCCTCTTTTAATACACGACAATATCCTGCTGGCCTTTGAAGCAGGTGATTGACACTGCATGCGGTTATTCAGTTTATGATCTACAAGTACACCCAGATCGTTCTCAACAAGTGAATCCACCAGTGTAGCTCCCCCTAGGACATATGATGCATGCAGGTTGTTGGTACCCAGATGCATAACTTTACATTTATCTACATTAAACTTCATCTGCCAAGTGGGCGCCCAAACACTTAGTTTGTTTAAATCTGCCTGCAATTCATGAACATCTTCCATAGACTGAACTATATGACATAGCTTGGTGTCATCTGCAAAAATAGAAATAGTGCTATTAATCCCATCCTCTATATCATTATTAAATAAGTTGAATAATAGTGGTCCCAGCACTGAACCCTGGGGTACACCACTTATTACCGGGGACCATTCAGAGTAGGAATCATTGACCACAACTCTCTGGATACGGTCCTTGAGCCAATTCTCAATCCAATTACAAACTATATTTTCTAAACCTATAGTCCTTAATTTACCCATTAGGCGTCTATGGGGGACTGTGTCAAATGCCTTTGCAAAGTCCAAAAACACTAAATCCACAGCGGCCCCTCTGTCTAGGCTTCTGCTTACCTCTTCATAAAAACAGATTAGGTTAGTTTGACAACTTCTGTCCTTAGTAAAACCGTGCTGGCTGTCACTTATAATACTATTTTTTGTCACATAATCCTGTATATAGTCCCTCAATAGCTCCTCAAACATTTTCCCCACGATGGATGTTAAGCTTACTGGTCTATAATTACCCGGGGAAGACCTAGAGCCCTTTTTGAAAATAGGCACCACATTTGCGCTGCGCCAGTCCCTTGGCACTATACCAGTCACTAGAGATTCTCTGAATATTATGAAAAGGGGGACAGAAATAACTGAACTAAGCTCTTTAAGAACTCTAGGGTGTAACCCATCTGGTCCCAGGGCCTTGTGCACATATTCATTATATCAACTGATATATTAACAGCACCGGTAGCGGCTACATCAGCTGCTCTTTCTTCAGTTGTATATACAGAGCTAAAGAACCCATTTAGTAACTCTGCCTTCTCTTGATCCCCTGTGACCAACTCCCCATTAGCATTATCTAGGGGTCCTACATGTTCAGACCTTGGCTTTTTAGCATTTATATACTTGAAGAATTTTTTGGGATTTGTTTTACTATCCTTGGCCACCTGCCTTTCATTTTGTATTTTTGCTAATTTT
Source organism: Rhinoderma darwinii (assembly GCF_050947455.1). Lineage (NCBI taxonomy): Eukaryota > Metazoa > Chordata > Amphibia > Anura > Rhinodermatidae > Rhinoderma > Rhinoderma darwinii. The sequence continues at coordinate 58,258,205 of NC_134692.1, forward strand.
ATTACCTTTTTACAGATTTTATTAAGCTCTTTATATTTTACAAAGGCTACAGCTGTACCCTCAGATTTGTATTTTTTAAATGCCCTTTTTTTGTCATGTATTGCCCCTTTCACAGAAGGTGTAAGCCATGTGGGATTTAATTTGAGTCGTTTATACTTGTTACCTATAGGAATAAATTTTGCACTATAATAACTTAAAGTAGATTTGAAAATCTCCCATTTATCATCTGTCCCATTATTTGACATTAGTTCTTCCCAGTCAATATCCTGAATTGCAGCCCTCATCCTGGGGAAATTGGCTTTCTTAAAATTAAATGTTTTTGCCCTCCCAGCCTGTGTTTGTTTTTTACAGTATAGGTAAAATGTAACTATATTGTGATCACTGTTACCGAGGTTTTCACGGACATTGACATTCCCAACAAGATCTGCATTATTAGAAATGACCAGATCCAACAGAGCTTCACCTCTAGTCGGGTCTTCCACAAACTGGCCCATAAAAATTTTCCTACATTAGGTTGAGGAAATGTCTCCCCTTTGCAGTTGAAGCTGAACCATGACACCAATTAATATCCCGGAAATTAAAATCTCCCATTATCACTACAGTACCCGCCTGTGCAGCCCGCTCCATCTGTTTATATAGCTGACCTTCCATCGCCTCAGTTATATTGGGGGGTCTATAGATTACACCAAAAGTAATTTTTTCAGTGTTTATCTCCCTTTCTAGTTCCACCCACAAGGTTTCAACCTCCTCACAGTATTCACCCACTATTGTCTCTTTCACACTTGCCTTCATATCATTTCTCACATACAGACATACACCACCGCCTTTCCTATTTGTCCTGTCTTTCCGAAACAGTGTAAAACCCTGTAGATTTACAGCCCAGTCATGTGAAGAGTCCAGCCATGTTTCAGCAACACCAACTATATCTATATTTTCTTCCAGTACCAAGGCCTCCAGTTCCCCCATTTTGCTTGCTAGACTTCTGGCATTTGTGACATCACTATCTCAACTAAAACCATACCATATAAATCCGTTTTACAGAATTTAATGTAAAGCATGACATTTTTTTCACAATTACACCATTTCAGTGTCCAATATGTTGTGCCTAGCATTTGTAATCGGAGACACTCACCCCATATTGTTATGCAAGTACTCCTGGGTATGGCAATACCCAACATGTAGTCATTATCTTTTACTTGGGATCTCGGCAAAGCTCAGAAGGGAAATAGCACCATGCCTACCTTGGTGAATTTTACTACATTATAACATGATTACAGAGGCTCAGAGGTATTGAAATATAAAAAAAACCCTGAGAAGTAACCACATTTTGAAAACTACACCCTTTCAGTTTATTTATATTTTAAGAAATGGAAAAATGTTTGTGGACAAATTTTGATAAATTTACAATAACAAATTAGAAAAAAATTCTGTAGAGAATTTAGTTAGTAAAATTTGTGGCACACCAATTAGGAGTAAAATTTATGATGCAGCAAATAGGTGTTATAACTTGGCATGCAGCAATTACATACAGCGCAGCAATCAGGGGGTGTAACTTGGCATTTCACCATGATTGGTTCCCTGGCTGTTAGTAGTGATTGGCTGCTAGTATGATAGTATGGCATGGTGTGCAAACGCGCTACTTGTGATGCTGTACTATTATGGCACAGTGTGGCAAGGGCTAAAATAACAGATGGCATATGGACAAACAAAAAAGAAAAATAAATAAATACAGCTGACATATTCTATAACAATAAACAGTGATTTATAAACAATAGTCCGGATATATAGTTACATTGTTGTAGTGCTGTAGGACACTGACCGCCAACATTTCTCTCCTACCAGCGGTCGATGGTCTGTTCATGCTCGCGGGCATCTCCTATCTCAGGGACACCGGCACGCTCTGCTTCTGCCTGCACCCCTGTACTGTGCCTGTAGGGTGCACAAGCTCTTGCCGTTTCTTAAAGTTCCAGCGCATACAAGTAAAAGTGTCCCAAGTCTATCCCTGCACACCCAGGGCTTTATTAGTGAGCATGTCAATTGCCCCAGTACATTAGCAAAGTTGTACAAACATTGAGTTATCCTGCGAAGGTTCCATATCCAATGGCAGTTACCTGTTGGTATCCCGTATCCTGAGTCCGTTACCTGTCGGTATCCTGTATCCGTTACCTATCGATATCCTGTATCCCGAGTCTGTTACCTGTTGGTACCATGTATCCTGATTCCATTACCCTTCGGTATCCTGTACCCTGTGGGTGCTTCCAGTAATCCGGAACCAGCGTTCTTCCAGTAATCCGACACCAGTGTGCTTCTGGTAATCTAGCACCAGTATGCTTCAAGTAATCCAGCAGCAGCGTCCTTCCAGTAATCCGGCACCAGCGTGCTTTCAGTAATCCATCACCAGTGTGCTTTCAGTAATCTGGCAACAGCCTGCTTCCAGTAATCCGGCACCCGTGTGCTTCCAGTAATCTGGCACCAGCCTGCTTCCAGTAATCCAGCACCAGCCTGCTACGAGTAATTTGGCACCAGCCTGCTTCCAGTAATCCGGCACCAGCCTGCTTCAAGTAATCCGGCAACCGACCTGTTTCCTGCTACCACCAAGGTACCATCTGCCTGTGTCTGTTTAGCCAGCAGCTACTCCGCCAGGACCACCTCAAGAGGTAGCGACCTGGCAGTCTCTCCGCAGCAAAGACTAGATCCCTGTAGAGGGGTTAAAGAGTGAAGACCGTGGAGGCTGCTTAGACAACGCTCTTATAAGGGGCCCTACACCAATCCGGCAGAGTAGCCCAGCGGGTCCATAAACCTGCTGGTCATTACAATTGTTATGTTTTTAACAAAGAATAATCCCAATACTAATCAAAGTATTGAAAAATAGTCAGTAATATATAAATGGCTATATTACACTGAATGGGCACTTTATTAGAGCCGTCCATCTAGTAGCGCGTAGGACCTCTGTTGGCCTTCAGAACCGCAGCAATTTGTCGTGGCATAGATTCCGCTAGGTTTGAGTTGAAATATATCTGGAGTAAAAATTGGCCCATGCTGATAGGATAGCTTTAAGCAGTTGACTCAAAAGTGTCCTTCTCTCATAGGGTAAACAGCTACCATGAAGGGATGAACTTGGTTTTGTACAATACTTAGGTAAGCCCTACTATTGAAACGTCCATCCACAGGTATCAGAGGACCCAGGGTGTGCCAAGAAAACATTCCCCACACCATTACTCCATCGCCACCATCCTAAACTGTTGAAACCTGACAGGAAGGATTCATCGATTCCGACTGCTTGCACCAAATTGACCCTCCCATAAGCATGGTGCAGCAGAAATCTGAATTCATCTGACCAGGCAATGTTTTTCCCTTTCTCAATGATTTCATTTTTGTGCTCTTTTGACCCTCTTGGTGCACCATGACATATACACCGATCAGCCAAAACATTAAAATAACTGACAGGTGAAGTGAAGAACATTGATTATCTTGTAACAATCACATATGTCAAGGGGTTCAGCAGCAAGTGAACAGTCAGTTCTTGAAGTTGGAAAGCAGGAAAAACAGGCAAGTGTAAGGATCTGTGCTACTTTGTCAAGGGTTACTGGGTCAGAGCATCAGCAAAACAGCAGGTCTTGTGGGTTGTTCCTGGTATACAGTGGTTAATACCTACCAAAAGTAGTCCAAGGAAGGACAACTGGTGAACAGGCGACAGGGTCATGGGCGACAAAGGCTCATTGATGCGCAAAGCGATAGCTAGCCCCTCGGATCTGATCTCACAGAAGAGCTACTGTAGCACAAATTTGTGAAAAAGCTAATGCCCACTATGATAGAAAGGTGTCAGTACACACAGATTGCTGTGTATGGGGCTGCTTAGCCCGGACCCGTCAGCATGCCCATGCTTATCCCTGATCAGAGCCAAAAGTGCCTGCAATGACCATGAGACCATAAGAACTGGACCATGAAGCATTGGAAGGAGACTATCTGGTCTTTTTGTTAAGGTTTAGCTGCCAGTGACATAAATGTGGGGGGAATTTATTAAGACTTGTGTTTCATACGCCAGTTTTAATCTAATAAGTGCTGGAGTACGATGCGCCTAAAATTTAAGCCAATTGCTGGTGTAAATTATAGTAAATATGTTAAGCCGCAAGTGGCCCCGCCTCCTCATGCTAAGCCCTGCCCATTTTTGTAAAAGTGCTGTGAGCAGCGTAAAAATGGAAGAGAGAGTGTTTAATAAACTCCCCCCATAAACCTTATATTTATAATTATGCTAGTTTGTCAAGTTACTTTTCAGCTTGTGAAAATGGAGAAACTATGTAAAAAAAAGGCTGTAATTCCTAAACGGTTAATAAAATGTTTTTTTGTCAAACACTTGAATTAGAGCTGAAAGTTCAATCACATCTTTTTTGCTTTGTTTTAAATCCACTGTGTTGGCGTACAAAGGCTAAATTATAAAAATGTTGTCACTGTCAAAATATTTCTGGACCCCCACTTTATAAGCGAAGAGTACTTCCCACAATATGTTTGGGGTTTATGTTCAGTGAGATAGTTTCATACAGTGCTGCCATACGTATAGACAATCCAATGCAACTGTATGTCTATACAGTTGAGTATGTCTGCAATTTAAAAATAATGTATACCCTTTTTATTCTTGTATACAGTTGTATTAAAAAGTGCAGTTGACTACGGTTTTCAATACAGTTGAGGCAGCGGGATCAGGGTGAAACATATGCCAAAGTATACAAAACCACTGTGGGAATAGTGCCTTATGGGCAAGGACCTCGCCTTTCATCTCATTGCTTGTTTATTTGTTTTATATGTCATTTTACTTGTTTGTTACTTTCCCAATTGTAAAGCTCTGCATAATATGTTGGTGTTAAATAAATAAACAAACAAACACTTTTATTATTGGCTGCTATACATATACACCAGAATTTCATGCATGTCTTCAATCTTTTTGCCGAATGTTACAACTCTTATCCATGCCTCTTTTTCTAGACACTTCAAAACTATAAAATTAGTGAAGGACATAAAAAGTAATAGAAGTTAAAGGCTATGTAAACCTTTGAAAGCGCTGTTTTTTTTAAAAATAAAAATGTCAGTCACTGTATTTGATACAACTTTTAATTAGTTTTTATTAAAAACTCTTTTTACTTTTTGAGATACAGCTGCTCTGTACACTGTATACAGAGCAGCTATATCTTTCACTAAGACTTGAATCTGTGAGTCCCGTGGGACTGACGGGTTCAGTGTCAGCGGGTCCTACTTGTCTCTAACACGCATGATCCACCTGTAATCTATCACATCTATGTTATGAACTTAGATGTGATGGATAACAGGTGGATCCTGCACGTACCCGCTTTCCCTGCACCCGTCAGTCCCGCAGACCTGATGGGTACAGGATTCAGCGAACGTTACAGCTGCTCTGTATACAAGATACAGAGCTGCTGTATCTCAAAAAGTAAAAATAATTTTTAATAAAAACTAATTTGAAAGTTGCACCACACACTGACTGACATTTTTTATAAAAATAAAAGCTTTACATAGCCTTTAAACGCTAACTTGTATGTAAACCAAACTGTCACCTAACTGTACATCTACAACCTGTCCTGCAAAATACAAGCTATCATACAGCTATGTCAGAAGAACTAAAAAAAAGTTGGCTCTTGGAAACCAAGGAGGCAAAAACGTTAACAAAATCTCCTAGGGCATAATTGCTGTGACAATAGATAATAGAGAGCACAGCAGCTACAATGTAAAATGTGAGCACCGGTGACGTCATATAAGTGACCTCACCCTCCACCCGGACACTAAGATTCCTGTCAGACCTGGCACCTCTCATTTTCCCTCCTTTTCCCATTCTCAGGCTGTGGATGTATGTGTGAGGGGGAGGGCTCGCAGGTCAGCAGCAGCAGTTCATTCACTCAGACTATGGCTGTTTGCACCCTCCTCTCTGTATTTCAATAGGAGCTTCTCCTCCTTCCATAGTGACTCCAGTCCACTGCTCCTCCCATGCTGCAGTGCCTGCCTGGGAATCCCGGCCTGACCCGCACTTTCTGCCCGGGACATTTCAAAGCGTCTAACCCCTGGACCGTCCTGCTGTAGTCCCACCTGCTCCCAGCTCCGCTCTCCCCTCCACACACACAGCTGGGGAGCCAGCATTTCCTGAGAGACCTGTCTGATGCGGCTTCCTCATTCCACCTCTCCCCTCCCTCCTGCCTCTCACTGGCCTTCCTTCCGCATTCAAGGGGCTTTCAATTGCTCCCTTGGGAGAGTGTTTAACACTTTGCTGGGATTACAATAAAACGCACCTTTTTTTTATCTTTTAATTTATCAGAACTTTTCCTTGGAGTCTGGGAAAGTTCATGTGTCCTCTCACCTGTACCTAAACGTTTACAGCTAATTCACACTAGTGTCAAGCACACAGGCATGGAGTACGCTGACCCGACACTGTGGTAGCTCCAAGCATTGACATCTGTTGCTGACTGAAGGAAAGTGACACTTTGTATCCTGGGAAGTGACACTGTTGCCATAAGTGTCCCGTTCTGTGTAAATATGAAAGTCACAGTATGTTTTGGGAAGACTGGAATTGTTGTTCCTTGTAAGGATGGCAAGATCAGCGTGAGAGAATTGGTGCAACAGGCGGCCCAGAGGTACATCAAAGCCAAGGAAAAAGTAAGACATTCTTTATTTTTACTAACTCGGCACCTGTTGCGATGTTTGTGTCATTCACCATCTGGAGCGCTTGTCCTATAAGGTTTTGGCTAGAAGATGTGAGATTTTGGGGCACCTGTGTGAAAGTGTGCGCTGAAAACAATGGCGCTTAGAAAGTGTTCATATCTATGAACAAATGATGCTATTTTCTGGGCCACCGAACGACAGCGCTGCCTTTTTATTCTTGTTAATGTGTTATCTCTGGGGTCCATTATATATAGAAGCAGCAATCTGTAGTGTACTAGAAATAATGCGCTGTAATAAAGAGAGATATTAATTTATTTGATCAAAAATCGGTGTACAAAGCAGTCGGCCGGACCGGTCGTAGTCACTTGACGACTCTCCTGAAAATGTTGCGGAATATTGTGCACAGACTAAGAAGCAAGGTAAGGCCTAATTCACACGAGCGTGTCCTAATTGCGTCCGTGCCTATTTCCACACATATGACTGTGTGTGGTTTCCGTGTGTCATCCATTTTTTTCCCCTCCATGTTTCTTCTCTGCAAGCACTTCTTGGTTTTACTTTTTCTTTCTCTGCATTTCTTTAGCAATTGATGTGTAAAAAAACGGACAGCACACACGTGTCGTCCGTGTGCTGTTCATGTTTTTCACGCACCTATAGACTTCAATGGATAATTCTGATCCGCAAAAAAACGGACTGAAATAGGACACGTGGTGAGTTTTACTCAACGGACACGCGTTCTGTGAAAAGATGTGTAAATAGCCCCTTGAATTGCATTGGTCAGTGTGCCCTGAGTTATTTAAATGGACAGCACACAAACGTGAAATGTGTTAGTGTGAATAAGGCCTGAGAGTATTAATACAGTTCCTGTGTATATGAGTGAAGAATCGGTGTAGTATGCGGCACATTCCTGGTTGGGGAGTACGGTGTAAACTACAGAACATCGCCAGGTTCTTACCTTGTCATTAAGGCCTCGAGCACAAAATGAATACGGCCCCGTACAACCTCCGAGTTAATGTGGCCCTACTGTACTCCCATATGCTTCCAATTTCATATAAAGTCATACAGGCATGGAGGTCTTTTACTGTCGTATTCTATATCAATCCAACACATAAAAAATCATCCCAAATTCTGCGTTCGACTAAGCAGTCCATTCCGCTATCCTGGTGGTTTCGACATGGACTTAGATCTGGTTGATAATAGCTGGATTCTGCGTGTCGGAGACATGCAGGACCAGCACTCGCCAGAGCTGGCAGTCCCGCTGACCTGATGGATTCAGCTTTGACCGCAAGAAACCGCTTTTATGTATCCAGGATACATAGAATCTGTATCTAAAAAAAAAAGTTACATTTTTTTTTAATAAGACACAATTCACAACTCAGTTTAAAAAAATAAAAATTGCCTTCAAAGGTTTACATAGCCTATAAGGTCCATACAGCCTACGTGCAAAAATCACCGCAAAAGAAACGCAAATTGACAGCGACATGTGAACACAGCCTATGAGTATTTTGAAAGTTAATACCAGATTCTTTATGGTACCTGTAAAGTGAGTCACAGAAGTATAGGAAATGATTCAGCTTGGCCAGACCTGTCATTAAGATGTACTTGGATTTAAGTTGACCATACTTCTATGCTATTATTTAGGTATTTGAAATGCACCGATTGTCGCCTGGTGAATCACTACAGGTAAATCTGACTTTCATAGCACGTGACTGATAAGTAGCTCCTTGACAGCATTTAGATATGACTTGCTGTCCAGAGATGCTGAACCTGTTGTTCTTTTGTATGTCGGTTCAGATAGCACCAGATACAGGGGGAAAGTGGTTTTGCACGGATAGGGGCCCAACCCAATGATGAGTATGAAAATAGTATCCGGCACACAAATTTGAGATATAGTTAATTTTTTATTTTGTTTGTAATGCCAGTGGCATAGTGCAACGTTTCAGTCTATGCGACCTTCTTCAGGCACTGAGCCGTGCTGGGTAGACTGCATGGACGAGCGCTTGTAGAAGTAATAGCGGCAGGCCGCTTTGTCATGGCACCATTATCTCAAATTGGTGTGCCGGATACTCTTTTCTGTTGTTCTTTTGCTCGTACTTTAGTGTAGTGGTGTAGTTATAAAGCTGGGTTCACACTGCGTTTTTTTGTTTTGATTGATGAATTCATATTGAGAGACATACCAAAACAAAAAAAAAAAAACATGTTAAAAACGCACAGTGTGAACCCAGCATGAGGCTCACACTTTAGATTTTTCTGTGGTTTTCAAGCTGAGGTTTTGGGAGGTGCCCTAGGCTGGGTTCCCACATAGCGTGAACGTTGCGGAATTTCCGCATCAGAATTCTGTGGAAATTCCGCAGCATTTACAGGAGCAGCAAAGTGGATGAGGTTTAAAAAGTCTCATGGCCACCCTGCGGAAAAAAGCCACACCGTAAACGTTAACAAATTGACCTGCAGTGCGTAATTTAAAAATAAAAATCATACTTACCCAGAACTCTCTCCTCCTTCCTGCAATCCGGCCTCCTGGGATGACATTGCATCCCATGTGACCGCTGCAGCCAGTCACAGGCTGGAACGTCATCCAGGGAGTCCGGACTATTCGCAGAGAAGAGGGCGGGTGTAAATATGAACAGCTTTTTTTTTTTTCACAGCTGTTCCGTTCAAATTCGGAAGGAAGGTGTTGCAGGTTCCAGGTCGGATATGCTGCACAGTTTTTATGCAGCGTATCCGACCCGAGGGAACCCGGACTTAATGTTTATATCTGTTGCGTTTTTGTACCGTTGACTTCAATTTGTAAAAACAGTAACAGTAGAAAACACACATGCAAAAACACTGTATTTTATGGTACTGCATAGCAGTTCTATGAATATTTTCTACGACTGCTACGTAAAGTGTAGCTAAACGTTTGACAAACTTCTGACGTGATAGTTACATATCAGAAGTTTGGATTGGTGGGGGTCCGAGCACTGAGACCCCCACCAATTGCTAGAATGAAGAGGCTGGAGCACTCGCGTGAACGTTCATCCGCTTCGTGTCTGTTCGGCTTAGCGCATGTCTTCAGGTTTTTTTCCATAGATCCAAACTGACAGTGACGGACCCCATTGACTTTCTTGGTTTCCGTGGGGCTTCCGTTATTTTTTTATGGCAAGAATAGCGCAGTCTGCATTAATGCCAGAAAGCTTCACCAGACAAACCCCTATAAGGCCGGGTTCACATGAAATTCTGTTAATTTTCGCTGCGGATTAGTGCATGTAAAATCCGCAGTGGTTTACAGTAGCAGCCATGTAGATTAGATTTCAATTTATCTCATCCACATGGTGAAAAATCTGTCTGCTCAGAAATTGACCTGCGGTGCGGATTTTGAAATATGCAGCGTATCAATTGCTGCTGCGGATTCTCACTTCGGATTTTACCTCTTTCAATGCATGGCTCTTCAGACTCACAGCTGAGATCATTATTTATGTTCTCTTTAGGCTGGCATCTAATTGCAGTTTAAATGCATTTTTCACCGTAAATCGTTAAAAAAAAAAAAAAAAAAAGATACATTTTTCAGCGATTTTCGAAATTCCACGCTTTGAAGCAAAAATTGCACTAAACCATGACCTGAGATCCCAGCCTTAGGCCGGGTTCCCACGGGACGGATAAGCTGCATAAAAACCACGCAGCGTATCCAACCTGGAACCCGAAGTACATTCCGTCCGAAAACCGCACCACATTTATGGTGCATGTTTTTTGTCGGACAGAATTTCCGCTGCGGAAAGCGGTTGTAAAAAACGCTCATACCCTTACAACGACCTACATATGTATGTTCACACGCCCTATTTACGGACATAATTCATGCGTTTTACGCATCGAATTACGGCAGAAAAAACAGCTCCAAAGCGTCTGCAAACATCTGCCCATTGAATTCAATGGGTCTTACGATGTTCTGTGCAGACGGGCTTTTTTTTTACGCGCCGCTGTCAAAATACGGCGCGTACAAAGACGCCCGCCTCAAAGAAGTGCAGTACACTTCTTGGGACGTAATTGGAGCAAAAAACGCGTGCACTTGTCAAAACGTCTGAAATTCAGGAGCTGTTTTCGGCTGAAAACAGCTCCGTAATTTCAGATGTAAATGGCGTTGCCGTATGCACATGCCCTTATGATGACGCGACCCTCCATCGCAGTCCGGTCCGGCCACCCTGGATGATGCTGCAGCCCATGTGACCGCTGCAGCCTGTGATTGGGATGTCATCCTGGCCGGCCTCCTGGGATGACATTACATCCCATGTGACTACCGCTGCAGCGGTCACATGGGATGCAATGTCATCCCAGGAGGCCGGACTGCAGGAAGGAGGGGGGTGTTCTGGGTAAGTATGTTTTTTTTTCGTCGTTGCGATTTTTGTGGCGCAATCGCAACTACGATTGCAAATGTCGCAAAACTTGGCTTTCTGTTGTGAGTTTTGCATCTCCATTGAATTCAAAGGGGAAACCTGCAACGGTAAATCAATAAAAACGCAGCATAAATTGACAATTCCGCACTGAAGGTCGATTTTATTAACGTTTACGCTGCGTTTTTTCCCCGCAGTGTGGGCATGAGATTTTCTGATTCTTATTCACTTTGCTTCTACTGTAAATGCTGTACAATTTCCGCACAGAATTGTTGAAATTCTGCAACGTTTACGCTACGTGGGAACCCAGCATTAGGACTTTTTTACATGAGCTGGTAGGGTCAAAAGCATGAGTGCCACGGTTTATTGACCGCACATTTTTTACAGGAGAAACGAATGTTTTATCTATGAAACCTACGTGGGAAGAACTGCGCTAATATCGCGTGCCTTTTTGATGCACGGTTTCTGACTACATAGCGTACTGCTGGTTAGTGTAAATAGAACGGTAGGTTGCTTTCAGACGAGTGGAATACGGGTGCTTTTTTTACGCAACACCTTATTTAGAGCACCATCTAAAAGCGGAAAGTGTATCACACAAGGCGAAGCTTCACTTGGCACACAGTCCCACGGTCTATTACCACTTCTACTACAGTCACATTGGTTTCTCTCTGGCTTCTAGTGCCATCTTTGATATAAATGATATGACCGTGTGATCTGTGGTTTTATTTTTTTTCTTGATGTGTTTATAGACATTAATTAGGTTGCTTCGAAAATGCTTTTTCACCAGTTTGTCAAATTTACATGATTTCACTGGAGTCGATTTCTGTATGTCAAGTTAAGAGTGAAAGTTGAATGGCAGGTATAAAGGTCACTATAGAAAAACAATGCCAATTATTAGCACAGCAAGTAATTAAGGGAATCCCTTACTCAGCAAACAAGGACAGTGCTGAGGAAAACTTCCGAATATTTTCAGTGGCAGAAAATGCACATCTGTGTACAGGGATAAGGCAGTTATGCAGACTTTTTTTCGGGGTCTTACCACAGCAATTCTATTGGGTTCTCATCATACTTTTGACTAAGCACTCGAAAATCATAACTTTTTCTCATCAGCTATTCAAATGCAGACTTTTGTGTTTTTTGGTACATAACCCAATTATGATTCAGCTTTAGTTTAGACATATATAAACAAGAGAACAAAAAGAGTCCAAAGTATCCAAATATTTAGAAAAGTACAAAATCTTTATTAAACAAAACATGAGAATCTAAAATACAATGTTTTGACTGGATCATAAATGAATGTACATTTAGATAAAAATACAGGTAATGCATGAAAAATAAGGGTTCCAATACAAGTAATGTATGGTATATAGTGAAATCACTTTTTAGGAACAAACTCATATAAGTGAACATAAGTAAGAGAAGACGACAGAAGAAAAGTGAAAGTAGGATGTAAATAATCACACTTCCTATCGAAAAAACGTAGAGTGTCCCCTGGTTTTAAATTGCAACTTGGAACAGTGATAGTTCAATGCTTACCCATAATCAGTGGTGTAGTGGTATGACCCAGTGAGTAAGGAAGTGGCCCAACGCGCGTTTCGCATATCGCTTCTTCAGGGGGCCTCTTAGGGCACTCTGCACTCCTGCTGCCTTCAGCTGGATGTGACTGTCAACTGAATTAATCCATTCCAGTCCGTAAAAACTCCTGAACACATTTCTCATATTGTGCGTTGTGTTGCTGAGTGCAGAAACCGTTTTTTCTGCGTTCGGTGGCACTGGCTAGGGAAAACCCTTGACAAAATTATGATGATATAATAGTTAAAGTGATCAGTATATGGAGACATACAGATTGCGTTCGATGCTGCACTGACACTAAATAGTATAACATTTAGATAATGCGTTATAATACCCCCTTTAGGTAGCGCCAGTTATAATGCCCCTTCTAGACGGCGCCAGTCACAATGTCCTCCTGTAGATAATGCCCCCTGTAGATAGCGCCAATTACAATGCACTCTGTAGATAATGTCCCTTGTAGATAGTTCCAGTCACAATTCCCCCTGTAGATCGTGCCAATTACAATTCCCTCTGTAGACAATGCCCCATGTATATAGTGCCAGTTACAATGCCCTCTGTAGATAATGCCCCCTGTAGATATTGCCCAGTCTCCTGTGTAGATGTTGCCCCCAACTCTGCCCAGAAAAGAAAAAAAAATGTTCACCTGTCCCCGTTCCCGCGTCTTCCTCCAGCGACACAGGACTGTTCAGAGGCCAAACGGCGTGCTCCAGCGTAATGGCGCAGTCGGCGTGATGACGTCATCGTGCAGGCTGTGTCATCAGTAAAGCGCTGAATGGGAGGAAAGGAACGGATAGTTCCCTGTCTCACCAGCGCTACAATTGGGTGAGAGGCCCTGCTTCACCCTGGTCCTCTGAAATGGCTATAATTTTAACAGTGGGTACGGGAGAACCGGAGCGAACTGCGCCCCCTCCAGCCTCGGGCCCCGGGCACTTGTCCAGATTGCTCTCATTTTAATCTGCCCCTGTGTGCATGAGGCCTTAGTTTGTATAAAAATAATAATTTCCATTAATGGTACCATAGATAATACATTAAATCTTTTTTCAGTTTTTTATTTTGTTACTATAAAATTTTGTCTTCTACTAAAAGTAGTTGTATAGTCTGAAAGTTTTGTTGACACTTTATATATTTAGTCTAGTGTGATAAAAAAAAAGCTTTTTATTTTTGTGTAATATTTCCCAAAACATAGTGTAATAATGCAAAGTGGATCCAACTAAATAGAAATAAATTCCCTGAGGTATATGTCCGTATACTTCAACATTCTTATCTAATATAGTCATATTGTTTAAGCTTTCATCATTAATACGCGACATCTGTTCTGTCCGTTATAAACAGTAAGAGAACTTTTGATGTGTCCTGTAACCTATAAGGGTGGGCAATAGACAGCATACTTTCTCTCTCTTTCCACCCCTCTAAAAATGCATATTTTCTCTCAGCATGTGAGCTGTAGCGCTATTTCTGCACATTGAACCAATCTGATGTCTTCTCACTGCTGCTCGCCTTCCTTTCTCACAAGCTGCAGCGGAATCCTCCAACTCCCCAATCCTCACAGTTTTTTCTTTAATGTTTTTCTTGGAGGAGTTCTCTGAGTATATAGGCTACATTCAAACATGGTAGATTTGTCAAATATTTTTTATGCTGATTCTGCACTGAAAAATGGGAGACAACTTACAGTTTAATACATGTGAAGGGGGTTTGAAAACTCTATCCACATGTCGTTGAAAAATCCAGGCCAACCCTCGAGTCCGATGTATGGTAAATTGCTGTTTCTACTGTAGGTGGTTGTCCTTTCCTCTAAAACATCCCACCTAGCACCAACTGAAGGGTAGAATGTCACACATCTGCTGCCAGACATCATAAATTACAGGTGCTCAGTTTAAGAAGGACACAAATAAAATTTAACGAAGGTTCTCTAAGAAGACCTTGAAGCCTTGAGGATAATCGGAAGGGGCACCACACTTACTGCAATACAAGACGGTGCTGCGCTTCTAATGGAGTGTGCCTAGAAAGTTTGTGTTGTTGCCTGCTTCCTACTCTTATTAGGCCTCACTAACTGGTTGTTTTGAGGTAATAATCATAGTTGATATACCCTGTCTATGTGGACTCGATAAGTTGAGATATTCCTTCAAAGTGTGCACTAACTTTAAACCAATATTACGCCACATAAGCAAATTCAAACTTGGGTATTAACCCCCTTACGACTACCATACGGCTATATATACACGTTCCAACTGCCGATGCCCTGTTCAGTTCTCACGTATATAAATGTTGGCAGCCTAGAACGGGAATTCTGCTTCATTGTGAGCAGCTCTGCACTTTCCTTTCTGCTGGCTCTCTTCACAAGTGCCAGGAACCTCTACCCCTTAGTTTAATCAAATAACCATGTGTTTGATCACTTTTAGGGGGGTTAGGAAAGTGCAGCACTGATTCTGTGTGCAGCATTGTACTTCTGTCTTCCGGCTCTCTTCCCCAATGAAGTCCCCGGGTAGAGCGCTGTCTTAGAAAAGCCCTTGACGTCACTGTCCATATATGGAAAGTGACGTTAGGGGCTTTAAAATGCCGAAATACAGCCCCCCATGTAGATGGCGCCAATGAAGCTCCTTCTAGGAGCGGAATCCTCGGCCAGGGCGTTGCTGATGCCGATTGTGGTCCTGGAGGGAGCCCCAGACGTCATTGTCCATACATGGTCAGTAACATCAGGGGCTCCCCTGGGAGCGGAATCACTCGCCAGAGCTCAATCCCCGGCCAGAAAGTCAGCAGCCATATATGGACTTAGACATCGGGGCAATGGGGAGGGGTGGCATTATCTACCGGGGGGGGAGCTTGTTCTATCTACCGGGGGGGGGGGGCTGGTGCAATCTACCGAGGGGGGGGCTGGTGCTATCTACCGAGGGGGGGGGTCTGGTGCTGTCTACCGGGGGGGGGCTGGTGCTGTCTACCGTGGGGGGGGGGCTGGCGCTGTCTACCGAGGGGAGTTGGCGCTGTCTACCGGGGGGCTTGGCGTGGTCTATAAGGGGGGTTGGCGCTATCTAGAGGGGTGTAGCACTATTGACATGGGTACTGTGACACTATATGGACACTTCACTTTAAAGGGGACACTGTGGTACTGTCTACATGGAAACTGTGTGTGGCACTATCTACAGGGGCATTGCAGCACTATCTACATGAGCACTATGGTGTTTTTAGGGGGTTAGGACAAAAAAAGAACCTGACGAATGAAATTCATCAATTTTCTTTTTTAGCGGCCATGAAAAACTGGCAAACGGCAGTTAAAAGTCAGACGTCCGGGAAATGAATGAATATTTTGAGACACACTGATGCGGAACAGCCATAAAAAACTGACCGTTGATCCGTTTTTAACGGCAGTTTTTTTTCACTGTCGTGTGAATATAGACTTAAAGCCTTATTCACTCTTCTCTCAAAGCGATTCAGGCTGACGGAGAAGACTAAGACTAAATGTTACAGAGCTACAACAGTGTGTGTGTGTGTGTGTGTGTGTGTGTGTGTGTGTGTGTGTGTGTGTGTGTGTGTGTGTGTGTGTGTGTATAGAAATATATATATATATATATATATATCTATTATATTTTTTAGATAATATTTATTTACCACATTTTTTTTCACATTTCTAGTGATTTATCTGCTCATAATAAAAATTTAATTGATGGTGTTAAATGAATACATGAAATGAAAGACTCATGAGTCTTGTAAAAATAGTTATGATATTCAAAGCGGTTGCAAAGATATTATTGTTTAAAGAAGTGCATATCAGAAATGGAAAATTTGACCTGGACACAGGGACATCAATGACCCTTGGTCATGAAAGGGTTAAACACTGTCTATTACCCATAAAGAATATGTTGGTGTATTTTCCCATTTTAATTTTTTAAAAATACCATATGCACAATAACAGTGGAGGGAAAACCCGTAAAAAGAGCTTCCTAGATCACATGTATTTTAACTGTCAATGCAAACTGTACAACAGTTAAATTCGAGTGAAGATATATTTCCACGTAGCTATATAAAGTATAAATAACTACTATAGCATTCCAATGAGAAAATTACTATCACTGTGAAATAGTAACCACACTAATAAGGCATTCAAATGAATGCTATAGTAAGCTAACTGGATCAGTAAAAATGCCCATACATTTTCAGAGATATCCTCCAAAGTAAAACTAAATGGTATAGAAGTTTATAAGGAAATGAGAAATAATGTAACATGCCTAAAATGACAAAGTGTGTCTGCAGTGCTGCTCCAAGTGCGCACTAAACCATGTATAGTTCTATTGGGGGTCTCCTCAAAGTGGGCCGCCTTCGTCCTTCCCTTCGGCGCTATGTGAAACTTCCTGGAGTTCTGGTAAGTCATGGTTCTTGAACATTAACCAGGGTAAGCTCTGTCAATCTTGCAGCCATAGGCTGGGCTAGAAAATATACCAACTTAATACCCAACCCTCTATAGGGCATCAACGATTGAAATGGTACTATGGAAACCTAACAATGGCTCCACATCCCACATTGACGATTACTTGGGTAAACAGGGTCTAGAGGCAGCTACCCCTTTTAATAATCTCGCATAGACTTGATTCTCTGTAAGGTCAGGAACTAAAAGGTTCAAAGCAGATCCAATCGGCACTATCCACAATAATCTTGGAAGCTGAATCTTGGCAATTCTGCGACCACTTATAAACCTTTTTACCATTGGGTACCAAGTTCTGGAGGTCCAGACTGGATATACAAGAGTTATCTGATCTACCTAGTCCTCTAAAATCTTTAATAGGACCTGAGATAACATGGGGTGGGGTGTGCGTATAGGTTCCTCCATTCTGATGACCATAACGACAGGGCATTCATTTTCCATGTCCCTTCAGCCCAAGTCCTGGCCACAGATCAGGGGATTTGTGCCATTGTCTCTGATTCAAAAGATCTATCTTTACCAAAAATTATGGACAATTTTCTCAAAGAGCCCTGGACTTCACTTATAAACTCCGGGCCAGACAAATTAATTGTTTGCAGGTTTGGAAACTCATGGTACAACGGTTCAAGATCTGACCTACCTGCCCAAGTGAGTCAACGTGCCCTTCTAACATTTGTTACATAGTTGAATGTCTGACCAATCAATAATACTGCCCTGCTAGCAGCTTTTAATGGGGCTAATTTTGAGAACAATTATACCCAAGCATTTTGTGACGCTAAAACCCAACTCCTGCTCTTCCTTTGTCAGTGGGAACAATAATGGACCTAGTGCATCAGTGATGTTTACAATGCTAACTTTTAGGGTCTGCTCCATAACATTGTTTTGTCCCATAGATAATAAAGTGGGGTCTATTTCAGGCACAATAAGCGCTTGACAAATTTCATTTGTATGCCTGACATTCAATACCAGCTTGTTCTTTTGACCAGTGTGGAGCCAAATGAATGCTGGGCAAATTCCCTTTCTTTAGACGAAGTTGAAATGACCTTTTGAGGGAAAAGTTTGGAGGGGGTGCTTCTTCAGCAAAACCAGCCCTGTGCTTTTGGAGTTTGCTCAACCTCCCTCTCTTAGAGGATGCAGAGGAGTTACATAGTTACATAGTTTGTACGGTTGAAAAAAGACACATGTCCATCAAGTTCAACCAAGGGATGGGAAAGGGGAAGTGGGATGGGAAAGGGGAAGTAAAAAATTTCTACACATAGGAGCTAATATTTTTTTGTTCTAGGAAATTATCTAAGCCTTTTTTAAAGCCATCTACTGTCCCTGCTGCGACCAGCTCCTGCGGTAGGCTATTCCATAGATTCACAGTTCTCTCTGTAAAGAAGGCTTGTCGCCTCTGCAGGTTGAACCTTTTTTTCTCCAGACTGAGGGAGTGCCCCCTTGTTTTTTGAGGGGGTTTTACATGGAACAGGATTTCACCATATTTTTTGTATGCGCCATTCATATATTTATATAAGTTAATCATGTCCCCCCTTAGTCGTCTTTTCTCAAGGCTAAATAGGTTTAGTTCTTTTAATCTTTCCTCATAACTTAGATTCTCCATGCCCCTTATTAGCTTCGTTGCTCTTCTTTGTATTTTTTCCAACTCCAGGGCATCCTTTCTATGAACTGGAGCCCAGAACTGGACTGCACATTCTAGATGAGGCCTCACTAATGCTTTGTAAAGTGGTAATATTACATCCCTGTCCCGCGAGTCCATGCCTCTTTTGATACACGACAATATTTTGCTGGCCTTTGAAGCAGCTGATTGACACTGCATGCTGAAATTTAGTTTATGATTTATAAGTACACCTAGATCCTTCTCAACAATTGACTCCCCCAGTGTAGCTCCCCCTAGGACATATGATGCTTGCAGGTTTTTCGTACCCAGATGCATAACTTTACATTTATCTACATTAAACTTCATTTGCCAAGTGGACGCCCAAACACTTAGTTTGTTTAAATCTGCCTGCAATTCACAAACATCTTCCATAGTGTGAACTATATTGCATAGCTTGGTGTCATCTGCAAAAATAGAAATAGTGCTATTAATCCCATCCTCTCTATATCATTAATAAATAAGTTGAATAATAGTGGTCCCAGCACTGAACCCTGGGGTACACCACTTATAACTGGGGACCATTCAGAGTAGGAATCATTGACCACAACTCTCTGGATACGGTCCTTGAGCCAATTCTCAATCCAATTACAAACTATACTTTCTAAACCTATAGTCCTTAATTTACCCATTAGATGTCTATGAGGGACAGTGTCAAATGCCTTTGCAAAGTCCAAAAACACTATATCCACAGCGGCCCCTCTGTCTAAGCTTCTGCTTACCTCTTCATAAAAACAAATCAGGTTGGTTTGACAGCTTCTGTCCTTTGTAAAACCATGCTGGCTGTCACTTATAATACTATTTATTGTCACATAATTCTGTATATAGTCCCTCAATAGCCCCTCAAACATTTTCCCCACAATTGATGTTAAGCTTACTGGTCTATAATTACCCGGCGAAGACCTAGAGCCCTTTTTGAAAATAGGCACCACATTTGCCCTGCGCCAGTCCCTTGGCACTATACCACTCATGAGAGACTCTCTAAATATTATGAAGAGGGGGACAGAAATAACTGAACTAAGCTCTTTAACCCCTTCCCTCTTTAGCCACTTTTGACCTTCCTGACAGAGCCTCATTTTTCAAATCTGACATGTTTCACTTTATGTGGTAATAACGTTGAAATGCTTTCACCTATCCGGGCGATTCTGAGATTGTTTTCTCGTGACACATTGGACTTTAAGATAGTGGTAAAATTTGGTCGATACATTCAGTATTTAATTGTGAAAAACACGAAAATATAGTGAAAAATTGCAAAAATTAGCATTTTTCTCAATTTAAATGTATCTGCTTGTAAGACAGGCAGTTATACCACACAAAATTGTTGCTAATTAACATCCCCCATATGTCTACTTTAGATTGGCATCGTTTTTTGAACATCCTTTTATTTTTCTATGACCTCACAAGGCTTAGAACTTTAGCAGCAATTTCTCACATTTTCAAGAAAATTTCAAAAGGCTATTTTTACAGGGGCCAGTTCAGTTGTGAAGTGGTTTTGAGGGCCTTATATATTAGAAACCCCCAAAAAGTCACCCCATTTTAAAAACTTCACCCCTCAAAGTATTCAAAACAGCATTTAGAAAATGTCTTAACCCTTTACACATTTCACAGGAATTAAAGCAAAGTAGAGGTGAAATTTACAAATTTCATATTTTTTTGCAGAAATAAATTTTTAATACAATTTTTTTTATAACACACAAGGTTTTACCAGAGAAATGCAACTCAATATTTGTTGCCCAGTTTCTGCAGTTTTAGGAAATATCCCACATGTGGCCATAGCGTGCTACTGGACTGAAGCACCGGCCTCAGAAGCAAAGGAGCACCTAGTGGATTTTGGGGCTTTATTTTTGTTAGAATATATTTTAGGCACCATGTCAGGTTTGAAGGGCTCTTGCGGTGCCAAAACAGTGAAAATCCCCCAAAAGTGACCCCATCTGGGAAACTAGACACCTCAAGGAAATTATCTAGGGTTGTAGTGAGCATTTTGACCGCACAGGTTTTTTACAGAAATTATTGGAAGTAGGCCGTGAAAATTAAAATCAACATTTCTTCAAAGAAAATGTAGGTTTAGCGATTTTTTTTCTCATTTCCACAAGGACTAAAGGAGAAAAAGCATCGCAAAATTTGTAAAGCAATTTCTCCCGAGTAAAACACTACCCCACATGTGGTAATAAATGGATATTTGGACACACGGCAGGGCTTAGAAGGGAAAGAGCGCCGTTTGGCTTTTGGAGCTGAAATTTAGCAGGAATGGTTTGAGAGGCGATGTCACATTTACAAAGCCCCTGAGGGGACAAAACAGTGGAAACCCCCCACAAGTGACCCCATTTTGGAGACTACACCCATTGAGGAAATTATCTAGGGGTATAGTGAGCGATTTGACCCCACAGTTTTTTTGCAGAAAATATTGGAAGTAGGCCCTGAAAATAATAATCTACATTTTTTCAAAAAAAATCTAGGTTTAGCTAATTTTTTCTCATTTCCAGAAGGACTGAAGGAGAAAAAGCACCACAAAATTTGTAAAGCAATTTCTCCCGAGTAAAACAATACCCCACATGTGGTAATAAACGGCTGTTTGGACACACGGCAGGGCTTAGAAGGGAAACAGCACTATTTGGCTTTTTGAGATCACATTTAGCAGCAATGGTTTGCTGAGGCCATGTCACATTTGCAAAGCCCCTGAGGGGACAAAACCATGAAAACGCCCAAAAAGGGACTCCATTTAGGAAACTACACCTCTTGAGGAATTCATCTAGGGGTGTAGTGAGCATTTTGACCCCACAGATGTTTCATAGAATTTATTAGAATTAGGCAGTGAAAATAAAAACAGTCCTTTTTCTTCAATAAGACGTAGGTTTAGCGCAATTTTTTTCATTTTCTCAACAAATAAAGGGAAAAAAGAACCCAAAATTTGTAAAGCAATTTCTCCCGAGTACGGCAATACCCCATATGTGGTCATAAACTGCTGTTTGGGCAAACGGCAGGGCTCAGAAGGAAAGGACCGCCATTTGGAGTGCAGATGTTGCTGGATTGGTTTCTGGGCGCCTGTGGGCCCAAAACAGTGGAAACCCCCCAGAAGTGACCCCATTTTGGAAACGACACCCCTCAATACATTTACCAAGGGGTGTAGTAAGCATTTTAACCCTGCAGGTGTTTTGTAGAAATTAGTGTTCACTCGATGTTGCAGAGTGAAAATGGGATTTTCTTCCATAGATATGCCAATATGTGGTGCCCGGCTTGTGCCACCATAACAAGACAGCCCTCTAATTATTATGCGGTGTTTCCCGGTTTTAGAAACACCCTACATGTGGCCCTAATCTTTTGCCTGGACATATGACAGGGCTCAGGAGTGAAGAGTACCATGCGGAGTGGAGGCCTAATTTGGCGATTTACAAAGTATTGGTTCACAACTGCAGAGGCTCAGATGTGAAATAATAAAAAGAAACCCCTGAGAAGTGACCCCATTATGGAAACTGCACCCCTCAAGGCATTTATTAAGAGGTGTAGTGAGGATTTTCACCCAACAGGTCTTTTCCATAAATGAATGCACTGCGGATGGTGCAAATTAAAAATTTATATTTTTCCCTAGATATGCCATTCAGTGGCAAATATGTCATGCCGAGCTTATGACACTGGAGACACACACCCCAAAAATTGTTAAAAGGGTTCTCCCGGGTATGACGATGCCATATATGTTGAAGGAAACTGCTGTTTTGGGCACGCTGTAGGGTTCAGAGCCGAGGGAGCACCATTTGGCTTTTGGAGAGCGGATTTTGCTTGGTACTAAATTTGTTTGAGTATTGCTGGTGTTTTATAATGTGGGGGTACATGTAAGCGGGGCGGAGTATATAAGGGGCATAGTCAGGTGGTATGAAAAAAAATTAATAATCCATAGATGTGTGTTACGCTGTGAAGCAATCCTTTCCGCACAGGCCAGTGTCGCACTGATAAATGGTGTCATTTCTTATCCCCCTTTTGGTCCACACTCTGCACCTTTGTAGTTTGAGGAATTTTGCTGGGAAGTGTTGTCCTGGTATAATACGGGCACCGTCGCTTCCAGCGGATATGTTTGGGCCCTCCCTTTCCTGGTTCCCTAATTTTAGGTCCTTGATAAATCGCCTCTTCAAACAGAAGAAATGTTCCCCTCGGGCACAACTGCATATTTTTTTATTTCCTGACTTATTGGAGCCATAACTAATTTTATTTTTCATAGACGTAGCGGTATGAGGGCTGGTTTGTTGCGGGATGAGCTGTAGTTATTATTGGTACCATTTTGGGGTACATGTGACTTTTTGATCACCTTTTATCCTATTTTTTGGGATGCCAGGTAAACAAAAAAATGCAATTCTGGCACAGCTTTTTTCGTTTTTATACAGCGTTCACCATGCGTTATAAACTACATGTTAACTTTATTCTGTGGGTCAGTACGATTCTGGCGATACCTAATTTATAGCATTTTTTTATGTTTTACAACTTTTTTCACAATAAAATTACTTTTGTAAAAAGAATGTATTTTTTTGCTGTCGCAAAGTTGTGAGAACCATAACGTTTTAATTTTTTTGTCGACGGAGGTGTATGAAGGCTTGTTTTTTGCGGGACGAGCTATAGTTTTTATAGGTACCATTTTTGGATACGTGCGACTTTTTGATCACTTTTTATTCTAATATTTGTAGGGCAAAGTGACTAAAAAACAGAAACTCTGGTAACGTTTTTTACGTTTTTTTTTACGCTGTTCACCGCGTGCAATAAATAATACAATATTTTGATACCTCAGGTCGTTACGGTCGTGGCGATACCAAATACATATGGTTTATTATTATTTTTCAATAATAAAGGACTTGATAAGAGTAAAAGGGGGATTGTGTTTTATTTGATTACTTGAAACTTTTATTGTTTTCAAACTTTTATTTTTTGCACTTTTTTTTACACTTTTTTATACTTTTTTTACACTTTTCTTCAAGTCCCACTAGGGGACTTGAAGGTCCAACGGTCAGATTTTTTTTTTTCTAATACATTGCACTACCTATGTAGTGCAATGTATTAGATCTGTCAGTCATTCACTGACAGCAAGCCGATTAGGCTTCGCCTCCCGGCGGGGCCTAATAGGCTTCCGTAATGGCAGAGCAGGAGACCATTGTGTCTCCTGTTGCCATAACAGCAGTCGCCAGTCCCGATTGCCTGTCAGGGCTGGCGATCTGCTAGTAACCGCTACGATGCAGCAATCGCTTTCGATTGCTGCATCGAAGGGGTTAATGGCAGGGATCGGAGCTAGCTCCGGTTCCTGCCGTTACAGGTGGATGTCAGCTGTACAGTACAGCTGACATCCACCGCTGATGACGCCGGATCAGCTCCTGACCCGGCGCCATCTTGCCGTCAGCTACGGAAGCCGGGCGGATCTTGACCGGCTTCGGTGCTAGGCAGACCGGGAGGCCAGTATTAGGCCTCCGGTTGCCATTGCAGCCACCGGAACCCCGGCAATTTCATTGCTGGGGCTCCGATGAGCTGCAAACACCTTAAGTGCAGCGATCGCGTTTGAGCGCTGCACTTAAGGGGTTAATGGCGGGGATCGAAGCTAATTTCGGTCCCCGCCGTTACAGTCGGATGTCAGCTGTAAGATACAGCTGAGATCCGGTGATGATGGCACCGACTCAGTTTCTGAGCCGGTGCCAAACATTTGACGTACATGTACGGCATTTTGCGGGAAGTCAATGCTTTCCATGACGTACATGTACGTCAAATGTCGGGAAGGGGTTAAGAACTCTAGGGTGTAACCCATCTGGTCCCGGGGCCTTGTGTACATTTATTTTATTTAATTTAGCTTGGACCATATCTACATTCATCCAATTCAGTATATCAACTGATATATTAACAGCAGCGGCAGCGGCTACATCAGCTGCTCTTTCTTCTGTTGTATATACAGAGCGGAAGAACCCATTTAGTAACTCTGCCTTCTCTTGATCCCCTGTGACCAACTCCCCATTACCACTATCTAAGGGTCCTACATGTTCAGACCTGGGCTTTTTTGCATTTATATGCTTGAAGAATTTTTTAGGATTTGTTTTCCTATCCTTGGCCACCTGCCTTTCATTTTGTATTTTTGCTGATTTTATTACATTTTTACAGATTTTATTAAGCGCTTTATATTTTACAAAGGCTGCAGCTGTACCCTCAGATTTGTATTTTTTAAATGCCCTTTTTTTGTCATGTATTGCCCCTTTCACAGAAGGTGTAAGCCATGTGGGGTTTAATTTTAGTCGTTTATACTTGTTACCTGTAGGAATACATTTTGCACTATAATTACCCAAAGTAGATTTGAAAATCTCCCATTTATCATTTGTCCCATTATTTGACATTAGTTCTTCCCAGTCTATATCCTGAATTGCCGCCCTCATCCTGGGGAAATTGGCTTTCTTAAAATTAAAAGTTTTTGCCCTCCCAGCCTGCGTTTGTTTTTTACAGTATAGGTAAAATATAACTATATTATGATCACTGTTACCAAGGTTTTCACGAATATTAACATTCCCAACAAGCTCTGCATTATTAGAAATGACCAGATCCAACAGAGCTTCACCTCTAGTCGGGTCTTCCACAAACTGGCACATAAAATTTTCCTGCAACAGGTTGAGGAAATGTCTCCCCTTTGCAGTTTAAGCCGAACCATGACACCAATTAATATCCCAATAATTAAAATCTCCCATTATCACAACAGTACCCGCCTGTGCAGCCCGCTCCATTTGTTTATATATTTGACCTTCTATCTCTTCAGTTATATTGGGGGGTCTATAGATTACACCAAAAGTAATTTTTTCAGTGTTTACTTCCCTTTGTAATTCCACCCACAAGGAGTGTGCTGCTAGTTCTGAGTCCCTATCTAACCTCAGGTTGAAGTTCAGGGAAGCCAGGGGGAAAAGCACTTGAAGAGGCAAATGACTCCCTATAGTGGCTGGAGACCTAGAATGTCTTGTTACTCAAACGAGCTACCTGGTCAACACCAGGGGGTCACATTAATATTGTGAAAACCCCTCTTTCCGCCCTTTCCTCAAACCTCCACAGAGGTAAATGGGTATCCGGTAGTTTCCCCTCAGTCAGACCCAGACTTAAGGGATTTAAAAGCACGGTCTACCACAGCTGCTCTTTTTTGCAGTAATTTCCTCAAACGAGGAAGAAAATGAAGAGGGATGCAGACACCGTTTTTTGGATTGAAGGATGTCCCCACAGAGAAAGATGCTGCTCCGTGAACTCAAGTGGCTGGCAACCTTACTATCTTCTAGCTCCTTGTGGTTACGTTATCGGTGATGTGCCAACTCGTGCAAGAGGGGTAGGCAGCCCTCAGTCACGTGGCGCTGTGTCGATACACTGCAACACAGAAAGAAACGACACAATTTTCTGTACCATGTGTCTTAGTAGTGGAACAGCGGATCCACACTTGTTTCACAACACAACTAAAAGTGCTGTCATTTTATGTATTGAAATGAATGCTGATTTTTTATTTCTTTTTTTCCTGCTGGATAACCCCTTTTCAAGCTTACTATCTAAAAGTTAGCATGAATGGAAATATTATTGTACCTGCTCAATACCACTCATTGGGCCAGATTCACTACTGCTTTGTAAGAATTAGACAGTGTGAACTTAGACAAGACCATCAGTAGATGCACCAAATTTATCACAGTGGTCCATACTGTATAATAAATTTGGCGCATCCTGCTTGACCTGTTAGAGACTTTTCCCCTTGTTACCACCTTTGATTTGGCTTATTTTGCAATAGAATTTTTGACCCATTTGGGTGCATTTAAGCTATCCCTCTGTGGACTTTATTGGTTCATAAAAATTGTATTTTGAAATAGTAATCTGGCACAACCCTTCCTGTGATACTTATCGTAACCTAACCAAAATGTCAGCCTTCACGAATGTGCATAACTTCCTTTTATAGCCACAAAACAGCTTCCACTCTTCTTTGAAGACTTATCACAAGGTTTGTAGTGTGTCTGTGAGAATTTGTGCCCATTCAGCCAAAACGGCATTTGTCTGAACAGGCACTGATGTTGGACAAAAAGGTCTGGCTCGTAATCGCATTCTAAATCATCCCAAAGGTGTTCGGTGGGGTTGAGGTCAGGGTGGAGTGCAGGTCACTCGAGTTCCTCAGAGGGAATTCCTCTATTGTGCTATAATGGTATGTAAAGGAAATAATTTTTCCTGTCACGTTGTTTTTTTTTAAAAAAAAGTTTTCTTTAAATGCTGTATTTCCAGCTAAATACATGTTTTGTGTCGTTTTTTTTCTGGAGCGGGTGTTTTATATTTTTTGTAGTGTGTTTTTTTTTTCCAAACATTCCTTTACTAATGTCAATTGATGATAAAATTAACAACAAACCCTTGGACTGCTATGGGTCAGTTCACATCTGCGTTTGGTGTTTCCGTTGTCCTTCTCCATAATAGGAAAAGAACAACAAAAATACTGGAAGCACCAACCATGCCCGATGGAGCCCATTGACTTTAAGGGGTTGTCGGGTTTCCGTCATTGGTGTCTGTAATTGTTCAGGAAAAAAATAGCGCTTCGTGCTGTGATATTTTGTCTTTGAAAAGGCTCCTAATAGAGCCTCCGATGCAGATCTGAACAGGGCTAAAGTCTTTCATCATTCATGAGGGTACATCAATTTAATTTAATGTATTTTCAAACTTTAATTTGACAAATCAGGTGCATATGTTCCTGCAGGATCTGTCTTTCAGACTCCATATGACTAATTCAATGTGTTCCATATAACCAAAAATTGTTTGCTTGTCAGGTCTCCTAAGTATGACTGGTAATATTTGACTGACCGAGCAGAAGCAGAATATCAATTTATTCATGGAGAAAACTTGCACTTTTTGAAAAAAAATTATACTTTGTTACTCGGGATACCCTGCAAGAAAGGTCAAGTGAAATGATCTTTGTGGTTCCTGGCTGTTCAGTTTCTTAGCTGCGATCTCCATGGAAGTTGGAGAGCAGTATTTTAATGACACTTAGGACATGAAGAATAGATGCATTAAAGCAAATAGAATAGCCTGAAGCTCTCATATACACCCATGTAATAGCTGATATTAATGACACTTTATCTTTGTGAGCTATGGCGCATATTATCTTAATCATAGGACAGGCTCAGTAGGGTTGTAAATTACGATTAATCTGAAATTTGTGCTAACGAAGGTCCAAATGAGTTTCTTTCCAGGGAATCCCTGATGACTTGGAACTAAATGATGCTAGATGAAGTTTCTAAATATTTGATTCAATAATTTTGTCTGCCATTGCAAACCTTGTTAAGGACATAGCAGTTTTTTTCTTTTTTAACCTTTTGAGGACCCAAGAAATTTGTCAGTGTGTCAATTCTTGCCATATTTTGGCTCTAGAGAAGCATCATATGTAGGCGTTATGATTGAAATTGATGAACTACCAGCTCTACTGTGCACAGTGGGCACCTGAAGTGTGACCACGGTCTGAGAAATATTTATAATTGTGTATGTATCAATCCACTAATAAAAAGAAAAGGCAAAGTTTTTAGCCAGTTCTGAGATATCAATAGAGCAGATTTACTATTGAGACTATGGCTGTTTTATGTCATATTTTGTATGCAAATGTGGCACATTTTTCGTGCACAATGTCTCATTTAGTTTTGGACACATTTATTACAAGTATGCACCGAAATAATGTATGTCTGTACCTCCAATAGGCACTTTTCATAAGTGGCTAGAAAACGGTGTGTGGCTTATAGGAAAGGGCATAGATTACAAATTACTAAAAAGTGTCTAACTTGTCCAGCAAGATGCACCAAATTTATCATGCAGCATGCACCATTTTGATACATTTTGTCTCATCTTTTGACTGCCTGGTCTTAGTTTACACTGTCTAAATGTTAGACAACATTAGTAAATATGCCCCATTTTTTTCCATATGGACTTGAAGAATAGAGTTTATTAATAAAAGTACATGCTCTAGTACGGAGTACTTTTTATCTGTAGCTGGAACTAAGTTTAATATATTGTATTGTCTACTGTCAGGATATACACACTACAGTGAAAAAAAATGGCCATTAAAAACTCATCAACTGTCAGTTTTTCATGCCCATTTTGCATCTGTGGGTCTCCAAATTTTCATCCATTTCCAGTCCGTCTGTCCGTTTTTAATGGCCGTTTGCCATCCATTTTTCATGGCCGTTGGAAAAACTGATGGATTTAATTTGTCAGTTTTTTTTTTACCAAACTCCCTGAAAACACCACGGTGACCATGTAGATAGTGCCACAATGTCCCTGTAGAACGTGCCCACATAGTGCCACAGTGCCAAAATTTATAGTGCCACACTGCCAACGTAGATAGTGCCTATGTAGATATTGCCACACCCCCTGTAGATAGCGCCACATCCTCCCTTGTAGATAGCGACACCAGACATCCTCCCCTGTAGATGGCGCCACCAGAAAATCCCTCCATTGGGGATACCTCTAGGAGCAGAATCCCTGGCCAGAGCATTACCGACGCTCTGGCCGGGGATTCCGCTCCAGGAGGATGCCATGACGTCACTGTCCATGTATGGATAGTGACGCCAGGGGCTCCTCCAGGAGCGGAGTCCTTGGCCAGAGCATCAGCAACGTCTGGCCAGGGATTCCACTCAAGGAGGATCCCCTGATGTCACTGTCCATCTAGGGACCGTAAAAAAACGGTTGTGTGAATACAGCCATAGAACAAGAGTTTTTCGTGTGAATGTAGCCTAATTATTTTAATTGTGTGCATATCCAGCACTACTTTTAATCAACTTCAAATTTCAGCATATGATATTATTCACTACTGTATGTGTCTTGACCACTTGAATGCTGTGTGAAAGTAACTGGATCTCTGTGAATTCGTTTTAACCAGTGTTCTTTCCAAATGGCTCTTTTATTTCTGAGCTTAGCTTTAAGCATAGTATATGGGGAAACACTCTGGGAGGCACTTTTGAGGGGTGAGCCGACTGACACTGTATGTCAGATCAACTTGTATATTTTTATTTTTTTAGGGGAACCATGACTGTTATTATTATGGGGACAATTGTGTGTCTAATAGAGCACTACAGTTAGCGTAGCGAGCTTATGACATCTAAAACATTTCTGAGTATACATTGGGGGTTTGTGTAGCCAGAGAGGTGCACCACAAATGATTGTGCAGCAAACAATGACAGTCGGGCCAAATAGAGAAGAAATGGTGGCGCAAATGTCTTCATGTTGACTGTTCCTCATTCAACTTTCTTGTTGCCTCTGTGTGGTGGCTTTATTCAGGCAGTATATGGGGGTATTATTTGGTCACGGTATGCTGACCATTGTCTCGGTCTGTGGGTATGTGGACCCACTACGCCGCACCGCCGTAGCGGGGAGGCAGCTGGCTAAGCAACAGAGCACCCAATCAATACAAAGTCCTGCTCTAGGTTACCTGAATAGTCCAGACAATGGCCGAGGCTTAGCACGGATGGAGGTGGGTGCAGCAGGTTTACGCCAGACGTGGCGGATGACAGCAAGTGCAGCAGGTTGCGCCAGACGTGGCGAATTACACTGGATGTGGTAGATGACATTGAGGTGGCAGATGACAGCAGGTGCAGTAGGACATGACACCAACACTAACAGGCTCAGGAACAAGGACACCGCACGGGATACAGGTAGCAGGGCACGGCTAACAACGGGAACAGGATAACACTAAGGGACCATTTGCATGGACATGGGGATACAAACAACTCTCAGGCAATGAGCAAAGGGGCAGGGCCCTTCTTATAGTCCAGGGAATCATGGGCTAATTGATGATGATGATGATGATTCCCATGTGCACACGCTGGCTCTTTAAGGCCGGCACGAGCATCTACGGGACACAACGGACCGTAAGCGGAAGTGAGCGCTGGCTTCTCCTGGGAAGGAGATGTGATCCAGCACTCACAGATCCATGGCTGCGGCCACCGGGGGTGCGTAAACCCGATGGTCCGCGGCCATGGACGCTACAACCATTGTCACTGTTGAGGCTGTGTTGGGTCTGGATAGACCGAGCCCCTGATTAGTCACTTGACTACCTGGACCAAGAGAGTCAGCTGCAACAGCATCTTGTCACTCCAATGTAAATAGAAATCGTACAGTATGTGTGAAGTAACACAATGGAGGATTGTGAGCAAAACAAGAGAACAATGAGTTACAAAGCCATAAATAACTAGAAAATAGTATAAGTTTTATTATAATAAAAAAGACAAACATTTTAAAATGCAAAGAAGGATCTAGAGAACATTGTCTGTACATGGACCAAAAACAAACAGTAGTAGAACAATCACGGGTAGATTTTCATTGGTACAAACGGAACAGCGTTAGATACTATGCGGCTACAAAAAGATACCTATGTCAGTGTAAGTACTATCATGGTATCATGTTGTTGAAATCTAATGTATAGTTTAAACAAGCCGTACAAGTTATACATAAGGGCATATGTGGAATAGGGGAACAATGCCCGAATTTCCACCAATGCACCAAGTCAGGGTATCCTAAAATAGCCCAAAGTGTAAATCTATACCTACCTGGTAAAACCAGGGGGGGGGGGGGGTCCGTGTGGGAAATCTTACCCATGGAGATGAGGAGAATGTAGTGGTCCGCAGGATAGTTGCAACGCCCCAACGCGTCTCGCAAGTCTAGCTTCTTCAGGGGGGTATTAAAAGGGAAGTGACATGTCCAGTTTGTATCCGGTATCCCAAGTGGTCAGCAGGTGTATTTTGGCGTATCACGTCCGATGGTCAACGGCGCATGCGCGGGACTCATCTGAGATCGCGAGTCCTACGACGCCTGTCATCACACAGGACGCGTCTCTAAGGGGACAGCGCACGCGCAGAGCTTGTGTATTGACAAGAGGGAAGAGGAGGCAAGTACTCAGTGTCACCACCGCATGCGCAACCCCAAGGGAGAGGAGAATACCGTGAGTGTGTATCTACAGATTAGAGTCATATCAAGTCGTTTCTATATGCTGAATTGAACATGTCCCGAAAAGGGTCTAACCCAAGTGTGTGGTATATAAACTAGTTGTTCGAAAAAGAAGGGCAAGGAATAATGTGAAAAAACAATGAGTGAATAAATATAGATACCATTATAGTATATACAGGAAATAAAGATGGCTCATATAAACAATAGAGCTACAAAAAATAGGTGCTAAAGTGGTGAAACAATTCCATAAGCATAAATAAATCGCAAAGTAGTGTATCAATACAAAATAAACATAAAATAAAACACAATAGGTGAAAACAGGGAGTTAGGTACATGGAAACCATGTAAAAAAGACACGAATAAGTCAAAACAATACGACAATAATAAAGCAAAGTGTGTGTTAATATAGAGAAGAGAGCTGTCAATTCAGAAAGAACAAACACCTTTGACAGAAGTCAAAAGGTGTCTCTCATTGGAGATTTGTTGATAGATTGTCAGGGAAATATCAGATGACTCCAGATATTATCTACATCATCACGGACACTCATCTAGTAGCTCCTCCCAGTGTATATATCGTCACGGGCACCAAAGTATCGGACACTATAAAGAATCCTCTAACAGGATCTAGACATGGACAAAGAGACAAAAGGTTAATGACAATGAATAAAAATGATAAAATAAAAGTAACGACAGGACAGACGAAAGTAGACCGATTTGA